>NC_087117.1:1315000-1990000 GCF_963855985.1 Ostrinia nubilalis
ACAATGATGAATGGATGTCCTATTTTTTATTTATCCATGAAGAAAATAATAACATCTCGGCGACCATCCAAGCTGTTGCTGATCAGGTCATCCAGTAAGTTAAAGTAAGTATATACCTAGATTCAACCATAAAGTGTTTTGCAAGTACTAATTTAATTAGTCTATACGAATAAAGAAAGTTTAATTTTTTGATTTGACTAAAAAAGTAAACAATGTTCTTAATAAGTATTACTTTTATTTTAAGATCAATCTACTTAGTCAATAAAACTAAAATAGAAAGAGATATTTTACTACATTTCAATAAAACAAATTATCCTTATTCTATTTGTTTGGATTAGGCACCTTACATAAATTATATTATTGACACGGTAACTTACCACTAAAAATAGAAACATTAATTTTAACATTTAAGATTTCAATACAGGATGTTGCAATAGATGATTATTTATATTTTTTTTTCTTTCTAGCTGCTAATAGAGATAACTTCAATTCAATGTTGTTGCCAGATAATGCTGTGAGTGAAGGTATGTTCAACTCAGTTGTAAATAATACCTAAGTACTTTTAAATTGATGAGTCACCTACAATATTCTTTGAACATAATTTATAATTTCAATACGTAATTTAAACTGATTTTTCGTGATAGTAATTTTTCTTTTGTAATGTTTTGTAAGCAATACCTATATTAATTCTGCAAAGAAAACTCTTTCTTGAGTTATTTAAATTATATTGTTTTGTATGATAATTAATTGTACATTAAGTTTTACAGGATTTTGCCAATATATTTATATTTAGTAGAGGTTGCAGTATTCTATCTTATAAAACTATCTTTTTAAATTAATTTTACATAGTTATAACACAGGTTATACCATCATACTTAATTAATTTTATAGGTTTATTTTATGCTAATTTTTTAATTGTGTAATAAATTTTAATTATGTTTTATTAAATATTTCAGAAACTATATCCTGCCATCTACATCAGAGCCACATCTGTCATTATGGATAATATTATTGCTGCGTCCTAAGGTATCATAATGTATTTAATTTATTTAAATTCCTACGGGAACGGGAGTAAGCGGGAAAAAACATTTGTATGAAAGAATCTAAACCGCGTAAGATAGATCAACGCACAGCGTAAACGGCTAAACCATTTTTCCCGCTTAATGAAATTTGGAAGGGACGTAGCTTAGGTACCGTAGAGATGCACTAAGAAAGGAATTCCTGAAATTCCCACGTGAACGGGAATTAGCGGGAAAAAACATTTGTATGAAAAAATTTAAACCGCGTAAGATACATGAAGAGGGTAAAACGAGATCCACGCGTACGAAGTCGCGGGCGGCCGCTAGTATTCTTCTAAAATTATTAATATTAAGTATTTCAGTTACATATTTTGATGCTTTTTTCAAAGTAGATAATTAATTTTAAGTAAGCGTTTATAATATGTTTAATACATGTATTATACTATTGTTATTAATTATTTCAGGTTCAGCTTGCAAATAAACCCATCAAGCAGAGGCGGTACACACAAACAAAAGGTGGACTCTTTGGTTTTTTTAAAACGGAGCCCGAAAGCGTATGTGCTATTGCGCCACATATTTATTTTGCCTAGTCAACGATCAAGAAAATGAAGGTATTGAGTGAAAAAACTGCCGCAGTGATACAGCCCCAAATTTGGTAGGTTTGACAAACGCTCAATAATATCATTTAAATGTAAATTATGTACAGTCGAGTTCATAAATATAAGTGCAGTGCCAATTTAAAAAAATATTGTAAGCGTTTTAACGATCATACAAATCTAAAACAAATTCAGACAAATGCACGGTGGTCCCGCGTCTATGTAACAGCGGTCAAAAGTGAAAAACTTCTTAATAAAATAAAATACTTTGTAAAACATTGTATATTATTATATTATGCTACTGAAATTAAAGTAAAATACTCTTTGGGTAAAGAAGACTTCCTTTTTTTAGGCAAATTTCGCAAACCAGTGATTATAAGGATCAGTGGCGGGGCAAGACCTAAATTTGATGTGGGCTAGACAGATTTCGCGAGGCCTTGTTCTGTGGCGACCTGAAGACGGATTTTATAAAAAAAAAAAAAACGGGTCAACGGTCTATTCATTGACAGTTTCTGATTTCTTGATTCAGTGATTATTTTTAAAGGAATATTGCGCCAAAGAATAATGTTCGTCACTTAATACCGTGTTGTTGCTTAATTTTGTGTCTGATTATGGCTGAATTTGTTTGGAAAAAAAAATATTTTTTTAACTACATTGTTTAGCTATCAAGAATTTATATTTAATAGTCAATGTTTGCATTTATTGTCGTATTGTGATATTGTCATCTCCACCTTGTATATACATTTTTTCAAAATTTTTGATGCGCGAGGCCCCTTGTTCCGCGAGGCCGTAGGCGGTGGCCCACGTCGCCTACGCCTTACGCCGCCACTGATAAGGATCGCTTAACCAGTCAGAATGTCTATTTTTGAAAACTTTTGTAGACTGAGATGCCTTTTTAAAATACTCTCAATCAGATAATTACTCTTATTTTCTAAATTCTTCATGTCAATATTTTCCTCATCACTAACTAATGATAACTTTAGATTCTGGTACACAAGACGAGACTTTTCAGCATTCGTGCCTTTTGTAACATTACATTGCTCAAATACAAACAATCTTGAAAACGAGCAATGAATTTCTTGGCCTAGAACAGAAAAATAAATTGTCTTGGATTTCAAAGCTAAGTAAATAATGCAACTTTGGATCCCTACTGTCAAGGCCTTTGGTACTCTTGGGTGAAATTGCATACAAAATATAATAAAGCGTATTGTCAGCTAACAAATCGACGGTCCCTACGTATAAAAACGTATCTGAAAACGGCCAATTTTACAGGAGAGCGGTTTGAAGGTTTAAACATGTGTAGCTCGCGTTCTATTTATCATACATTGATGAAATTTGGTATAATAGTTTTATATGAGGCATATTTTATAAAACATGAAGAATTATCAAAAAATAATCACAATAAGTGTATTATTTGTCATTTACTCACTTATACAACGGAAAGTTTCTAATTACAAATGACGTAAGTGGTACTTACTAACTTTTACGTCGGAGTAATATATTTCTTTAAATTATTAACTGCCACATAAGCAATTGTACACGGGAACAAAGTTCAGCTACTACTGACCGTAACTCTCACTCTAGGCCCATAGTCCTGCTCGACGAGGCATAACAGCGTCCCGCCTCGTTTCCCAGATAGTTGCATTTTGGAGAATCTCAATACCTTAAGATTCTTCCTTAATCTAAGGGGTATTTTGACTGAAGAATACTTGTAGAACCGGTAAATTTTCTTAGTCAATAGTGCCGGCCAGGTTTGACAGCATGGCATCGAGTCCGAAGATCCACATGGCTCTTTTTTGAGTTCGATCTTGTGGAACATTGAAAACAACTGGGTACTAAATGGAACCCTTTTCAAGGGCATGGATATTTCAAGGTATCATCTGTCATGCAGATAGTTTCATCATTACAAGAATATCCTCATAAATAAATAAATAACTTTCACAGCGAGGCGGCTTGCCTGGGCGCCACAGACGGCATTATGGTCGCCCTAGGCCAGGGACCACATATATTTAAAGGCATCTCTGACACCTTCACCTGACGCCCACACCACTGTCAAAACTAAGGCCCAGATCAAATATCTAAGAGTTATCCTGTTAATCACCAGTGGCGCCAAGTAGTGAGCGCAAATACGGTGACCTTAACTGTATATAACTAGTGGCAGCTCGCACTTTTTCCAATCCGTCGCCGTGCGAATGGAAGACAGATTGCTTTTTCGTGGCTGCTTTCTTAATTTGGAGGTCCGAAAACTCTATGTCGGAAGGATATGGAGAAAGGCCGGGAGCTCTATACTGGTATCCTCAAAAGCATGATTCTGTCCAGCTAAGGCATCTAAGGCATCACCCTCATAGGGAAGGGTAACGCTGCCCATCTTCTAAGACCTTAACAGGCCCAGAAAGTCTACAGGGCTACATCGTCGGCTTTAACGCAGCGTGAAGAACGAGGTGAAAGGTCCGCCATAGGAGGACAGAGAGGCCGTTTGATGTGAGACTCGCTAGACTGTGCTGTAGTCTAATAGTTTCGCCGTGGGCCGTGGCTAAGTTGGGTCGTCGCCGAATCTTATTTGCACTCGTGCTGAAAGTTAAGGTTGCTCTAGCGATCGCACCATGACTGGGCACGGATCCTTCGAGCCCTACCTGTATTGCGGTGGCTAGGAGCATACGACACACCATATTCTTGCGGGATAGCATAGTCAAAGCTATGTGGACGGTGACAAAAGTTGGGTGGTAATGAAGCACCTCTATCTGAGAAGACAATGTGCCGCAAGAAGCTGCAGTACGATAGCGCGACTACGAACCAAGTGCGGGTGCATTTGAATTCGCTCTAGGGAAGGTGACAGTATGATTGCCTTCTATCTAGTAATGGCCAGCGTAACGGGGGCGTGAGGCCGCACGGGAGGCATTCCATAGATAGGCCACCACCACCGTCTGCTGTCGGTGAGTGTGTGTACGGAAAAGCTGTGTACTTCCAGTTGCTCTCATCCCAACTGTCGCCGTGTAGGTGGGAGATCTTTGTCCGGATCTCAAAGTTAGCACTTAAAACGAGTGACGGGGCACCAGGGTATTTTTAGTAGGTATACCTCATCCTTCTGACGGGTATATGTTTGCAATATCATGTAAGCATTATCATGTAATAGTAGATTCTAAATGCAGTTAATTTAAACTTTTGTTTGTAAGTGTTACCTGCTTATCTTTATTTTTGAATGCCTTAATATGCTTAATAAATAAATAAAATTAATTTTACGATTTTTTATTTGTATCTTGTATTATAAAGTAGCATAGGAGAAGAACTTGGTTGCGTTGAGTCTAATAAATGACCCTAGATACTTCAGTCGTGTTGTATATCATATTTTATATTGTTTTGTCTTCACTTTTATGTCCACCAGATATTGCTAAAATACAATTTCTCAGCGTAAAACACCGTTACTGGCACTAACTTATAGACATAAAACAAACTTTTCCAAAGTAAAACATTTATAGTGGCAGTTACGGCTAGAACATACTTGAATTTTCCGACGTAAAAATAAGTAAGTGCCACCTACTTATAATAGTAACTTTAATTGTCCCGAGTAAAACAACGCAACTACCTTATGCCTACAGTTAACTGATTAATTTGCCGTTGGTATAATGTTGAGTGAAATAAATTAAGTCAGAAACCATAATAATACCGATTTCCTTCATAAATTACGTATCAATTTACTCGATCTGCGCGAATGAAAGTGGCAGTTGCGGGGCTGGGCGCGCAGAGTAAGGCGTGTGGTCCAACGTAAAATTTCTTAACTCCCACTAATGCAATTTTACTGCGGAAATCGTTCTAATTTTGTAGTTGCGGGATTTGTTTTTTGACGTTTTAAGGTTCAATTTGAATAAAAACTGTATGTTTTTTTAACTGAGCCGAAACTGTTGGGTGCTCTGAAGGTTTTGCAAACAAAAACGGCAAATCACGGAACTGGTAGATACTGAATTATACGTAGGGACCGTCGAAATGACGTATAAATTGTTACGGGGCACGACGGGGAACTAAACTAAAAGTCTGAAAATATTTAATAAATCATCAATTATTTTCATCATATTTGACATGTTAATACCAGCCATATTACTTTAAAATTTTGACAAAAAGTTACACATTACCTTTTTCCAGGATTTCCATTGTTAAATGCACTAGTTTTAAATACAATTTATAAACAAAACTTTATGTAAACAAAGCAATAAACTTAGGACGCGCTGATAGCAACCGTTCTTAGGCATGCAATCATTGACTTCTGACTCGCAAAAGTATACCAATTTGTTAAGAAACATGTTGGAACTTTATTATTTTCTAAAACTAGAGGTTTTTAACTACCTACCTGCGTAAATAAAAAAGATTAATAGACAACTGATTTTTTTGACTTTTGACCTCTGCCGGGCCTTCTGTGAAATGTAATCATAAGCTGTTCATAAATATGTTGCGGTAACGCAGTATTGACTACGCTACTGCTCTATAATCTGTTGATAATGCGCATGTGCATATACCTTAAGTTGTAAAGGCATTAAAGGTTTATTTTCGTGCGCCACAATGACTGTGATTTCATGGATAAGTCCACGCATGCTGTTTTTGATAATATTAAATTATGAAATAAATAAAAAAAATCTGCTCTTTACGTAAATCGATTAACTTACTAATAGTTCTGAGTCGCTCATAAAAAATGGCAACACCTTAAAGAGTCACCCAGTATGTAGTAGTATTATCCTTAATAATATTGTAAATGTTACACCAAATTGAATCTGGTTTAATATGAAAGGAATAAGCGTCGACAAACATCACGTGCGGGTACAAGTCGCCAATTTGAGTTCTTTTTCTATTATTATAAACCGCTTATTCAGTCTGTTATTATTTGTAATAAGAATCATAATAATGTAATTCAAATTGTTTCAGATTCCGGCCCAGTGTATAGTTTTTTTAACTAAAGTTTTTTGTTATTTTTGCCTCAAGAATGTACTTATTGTGAATTTCTTTGTTAATGGCTGTATAGTTTTACTTGAGTCAAAGAAAATCGTAGTTGTTGTATAAAAAAATAATTTATAAATCTATTAGGGTACATTTTACTGTCGTCTTTTTTTTCTTAGAAACTTGCAGTAGATTATTAACTTTTTTGGAAACTGATAATTACTTGTTAATACCATAATTTATTATGGAAAATTGTACTGTTAAGTAGGTATTTTTTTTTCATTACCTTATAGTAGATAATGTCTTTTGTTGATGGCTGTATAGTTTTACGCAAGTTAAAGAAAATCGTAGTATATTTTTTTCTACACAAATTTTAGTTATAAGATGACATATATGATTGTTTGTTTGTTTGTATTGAAGAGGCTCCGAAACTAAGTACTGGACCAATTTGAAAAATTATTTCACAATTAGAATCCTTTATTTTCCCTAATGAAGATAGGCTATAACCGGATTTTTACAGGCGGTACGAAGTTCGCCGGGTCAGCTAGTTTCTTATAAACATGCAAATACGGTAAAAATGATTCATTTTGTTAATGGCTGTCTAGTGTTACGCAATTACAGGTAATCATCATTTTTATTGTAAACAGAATTAGGTACCATTTATTTATAACTAGCTTTTGCCCGCGGCTTCACCCGCGTGAAATTTAGTGCCACAGATTGGCATAAATTATACCCTATATGTTAATCTAGATTACAAATAATAATACTGTAAAGGTTCAACCAAATCCGTTCAGTAGTTTTTGCGTGAAAGAGTAACAAACATCTAAACAAACTTTCACCTTTATAATATTAGTAGGATTTATAGTCAGCGACAATATAAATGTTCGCTCGCTTGAAATTTTGTAAACAATTATTGCAAAAAGTTAATATTAATTTATATTATTCTGTTCTGTTGGCTTCAATGGTGGGTACCTATTTATTTCAATAAGTTAAACTCTAGGTAAAATTGACATTTAGTATGGAAATGTAATTTTAAACCAGTGTTCATCCCTTTCATAGAGGAGGTTTAATTCTCTAAGGTTCATCCCGGGCTTAATTTTTTTTGTATAATGGGTTTTATGACTGAAATTGACTCAAACAGAAATAAAATAACTAAGAGTCTTTAACATTTACTTACTTGGCAATTAAAGATAGATTTACTCAAATCCTACTTCGTACTATGTAATATTATAAATGCAAAAGTTTGTATGGACGTCTGGAATCTGAATGTTAACAGGTTTGTTACTTTTTCACGCAAAAACTACTGAACGGATTTTGATGAAACTGCAGTATTATACTTTATAACCCAGAATATCTTTGAATGCAGTTCCCTTTCTTTACAAAAATAAAGGAATGTTTCCTTTGAGTAAAATTTTCTATCTACAGTATTAAGAGTACTTTCCCTACAGGTGGCATTACAAAGTTCCACCCTGTATAATTTATGACGATCTTTGACAAACTAAATTTCACGCGTGTGAAGCCGCGGGCAGCAGCTAGTTACTAAATATTATGTTCATAAATAGTTCAGTCTCAATGTTATTGATGAAAATAAAGCCCAACTAGACTTTATTTTCTATTGGCGCGGTAGGTTTTCTTTTATTTTTCTTAAAAACCTACAGTTGATGATTCTGTGAATTAATGACTGTATAGTTTTACTTACTAATAGTATTTCATAGTTTCCTAAGTTTATGGTGCTTACTTATAATTATCGAGTTCAGCGGATGATTTTTTATTCCATTATTATTTTGTAATTTTCCTTACGGAATAAGAAATCATCCGCTTGGTATATTATCTTCGAACGTGTAGATAATTCTAAGATGTACTTCATGTTCAGACTCAAGTGCTCAAAAGATAGGACCACCTTTGTAATTTTGTCGATAGTTGTATGCATTAGTTTTTAAGTTGTATTTTTATGAAATAAATTTTTTAATAAAACTTATGTATTTGGTTTTTTATTTCTATAAATAATTTGAAATAATAATGTACCCGTACCGTTATTGGTGCGGTAACGTTACTCGTTATAAAATATATTAAAGCGGTACTGCAACGTCGCTAAGGCAGTCGTTATTAAAAAGTTACGATCTTTTTTTTTTTTTAGCGCTACCCAATGGAAGTCCATAGATGCCGGAACTTTTACTATGAACGGACCAATCATAGGGCCGTTTCCTATCTGTCCCTGTCTCATCTGTGGATCGAATGATCGACGAATTTTGACTTGAGTTAAGGCTGCTGACATTTGTTAAGTTGAAGCCAAATTTTTTTCTCTAAGGCCCAGAACAGACGGTGAAACGCAACTGCAACGAGACTGCAACTTTCTGATGATTCTGATGAATGAAACTGAAACTGAAAGTTTCAAACTGGTCGCGTCATGTGTGGTCTCTCAACGGACGCTATGGCAGAAACTTAGATGCAAAAGTAACTAGCAGTTGCAGTTTCGTTGCAGTTGCGTTTCACCGTCTGTTCTGGGCCTTAGAGAAAAAAATTTGGCTCGCTCGAGTATGTGACTCGCTCACCCAACTGTCTCGACCGAGTAAACATTTTACTGTCTCGCCCGTTTACTCGGTACGTGTGATCAAGGCTTTAGCTACAGCCAGTATTTTTTTTTATTGAAGAATTTTAATATTACTTATCTAAAGAGTGTCATCCAAAAAGTTTTTATCTATTTTTAATTACTTACCTATGAACTTTTAGTTAACATTTTCGCTTCGCCTTAACCACTAGGAGTCAAATGAGAAATAACGTGTTATGAAAATACAGCTGGTATTAACGACATAGCAACAAGCTGTAGAATTAACAGGTTGAGTTAGTGTGAAAGCCAGAGCTACAGAGTATTTTATTTTATTTATTGGTAGGATAAACGGGACTATCCCACCTCTCGTTCCCACCGCTGCAACTCCTGTGTAGCCAGGATGTACAGCTTGACCGCCAATAACCCAACTAGTGAAGGTCAAGTTTGTCCCGGGGGAAAGTTAAACTGTCATTGGACCCGCAACGAATTAATCAGAAGAACATAGGAGTTCGAAGATAAGGTTCGACTACCTAGTTAAGGTTGGTAGGAAAATATTTTTTTCTGCATTAAAAAAAATAGTAATCAGGCTGATAGTAAATTAATTTTATTTTTGTAAGTAGGCTCCGTCCCAGTATTAACCCTACCACTGCTTTGGGGCAATAAATGGGCCAGTGCTGAGAAGAAGCAGCGCAAGAAACAACTCACTAAGTCACTTTGTTACTTTGGTTGGTTGAACGCGCTAATCTCAGGAACTACTGGTCCGGTTTGAAAAAATATTTTTGTGTTGGATAGTCCATTTATCGAGGAAGGCTATAGGTACATTATTATACCATCACCCTACCTACAGTCAATAGGGGTGGAGAAGTAAAGAACAATGTTGCAAAAACGGGAAATATTATTCAAACTACATATTTTCAGGCGTACCTACGAACTACGAAGTCGCGGGCACTGTTTGTATTTAATAATTGTTTTTTGTTATTGTGGTAATAATTGGCACCTACACCTAGGTACCTACTATTTATAGCATTTTAGCATCTAGGTAGGTATCAGGTGATAAACTGGCTGGGTCAATCAACGCTTATTATTGAGGGAAACTGTAAATATTTGTGAATTATTTTTGTTAGACAATATCTCAGGTCGATCTAGAGTTAATGAAGCGGGTCTAAGGTCAGGCTGTTTTTGGCAATTATCATTTAATGCAAATTAAATTTGACATTGTTATTTGGTAAGTCACTCGGGGGCTCCGTGGCGCCATATCTGTTATTGTTTGGTTGAAAACACTGTAGCCCACAATTTTGGTTAATGTGTAAACAAATTCAATTTTTTTATTATGTTTACCTATTTTTTAAGAATACTATTAATTAAAAATACTAATAGCCCCGTTAACCCCTCATAACTCCAGTTAAAATAATAAGCTTGGGTTGTTACGAATAGTTCCCTAAGAGTCCAGCAGCAGTGTTGGACTGGCCGATCGTGATCCGAGGAACGCGGGTTCTATCCCCGTTGCTGGACTATTGTGGTGAGCTCACTCGTAACACAAACATTATTTAGCTTAGTTAGTCAGTGCTTGAGGTATGGGAGGGTGTATCTTTGAAAGAAGAAAGAAAGGAAAGAAAGATACATTTATTACATCATATCATATCACATCTTTGGGACGTCAAACGTCAGCGAGATTTCAAATCTGCTTCAGAATTTGTATACTCTGTCACGTCATATTTGTCAATGTCACCCCTCCCGTGCCGCTCCCATACCTCAGGCACTTACGTACGAGTTAAGCGCTACACCTATAATAAAAAACTAACTAAGAGTATGCTTGGGAATGACGCAGTGTTAAAATATAAAATCTAGTTTCAATGATTCTAGTTCTACCTAACACAACATCCTAGTGTTACTATTATTAGTCATACCACAGAATAATAATAAGTACTTCGTACAGAAGATTTTCTTCGCGAAGGTATTTAAAAAAATGTATGCTCAATGTCGTTAATAATATGGTGTAATTTAGCTTGTCTCAAGAGTCGAGCACCATTTTGTTGACAAACGTCAGTGATCGGTACTGCGCCGAAGACATAGGGCTGACTTCGATAAAATGATGTGTGACGTGAGGTGCCAAACTGCGAAAAATGGCGGAGGAAATACATGAATAAGCATGAATTATATTTTGTGTTTCTAATATTATTCAGGCAGTTAAAAAATACTGCACAGTATTAATTGCACCACCGTTTTTACATATGGTTTATTGTCTTTACAATGCAAATGGGTGAAGAATACGTGCGTGCGTCAATACTCGCTCGTAATTGTCCTGTCGATTTGGTATCTCAGGAGGGGTAGTCGCGCGTGTTTTGTTTTTGATGCAAACTCGCGGAGTAGTCCAGTCAATGAATGCTTTAACGACGGTGTAGAGAGAAATCCCTGGAACACAATTTCTGACCTCGGGACTTTATTTAGACTAGTTAGGAGGTGAACATAGTAAAAGTCCCCGCCCTTAGCCCTTGAGCCGGCAGGGAGAGGGGGGTTTAAAGGTACCACTTTTCGGTTTTTCGCTTAATCCTCGGAAACTATGCGTCCTAGTGACATGGCTACTATGAACCAAAAAAAGCTTATTCAATTTGCTACAGGTGAGACAATCAAGTTTTTCTATATCTTGTATAGTTTTCGCGGCATCTGCTCTAGAAGGTCTGTAATATTGTAAATTTTAATTTTGTCTTACATGTTCCCATCAGGAGAAAATCGACTAAATCAACATTAAGCAAACATTATAGACATGCGGGAGCATGTTAAGCCTAGTTCCAGGGAGGGGACTGCATCGTGCGTATATTTAGACGAACTAATTGGAATCACTTTTGACTCCTCATCACTCAAAAAGCACTGTGCATTAACACTTCAAATTAGGCTCATGTGTTGAGACTTGCAAGATAAACATCAGCTTTAAATTTCATAAATATACCTCAAACGGTTATTTAGGTATTGGCGTTCAAAAATCGACATTTAGGACACTAAAATCTAACTATCACCTGTAAAATGTTAAAATTTACTGGTTTTTTATTTGTTCCTTTGTATTTACACAACTACCTATTTGGATGCCAAATTTAAACCTTCAAGGTCATCTGGAAATGGTTAGAATTTGGTCTTATAGGTCAGCCATGTAGATTTTTAGACGTCAATACCTAAAAAACCGTTTGAGGTATATTTATGAAATTTGAAGCTGATGTTTATCTTGCAAGTCTCAACACATGAGCCAAATTTGAAGTGTTAATGCACAATACTTTTTGAGTGATGAGGAGTCAAAAGTGGCTCCAATTGGTTCGTTTAAATATACGCACGGTGCAGTCCCCTCCCTGGAACTAGGCTTAACATGCTCCCGTATGTCTAGAATATTAGCTCAATGTTAATTTAGTCGATTTTCTCCTGATGGAAACATGTAAGACAAAAATAAAATTTCCAATATTACAGATCTTCTAGAGCAGATGTCGCAAAAACTATACAAGATATAGAAAAACTTGACTATCTCACCTGTAGAAAATTGAATAAGCTTTTTTTGGTTCATAGTAGTCATGTCACTAGGACGCATAGTTTCCGAGGATTAAGCGAAAAACCGAAAAGTGGTACCTTTAAACCCCCCTCTCCCCGCCGGCTCAAGGGCTAAGGGCGGGGACTTTTGCTACGTTCACCTCCTAACTAGTCTAAATAAAGTCCCGAAGTCAAAAATTGTGTTACATGAATTTCCATCTATAATGCTTTATTGACTGGACTAGAGATGAACAGGCCTGGTCATACTCTCATACTACTACACGTGGCACAACAAGTAGTTAGAATAAAATAGCAATGAATTGCAATGTCGTAAACTACATTACTAGGTATGTACTTTAATATAAGTACATAGACGTGGCAGCGGCCAGTTGATTCAGGCAATTTTGTAAAGTAGGTAAATAGACTCAACAAAACAAATAAGGTACTTGATACAAATAAGGCCTACGTTCTAATAAGGCCTATACATCAGAAAACACAGATAAATAAATCCAACCGGGATAATACTTCAAAGACACGTACTCATATGCATAGCTGGGCACCGTTAATCAAATAGTTAACTTCGTTAATCGTTAAACCGTTAATAAAAAAATTAACTTCGTTAAACGTTAAAACGTTACATTCAGCAAGATTTAACGCAAGTTAACGTTAATCGTTAATCCGTTAACACATGCAAGGTTCAAATAATTTCGAAAGCAAATCAGCTTTTATGGTATAACGTAAGCCTAACTTTTACGGTGGTTTTTTCTATATTCAATAGACTGTAATTCTACTTACGTTATACCATAAAATCAGATTTTTATATTAATATTTGGGCAATGATTAGAAATTGTTTCGACATCAGTCACACAGTTTTGACAGTTCCAACTCCTTGCCAGACATTTTTTTTTAGAGAGTTCCGTTCGCGAGTGTCAGTGGCTACACGTGTTTCTGGAATTCTAACGTATTTTTTTGTAATTTCACTGTTCATTTTTACAGAAATCCAATCCTAAGCTCAATTATCAATAAAACAACGGTGGTGGTAATTTAACTTGATCTTTCCTTGGTAAGTACCTAGCAGAATGGAGGTGATTCCTCCCGATCCGCCTGATCCTCCAGATCAGGCCGCCGCTATGGAGCTTTCCCCGCCTTTATTTTCCCTAACGGCGACCAAACGCCGTCTTGTAGATACGGTAGTTGATACCGAGCCGGCCAAGAGGACGAATACAGATGGATCAATTACTCAAAATAGCCAATTGATGTACACTCACCCCTCACTTGTAATAGCCCCAAAAACATATAGTGACGAAGACAAAGGACCTTTCTTAGTTCACGTTTCCCATGTAGAATCGGAACCCTCTTCTCCAGCCTACATTCAACCCATGAGGTTTGGTAAATTTTTAGTAACCAATAAAATTCAAGGCATCATCTTGGACGGCGTCACGAAAATCGGCAGAAACAAGATTTCTGTACAATTCATTTCAGCCAGTGCAGCAAATAACTTCCTGAACAATGAAATTCTGCCCATGTATAAATATGTTGCTTCCATCCCCACTTATAATGTGACCCGCATGGGCCTCATTAGGAACATTCCAACTGACTGGTCAATGGACGAACTAGCAGAATCTTTAACAACCCCCGACGGTTGTGGTATACTTTTAAAGGCTCGTCGGCTAAACAGAAAACTGGTTAGGGAGGATAATCAAACATCGTGGGTCCCCACACAATCAGTGGTAGTGACATTCAAGGGACAAGTCCTGCCACAAAGAGTCTTCTGCTGCCATAATTCAATTCCGGTCGAGACATACCAATTGCCGACAATCCAATGCCTCAACTGCTGTCGTTTTGGACACATCAAGACGCAATGTAGGTCTAAACCTAGGTGCTATCGTTGCTCCCAACCACACACGGCAGAGGAATGTAATACCACAGAAGCCAAAGCCACCTGCATCAATTGTTTAGGTTCCCACTTTGCAACAAACAAATCATGCCCTGAGCACTCTCGTCAAAAGGCTATTAAGGTAACAATGTCTCAGGATAACATCTCATACTCCCAGGCCTCCTCTCAGTTTCCTCCTGTCCGCACATCATATGCGGACATTACAAAATCACCATCCTCCCATCAAACCAGCAGCTACGCTTCTCAACCTTCCCAACCTCACTCCTCACGCCCCAACCAAACCGTCTCATACCGAAAGACCATTCCCCGAACATCCCGCCCTCATGCACCGTTAGATAAGGGTTACGACAAGCAGGCACACCAAGCCATAATTGGCAATTGTGCCTCCTCCCTACCTAATGGTTGTGCCTTGAACGGTGACTCTTCTCCTTCCCCGGGAGAGGATAACCTTTTGCAGATGGTTCTATCTCTCATCATCCATATTGTTTCTGGTCGTAATACCGCCCTACCGCCCAACGTTGCGCAAATGCTTTCCCAAATCTCACAGTTAAACTACAATAATAATGGACAAGGAGGTGGTTCAGTGGAACTGCCAAAGTATTAGACGCAAAAAACATGATTTAACTTATCTTATCAATAAATATTCACCATCAGTCCTAGCTATCTCGGAGACGTGGCTGGTTCCTGGTTCACATTTCCGTGTATCGGGATATGCATGCCTCCGGGATGATAGGAATGATGGCTACGCGGGAAGTGCCTTACTTGTAAGACGCTTCCTTCCTTATAATCAACTCCCCCTTCCTTCGCATAGCCAAGACATTAATGTCGTGGCTATGCGAATATTTGATATCTCCCTTTTATCTGTTTACATTCCCCGACCTAACGCTTCCTCCATCAATGAATTGCGCTCTGCTATTTTATCTGTTCCTCCTCCCGTTATTATCTTAGGTGACCTAAATGCGCACCACGTTTTATGGGGCTCCTACCATTCCGACTCTCCAGGTTCATTGCTCCTAGACCTTTTGGATGAACTAGACCTTTGTATTTTGAATAATGGCTGTCCAACAAGAAGATGTGCCCCTACACAAAATCCAGCGTCTGCTGTTGATGTGTCATTCTGTTCACCAAATTTGACTTCACTCTGTTCTTGGAAAGTTTTAAACAGCACGCTCGGTAGTGATCATTTCCCCATTTTAGTATCTTTGCCTAACAATAACCCCCCAATAAATCGACCACCTCCCCTCTTAAAATATAATTTAAATAAAGCTGACTGGCTTGCCTATCATGCATCAGTCAACGAAAAATTAAAGAATTTACCTTCTGTAAATAATGTTAATTCCCTTTCAGTATACTGTGATTTTGTGAACACATTAAAAACATCAGCAGATGATCACATACCTTTGAAAAATCCGTCTCGGAAAATATCACCTCCTTGGTGGGATTCTGAATGTACAGCCAGTGTCCAAAAACGAAAGGAATCTGAAAAAAGGTACAACCGTTCAATGACCATGGAGAATTACATCCTTTACCAAAAAATTGCTGCAAAAACTAGAAAGTTTTTAGCCAAAAAAAAAAAAGAAGGGATGGATCAGTTTTTGTGAGAGTATGTCTCCAAGGACCCCTTCCTCAATTGTCTGGAAACAAATCAAAAGATACCGCACTTCCTTAATCCCTATAAATGCCCCGTCAAACAACCCTACAGCTTGGCTAAATTATTTTGCAGACAAACTGGCCCCTCCTTTTGTTCCTTTTATGGATAATCTTCCTTCAACAAGTTGTTTTCTCCCCCAATCAAATAATCTTGATGGTCCCTTTTCCTTAGAAGAACTTTTATCAGCTCTTGACGGCTTAAAAGATTCATCTCCTGGAGCAGATGGAATCCCTTATTCTTTTATTATTAAATCCCCGGCTAGTGCTAAACTTTTCTTTCTTAATTTATTAAATTCGTTTTTTGATCAAGGTACTCTACCGGAAGCTTGGAAACAACAAATTGTAATCCCCATTCCCAAACCAGGAAAAGAACCTTTAGATCATAATTCTTATCGTCCCATAGCCCTTTCTTCCGTGCTCCTTAAAATAATGGAACACATGCTTAAAAATCGTTTGGAGTGGTTCTTGGAATCTAATAATATTTTGGCGAAATCCCAATTTGGCTTCCGCAAAGGTTATAGTACTCTAGACAGTTTAAGTATTTTAACGACGGATATTCGCGTAGCTTTTAAAAACAAGGAGTACCTCGTTGGGGTCTTCTTAGACATTGCCTCTGCGTACGATAATGTGTTACTCCCAATACTCAGGCAAAAATTGCTCTATCTGAGTATCCCGGAGAAACTGGTTCGTCTCATCTGCAACACATTGATGTCAAGATCAATAGCAGTGAGATACCAAGACTCTCTAGTTCCCCGTTTTGTCTGGAAAGGGCTTCCGCAAGGATCCGTACTCAGCCCTCTACTTTACAGCATTTACACATACGACCTTAGTAGAACTGTAGAATCTTTTTGCAGCATCCTTCAGTACGCAGATGACATTGCCCTCTATTATTCATCCAAATCTATATCCGAAACAAGTTCGCGCCTAAACACTGCTCTGGAATATCTCAATGCCTGGATGACAAACCATGGATTATCCATTTCAGTCCCAAAATGTAGTTGCGTCACCTTCACCCGTAAACGTAATACACCAGAGGTAGATATAACACTGAACGGTGATAGCGTTCCTTGTAACAACCAAGTGAAGTTCCTAGGCATAATTTTAGACTCCCGGTTGTCTGGCATCCCTCATTTCAATTACATCCTTGGTAAGGCCGAAAAAGGGCTAAATATCCTCCGGGCCCTTTCAGGCACCTGGTGGGGTGCCCATCCATACTCACAGAAATTACTTTACAACGCTATTGTCCGCAGCCACTTCGATTATGCCTCATTTCTTTTGGACCCCTGTAATAAAGCTGCTCTCGAAAAACTTAATAAAACTCAGTCGAAGTGTCTACGCATTATACTGGGAGCTATGAAATCTTCGCCTATTAATGCTCTGCAAATTGAATGTGTGGAACCTCCCCTATATTTGCGTAGACAATACCTAAGCGACCGGTTTTACGTAAAAACTTCTCAAAATTCCAATCACCCTCTGCATGAAAAACTGGCTCTCCTCTCTTCACTGAGTAGCTCTGACTCCTCTCAGAGTTCACCTTGTGTTTTGTTGAGTTACAGGAAATTTACCCGCCTCCCTACTCCAATTGAGAAAATTCCATTGAATCCTCTTTTCAGCAATAGCTATGATTCCCTTCTTTTCAATCCCTCAATAATCCTCAACTTTGGCATATCTAAGGACTCGTGCTCAGCTGGTCAGGAATTCATTAATATTGTCTCTGAGCACTGGCAAGGTTGGTTAAAAATTTACACTGATGCCTCCAAGCTGGACGAAGGTGGATGCACTGGCGCAGCAGTCTGGATACCTGCATACAGAATAGCACTAAGCTTTAAGTGTCCTCCAGTTACATCAGTCTTCACAGGAGAATCAGTCGCTATACTAGAAGCTATTCGTTACTCTATCTCACACCGTCTTAATAACACCTTGATCTTTACTGATTCTCTGAGCTGCCTCCAATCTATTTTAGCCAATCCATTTAAATCCAAAACTAAATTCCCCATCGTTTTCAAAATAAGAGAAGCCCTTTTTGAGTGTAAACAGCTCGGTTTAAATGTCACTTTAGCCTGGATCCCAAGTCACCGAGGTATCCCTGGCAATGAAACTGTAGATTCATGTGCTAAAAACGCTATATCCACAGGTTCACTGGATCACTACAGATTATTTGCTCATGATGTCTCTTCGCTCCCACGTAAACACCTGTTCAAGTCGTGGAATACTCACTGGGTTAACTCCAAGAGATACGTAGGCAGATATTATGCTGATATCCAACAGGATATTCCCTCAAGACCCTGGTTTTTCAAGCACCGCCACTTACCAAAAAGAACAGTGTCCATTATCTGTCGCCTGCGTATAGGTCACGCGTGTACCCCTGTACACCTCGCAAAAATGCGGATCAAGGATAGCTCCATATGCGAATGCGGCTTGGATGAAGGAACAGCTAATCACATCTTTTTCAACTGCCCCAAAATTGACCATTCGTTGTATGACTTCCTTCCCAAAAAATTCCCTTTTCCAACTAACCTTAAATGTGTCCTTAACTTTACTAATCCCCATACTTTGAAATCTCTAGTTAAATTCATTAACATTAATAAAATTAATTTGTAACCTTTTGTAACAAGCAAGAGTTGGCAGTAAAACTTTTCCCAAACTAAACCTCCCCATTTGTGTTCACTCGTATATGTTATTTTTATGTATTGTGTTGTCTTATTTGTGATGTCTCTTTGTTTTAGGTATTTTGCTTAGTATACCTTTGAATTTAAATTTCTCAAAAAACATTGTGTAAAAGCTGCGCACGTGATATTGGCGGAACAGTGTGCCTTGTGGCGAAAATACACAAGTTCATCGCCATTAATAAAAGAAGAAGAAGAAGAAGACATTTTTTTAGGATAGCTGCCAAAGCAACGATGACCCAAACTTCATAATCCACCAACATTCTAACCTATATTGGGAGCATACGCTGACAAACTTTCAGCTTTTATAAAATGACGTAGGTCTGGCGTTCACCAGCTCTTAGTCTATAGTATCTCAATCTCAGAGCCTTGGTTCAATTACAATACAATTTAGCACCGAAGTGCTCGAAAAAACAAATTCAACAAACCCAAACTCGATAAGTTTCCGCGGTTTCGTTTAGGAATTCCTATGGCCACCTCCTGAGTCCCTCATCAGGACCCTGGACATCATCTAGTACTAAAGTGCTCGAAAAGACAAATCCAACGAACCCAAATTCGATGCGATGCCGCCATTTCATTTAGGAGTTCCTATGGCCACCTACTGACTCCATCATCAGACCAGCTTAATGGTGCCAGAACATTGCATTTTCATCGTACTTACATAAGTATACCAAAAGACAATGCCGGAAATTGGCGTCTTTTTTTTTCGGGCGGCCATCGACTTAACCTTGTTTTTTGATTACAAAATAGTGTAATAAACCAAACTTACTATGACAGTATGACATGTATACCTCTAAACTCAGTCTGAACTGAGTTACGAGCATTAGAAGTTTGATGATTACTAGATTTGCTTTTTGCGCGCAAGTTTTGTAAGATATTGCAACAAAATAGTGACATTGTATACATGACGTGTAAACAAACAATACCATCCATTAAAGGCTCCAGACATCAGTATGGAGCAGAATCAGCGCAATAAAAAAATAGCGCAATATTATCAAAATTGTGGAGATAATTATGTATATTAATCACGTCGACAAAACGGTAAAACAAAATATTGAAAAAAAAAAATTTTTTTTAGGGTAGCTCCCCTACTTGTGAAGTGGGGATGATTTTTTTTCATCTTCTACCCCATTGTGTGGGGTATCGTTGGATAGGTCTTTTAAAATGACTTAGGGGTTTCTGAGACTATTTTTCGTTTTAGGGATCGGTTTGCAAAATATTTAAGTTTAAAGTGCCAATTTTTGTTCAAGTAGGGCGTCCCCCTCCTCTTAAAACTAAACTGTTGGCTTTAAAAATCTAGAAAAATTCGTAACGATACTGCTTTTCATGAAATTTCAAGGAAAACTGTAGCGGTTAAAATACATCAGTTATATTAAGAGTAATAGTAATTTAACTAATGTATTATAAAATTCCTTAACTAGTGAAAATTCCTTAGAAGAAAATATTAAAAGTGACTTTAGATGAAGTAATTGCTTGCTTCTGAAATATATTGTGTTAATGACGGACAACTACGGAACCCTGCACTGCGCGTGGCACGACACGCACTTGGCTAATTTTTATTCTAGTATTTTTAAGCGTGCCTGCTGTATCTTTTTGGTAAATAGTAGGTACTGGATTAACGATTAACGGACTGAGGATAATTTAACGGAAGTTAACGAGTCCGTTAACATTTTTTAAAGTTAACTTAAAAGTTAATCCGTTAATAGAAATGTTAACTTCGTTAATTAACGATTAACGGATTAACGAGTTAATGCCCAGCTATGCTCATATGCCCTACAACCCGGTACAGTGCAAGAGCGTTCCGATCCACGATCCCAGCACCAATTGGCACGCGTTCTTCTAAGGTGGTCGGTGATTTCGTGCTGTTTTATAAAAATCTGGCGATTTCATCTTAATTTTTCGGTAAAATGACGCTGTTTTAGATTAAGCTTTTCTTAGTAATCGTTTCTAAATATTTCTTACTAGCTAATAATTACCTTAATTTGTACTGCTGGCTATAGATGCATTACTTGTAAATTTTTAAAGACAACAAGAGCGAGATATCTAATAAGGCCTAGGCCTTATTTCAGCATGGTAGGCCATATTAGATACTTATGTTAACACCTGATTACGGACAAATTCACTAAACTAAATATTTATTTAATAAGAATGTTACTAACAGCACAGAAAAGAAAAAGAAAACAGAGTCGAAAAAAAATACAAACCCTGTAAAAAAAAGAAAAAAAAATACAAAACCAATAAAAAATAGGAAAAAAGCCGTATGTATAATTCTAAAGGAAAGAAGAATAAAAGCTGGTATTATCATACCTGTCTCGAAGACAAAGCAGCAGATATGCGACCATAAAGGACTGCTTTTGGTGGTATCATAAATATTGTGTAGAAGTTCGTAAAGATGATTCAGAAGCATTTTTATGCACTGGTTCTAAAAAAAATAGAGATCTCATTTTGTTTCCAAAAATTCAAGACTAAATGATATTCCTAAACTGATTTATTTAAAAGGTTTTATGTGTAGGCCTTATTCGAACACGGTGTTTTAATAAGCCCCATACAAAAAAATAATATTGTTTGCTTTGATATTTTTTTAAATAATATACGTAAGGAATCATTACTTTGTTACTATGAATATTTAATTTTATCTATAATTTATGTATAATTCTTAATAAGTGCAATTTAAGTTTATCTAGAGATATACAGTATATTTTTATTTACTTGGTATGTAAAATTTTGATAACGCAAACAAATCGACGTGTTTAATCTTATAAGACCGCATTTTGTTTAATACAACCTCAATTTTAAGGTCTAGAGGCATTTGAATCATATAGGCCTTATTCCGTGTAGGTGATTTATTAAAGCCAAAATCAGTGGTTTCGTAATTTGCTTATTTTGAAGAGATTTAGTTAAAAATTGTGTTATTTTTTGTAATATTGCTAAAATTAAAGGATGGAAGAAGTTAATTAACCTTGTTTTTGTTGATTGGCGTTAATATTTATTGAAATATAAGCATTTAAAGTTAGGTAGGCCTTATTTGTATCAAGTACCTTACTTAAGTAGGTAATCACTATCACTAGGTACATAGTATAAAACAAAGTCGCTTTAAAACATGCATAATATTAAAGAATAGAAAAGCCGGGAAATTCCATTGCAACCGTGCGAATCCGGGGCAGGTCGCTAGTTTCTTTATGAGTAGGAGCAAAAAGTTACAAATCTCAATCAGAAACACTTAGGTACTTAAGTAAAAGAGTTAAAGAATTCGGCATGGCTCTGCTTTATTTGATTGCGAAATTATCGGTTTCCACTGGTGGTAGTGGTGGTGCACACAATAGGTAGAATAGTGGTAGCAAATATTGAATGCATCGTGGTGGGCACGTGCTCTGAGTTCCATTTTAGTTGCAACACTTTAATCTGATTTACTGCCTTCGCAGCTAAAGGAAAAATTAGGTCTACCAAGCACATTCTGTTGTTTTTCTTCTTTATTTCTCATTCTCCTTAATGCCATTGTCAAGTTTAATTGAAAACAAAACTTTGGATTATTAAACAAAGATCATTTTGTGAAAGGAGTGGGACTAAACTTAATGTTAACTTTCTCTGCAGAATTTTGGCGCCAACCATTTTATTTTTACTTTTTTATGTGGCCATGTTTTTCAAAAATTCCTTTGCAAGAAAAAAACTGAAATAAAAATAAGTGAGCAATTAAAGTTATAGGAGAAACAAAACGCAAAAAAACATCGCTAAAAATCCGAAACAAAAGAATAAAATTAAATACTTTTCAAATGTGAGTCATAAACGATTGTGATGATAAAATTAGTTAATTGCGCTAATTAATTTATAGAAAAGCTGTTTTGTTTAGTTAGATGAAAGGCGATAGTAAAGTTGACGCCTAGTATTATTTTTAAGTGTGTTACTTGTCCGTGATTTTGCGAGTGCAAAGTGCGCAGGCGTTAATTGTTTGATTTATCTCTAATTTCTATCAATAAAACAATTAAGTACATGAATAAAATTTCAACAAATGCAATATCTAGGTATATTATATAGCAAACACTAATTGTTTTAACACGAATAAATAACTTAATTTACAGCTTGACAGTTTGGAAAATAATCGAAAATTATAATTTACTAATCAATTGAATAAGTATAAACTTTCTTCGTTTCTCTTTACATGACCAATATCGCAAAGGATAACGCCAAGCGTTAGGTTATCAGTTCATATTGACTTTATTTCTTTAGTAATGTCTAGCGCATTACCGCAAGTCCATTAACAAAAGGGCAAAGCTACTTTTATGATGCAAAAAGAGTGACGCTCACACCGAATGGTAATATTTTTAAAGAGAAATATTGAGAGAGCCCACAGCCGAATATTTTTTAGCCGTGGGGTCCAGACAGAATCGAATGGACCACCCGGGATTCTTTCCGTTGGTTGATGTCGTCGGAGGCGAAAGGGAGATAATAATATGCCTCCCTACCTTGGACGTCCAAACTCCTTACCCGTTTATGACCAGCGTGGGGAGTGTACCAAATGACTCCAGCAAAATAGGGAGGGAAAGGTCGTGTTCTTGCAGTGAAGACTAAATGACCTGAATAGGACCTGATGATGATTTGTCGGTTGTCGGACACCGACGATAGGTGGAGAGAACGGGTTCTCAAACGGAACCTTCTCTGATGAGCAACTGATTTGTCCAATCAATTGATTGTTGTTGACATGACGATATTGACGATTACTTACCCATGAGTTTGCATTGTCTCGCCGCCTTCAAATGATCGCTTCGGTGTGACTGAGTGAATTTTTAATTACAATTTACAATAAAATTAGACCGTAGCCTAGACTTTACAAACTTCAGTTAAATTCCATCCCATTCTATCGAAAACATTGTAGGTAGGTGCTTAGGTAATTTAGGTATGAAACTATTTTTTTTTATCCGAATCCTAGTTAGGTTGTACGTAAGGTCTAAAATCGTGTGAATTTTCTGTAGGTAGATTTAAATATTTCAATGAAAGAATAGCCTAGCAAATTGAAGAATTTTGCAAAATGTTAATAAAACGCAATGCGGCTTACCTTCGTAATCACTTTTCTCGGTCAGGATATCAGAAACCGGTCTCTTCATGGACGTGGTACTGGGTTTTTTAACTTGTTTTGCGGTATTTTAGCACATTTTGTTTTCAAAGAAATATGGGCCAAAGCTTTGCTAATTTCCAAAATAATTTAAATACGTAAAATGCGGTACTTATCAAAATAATAAGGTTCTGAATGGGTAGGGACATAAGCATGCACCCCCCGAGAAAGCTGCGGTAAAACTATTTTTTTATTCATTCTTGTCTTTCTTGATTGACAAATTTTATTAAGAAAGAAAAAACGCAATGTTAATTTATTATTTGATAAGATAACTTTAATATCTTTTGGTTTATTATTTTGTTCTTCCACTTCATTTTATTTCCGGAAAAGCCTGAATTACATTGATCAATAAAATAATTTCGAGAAAAAATACTAAGCGATATGCAATAACGAAACGCACTAGCGTAAGAAAAAGGTCGATGTCCCTTTTCACAGCGTAATCACCAATGAAACGCGGTGAAAGTATTAAGCGTGCTCGCTGATTGGTCGATAAGCTGTCAAATGATAGGTAATTTATTTTTCAATACGTGACGTTTCATGAATGAAAGAAAATCTCAGGCAAAACAAAATGGCCGATGGTCCGTGCAAGGTGTGTCGCGGATAGTCGAGTTATTTTTACAGCGAATTACCATTGAACTTCAGTGAAAAAGTTACGGTGTTTATTGCTACTGGTTCGTAACTTTGTTTTGTGATTAATATAAGGTGGAATAAGTATGTTTAATGTTCAGCCGCCGCCGCATCGCAGCTGGGGTGCTGCGCACAATCCGCACAAAGGAGTTGAAGTTTGTATGGCGCCGTGTCTGGCCTTTTCCGTTTGGCCCCGTCGCGTGAGCCCGGAGGCTGCATGTTTGCCTCACGTGGGTCGTTTCGTGCGCGTAGCCTCGCCTCGAGGTGTTCGTTGTAGCCCGCGCGCCGCTCCCGTGAAATTAAGGATGTCGATGTTTGCAGCGGCGCAGCGGGCTTCGCGTCAGCCCGGCGCGGTTCCGTCGCCCGCGACATCGGGGCTTCGCCCTTCGCGACTCGCCGCGCGCGTTCGGAGCCCTAGCTCCCTCGGTACCGTGAGCCCTGCAGTGGAGGTAAGGTTTTCAATGATTTGAGATGGCTGATTTTTGGATCAATACCTGGGCGGCCATTTTGTGAAAGTAACTAATTTTAGAATGTATTTAGGGCATAGTTGGAGATGATTTGATTTTCTGTAGGGTTCTTGTTATTCCATGTAGTATTTACACATCATTTTCTGTTTTCTAGGTGACTTACATAAGATGTAAGTCACCTATTTATTGGCTCACATCTTCATCTACTGAATTCAACCAGTTGTGTGTCGGTGTGTCATTTTGTGTAGATAAGAATCTTACTTTTGGGTCAAAAACACCATGCTTTTTCTATGTTATGTCAAGGGATTCTTTTAATGTCGACTTTCTTCTTTCTACTGTTCTAAAACTATGTGTTATCCAAATAATCAGGTACTTCTGTAATGTTACTTGAACTTGGCTTAACATGCTACCGCGTGTCTAGATTGTTAGCGCTTCCATCACCAACGCTAGCGTCATCCACTTTGTTAGCAACTACCATACTTAGGATCCCACCATCATCGTAGATGAGTGTCCGTTCAGAATGTAACAACTACCAACAAACGTCACTGAGTCTGCAAAGCATATCGAGTACGATTTGTAGTTTCGATACTATTTGTCTTGGCAGTCGATATAATTATTATAATTTAACACAATATCTTTGAGTTAAGTTTTCAGAGAAGCTTCTTCTTCATATATTTATTTTCATCTTTTCTTTTCTAACATAATGAATATCATCATACACTCGACAGCAAATAAATCGCACCACCCGCGACGCGAACTTTAAAGATTTTCTTTTGACACAATAATGGTGCCCCAACAATATTGGTGTTATTTGAAAGCCCAATAAATATCCTTAAAGAAAAACACATTTAATTTCTTAATAAATGATTAACATATACCATAAATGTGACTTGAAAAAAGACCTCACTTTGGGCTCACAACTGGGATCAATTAGACCAAATTTTATGGTTATAAAACCAAATAATGATCACACGTGTCCTCTTTAACAGATGGATAGCGATTAATCCCAACTTAACAGTTTTATCTATACTTATAATAAATCTGTAGAGAGGTCAATTCTGTACATGAAATATATTTTCAAAATAACTATCAGGGGGTGATTAGTGATCGATACTGATGCCAAAAATGCAATCAGTAAAATTTTTGTCTGTCTGTCTGTCTGTCTGTCTGTCTGTCTGTCTGTCTGTATGTTCCTTATAGAAACAAAAACTACTTGACGGATTTTAACGAAACTTGGTACAATTATTCTTCGTACTCCTGGGCAGGTTATAGGATACTTAGGAATTCCCACGGGCACGGGAATTAGCGGGAAAATCCTTTTGTATGAAAATTCTAAACTGCTTAAGTTAGACGCTTGAAATTTAGCATGCAGGTACCTTAGTAAACTTAAAGCTTAGTTACAACAGGATATTGCAAAATTCCCACGGGAACGGGAGTTAGCGGGAAAAAACATTTGTATCAAAAATCTAAACCGCTTAAGTTAGACGCTTGAAATTTGGCATGCAGGTACCTTTGTAAACTCAAAGCTTAGTTACAACAGAATATTGCAAAATTCCCACGGGAACGGGAGTTAGCGGGAAAAAACATTTGTATGAAAAAATCTAAACCGCGTAAGATAGATGAAGGGGGTAAAACGGGATCCACGCGTACGAAGTCGCGGGCGGCCGCTAGTAGTCATAAAAAATGGCTATAGCGTAACTACCTATTTTTTGAAGAAGTGACTCTGGATCCTTGTAAAGACTTTTGGGGTAAAAACCTTTCCTTTAATAAAATTAAGTTTAGAACTAGGCTTTTAAATGGTGCCAATATTGGTGGGAAGTAGGGATGGTAACGTTTGAAAATGCTTGTCGCGGGTGGTGCGATTTATTTGCTGTCGAGTGTATTTCGAACTTCTATCGTGTTGTAAAATATCGTCTATAATGCTACATATTCATGGACTTATTTACTTCTCTAAAAGATCACAAACATCTTCTAAATAGTTATATTTCTCTCTTCTTGATACTATGTATTTATTTTTGTCTTGGTCATTAATATGTAATATTTGTTCGGTTCGTCAATATTTGTGGGTGTGGTACATGCTCTTTCTGATGTTTACGTTATTATAGAAAACTTCCAGTAGCACATTGAGTAAATCTAATTTCTATAGGCTCAGTTACTATTCTTACGTAGCAGCGATCATCGTTCTGTCAATAACTTAACTTATTTATTAAATTAGGATCATGTTGACATCATCATTGGGATATGCTTACTTTGTATATTATTAAAAATGCAATAATTATAAACAATGCCTCATTAACCTCAATTTGCAACGTTTCAATTAATTTCCTAACTGTAAAATGTTTCGATTGTTGCATTCCTAACATAATTTCTCATTTATAAATGCTTTTGTCATCGCTAAATTGTGTAAGAACGACATATCAAGCTAAAAACTGTTGATACTTAAATTAGTTGTAATAAGTGTGTTTTTGCAAAGAATATGTATAGGTTGATTGTCTTTTTTCCTTAGTATTAGATATTTTTTATCCACAATGGGTAAGCTCTTGGCCTGTATCTCACTAATGGAATGTGATAATTATTCTTTTATGAGTTTTATTACCATCATTATTTCAGACGTCCATTATTGAACATAATCCCCCAATGATTTCCACATCGCCCGGTTGGTAGCGACCTGCATCCATCGCCTGCTACTTATATGGGACTTCCCACCTCTCGTTCCCACCGCTGCAACTCCTGTGTAGCCAGGATCTACAGCTTGACCGCAAATAACCCAACCAGTGAAGGTCAAGTTTGTCCCGGGGGAAAGTTAAACTGCTACCTATATGAGGTTATAACATCCTGTTTCTTATTGCAGGATGTCGTCCCGCCGCAACGGGTCGGTGTCCCGCGCCGCGGAGGCCGCGTCCAAGAACCGGCTGCACATGGACCGGAACCCCCAGCACTCCAGGATCACTGGTAACGAGTAGTGAATGTGTAGCGGTGCTTTTGTATTATTTTTTAGTTAATACAACCTTAGTTTTTTATTTTAGAATGTGTACAGATTTGTAGTTTTACAATTCTTTATTTTTTTTAATCATATTAAAACACTAGCGGCCTCCCGCGACTTTGTACGCGTGGATCCCGTTTTACCCCCTCAGGGGTGGAGTTTCGTAAAATCCTTTCTTAGCGGATGCCTACGTCATAACATCTACCTGCATGCCAAAATTCAGCCCAATCTGTCCAGTGGTTTGGACTGTGCGTTGATAGATCACTATGTCAGTCAGTCAGTCACCTTTGAGTTATTTAAATTTAGATTATTTTATAAGTAACTAGCTTTTACCCACGACTTGGCTCACGTTAAACTTTGGACCCCCATTTCATCCCCATCAGGGGTGAATTTTAGATTTTTTCCTTCCTGCCTTTGCCGAAATCGTAATAACTATCTGCACACATAATTACAGCGCAATACGTTCAGTCGTTTGTGCTGTGTGTTGATAAGTCTGTCAGTAAAAGATTGCCTTATAAAAGACAGCATTTGCCCACGGCTCAAAATCTTACCAGCGCAGAACTTAGGTGTTCTGCCTTGTCTATTTTACTATTTGAGTTTATTGCTTTCATAATGTAGGTGATACATACATTGATTTTACAGTAGGAATAATGGTTTTACTTTCAAGACTCAGGTGAAAGTATTTAGGAAACGAATAAACCCTAACTTTTTCTCAGATCCGTCGAACCCTGCCGGTCGGCGGAAGGAGATCGACAATGTAATGAAGCGAGCGCGCCAGGCCTCGCCCGGCAGCTGGGACCGAAAGCTGTTGGAAGTCGAGGAGAAAGACCCCAACAGGTAAGCTACTAAAGCCTGGTCCGTGAGCACGTAGAATCCCGTCCAATGACCCCAAGCTACCCATCCTTATCGCTCGCGCGTAATTATATTTCTGTCGCGACTGTGCGACGCGCGCCCGCAGTGACTGCGAGCGCGACAGCAACATAATTACGTGCGAGCGACAAGGATGGGCAGCTTGGGGTCATTGGACGGGATTCTACGTGCTCACGGACCAGGCTTTATAGACTCGTAGTCTTCACCGACAGATGGCGTTGACGCGGACATAACTATGGCACGCGCCGCTGCGCCTACAATCCTGCATCGCGGTATCAAAGTTTTTCGCCCTAAGGTTCCTAAGGGACCGATGTTCGTTCTGATTGATACTGATTGACGTTTTTGTCGACAGATGGCGCCACACGGGCTACAAGCAGATGTACATAGACGGGTCCGGGTCGGTATCCCCGCGACGGTCTAGGTCTCCGAGACCCCGTCGGTCCCGGTAAGTAAAATCAAGTTTCAGTTAACTAAAATGATACTTATTACGTGCCGTGTAAGCTATAAACTACTGTATTGGATTGAAAAAGAGGTTGACAAAGGTGACCGAAGTTTCTTCCGGCACTTCTTCTCAGCACCAGCCCATATGTTGTCCCGAAGTGGTGGTAGAAGCTATACTTGGGGCGCGTATAAGTGCCCTGGATAGGGCCTATGTACTGAATAAACAATTTCATTTCGATACCCCATGAGACTGGTGACTTTCTGCCATGTATTGAAACCAAAAAGATGTAGTTTAGCTGACAGAAGGTGCTCTTGAGTTACTGGTGAAATAGTCTCTTAAATATCTGAAGTCTTTTATAAAAAAACTCTTGGATGGCCAAAAGAAGGGCCATTTGGTCCTATGGCAAACGCGGCACCGGGTTCGAATCCCGCTAGTCCAGGGGCAAATGTGTGGCCTGCGCATCGGCCATGCGGCTAGTCTTAAGCCGGGTCCAGCCAGACGGCTTTAATGTGTAATGTAACACTAATTCTATGTGTGGCACTACGAGCATTACATGTAAAGTGCTACCCATACTATTTCCATTACATTACACGATACATTCCATTACGCGTTACACCGGTCTGGACTCTGCTTTACGTGCTAACATCCCTAATAATATTGTAGTTTTCTATTACAATGTGTCTTTTGCATTACAGTTCGCCCATAGCCGCTCGTCGCTCGCGTACGCCGATCGCTCGCCGCTCGCGCTCGCCCATCGCTCGTCGCTCTCGTTCGCCGATCGCGCGGCGCTCGCGCTCGCCTGTAATCCGGCGCTCGCGATCGCGCTCGCTCCGCCGCTCGCCGCGGCGCAGTCCTAGGAAGAGTCCTGTCAGGTAAGATAATGCGTGTATTTAAAATGTTATGAAGCTCTTTGGCTTGTATTTCATAAATCACTAGCTTTCCGCCCGCGGCTTCGCCCGCGTGGAATTTTGTCTGTCACAGAAAAACAATATCGCGCGCGTATTTGCTCACCGTTTAGACCTACCCTGGACTACGACAAACATTTTAAAACCAAAATCAGCTCAATCGGCCCAGCCGTTCTCGACTTTTAATCAGACTAACGAACATCAATTCATTTTTTATTTATATAGATATATAGATAGATGATAGCTAGCGGCCGCCCGCGACTTCGTACGCGTGGATCCCGTTTTACCCCCTTCATCTATCTTAAGCGGTTTAGACATTTTTCATACAAATGTTTTTTCCCGCTAACTCCCGTTCCCGTAGGAATTTTGCAATATCCTATTGTAACTAAGCTTTAAGTTTACTAAGGTACCTGCATGACAAATTTCAAGCGTCTATCTTACGCAGTTTAGATTTTTTCATACATATGTTTTTTCCCGCTAATTCCCATTCCCGTGGGAATTTTGCGATATCCTGTTGTACCTAAGCTTTAAGTTTACTAAGGTACCTGCATACCAAATTTCAAGCGTCTAACTTAAGCGGTTTAGATTTTTCATACAAAATGATTTTCCCGCTAATTCCAGTTCCCGTGGGAATTTCGGGAATTCCTTTCTTAGTGCACCTCTACGGTACCTAAACTACGTCCCTTCCAAATTTCAAGTGCCTACGTTTAGCCGTTTAGGCTGTGCGTTGATCTGTCAGTCAGTCAGTCAGTTTCTCCTTTTATATATTTAGATATTGTAGACCAGTGGTTCTTAACTGGTGGTCCGCGGACTACTGGTGGTCCCTGGAGGCATTCCAAGTGGTCCGCGAAGACATCGTAATAAACAAGTGACGTGACGTGATGAGTCAACACAACGCAAACGGCGCACAGTGGGAGAAATCGACCTCCCCTTTCATTGGATTTTCAAAAAAAAAGTGGTCCCTGTCAAGACAGAAATTTGGTAAAATGGTCCTTCGTGACTTTTGGTAAAATGGTTAAGAACCACTGATGTAGACAGTTGAAGATTTCACATTTCGGAAATTTCTGTTAAACAGATAATTATTGAATAGAAATAAATTAAAATAGGACAACCCCCATTCTGTAGATGTCGAAAGAGGCGACTAAGGGGCAAATATGCGAACATCTAGCCTTTCATTACCCAATATAAATATACTATAGTAAACCTTTTAATCAACGTGGAAGTCATTGGGGGAGGCCTATGTTCAGCAGTGGACGTCCTATGGCTGAAATGATGATGATGACGAAAGTGAAACCTTTCAAAGTGGCTGACAAAATTGCCCGAGTTTTTGTGCTGCTTCTTCTCAGCAAAGGCATCTGTTCTCGAAGCAGAAGTGGTAAAGTTAAAGTTACACAGGGTGTCCCGTAAATTGAAAGAAAGAAAGTGTTTATTCAGACAACCTTCCTGTCACATTATTCTATACATAGTGGTGACCAACTTTTGTTGTGACCTAAAAATGTGAATATTATTTTTTATAATTCTATACAAATTCAATTGGCTGTTTGATAACATACAAATATTGGAAGACGAAAATAAAAGAACAAACGTTTTTCAACGTGAGTTGTAAGCAGTGTTGGCAAGAAGTTAATCTGATTAATGATTAAAAATTAATGATTTAAAAAATAATCATTTTTTTTTATCATTAATCATTAATCAAAAATTTTGATTAAGATTAATTAATCATAATCATTAATCGTTAATTTGATTATTTGATTAACTATCTACTATTTTCATAAGAAAAGGGTTGGGGGTGTATGAAAAGGTACCCGCGACTTATAAAATGTCTAGCAAAGGGGGGATCTGGAGTTGTACTGTCGTTTTCTCAAAAAACTGCGTCAATTTTCACTACTCAAAACACTTATCGCACTAGTTTTGTTTCTCACAATTCCTTCTATTCTTCCGGTATCCTCCAGCAAAATTGGGTCAGGAAAGAAGTTAAGCGGGCTGGCTGACGATAGGGGAGGAGTTATGATTACTTTTTTAATCATGATTATTTTAATCAGGATTAATTTAATCATGATTCATCATCAACAGCTCTTTACAGTCCACTGCTGGACCTCCACTATAGTGGAGGGTTTTGCCATAATCTCCACGCTAGACAGGCGGGTTGGAGATCGCAGTTTAAAAGATTGATGTTTTTCAGAGAGCGCTGCTGCCCATTCTCTGTTTGATGTGTAGTCCCTAAGTCGCCTCTTACGACACCCGCGGGAGAGTAGGGGTTGGTGACAAATGTATTCTACTCTGCCGTCACCACACGGCTTAATCATGATTAAAATTAATCAAATTAATTAATTGATTAAAAAGTTTATTGATTAGTGCCAACACTGGTTGTAAGGTTGTACCTGAAAATATTCCGTATAGGACCGAGAGACGTGTAAAATGAATGATTGATTTTTTGTTGCAGACGCAGCCCGGTGGCGCGGCGTCGCACGCGCAGCCCGCGCGCGCGCCGGCCCCCTGCGAGGCCCCCGCGGCCGCCCTCCCCGCCCGACCCCCGCCAGGTGAGACACGGCTTATTTCAGTGGTTCCTAACCTAAAACGGAAGTTCTAGAGGGGTAACACGGGATGGCACGAAAAAGTATGAAAATAGAAATAAACAAAATAATAGTACGGTATAGGCCGCGCCAAACTTATTTAGCAAAAAATTGCGTGATGTTGGTAAATTTGGCCGTCGTAAAATGTATCATCGTATGCCTTCGGTTACAGAGTACATTTTACAATGAGCAAAAGACAATGCCGGAAATTGGCGTCTTTTTTTTTTCGCGCGGCCATCGACCAAACCTTGTTTTTTGATTATAAAATAGTGTAATAAACCAAACTTATTATGACATGTATACCTCTAAACTCAGTCTGAACTGAGTTACGAGCATTAGAAGTTTGATGATTTTCATACTAGATTTGCTTTTTGCGCGCAAAGTTTTCTAAGAAATTGCAACAAAATAGTGAGATTGTATGTGTAAACAAACAATATCATCCATTAAAGGCTCCAGACATCAGTATGGAGCAGAATCAGCGCAATAAAAAAATAGCGCAATATTTTGTTGCAATTTCTTACAAAACTTGCGCACAAAAAGCAAATCTAGTATGAAAATAATTAAACTTCTAATGCTCGTAACTCAGTTCAGACTGAGTTTAGAGGTATACATGTCTTACTAAGTTTGGTTTATTACACTATTTTGTAATAAAAAAACAAAGTTTGGTCGATGGCCGCGCGAAAAAAAAAAAGACGCCACCTTCCATACAAAATCTGGCATTGCCATTTAGCGTGGATTAGCGGGGAGTTGCCCCGAATTTTGTCAGTGTGTGCGTGCGCGCCGCATACGTATTGGCGCGCTCACACACAAACCGCGCTCGGGCGTTTCTATGAAGATGACCTACTCATTTGTATTTACTCTGTCTATAGTCTGGTCTGTGAGCACGTAGAATTTTGTCCAATGTCCCCAAGCTACCCATCCTTATCGCTCGCGCGTAATTATATTGCTGTCGCGACTGTGCGACGGGCGGCAGCAGTGAGTGTGAGATAAAATATAAATGAAAAATGGGCTTAAACTTGACAAAATGTATTTATTAACTTTTAGCAACTCGTAACCAAATACAGAACAACCGCCATGACATTTAGAGAGAGAAGACGATATCTCTGTCTCACTCGCACCTAGACCATATTACATTGCACATTATTAACTTTTCATAACACCCCCTCTCAATGTAATAATCTGGATACTTAATTACTATTAACTTAAACTAAATTATCTACTGAGAAATGAACTTTGCAATGCAACTACTAAAACAATAGGTACTCTAATAACATTCTATGCAGTTGAGTTACTTTAAACCACACATATTTACAAATTTTAACAATGTATTATTTTTCAAAGGTTTCGTCAACATATCAGCGATTTGCTCCTCAGTTTTCACATATTTAAGACATACTTTTTGTTTCTCAATAAGTTCCCTAATAAAGTGATACTTAATATCTATGTGTTTTAATCTCTTAACAGTGTTGGTATTAGCAATAACCATGGCAGACTGATTGTCACAGAATAAGATAGCTGGAGTTACATTTTTTATATTAAAATCGCACAACATATTGCTCAGCCAACATGCCTCAGCTCCTGCCATACTCATTGCTACATATTCGGCCTCGGTGGAAGAAATACTAACTGTGCTTTGCTTCTTTGAGCACCAAGAGATCAGGCAGTTTGCATACTTAAAACAATAACCTGTGGTAGATTTCCTATCTGTCAGGTCTCCTCCCCAATCAGCATCACAAAATCCCACCAACTCCTCATCATTACAATTATAAATCAATTTATAGTCTATTGTGTGTTTGATGTATCGCAGAACTCTTTTCAAAGCTACTAATAACATGTTACTAGCTCTATCTTGATATCTACTTAAGATTGATATTGTAGCACAAATGTCTGGTCTGGTACCACAAGCTGCATACATCAAACATCCAATTATTTGTCTACATAAATTTTCAGTTTCAGTTGAACACTTATTATTCTCAAATTCCTTTACATTAAAATTCTGGTCCATAGGTGTGCTAATTTGTTTACATTCATACATATTGAATCTTTTAAGAACATTTTCCAAATAATTTCTTTGACATAATACTGTAACACGAGTTTCTAAATTTTGCTTTACATTAATTCCTAAAAAATCAGAGACCAGACCCAAATCTTTCATTTTAAATTCCTTTTTTAATACTGACTTTAAATGTGACACAGAATCTTCATTACTACCAAAAATCAATAAGTCGTCAACATATATAAGTACATAAATCTTTTCAGTTTTATTACATTTAGAATACAAACAAGGATCACATTCAGATCTTTTAAAATCTTCTCTAATTAGCACAGAGTTGAACTTATCATTCCAGTACTTTGGTGACTTCTTTAAGCCATACAACGCTTTATTTAGCTTTACAATACAATTGGAATTTTCATAGGCTCCATCAGGTAATTTGATGTATACACTTTCATTTATTTCCCCATATAGAAATGCTCCCGTAACATCCATTTGATATACAGGTAAGTTGAATTTTGTTGCAATAGCTATAAACAGTCTAAAAGTAGCCAACTTAGCCACAGGGGCATATATTTCACTATAACTTAATACATTTTCCTGCTCAAAACCTCGTGCTACCAACCTAGCTTTATATTGAATATCATTGTTGTTTTGTTTTATTTTAAATACCCACTTAGTACTAATTGCTTTCTGATTACCTGGTAGATCACTCACTGTCCATGTATTATTTTCTTTTAATGTTTGTAGTTCCCTCTGGATCGCTTTCTTCCACTCAGATGCCTCTGGACTCCTCATAGCCTCCTCATACGATTTAGGCTCACAATCTTCTACCAAAACATTATTACAATTAAAGAATTGAGTCTGCTTTCTGACACGCTTGTTTTCATGGTTTATGGGTGGATTTTCATAATTTTCGCCTTCACTACTATCACTTGGTTCATATAAGCTGCCCTCAGAATCACTCTGTAAGGTATTCATTGTGTTATCATCTTCTTCAACAAGTTGCGCTCGATCTTCAGCATCCTCCTTCCCTGCATCATCCGGATTGAACTCCTCCACTTTGTTGTATACATATGGCACTGTTGTCGACTCTGGTTCTTGTTCTTTATTTTCTTTCACAAAAACAATATCTCTTTTTGTTTCTACAGTATTCAAGTGTGGGAAAAATACTCTGTATCCTTTAGTTGTCTCTCCATAACCAACTAAAATACCCTTTTCACCTTTAGGGTCCCACTTACGCCTCTTTTCTTTCGGTATATGGACATATACTGGAGTACCAAACACTTTAAGGTTGTTGATATCAAATGTTTTGTTTGACTATAACTCATATGGAGTTTTTCCATCAACTGAGCTTTTTCCAGTTCTGTTAATTACATATGCTGCTGTATTTATCGCCTCTGCCCATAGTTTGGTAGGTAAATTTTTTGCAAATAACATTGATCGGGCCGCTTCTACTAAAATTCGATTTTCTCGTTCAGCTCGACCATTTTGTTCTGGAGTAAAAGTCACTGATGTTTGATGTACTATTCCTCTTGCCTGAAACATTTCTCGTACCTCGTTATTTACGAACTCAGTTCCGTTATCAGTACGAAAAATCTTAATTCGGTTTCCAGTCTCATTTTCAGCTCGAGCAATAAAATTTCTAATACACAGTTTAATTTCATGTTTTCCTTTAACAAAACACACTTCCCTGTATTTTGAAAAATCGTCCTTGAACACGACGAAATACCTCGAACCCCCAATAGAACTCTCTTCCATCGGTCCGCATGTATCTGCATGAATTATTTCACATGTCCTGGAGCTAACATTTTCACTTCTAGGGTAAGGCAGACGGTGAATTTTACCCTTCATGCAACTTTCGCATGTCGCCGAGTCGGACAATTGAGTACAAATATCAACTTTATTGTTCTTCAACACTTCTTTCACATAAGTCATGTTTTGATGCGCCATTTTTTCATGCCATTCGTGCAAAACTGAACGCTTTATCTCCGCAACGTTGGCTTCGGACGTATTATGGTAACGAAAGTTCAAATAATACATGCTCCCATTACGCTCAGCAACTGCCATTACCATATTTTCTCTATAAAACTTGCATTCATTTTCACTTGTCACAATAACATAACCTTTACTTGTTGCGCGGTTCACAGAGAACAAATTGGTTGACAGTTCGGGAACATGTAGTACGTTGTCTATGGTAGTGTTGATCCATTCGTTCCCGTTCCATACTTGTACTGCCACCTGTCCGCTGCCCTTGACACTAATTTGCGTTCCGTTTCCCACAGTAACATATTTACCTTCTACGGAACAATATGAATTGAATAGTTCGTAATCACAACACATATGTTCGCTTGCACCCGAGTCCACCAGCCATTTTGTTTTATTAAAATATGCAGTAGATTCACTAATTTTGTCCATGACCACGAATGCATTACCTTTTTTGTCCTTTCTAAAACGGCACTGACTTTTTATATGTCCTGGCTTATTACAGTAATAACACCTCACTTCCAAATGATGATCCTTGGAATTACGAAAGTCATCAGTCTTATTAAATCGGCACTCACTTATATAATGTCCTAGTTTATTACATTTAAAACACTTGACAGTTTTTCTGTTTGTTTTTTTAGCCACAAACGCTGCCGATGATTGCGAGCTTCCGCCTTTTTCTTTAATTCTCTCTTCTTCTATTAACAACCTGGCGACTAGGTTATCATAGGTTTGCTTATCGTCTGGAGCGGATTCCCAAGCCGAGACAAAATGTTTATAATCTTCCGGTAACGACATCAAAATCTTAGTTATAACAAACTTCTCAGATATTGCTTCGCCGAGCTGTTTCAGGTGGTTTTGTATCTCCTGTATCTTCGATAAAAATACGGACATATCTGAATTTTCATCGTATTTGAATTGGAAGAAACGTTGTTGTATTATGTGGATGCTTGTTTCGGATTTCTGTTCATAGACACTCAGTAATTTCTGCCACATACTAGCTGAGGTCTCACACGAAATGATATGTAGCATGACTTCTTCCGACATTCTTGTGACCAACAACATTTGAGCTTTCGCATCCTGAGCCTCCCAACGACTTCGTTGTACTTCATCCTCAGGTTTAACTGAAGTTCCATCCACTATATTGTAGACACCTTGACCCCGCAGTAATACGGACGTTTGAAATTTCCATATGTTCCAATTTCTGGCACCTTCCAGTTTTATAGTAAAATGATTGTTCTGTACGGACTCCATTTTCTTCCTTCCTGTAGACTTTCCTGCCTTGTTGAACTTTTTCGAACAAGTAATTTCCTTCCCGACTTAACCTCAAAACTTTTGCTGCCAACGCTCGCCGGTTTTTGCACTTTTAAACTACAGTATTTACTTTCCTTTTAAACTCTTACATTTTTCTATTTTAGTTCGTTATCTGGGCCCATAACCAGATAAAATATAAATGAAAAATGGGCTTAAACTTGACAAAATGTATTTATTAACTTTTAGCAACTCGTAACCAAATACAGAACAACCGCCATGACATTTAGAGAGAGAAGACGATATCTCTGTCTCACTCGCACCTAGACCATATTACATTGCACATTATTAACTTTTCATAACAGTGTGCGAGCGCGACAACAACAATTGAACAAAATTCTACGTGCTCGCAGATCAGACTATACTAGCGGCCGCCCGCGACTTCGTACGCGTGGATCCCGTTTTACATATTTAGATATTCCACTATCCTATAACAGTTTTATTTGATTAATGTCTATTTCCTTTGTTTGTGGCCCCGCTTGGATAAAAGCGTCATCTTTCCCTGCCGTTAGCTGTGTGCATCAAAGTTTTCTCTGTCTGGTTTGTTATTTATTTATATTTGTTTATTTACACACACGTTATGTCATCAACCCATCTGAATTTAAGTACTTGTTTCTATGAAAATGTAACCTGTTAAATCTTGTCCACAGTCATCCCCTTCTGGTTCGTCAATGAGTAGCTGCTCGGACGAGTCCTGCTCTGTCTGCTCTGCCAAGAACAAGAAGCCTGCCCCTCCGCCAGGGAAGCCAGGGAAACCGCCCAGGTGAGAACAAAAATAAATAAACAAAAAACAACTATTTTGTAAGACACACAACATAACAATCTTCAGAGTTCAGGGAAGCCCAGATAAGAACAGATACTTTAAATAACTCCAAAGGCTCAATTGCTGAATAACTTTTTCCTCATACGGATACGGATAAATAGACATAATATAAAATTATTTATTTGTGTCAAAACATTGTTCAACAGTAGTAGGGTGATTGCTATAGTAATTGGCCTGTACATAGTTATTGGCCACCTTGGCTAAAATAAAAATAAACAAGCATATGTACGTTATTAAGAGTGGAAAAGAGACACAAATACTTTCTCTGTGCAATACGCTGTCCAATGTAGTATGTCAGAGTAAGAACAGATGGCACTCTAAACAGCAGAAGCTTTCTTTCGACAACGAGTCGTCCGAGTAGCCGCATGCTTGTCAAAATTTTAAGGTAAATATTTATGAATATTGTTCGTAATTTAATTGTTTTTGCTTGTTATAGTAATTTTACTGTTTTTTTGTAAAGAGATAAATGGTAGCTTATGTAGATAGATTAAGTTACTTTGTTTTGGAATAAAATAACTTTAAAATTATACCGGCCAATAACTATACCACGTTTCAATTTATTTCAGTTATTGGCCATGGGTGGCCAATAATTAAATTTTACTTTTATTGTATTTTTATTCAAGATTAAGTTAATTTAACCCTTAAATATTTGCTATTAAAATACTAACGTCCTAACCTATTAGGATCAGTAATTAGCCGGGGGGCCAATTACTGACACTTATGCACGGCCAATAACTATTTTTATTGATTTACTTTACCTAGATTGTTACAAGATGCCGTAGGTAACACAGTATACTAAGGTTGGTATAAGTAGTTGGAACAGAAACACTTAATCAGTTTAAAAAAATAAAACAAATAATACCTGAAATGCAAAACAATGAATTTTTTTTATTCTCTATCGTTTGTGGGACTATTTATTATAAGCAAAATGGATTGGAAGCGGAAGTTACAGATGAACCTGAACCTGTAAGTCGGGAGAAAGAATCAACATTGAGTGAAATAGGAGAACTTCAAACTAGAGATAGAGAAAGAGAGACAAAAGACCCTAAAACTGGGACCCAAGAAGATGAGATAGGTACTTGTAGACGAACGAGAACGACGAGATGAACCGTTGGCCCAAGAAAAGGAAATAACAGTTAATGAAGCAGCGTTATCTGAATATAGAACACAACAAAAAATAAATATGACGACCTGGAAAAAACTGAAACAAGGACTACCAATACTTTTATTAGTAGCACAGCAGAAGACATCCACTACCGGCTAAATTGACGAAAAAAAGACAATGATCACTAAAACGTACATTAAGGTGAAAGAAATAGAACGAAACAACTTTGATTTAATAGAAATAGAAAACGAAAACTGTAAAGAAACTTTAGAAGCAGAAAGAGGAAGCTATGCTGATCTCATCACTTTTTGCATCACGCCAACGGCAAAAAAAAAATCAAGTCTGAAGGACTTTCTACGGATTCCCCCAGAGCCAACTCGAAAAGGGAAGAGAAATATATCGCGATTACCGTTTCACATATCAGGCCAGAATATCAGAGGATTCTGGAAGAAAAAGCTTAAGAAAAAGAAATCCTCGAGAAAAAAAAAGGGAACGGAAAATTGAAAGACAACAAAAAAGAGAGGACAGAAAACGGAAAGCTGAAGAAAAGAAAACTGCTAAAATAAAAAAAGTAAGAATAATATATCTGTATCCAATCAAATCTGTAATATTTGCAAAAAGCTTATAAAAATAGACTTTTAGTATGCTCTGAATGTCACCGTGTCTTTCATAAATCTTGTGCAACAGCATATTCCTGAAGAAGAAGGAGACAGTTATCTTTATCACAATTGTTACAATGTTACTGAATGTACTGACGATGATGAGATAGATGAAGAAATCGATAAGAGTGATACTGATGACGAATTCTTAGCTAATCTTAAGGAAAGACAAAATGAGTTAGGATTACAAAGCGTGAAGTTTCAGTGATTTTTATGGTTTTTTTTCGGTGGCTAATAACTGTACTTCTAGGAGCCAATTACTGTGTTTTTGGGGCCAATAGCTAAATTTAATGTGATCTCTGATATTTTTAAAATTATTATTGTAATTCTTATCGTATAACACCAAATAGGTACTAGCTTAAATAGCAGCAATATTGTTTTCTCATAATAAAATATAAAAAGTAAACAAAAGTCGAGTTTTTGTTACATTTTACACAAGTTAACTTACACAATGCTCTTAAAGGGCCAATAACTGTAGCAATCACCCTATGTTCCAATATGGTCTATGACTCAGTGACTGATCCTGCTTTAGCCTAAATATGAATATCATTTTGCACTTAAATAACAATAAAGTAACAATAATTAGTTTCGTAGGAAAAAGTCGGAGATATAACCATATTTAAGTGCAAAATAATATGGCATTCACTGCGTGTGCATAGATCGCCGCGGCCAAGAAGCTTTACGCATTTAATTTGGCGCCCAAAAAGTCGTATCGGCAGAAAGTAAAACTCCAAAAATGGTCATCGTAGAATAACAGCGTCATGTTCTGGGTTTTATTTACTACTCCAGACCATGACACATGCTGAACGGTGGCCAATTTTGGTTCTAACTACTTGTATTTGCTTTTTGTTATCTGTGTGGTATATTTTAGGTTGGAACCAAATAAATGTTTTTCTTTCTTCTTTCTCTCTTTCTAAATGATTTATAAAATCTTCACAGGCCGGGTTCTACGTCTCCAAGACGGGCAGCCAAACGACCAGCGCCGCCGCCCGCCGCCCGTGCCGTTCAACCTACTAGAGAGTTGCTCAAGGCGAGAGAAGCCAGCAAGCGGACTAGAGAGGAAAAGGTATGTTACTCTCCGTCCTCTCAGAATTACAGGCTACATTCAGAGTCTTCCTGAAGGCTAGAGGCGAGCAAGCGGACCCAGGAAGAAAACGCTGCTACACTTCTAATGTCCGTTTTCACCATCAATCCCTAATTTTTAAGTGACCCCTTTGAAAACAAAATTCTTGTTGTGTTACCATAGGGGTCACTTAAAAATTGGGGATTGATAGTGAAAACGGGCATTAGATTGCTAGATTACATTATGTGCGGTGCGCGACAAAGCACGGACACGAGAGGAGAAGGTATGCTGTCGAGAAAGTTTGCTGAACCTTTACACGGTGTCATCAGTAAGCGGTATGCGTGATACGATGATACGTCGCATAATGGCGCTTAGACTGTAAAAAAAGGAAATAAGGGTTCGTCGCCGTCGACTTATTGCATCGTAATAACAATCACCCGCAGAATCGCTAAAATCAAATGGCAGTGGGCGGGGCACATAGCTCGCAGAGACGATGGCCGTCGGGGCAGAAATGTTCTCGAATGGCGACCACGGGCCGGAAGACGTAGCGTGGGTCCTAGGTGGTCCTAGATCCTCCTGCTAGGTGGACCGACGATCTGATAAAGGTCGCGGGAAGAGCCTGGATGCGGGCAGCGTAGGACCGTGCATTGTGGAAAACATTGGAAGCCTTTGTCTAGCAGTGGACGTCATTTTTCTGAAACGAACGGACGAACTGTACTTACCCATCTAACAGAGGCTTTATTTGCAAGTGTTGAATTAGAATAGAATAGAAAACTATTTATTTGCAAGAAAGGTATACAAGCAGGCAAGACATAGATTAAAACAGAGAGAAATATACAAGTGGACAATTAACTGCTTGTGCCCCTCTGACAAAATGGCACCCGCTTAGTGTACGTACATCAAGACTGCCAGGGCTTGTCTTGAAACTGATTTTCAGCGGGGGCTCTCTGTTGTAACGGCTTACCCCTGCTGACGGAGATGTAAGAGGAGAATTGAACATGCTTTAAACGTAAGTAATTCTTTTGTTCCAGGTTCTAGAATGGCAGCGCTCCCAGCTAGCGGCCCGTGCGCCCCCTCCCGGCGCGCCCATCCCCCCCGCGCACATCAAGCGCGAGGGCGCGCGCCGGGGCCCCGCCCGCGCCCCGCGCGCCGTGTCCCCCGCCGCCATCGCCGCCGCCCTCGCCGGCAGCGGCAGCGGGAGCGACTCCACGCCCGACCAGCAGCCGCCGAGGTGAGGAACATGTTGGCTTTGTGCCCAAAATTGCCGATAGATAAGCCAGGAGCATTGTCAAAATAGCAGGGAACAGGAACATTATCAATATTGCCAGGAACAGGAACATTGTCAGAAAAGCAGGGAACAGGAACATTATCAACATTACCAGGAACATTTTGCAAAATTGCCTCGCTGGCAGCGGCAGCGGCTCGGACTCCACGCCCGACCAGCAGCCGCCGAGGTGAGTCGGCCATATGACGTCCATAGATAGACAAAGACGTCCCCCAAAGTGTGTTTATGGGTGACCTTGAGTCTTTTTATGAAGTCCACGCTGGCAGTCGCCCGCTGAAAGCGGGAACGATAGCAATAGGACGCTGGAAAAGCAGCCGCCGAGGTGAGTCAGCCAAATGACGTCCACAGATAGACACAGGCGTCGCCCAAGGTCCCACCTTGAGTCTTATGAGGCAGTGGCAGCGATAGTGACAAGATGCCGGACCAGCAGCCGCCGAGGTAAGGAAACATTGTCTACACTGCCAGGAACATTGTCGAAATAGCAGGGAACAGGAACATTATTAATATTGCCAGGAACATTATCAAAATTGCCAGGAACAGGAACATTGTCAAAATTGCCAGGAACAGGAACATTATCAACATTACCAGGAACATTTTGCAAAATTGCCTCGCTGGCAGCGGCAGCGGCTCCGACTCCACGCCCAACCAGCAGCCGCCGAGGTATGACGCACACAGCTAGACAAAGACGTCCCCCAGAGTGTGTTTTTGGGTGACCTTTAGTCTTCTTATGAATCCTACGCTGGCTGTCGCTCGCTGAAAGAAGGAGCGGCAGCGGCTCCGACTCCACGCCCGACCAGCAGCCGCCGAGGTAAGGAAACGTTGTCTATACTGCCAGGAACATTGTCGAAATAGCAGGGAACGGGAACATTATCAATATTACCAGGAACATTATCGACATTGACAGGAACATTATCAACATTTCCAGGAACATTATCAACATTTCCAGGAACATTGTAAAATTGCCGGGAACATTGGCAATATTCACAACGACGTCCGCCATTATTATTCCTGTAACAGCGAGGGGAGTGACATTTGAGAATTGTGGCGACATCTAGCGACTCGTCACTGTAAACGAGTGGCAGGCATCAGTCAATTGATGACGCTGATTCTAAGTTACTATAGGACACGCCTATCGCGCTCTATTCCTGCACAGAGAAGTCTCCTAGACTGCTAGTAAGACGGCAGTACTTGTATAAGTATCTAGCTACACGAGCCCGGGCCCATCCCCCCCGCGCACATCAAGCGCGCGCCGTGTCCCCCGCCGCCATCGCCGCCGCCCTCGCCGGCAGCGGCAGCGGGAGCGACTCCACGCCCGACCAGCAGCCGCCGAGGTATGACGGCACTCCAGCGAGTGTCTAGCTACACGAGCCCGGGCCCTGTCCCCCCGCGCACATCAAGCGCGAGGGCGCGCGCCGGGGCCCCGCCCGCGCCCCGCGCGCCGTGTCCCCCGCCGCCATCGCCGCCGCCCTCGCCGGCAGCGGCAGCGGGAGCGACTCCACGCCCGACCAGCAGCCGCCGAGGTATGACGGCACTCCAGCGAGTGTCTAGCTACACGAGCCCGGGCCCTGTCCCCCGGTGCACGTCAAGCGCGAGGGCGCGCGCCGGGGCCCCGCCCGCGCCCCGCGCGCCGTGTCCCCCGCCGCCATCGCCGCCGCCCTCGCCGGCAGCGGCAGCGGGAGCGACTCCACGCCCGACCAGCAGCCGCCGAGGTATGACGCCCACAGCTAGACAAAAACCTCGTCCAAGCTCCTCATCGTCTTATGGTCTTTCTTATGAGGCCCACGTTGGCAGTCGTCCAAGGTCCCACCTTGGAGTTTTTTTATGAGGCTCACAGTGGCAGCGACAGCGATAGGACGCTGGACAAGCAGCCGCCGAGGTGAGTCAGCCATCGTCCACAGAAAGACAGGACTTCCCCAAGGTCCTCATCGCTCTTTGGGTGACCTTAAGCTTTCTCATGAAGCCCACGCTGGCAATCGCTCGCTCGCTAACAGTGGGAGCGATAGTGACCGAATGCCGGACCAGCAGCCGCCGAGGTATGACGGCACACAGCTATAGGCTGGTCTGCGAGCACGTAGAATTTTGTCCAATGACCCCAAGCTACCCATCCTTATCGCTCGCGCGTAATTATGTTGCTGTCGCGACTGTGCGACGGGCGCCCGCAGTGAGTGTGCGAGCGCGACCGCAGTGAGTGTGCGAGCGCGACAGCAACATAATTATGCGCGACGGACCAAGCTTTAGACACAAGCCTCCCCCAAGGTCCTCATCGCTCTTTGGGTGAACTTGAGCCTTCTTATGGAGACCCACGTTGGCAGTTTCTCGCTGAAAGCGAGAGCGATAGCAATAGGACACTGGAAAAGCAGCCGCCGAGGGCGCCCCCTCCCGGCGCGCCCATCCCCCCCGCGCACATCAAGCGCGAGGGCGCGCGCCGGGGCCCCGCCCGCGCCCCGCGCGCCGTGTCCCCCGCCGCCATCGCCGCCGCCCTCGCCGGCAGCGGCTCCGGGAGCGACTCCACGCCCGACCAGCAGCCGCCGAGGTATGACGGCACTCCAGCGAGTGTCTAGCTACACGAGCCCGGGCCCTGTCCCCCGGTGCACGTCAAGCGCGAGGGCGCGCGCCGGGGCCCCGCCCGCGCCCCGCGCGCCGTGTCCCCCGCCGCCATCGCCGCCGCCCTCGCCGGCAGCGGCAGCGGGAGCGACTCCACGCCCGACCAGCAGCCGCCGAGGTATGACGGCACTCCAGCGAGTGTCTAGCTACACGAGCCCGGGCCCTGTCCCCCGGTGCACGTCAAGCGCGAGGGCGCGCGCCGGGGCCCCGCCCGCGCCCCGCGCGCCGTGTCCCCCGCCGCCATCGCCGCCGCCCTCGCCGGCAGCGGCAGCGGGAGCGACTCCACGCCCGACCAGCAGCCGCCGAGGTGAGGAACATGTTGTCTATACTGCCAGGAACATTGTCAAAATAGCAGGGAACAGGAACATTATCAATATTGCCAGGAACATTATCAATATTGCCAGGGAGATTATCAACATGCCAGGAACATTTGCAATATTGCCAGGAACATTGCAAAATTACCGGGAACATATTGCAAAATTGCCTCGCCGGCAGCAGCAGCGGCTCCGACTCCACGCCCGACCAGCAGCCCCCAAGGTATGACGCACACAGCTAAAGCCCGGTCTGCGAGCACGTAGAATTTTGTCCAATGACCCCAAGCTACCCATCCTTATCGCTCGCGCGTAATTATATTGCTGACGCGACTGTGCGACGGGCGCCCGCAGTGAGTGTGCGAGCGCGACAGCAACATAATTATGCGCGACGGACCAAGCTTTAGACACAAGCCTCCCCCAAGGTCCTCATCGCTCTTTGGGTGAACTTGAGCCTTCTTATGGAGACCCACGTTGGCAGTTTCTCGCTGAAAGCGAGAGCGATAGCAATAGGACACTGGAAAAGCAGCCGCCGAGGGCGCCCCCTCCCGGCGCCCCCATCCCCCCCGCGCACATCAAGCGCGAGGGCGCGCGCCGGGGCCCCGCCCGCGCCCCGCGCGCCGTGTCCCCCGCCGCCATCGCCGCCGCCCTCGCCGGCAGCGGCAGCGGGAGCGACTCCACGCCCGACCAGCAGCCGCCGAGGTATGACGCACACAGCTAGACAAAGGCGTCCCCCAAAGTGTGTTTTTGGGTGACCTTGAGCCTTCTTATGAGGCCCATGTTGGCAGTCGCTCGCTGAAAGAAGGAGCGGCAGCGGCTCCGACTTCACTCCCGACCAGCAGCCGCCGAGGTATGACGGCCACAGCTCGACAAAGACGTCCCCCAAAGTGTGTTTTTGGGTGACCTTGAGCCTTCTTATAAAGCCCACGCTTGCCGTTGGATAAGCCAGGAAAATTGTCAAAATAGCAGAGAACAGGAACATTATCAATATTACCAGGAACATTATCAACATTGCCAGGAACATTATCAACATTTCCAGGAACATTGTAAAATTGCCGGGAACATTGTAAAATTGCCGGGAACATTGGCAATACAACGACGTCCGCCATTATTATTCCCGTAACAGCGAGGGGAGTGACATTTTGAGAACTGTGGCGACATCTAGCGACTCGTCACTGTAAACTAGTGGCAGGCATCAGTCAATAGATGACGCTGATTCTAAGTTACTATAGGACATGCCTATCGCGCTCTATTCCTGCACAGAGAAGTCTTCAAGACTGCTGGGTAGATAGCAGAAGTATCTAGCTACATTACTGGGTGACCTTGAGCCTTCTAATGAGACCCACGATGGCGGTATTTTAGCCACTAAAAACTCAATAGATGGCGCTGATACTAAGTTACTATAGCACACGCCTATCGCCGTCTATCCCTGCGCACAGTAGGCTCCAAGACTGCTAGTAAGACGGCAGTATTTGTATAAGTATCTAGCTACACGAGCCCGGGCCCCGTCCCCCGGCGCACATCAAGCGCGCGCCGTGTCCCCCGCCGCCATCGCCGCCGCCCTCGCCGGCAGCGGCAGCGGGAGCGACTCCACGCCCGACCAGCAGCCGCCGAGGTGAGGAAGCATTGTCTATGCTGCCAGGAACGTTGTCAAAATAGCAGGGAACAGGAACATTATCAATATTACCAGGAACATTATCAACATTGCCAGGAACATTATCAACATTGTCAGGAACATTATCAATATTTCCAGGAACATTATCAACATTGGCAATATTCACAATGACGTCCGCCATTATTATTCCCGTAACAGCGAGGGCAGTGACATTTTGAGAACTGTGGCGACATCTAGCGACTCGTCACTGTTAACTAGTGGCAGGCATCAGTCAATAGATGACGCTGATTCTAAGTTACTATAGGACACGCCTATCGCGCTCTATTCCTGCACAGAGAAGTCTTCAAGACTGCTGGGTAGATAGCAGAAGTATTACTGGGTGACCTTGAGCCTTCTAATGAGGCACATTATGGCGGTATTTTAGCCACTAAAAAAACAATAGATGACGCTGATACTAAGTTACTATAGCACACGCCTATCGCCGTCTATCCCTGCGCACAGTAGGCTCCAAGACTGCTAGTAAGACGGCAGTATTTGTATAAGTATCTAGCTACACGAGCCCGGGCCCCATCCCCCCCGCGCACATCAAGCGCGAGGGCGCGCGCCGGGGCCCCGCCCGCGCCCCGCGCGCCGTGTCCCCCGCCGCCATCGCCGCCGCCCTCGCCGGCAGCGGCAGCGGGAGCGACTCCACGCCCGACCAGCAGCCGCCGAGGTGAGGAACATGTTGGCTTTGTGCCCAAAATTGCCGATAGATAAGCCAGAAACATTGTCAAAATAACAGGGAACAGGAACATTATCAATATTGCCAGGAACATTATCAACATTGCCAGGAACATTATCGACATTGCCAGGAACATTATCGACATTGCTAGGAACATTATCAACATTGCCAGGAATATTGCAAAATACCGGGAACATTATGCAAAATTGCCGGGAACATTGGTAATATTCGCAACGATGTCCGCCATTGTTCCCGTAATACCGAGGGCAGTGACATTTTGAGAACTGTGGCGACATCTAGCGACATCTAGCGACTCGCCACTATAAACTGGTGGCAAGCATCACTCAATAGATGGCGCTGATTCTAAGTTACTATAGGACACGTTTATCGCGCTCTATTCCTGCACAGAGAAGTCTTCAAGACTGCTGGGTAGATAGCAGAAGTATCTAGCTACATTACTGGGTGACCTTGAGCCTTCTAATGAGGCCCACGATGGCGGTATTTTAGCCACTAAAAACTCAATAGATGGCGCTGATACTAAGTTACTATAGCACACGCCTATCGCCGTCTATCCCTGCGCACAGTAGTCTCCTAGACTGCTAGTAAGACGGCAGTATTTGTATAAGTATCTAGCTACACGAGCCCGGGCCCCGTCCCCCGGCGCACATCAAGCGCGCGCCGTGTCCCCCGCCGCCATCGCCGCCGCCCTCGCCGGCAGCGGCAGCGGGAGCGACTCCACGCCCGACCAGCAGCCGCCGAGGTAAGGAACATGTTGTCTATACTGCCAGGAACGTTGTCGAAATAGCAGGGAACAGGTACATTGTCAACATTTCCAGGAACATTATTAAAATTGCCAGGAACATTATCAACATTGCTAGGAACATTATCAGCGTTGCCAGGAACATTATCAACATTGCCAGGAACATTATCAAAATTTCTAGGAACATTGCAAAATTACCAGGAACATTGGTAATATTCGCAACGATGTCCGCCATTGTTCCCGTAATACCGAGGGGAGTGACATTTTGAGAACTGTGGCGACATCTAGCGACTCGTCACTGTAAACTAGTGGCAGGCATCAGTCAATAGATGACGCTGATTCTAAGTTACTATAGGACACGCCTATCGCGCTCTATTCCTGCACAGAGAAGTCTCCTAGACTGCTAGGAAGATGGCAGAAGTATCTAGCTACATTACTGGGTGACCTTGAGCCTTCTAATGAGGTCCACGATGGCGGTATTTTAGCTACTAAAAACTCAATAGATGGCGCTGATTCTAAGTTACTATGGTACTCGCCTATCGCCATCTATCCCTGCGCACAGTAGTCTCCAAGACTGCTAGTAAGACGACAGTATTTGTATAAGTATCTAGCTACACGAGCCCGGGCCCCGTCCCCCGGCGCACATCAAGCGCGCGCCGTGTCCCCCGCCGCCATCGCCGCCGCCCTCGCCGGCAGCGGCAGCGGCAGCGACTCCACGCCCGACCAGCAGCCGCCGAGGTACTTCACACTAGATGACAGAAATGATGATGTATCTTCATTGAGAAGACGTCCACTGCTGAACATAAGGGAAAGCCCAATGATTTCCGTATTTACCGGTTGGCTAGAGGCATGCATCTAGCGCCTTCCTGGTACCCTTCTATCCATTTAGTGGGAGGCATGCTTACACTACGTCTTTCAACTCGTTGCTGCCACCACAGAATAACAATAAGTACTACGTACAGAAGTTTTACTTCGCGAAGGTATTTAAAAAAATGTATGCTCAATGTCATTAACAATATGGTGTAATTTAGCAGTGATCGGCACTGCGCCGAAGTTATAGGGCTGACTTCGGTAAAATGATATGACGTGAGGTGCCAAACTGCGGAAAATGGCGGAGGAAATACATGATTTAGCATGAATTATCATGAATAATATTAACTACTTATTTACCTCTCAGTGTATTTGAGGCAACTTAAAAAAGTACATTCTGTGTTTTTATTATTATTTAGGCAGTTAAATACTGCACAGTATTTAGTACACCATTCTCTTTGTTTTCTTCCATCATACACAAGAATACGCGTGCGTGAGTCAATGTTCGCTCGTATGTGAGGCCTTGTCGAATACTATCCTGTAGGTGGGCCATCGTGCGTGTTTTGTTTTCGATGTAAACTCGCCGAGATGAACAGGCCTGCCCACGCTGGCAGTCGCTCACTAAAAGCGGGAGCGACAGCGATAAGACGCTGGAAAAGCAGCCGCCGAGGTGAGTCAGCCAACGTCCACAGCTAGACACAGGCGTCGCCCAAGGTCCCACCTTGAGTCTTACGAGGCTAACAGTGGCAGCGATAGTGACAAGATGCCGGACCAGCAGCCGCCGAGGTATGACGGCCACAGCTAGACACAGGCCGCGTCCAAGATCCACGTGGTCCTATAGTTCACCTTGAGTCTTTCCCCCAAGGTCTCATCGCTCTTTGGGTGACCTTAAGCTTTCTCATGAGGCCCACGCTGGCAATCGCTCGCTCGCTAACAGTGGGAGCGATAGTGACCGAATGCCGGTCAAGCAGCCGCCGAGGTATGACGTCCACAACTAGACAAAGGAGTCCCCCAAGGTCCCCATCGTCCTGTGGTCTTTCTTATGAGGCCCACAAAGGCCCAAGGTCCTCATTGTTTTTGGGTGACCTTGAGCTTTCTTATGGAGGTCATGCTGGCAGTCGCTCGCTGAAAGCGAGAGCGACAGCGATAGAACGCTGGACAAGCAGCCCCCAAGGTATTTACCTTATTATCATCATTTCAGCCATAGGACGACCTTTATGTACCATATGACAGCCATATGACGTCCACAGCTAGACAAAAATCCAAGGTCCTCATCGCTCTTTGGGTGAACTTGAGCCTTCTTATGAAGCCTACGCTGGCAGTCCCTCGGTGAAAGACAAGCAGCCACCGAGGTTAGTGTCATTTTGGCCCCCAAGGTCCTCATCGTCTTATGGTCTTTCTTATGAGGCCCACGTTGGCAGTCACTCGCTCGCTGACAGCGGGAGCGACAGCTATAAGATGCCGGATAAGTAGCCACCAAAGTGAGTGTCATTTTGGAAAATGCAAACACTAAAAACCCCCCAGTAGATGAGGCTGATACCGAGTTACTGCGACACGCCTCTGCGTCTAAAGTCCGGTTGCCGAGCACATAGAATCTCGTCCAATGACCCCAAGCTACCCATCCTTATAGCTCGTGGTCGCCACACGAAAACTTTCTGTCCCAGCAGTCGTCAACTACGAGCTACATAACTCGTAGAGCAAGTGACAGTGGGCGGGACACATGCAATATTGGCGAGAAAATTGGTAATTTTGGCAATATTGCCGGGAATCATTGACAATATTACCGCAAATATTTTAGTGGTTAGTGGTTGGGCCTATGTCCAACTTTCTTATCTTCCTTTTCTTCTCCAACTTTCGGTGGCTCCAACTCTCAAAATTATCTAGCTGCATGAGCTGGTTTCCCACCAATTTGTTTATCGGATTCGGGGCCAGCACCTTCGCAGGAGCCAAGTGGCCAGTGTCGCGTGACACTTGGAAAAACCTCTATAGTAAATTAAGAAGAAAAATCTCTATGTTGTCTTGGAACGTCTGTCAATGAAGTCATATGAAAAAGTCCGCTGAATATAAATTGAATTAATTAAAACCGCAAGAAATATCGACGGGTCGACCCTCGAAGCCTGGTCTCCGTCTCCTGATCCGCAGGTTGGTGGTTTCCGTTTTATGCAGCTGTATTTTTGAGTTGTTTGGAGTCACCAGCCGATCCCCGCATCGCCTTCCTTCCCCGCAATTTTTATTCCTGGTGTGGCTATTTACACGCCACACCAGTTAGAATAGAATAGCATAGAAATTATTTTTTTTAAAACAGAAAAAAATAACAGGTACAGCACAAAGAAGCTTGTGTTATTTTACTATATTTTATTTATATTTCTTCTTGTTCCCAGGCTGACACTATCCGAGCGCTTCGGCAAAATGGCGCAGTGGTCGGCCGACCGCTCGGCGCGCCTCGACAACATGCGTATCACGCGCCGTGACGCCACTCTACACGTGCGCATCGAGCGGGCCGAGGACGAAGGAGATCCGCCGGCACCCGGGGAGCGACCGTGAGTGACCGCTGGTGACATCCCTAGACACCCCTAGTGTGTTCCCTAGACAAAGCTTTTGACCTACCTAGACACTGCTGATGACCTTCCTAGACACCGCTGGTGACCACTCTAGACACCGCTGGTGACCTCCCTAGACACCACTAATGACCACCCTAGACAACTGATGACCTCACTAAAGACCTCCCTACACACCACTGATGACTTCTCCTTTCACCAATGATGCCATTTCCCCTTACCCATGATGACTTAAATGATGTCTCGACAACATGCGCATCACGCGCCGCGACGCTACTCTACACGTGCGCATCGAGCGCGCTGAGGACGAAGGAGACCCGCCGGCACCCGGGGAGCGACCGTGAGTGACCTTTGACATCACCTATGACCGTAAGGTCTTCTGTAAAGAAGACCTCCCTAGACACTGGTGGTGACCTCATTGAAGACCTCCCTAGACACCCCTAATGTGTTCCCTAGACACTGCTGGTGACCACTCTAGACGCCGCTGGTGACATCCCTAGACACAGCTTGTGACCTTCCTAGACATTGACCTCCCTAGACACAGCTGATGACCTACCTAGACACCGCTGGTGACCTGCCTAGACACAGCTTGTGACCTTCCTAGACACAGCTTGTGACCTCCCTACACACCGCTAAGGACCTCCCTAGACACCACTAATGGCCTCCCTAGACACCACTAATGACAACCCTAGATACCACTAATGACCTCCCTAGACACCACTAATGACCACCCTAGACAACTGACGACCTCACTAAAGACCTTAGACACCACTGATGACATTCTCCTTCACCAATGATGCCATTTCCCCTTACCCATGATGACTTAAATGATGTCTCGACAACATGCGCATCACGCGCCGCGACGCCACTCTACACGTGCGCATCGAGCGCGCTGAGGACGAAGGAGACCCGCCGGCGCCCGGGGAGCGACCGTGAGTGACCTTTGATACCGCTGGTGACCTCCCTAGACACTGCTGGTGATCTACCTAGACACTGCTGGTGAACTCTTTACACACCGCTGATGACCTCATTGAAGACCTCCCAAGACAACCCTGGTGACCTCCCTAGACACAGCTGGTGACCTCCCTAGACACCCCTAGTGTGTTCCTTAGACAAAGCTGGTGACCTACCTAGACACTGCTGGTGACCTCATTAGACACCGCTGGTAATCTCCCTAGACACAGCTTGTGACCTCCCTAGACACCACTAATGACCTCTCTATACACACCGCTGATGACCTCACTAAAGACCTTAGACCACTGATGACTTCTCCTTCCCCAATGATGCCATTTCCCCTTACCCATGATGACTTAAATGATGTCTCGACAACATGCGCATCACGCGCCGCGACGCTACTCTACACGTGCGCATCGAGCGGGCTGAGGACGAAGGAGACCCGCCGGCACCCGGGGAGCGACCGTGAGTGACCTTTGATACCGCTGGTGACCTTACAGAAGACCTCCCTAGACAACCCTGGTGACCTCCCTCGACACCACTGGTGACCTCCCTAGACACTGCTGGTGACCTCCCTACACACTGCTGATGACCTCACTGAAGACTTCCCTAGACGCCACTGATGACCTCCCTAGACACAGCTTGTGACCTCGCTAGACACAGCTTGTGACCTCCCTAGACACAGCTTGTGACCTCACTAGATACTGCTGGTGACCTGCCTAGACACTGACCTCTATAGACGCCCCTGGTGACCTCCCTAGACAACCCTGGTGACCTCACTGAAGACTTCTCTAGACACTGCTGGAAACCTCCCTAGACACTGCTGGTGACCTCCCTAGACAGCACTAATGACCTCCATACATACCGCGGATGACATCCCTAGTCACCACTGATGACTTCTTTCACCACTGATGGTCTCTCCCCTCATCACTGATGACCTATTACCTCCCCTCCCCCATGCTTCTCTTCAAAACTGATGACCTTTCTTCCTCCAATCTACTGAGATGGTAGTAAAAAGCCTCCACTGCGGTTGTAGACATCCGTTTTGTAACCGGACGACGGACGGACCGTCAAAAAATGGATATCCTTTGTTTGCTGTCAATTTTCTCGCCGGACCTATGTCCGATGCATCAAAACCATACACCACCGCGAAATCCGCCGAAAAAACGAGTCGTTGTTCGGTAAAAAAACGGATGTTTACAAACGGCTTTTTGATCTCATCTTTTAGTTAAGCCTGCCACTGACAAAGCAACGCTTCATTTGTCATATCTTTTACAACTACACTCAACATCAAATAAACCGCACCTTCCGCGACGCGAACTTTAAAGATTTTCTTCTGACACAATCATGGTACCCCAACAATATTGGTGTTATTTGAAAGCCCAATAAATATCCTTGAAGAAAAATACATTTCATTTCTAAATAAATTATTAACAAATACCATAAATGTGACTTGAAAATAGACCTCACTTTGGGCTCACCTCTGGGATCAATTAGACCAATTTTTATGGTTATAAAACCAAATAAAGATCTCACGTGTCCTCTTTAACAGGTGGATAGCGATTAATCCCAACTTAACAGTTTTATAGTCATAAAAAATGGCTATAGCGTAACTACCTATTTTTTGAAGATGTGACTCTGGATCCTTGTAAAGACACATTTTTGGGGTAATAACCTTTCCTTTAATGAAATGAAGTTTAGAACTAGGCTTTCAAATGGTACCAATGTTGGTGGGAAGTGGGGATGCATACGTATGATAAGTGCTTTTCGCGGGAGGTGCGATTTATTTGATGCCGAGTGTACATTATTTAATTAATCCATCCTTCCACAGGGGCCTGGAACCGGCTCCAATAGGCAGCTACCCTGAAGAGCTGTTGGCGGCGGCGCCCGGCGGCCTGCCGTCCTGGGACGACGTGCGAGTGCGCTACGATTACTACAAGAAACGCGGATACTTGCGGGGTAAGTTTAAGGCATTTATTTATAACCCCCGACTCAAAAAGTGGGGTGCTGTAGTAGGACCAATACGGTATTTGACACCACCAATCAATGGAGAAGTTTCCACGGTAAGCATTGTTTTTGAAACTAGAACGGGCGCTGCGGCACCGCCTATAAATAATAATAAAAAAATAAATTTATTTCAACAACAAAATGTGACTTACAGAATAGTCGTATACTTGTAAAGTAAGTAGGTAGTTATACAAAAAAGAAACTATAAATCTAAAATGCAATTTAAGTAATCTAAGTAATTAAAAATAATAAATACAGTCTTTTAAGATTAAAAACTATGATGGAATACATTAATAATATGTTGGTATACGGCTAAAATCCTTTACCTCCCGTACTAGTTAAAATTGTGTTACGGCCTATTTTTTAAATATGTAGGTAATTTAAATAATTAATTACTCAGCAATTTCTTGATGGATTTAAGAAAAAACTTAACCGTCTTTTTAGTTTTGGTCTATATTTTAATCCCATTCAGAGAAATATAATGTTTTTACTATCAGGAAACTTCTCCATTGATGTAATTATGCAAGTAGGCTTTTAAAAAGCACTTTTACACGTCCCAGTATTAACCCTACCACTGCTTCAGGACAATAAATGGCCAGTGCTGAGAAGAAGTAGCGCAAGAAACTCAGTCACTAATGTCAGCCTCTTTTTCAAGGGTTTACAGACTTTAACATATTTAAGAAGAATAGAATAATGTTTTATCTGAGTCTAAATGCAGGATGTCTCAAAATTACCACTGTAGAAGGACCTTTTCTAGATTACCAGAAGCAAAGATTAATTTGAACCAAATCTTATATGCACATAAAACAGTGTACATAAGGCGGACTTAATGCCTTTCGGTATTTTCCTCCAGTCAAGGCCCTAAGGTTAGGGCCAAACTGAAAATAAAGTAGGCGATATAAAATTTATATTAACTTAGATGAAATAAGATTACATAACCATGGTTAAGGAAAAGGAAAACCTTTCCATAAGTCCACTTTGGAACCGATGGCATTGTCTCTACAGGATCCAAGAAAAACTATCGTGTTCTATTGTAAAAAAAGTCACATGACATTTTCAGAAATGAACCTCATAAAGTAGTGTAGTGGCTACAAAGACGGGAGCAACTTCACAATTATTTGCTTGATATTGTGTTAATGGTGTTCGTTTGTTTCAGGTCTAACCCTGAGCGACTATGTCAAATGGGAGGAGTGGTGGTACAAGTACCAGGAGTGGCTGAAGAGAGAGCGGGCCTACGAACGCTGGGCCGAGGGCGAAGTGGGAACGGTGAGTGTACAACTTAGATTAATAAAGCCTAGATAAGTAGATAGTGACGACCACGAGCCGGAAGACGTAGCGTGGGCAGACCTCCCACTAGGTGGACCGACGATCTGGTGAAGGTCGCGGGAGGTGCCTGGATGCGAGCGGCGTAGGACCGGTCTTTGTGGAAATCCCTGGGGGAGGCCTTTGTCCAGCAGTGGACGTCTTTCGGCTGAAACGTGTAACGTGTGTAAGTAGATAGTAATCGCAAGAAATAGAGGCAATTTGAACGGGACCACTGGTTCCTTTTTTCTATAAATTGTGACAGTTGACAAAAGTCAAACATTAGTAAAAAAACTGCTATTGTCCACGTAGCGTCTCTTCATAGACGCGTATTTGTCATTTTACGCTTAGTTTAGTGTTACTGTCCACAGCGGCGAATCAACAGCGTCGAATACTTCGTGACACCCAAAGTGGCCACTATTTCAAACTTAACGACACTATTTCAATCGTAAAAAGACGTGTTGTGAAATTTTTGGCTACTTTGGGTGTCACTAAATATATGACGCTGACTGTCGATGGAGTGTTATGCACGTGTTAGATTTTTGGGCATTAGTCATTTGTAAATTAGGAAATATTAATGCATTAATGCAGATTCTTTAAATAATAAAGTTACCACAAAAAGAAGAATAATAATAAGCAAAATCTAGCATAAATACTCTATGTTATATTTCTATCATTTCGTTTTATACCGTGGAAATATATAGGACTGTAATTTAATAAGTTCCAAATTAAAAATCCAATTTCAAATTCAAATAGTTTATTCAGTATAAAGCCCTTTTCCAGGGCACTTATACACGTCCCAAATATAGCTTGCCCTACCACCACTTCGGGACAACATGGGCTGGTGCTGAGAAGAAGTGGCGGAAGAAACTCAGTCACCTTTGTCAGCCTCTTTTCCAACCAGTTACAATAATTTATAACTTACATAAAAATGAGTAATCTAGCAGTAATTACGTCTTATTTATTATTAACATTTGGACGGTATTTTGTACAATCAGTATTTATAATCAAACACACAGAACACAAGTTCTAAGTTAGGTTACGTTAAGATTTAGGTTCAGGTTAGGTTAAGAGTTAGGTTTAGGTTAGGTTACGACTTAGGTTCTGTACCATAACATAACCGGCAACTATAAGCATTGTCCTTCTTTATACTGGTCATCAAATTACCGACCCGACCCCGTGGCATGTCACCATCAATTGGCCAGGTGTCAATATAATAAGCCTGGTGCAGCCACATAGCCAGGTGTTAATACAATATCACAATAATACAATACAATTACACAACAAGCATAATAATAGTACCAATAAACAATAAGTACTTAACTTTGGTCAGCATCACCTCAAAGATCCGTCGAGACTGCCCCTCATGAGAAATTCCATCTATTTATACCCAAATTCTCCCTCTTTTTACTCAACTCCGATTGGTCGGCCTAAAACGACCAATCAGAACAGTCGACCAATCACGGCACAGTATTTTATAACTATTTTTATTCGGAAGCGGAAGTTGGAGTTTCTCATTTTACAATATATTAAAAATAGGGTAATATTATCTTTCATATTTAGAATCGGTGATCTTAATCAAATTCTGAATTATTAAGAAACCAAAAACCTTACAATAAATTCTAATTTACGAATTATATAAATCTGAATTTTAATCTGTCAGTTAATATGGCGGCTGTGCAATGTTTTGTGTGTGTAGTGTTTAACAAGTTAAATAGTGTACCAATTATACATTTTTACCATGGAATATTAATATAAATCAGGTATGTACATATAAATATCCTAACACACGCGACATTATATGCAGCGAACATCAAGCGTACGATGATGAATACGCATCTAAATTCCGGTCGCCGAGCACGTAGAATTTTGTCCAATGATCCCGAGCTTCTCATCCATCCTTATCGCTCGCGCGTAATTATATTATTGTTGCGCTCGCACACTCACTCGCGCCCGTCGCACAGTTGCGATAGCAATATAATAACTCGTGAGCGATAAGGATGGGTAGTTCGGGGTCATTGGACGAAATTCTACGTGCTCGGCGACCGGACTATACAGGGTGGAATTTTGTAATGCCACCTGGAGGGAAAGTACTCTTAATACTGTAGATAGAAAATTTTACTTAAAGAAAACATTCCTTTACATTTGAAAAAAAAAGAGAACTGCATTCAAAGATTTTCGAAAATTTTTCATAAATTACTACCATACCATAATTTTTTCTGTAAATAATAAAAATAATTTAAGATTTCATCGTTTTCCTTTCATTTGATTTATCAAGTTTGTTAGAGAGATTTCATCCTTATACTTAACCCTAACGATCGATGCAATAAAAATACAGGGTGTAATTTTTAACAGATTTTAGTTGGTTCGATTCCCGGGTGTGGCTATGGCTAGCAAATTTTAGAAATCTTTGAATGCAGTTCTATTTCTTTTCCTAAATTAAGGAATGTTTCCTTTGAGTAAAATTGTCTATGTACAGTATTAAGAGTACTTTCCCTTCAGGTGGCATTACAAAATTCCACCCTGTATACTTTACGAAACGTACTTTCGAAAATGTGATCTGGGACTTCATTTGACGCTTATGCCGTATCAAAACTCATTAAAAACTCATTAAAACTCATTTATTTCTGTAAATAGGCTTAAAAAAAGCACTTTTACACGTCCCAGTATTAACCCTACCACTGCTTCAGGACAATAAATGGGCCAGTGCTGAGAAGAAGCAGCGCAAGAAACTCAGTCACTATTGTCAGCCTCTTTTTCAAAGGTTTACATGCTTTAAAATGTACAAAGTTATAAATATTTATGCGAGCTAGGCAGTAACGTATCCCAAACATTTTTATCTTTTAAATAATCATCGACTTTATAGTAGCCCTTTTTCATTAAGGTACTTTTAATATGTGCTTTGATCGAATATCTTTTCCTTTATTCGTTTTTATCTAATCTTTGTCCATTACAGGTTCGTCGCGAGCGTCGTCGCAGAGGCGGCCGCCACCGGCGCAGCTGAGGAAACGCCGCCCCCGCGGCGGTCCTGGCTGTGGACCTCGCCGCGGGGGCGTCGCGCCTGTAGGCCGGCAACGCCCCGCCCACGCCCCGCGAGCACTGCCGGTAGGTAGTAGTAGAATTGGTGCAGTATGACAGTCGCGTCAATAGGTTAGCGAGCAGCGACGCCCCACCAATGCCCCGCCCACGCCCCACCAATGCCCCACCAATGCCCCGGCAACGCCCCGCGAGCACTGACGGTCAGTACACTAGCCTGAGACACCACACGCCGCCCCCGCGGCGGTCCTGGCTGTGGACCTCGCCGCGGGGGCGTCGCGCCTGTAGGCCGGCAACGCCCCGCCCACGCCCCGCGAGCACTGCCGGTGGGTAGTAGTAGAATAGGCACAATATAGCAGTTTCGCCGTGGGTATGTCGCGGTAATAGGTTTGCGACGCCCCGGCAACGCCCCGTTAGCGCCCCGCCCACGCCCCGCGAGCACTGCCGGTAGGTAATAGTAGAATAGGTACAGTATGACAGTCGCGACAATAGGCTAGCGAGTAGCGACGCCCCGCTAATGCCCCGCCCACGCCCCGCGAGCACTGTCGGTGGGTAGTAGTAGAATGGGCACAATATAACAGTCGCGCCAATAGACTAGAGAGTAGCTACGCCCCGCCCACGCACCGCGAGCACTGCCGGTGGGTAGTAGTATAGGTAGGATATGACAGTCGTGTCAACAGGTTAGCGAGTAGCGACGCTCCACTAATGCCCCGCTAATCCCCCGTCAATGCCTCGCCCACGCCCCGCGAGCACTGCCGGTCAGTACACTAGCCCTGGCTGTGGACCTCGCCTCGAGGGCGTCACGCCTGTACGCCGGCAACGCCCCGTCCCCCGATTCTACAGTCAAAAAGTGCGTTTGCTAACGCCCCATCGACTCCACGCTGAGCCGACGCCCCACGAGAGCTGACCGACGTAATATGAATATTCATTTTCTTAGCTAAAAGGAAATTTTAAAAAATATCTGACTTGGATATACTGCTCAATAGAAATTGTTTTAATTGACCTCTTTCTATTTCCAGGTAGACTCAACTCCCCACAAAATGTGTTTTGATATACACCATCCTATATCACTTGAGACAACATATAACATACAACTATTGTTATATTCTCACCGACATATCGAGTTGACACCGAGCACTGTGGAAAGTTAGCGGCGGTTGTGGTGCAAAAGACTGTGTGTTATAGTGTTTAGATTACCTTTTACAGTACATATTTTAGTGTATTATAATACATAGATTTATACTTGCCGAAATTGTAAACGAATGAGGTATTTTTTGATTTGATGACACACTAGGCGCGTCATGATAAAACTTTTAGGAAGGTTAGACGCGCCAGGTGTGCCATCAGAAAAATATTTTATTAAGATTTTCAAATGTCATAAAATCTTAAAATTGTTTAAAATAATAATTTTAAGATCTATTAAAAACAATTTTAAGAAACTGCTACTTTGATATTCGTATTTTTATGCTATTCAATTGATTCAAATTGTTAGAAAGAGAGATGATCTTTCTTCTAACTACCTTCTATAACTTCTTTAAAATACTTTTTTGTTTATAATTTTGGCAAAAAATATAGTATATTGTATTATTCACATGTCTTCAGCATACAGTAGACTGTATAATGTACATAGTTTAGATATTATATTTTGTTTGTAAAGAACAACATTTATAAAATAGTTATTTTTATTAAATAATGTGTATTAATGTCCTTTTTGATCAAAAAATTATGTTAGATTTAGTTTTTATGCACATCTTAAAACCTGTATGCTTGTTCAAAAGTATAAATTTTTTGTTAATTTGAAAGAATATGTGTAGTTTTTGAAAATAATAGTTTTGTAATGATACTTTAGTTCAAACTATCTCTATTTAAAATAAGTTTTGAATTCGTTCTGAAAATAAAAACGATACATGCGATTTTTAATGATTTCATTCAAGCTGTTAAATATTAAAATAAACAATTTTTACATTATATTTTAATGTTTTTCTTCAACGCACACACTTCAGTGCAATATTCTCAGATATTATCATTAACTTTGTATATAAACACGATTACATAAACTATATTATCTTTTAGCAAAACTTTCTTCCGTCTTAGATTAAAATTTTCTCACTCATGTAATACCTTGAGTATTATTATTTATTTTGTAATATTTAGGTATTAAAACGGTCGTTTGAATACAATATTAGTTTTAGAGTCAAAAGTATACCACAATGTGGTATGTCATTATGTCACGAAGAATTCTAATAAAATGACAATCTATCGCCCGTATTCACAAACATTACTATGAGGTCTCACACGAACCAATCACAGAGCTCTATTCAACGCTGTGCGTGCGGTTTGCTGCTTCACTTACGCAAGCATCGTTTGTGAATACGTGCATGCATTATAAAGTCGCGCAGCGAGAGATGGGGCGATAACACAAGCAAAGATTTGTATCTGTATACGCTCGCCGCGCTGACGTAGTTTCTCTGAGAAGTGCTTTCTGTCTCGCTTGCACGCATTTAGCAAGAGCGACGTGGGTATAGTCCGGCCGCCGAGCTCGTAGAATTTCGTCCAATAACCCCTAGCTACCCATCCTTATCGCTCGCGCGCAATTATATTGTTGTCGCGACTGTGCGACGGGCAGCCGCAGTGAATGAGTGGGGTAGCTTGGGGTCATTGGACGAAATTCTACGTGCTCGGCGACCGGGCTTTAGTGTATTCGACACTAGAACTTGAATGTGTTGTGTTATATATTCAAGTATTACATCAGTGTGTGTTCGCCTTCACTCTTGCTGCGCGACCTATGAAAGGATGTGATTCCTATCACAACTTTCTTTAGTCAATTGTGACTGAGAAAGGTTTTAGTCAACAAACCAACACTCATATGAGACCTATAAATCATCGTAATTACATACGCATTTTGTAAACTTGATTTTTACCATTATCAGGTCAATTAGTCTCCATTCCAGGAGCACGACCCTCTAATTCACAAGGCAAATGATATTTCGCCTACGTATAGTTGTAGCCACAGGCTTCATACACTTCATAAAAATATTTAGATCCGTACATTATGTACGTTGTAAATAATTGAAAATCTCATAATTATTTAGAGATATAGATGTTTATAATACAGTGTGAGTCACGTTAAAGTGTACATATGAAAATAGATGAAACTAGACCTATTTTTATCGACAAAAAAGTGGTCAAAATTTTTTTGAGATTTTTTTTAAATTTTTTATAGAATTTTTTTTCTACCAATTACTTATTGTAAAGAAAACGTAATAACTTTTAAACTAAGCAGTATATCCTGATAAAATAAAAACAGTAATAATGCTAAATAACAGGCGATACTAAAAAAATACATACAATACACAAAAAATGCCAACAAATAATAAAAAATGATACTTTTTGAAAAAAATCTGCTTAAAAATTCGTGTTTTTTTGGTTATTTGATAAATTTCTCCGAAAAATGCCCCTATAACAGTTGGTTTTTATTATTTTGTATTATTCTCTATTGTATTACCTTTGTAAAACCAAAAATTGCATGTCTCTATCCCTATCACAACATTTGCTATGATCGTTTGAACTAAGCCTCTCCGGGCGCGCTATTCAACGCTTCGTTAACAACGAAACTGAAAATGGCTCTAGATTTGTAATTTTGATAAAGACAAGTTAGATTTCAAGTAAAAACAAAAGATTTCGAAGTAAAATAAGCATTTTAGTTAAAATTAAAATTGTCCCTACCTGTAGAGGAGAATAATGTTGTGGTAGGCCTTTGTTCAAACTATCATAGCAAATGTTGTGATAAGGATAGAGACATGCAATTTTTGGTTTTACAAAGATAATACGATAGAGAATAATACACAACAATAAAAACTACCTGTTATAGGGGCATTTTTTGGAGAAATTTATCAAATAACCAAAAAAACACGAATTTTTAAGCAGATTTTTTTCAAAAAGTGTCATTTTTTATTACTTGTTGGCATTTTTTGTGTATTGTATGTATTTTTTTTAGTATCGCCTGTTATTTAGCATTATTTCTGTTTTTATTTTATCAGGATATACGGGTTAGTTTAAAAGTTATTACGTTTTCTTTACAATAAGTAATTGGAAGAAAAAAAATTCTATAAAAAATTTAAAAAAAATCTCAAAAATTTTTTGACCTCTTTTTTGTCGATAAAAATAGGTCTAGTTTCATCTACTTTCATATGTACACTTTAACGTGACTCACACTGTATAGTAATAGTATGTAAGCAGCTACTAAAAGTATGTTTACATTTTATTGATTTATGTATGTAAGATCTTATGTCTGGCTCTCAAAAGTATACTGATTTATATTTATGAAACGACCGAGATCGTAAGGCTAGCGGATTTCTGACCAGAAAAGCATTAGCACACTTATCAACCTGGAAAGGGATCAACAACGTATAGCCTTTCGCCGCACTGTCTACCGCGAGGCGTTTACGTTACAGTGCGGATAAGTGTGCGTTGCAGTACGGAGTTTCATACAAAGAATACTGACCGCCTCGAGTTGATCAAGTTACGATCCGTTTCCGGGTTGATTCGTGCTTCGTCCTTTATCCGGCTCGAAGGACCATTTGTGTTTCGATCGTATTGAACTTGTTTTTTAAATCTCTGCTGACCTGTAAACCTTAGTGGGTCTATATGAACTACAGGCTTAGGTATAACTGAGTAAATTCCTGAATTTTGCGAGATGTTTCACTTCAGGAAACTCAAAACGTAACCTTCGATTTGTCTCCTGTTATCCGCTTTGCACTGGAGGGAAGTCGAACATTAACTTTGAACTCCTCCTATGTTCTTCTGATTAATTTCGTTGCGGGTCCAATGACAGTTTAACTTTCCCCCGGGACAAACTTGACCTTCACTGGTTGGGCTATGGCGGTCAAGCTGTAGATCCTGGCTACACAGGAGTTGCAGCGGTGGGAATAGTCCCGCTCAGTTATAAGCTATGCCTGTAGAATTTAAACTAACAGCAATTTTATCTGATAAATTGTAATATTAATTTTGTAAGCTAGTCTAAAATGAGATTTATATTCAATTACAGCAAAATTAGAATATATTTTCATTGTGCATTGTTTGTATGGGACCCGACATGTGACGTGTATGATATGGCAGGCGTCACGTGATACGTGATCACCATACAACGCATGTACAGTCAGCGTCAAAAAGTTCGTGACATCCAAAGTACCCAATAACAGAGAGAGTAAGTACCTACAAATGAGTAGGTTATCTTCATAGAAACGCACCGAGCGCGGTTTGTATGTGAGCGCGCCAATACGTATGCGGCGCGCACGCACATACTGACAAAATTTAGCGTGGATTAACGGCGAGTTGCGCCGAATAAGTTCGCAACACGTCTATGTTACAATTGAAGACCACACGGGAAAAACAAAGAATGTCATTAAAAAGTAAGTTTCACAAAAAGGTGACATTCATTGTTTTTCCCGTGTGGTCTTCAATTGGAATAAGGTTGTGTTGTCAACTTTTTGGCCACTTTGGGTGTCACGAACTATTTGACGCTGACTGTACCTAGCACATTTGGTTTTTCTTAATTTCCAACCTAATATTGAAGACTTTAAGGTCGAGAATCGACCAAGGCTAGGCGGCTGTCTATCCAAAAATACATTGTTTAGTACTGATCATAGAATGTAACTTCGTAAACAGATTTATAGCGCGTAACTGTGTAGGTTCCTGCGGTGACATGTGACGTCACAGACCTGTCCCTATACGCCTGAAGACGTCATATTATGACGTAACAATCCCGTACAGTAGGTGTCAAGTAGTTTGTGACACCCAAAGTAGCCAAAAAATGCGATAGTCCTCCTACCACTTTAGCACTCACCAGTTGGTGCCACTGTCTTCGCTACTAGCAAGTGACAGGACCTTACTCTACAGTGGCGCTAACTGGTGAGCGCTAAAACGATAGCCCTCATTGGAATAAGGTTGTGTTGTCAATTTTTTGGCCACTTTGGGTGTCACAAACTATTTGAAGCTAACTGTACAAGTCCACTACTGACAAACCTACTTATTTATGCGCTGTACCTTTAGTTATAACTTCTAAAACCCTGCTTTTGTACTGAATAGTAACGTACTAATTTTAGATGTTATTTGATGGATCAAAATAAAATTATTTATGAAAAGGCAAAATTTCTTTTATTTATTACCAAATGCCCTTTGATATCAAAATATTCTTCAATCGTAGGCACATAATAATAGCCTAGTACATAGTACGTTCGTGATATAGTAGAATCAAAAAATTGTTAACAATTAACCAAAATGTCTCGAAAAATTTGATTAAACTCAGATTATTAAAAATAAAATCACATTAATCACAGTAAAATAAATTGTATTTCTCATAAAATATAATAGAAACATTCTGTCAACTAAATACATCTATTATTTATAAATTGATTTACAAAAACAATATAACATTGCGCTAGAATTGTTAAATGTTAATAAATTAACACAATTTTATATGTAACTAACTCTAAAACATTTAAACTAAATCTATTATATGATAACACTGCAAGTTATAAAATATTTGGATTATACTTTTTGATTAAAACTATTTTTGATAAGGTTTTTTTAAAGAATAAAATCACTAATCGTTCTTCCTGAAAAGTAGGTCTTATTCCACTTTGAACACCTGGATTTGATCACCCAGGTGATCTTATCCATGGGTGATCAAAGGGTGTCTATTCCAGTGGAATAGACTGACAAAAAATAGATAAAAGTTATATGTATGTTAAATAGACAGATACTTTAAGAAACATTAACAGATATAGTTTTTAAATTAATAATAACAATACATAATAATTTACACATGGTAACATTATTAGGCTTGTGCGTGACTTTAGTAGATCTACTTGTAAATAAACTTTAGAACTTTCTATTATTATTATAATGTATAATATTAATAATAATAATATGTATTTTCCACGAAGTCAACCATGTAACAATTTTCTTGTATTATTTTTCATACAAAATCTGTACTCTAAAATAGTAATGTGCTACAAATAATGTGATTAATATTTCATACATAAGAAGTGCTGCTAAAATCACACACATACATTTAGGCATTAGATACAGTCAGCCCCAAAAACATCTAACTATAAAATAATTCTTTTTTGAGACTAATTGTAAAAATAGGGTTCTTTGGCGACTAATATGTCTTTTCGCAATGATTTGTGCTATGATATTTTTTATAATAATTTTTATGACGATATTGCCTCGAGGGACAATTACGAATAAGTGATGGACATTTTAGTAGCCATAAAAATTATTGTAACCAGTAAAAAAGTATATTATGTAACATTTTTCGAAATATCATAAGTTTTCACAGCAGTAATAATTTACTTTAGAAATAGATTAGCTTTTTTAGAAATTATTTAACTTGTTTTCATCGTTATTAAAGAATTTAAATAATTTTTTATACGGATTTTTATGTGGATTTGATTAGATAACATTATTTTTCGGACAATCATTTTTGTGTATTTAAGCAAATTTTGTTTAGTTGATGAAAACAAGCTAAAATAAAGTTTCAATTGTATTTTTATTCGACATTTTATTAATAAACTGCCGTTAAAAAATACAATCGAGACCGTGCGATAAAATCTCGTTTTTATACATTTAGTTAGTATAAAATTCACTATTTATTTTAATATAATTTTCTTTTTATAAATTCAACTTGTGATAAATATGTACGCCATTATTATAACACACACTAATATATTATTTTCTAGTACACTACCTATATCTATATTTTGATTCGACGGTGATATAAACTTTGTAGATGGATGTTTAAGTAAAGTAATACATAACTATCAATCGGAGGAATGTAAAACATTATGAGAAATATTATCAAAGAAAATTATCATTTTCTTATCGTACAGAATAGTTCCGAAATTAGTTAGTAGTCTTTTATTATATCTTAATGCAAAATTGTAATTATTTAAGAAACCGTTGTTTTTTGGATAATTTTCGTATTGGTTGCTGAAAATGAAAATTACAACTTATTGATGTAGCTAACTGTACTATTTTTATATCAGTAATTTATTTGATAGATACTTATTTTATATCACCGCCGAAATGTGTAGGTATGTAATATATTATTAGATTACTATTATTAATAATATTCAAAAATCTCACTATTAACTCGGACCCCTAAGATGCGGCCGAAAGTATATCGTATTATTATTATTGTTGAGTCAAATTCAATAATTATTTCCCAACTGCATGAATCTAGGTGATTCTATTTCAACCATTTTTTTGTATGGGTTCAAAAATAATCACTTCTTGATGGAATGGAATCACTGATGGAAAAAATGGTAAGTATGTAAAAAACTCCATGGAAACGACAAAATACTCTTTTTTACGATATGTTAGTTTTGTACATGACTGTTATCTTTTAATATTATGTGTATGAGTAATTTTTCTTTATGCATTTTTGTGTATGACTTTTTTTATTGGGTAGTTGACACCAGCAATTATTTCAAGGCACAGCTACTCTACGAGCCAATTTTACTTAAACTTTAAATACTCCTTCGATTTTTACTGTAAAATGAAAATTATTTGATGTTCAGTGACATTGATAAAAAGCCCAGTTTGATGAAAAGGTGACGCCATAGTGCTATTCCTATTACAAAACTATGAGGGTAATGTAGCATTTGTAAAACGTCAATAATTCAATCAATTTTTTGATTGTTGTTGTCAACTACTCAATTAAAAGTGTTTACGAGTGTCTCGTGATCAAATTCGTAGATTAGCTTATATTTTATCCTCTTGTGTATCCATTATGTTTTCTTGCTCATCATTTTTAACATTATCTTTACGATCATCATCACCATTTGGTTCATCATCATCAACATTTGGATCAACATTATCACCTATTGGTTCAACATCATCACCGTTTGGTTTACCTTCATCAACATTTGGTTTATCGGTATCACAATTTGGTTCAGCATCATTACCTTTTGGTTCAACACCATCACCAATTGTTTCATCATCAACAATCTTGTCTCCTTGGTTTCTTTCTTCTGTTTCATTCTTGTTGCCTTCTTTCTCATTCTTCTCCAAATCATTGTCTTCTTGCAAATCTTCCACATCATCCAGACTCGCTTGGCCAGCTTTGTTGTATTCATTGTCACTTTTACTGGTTTCAGAGTCGAGAAATATCATTTTAGGACTTTTAACTTTTTCACCATTATCCTCTATTATCTCATCGATAATCTCCAGTCTCGATTTAGAGAAGAATTTGTGCAACGATTCGATTTTGTCCATCGCTCGCTCGTTCCTCTCTGAGCTCGATGTTAATGACGTATCTTCCGTCATACAAGCAGATTCGATTCTCTTCGATAGATCTGAAATCGAGTCTGATATCTCGGTTGTTGATGTAGATCTGCTGATTTTGACTACTTTCGGCTTGATGATCATGCTTGGAGGCAAGTCTGGGATATTTCTCAGATCGATCAGACTTATAGAAGATCGTTTTAAACTCGAACAGATGTCAAATTCTCGGCTGTCAGAAGAGGAGTCGTCTTCGAAATGTTCTTCGATCTTTTTCTCGATGTATCGAACTAGATCTTCGGCTAATTGTCTAGCGTACTCAAGTCTGTCTTCGCTTGATAGCTTCCTCTCCATCCCTCTAGAAGACGGCTCATCTTCTTCCATAATATCTGATAGTTCAACGCTATAAGGCAAGTACTGCATATACTGCAGTAAAGGAGGTTTAGTATACGCATTAAAGTTTTCTATGTCTTCCTGTTCGGTCATAGTATCGTCTTCGTTAGGCACATGTCTAATTCCACACACTTTGTCCACCGCTTCATCAAATATATCTTCCAAATCTTCCTTTACGTGACTTAAATCGACCACTGTCTCAGATATCCGTCGACTAGACTTCTCAGATCTGTCATCGCCTCTCTCAATGACTGTGTCTTGAGTATGAGTCAACGTTGAGTCCGATTTCGTCTTATTCATGTCACTAAAAGTCTCCAATTTACTTATGGTTACATCTGATTTAGACTTTTCAGATAATGATGGAGTTATGGACATTGATTTGTTCTCTTTAAACTTCTCTTTGCTGCCATAATTGTCCATGTATTTCAGCAGCATTTCAACTAGCGTCTCATTGCCTTCTTCGTCTGGTGTTTCGTCAATGTACGACAATTCTTTAACGTTAATATTGGACTCTGATAAACTGATGCCCTTACTTACAAATTCCGGTTCAGTTTTGATCTGTATAATAGGTTTCTCCACCCATTTCCCCTCCTCAGGACCAAATAAGAACTCCATAAGCGTTATTTTCTTATCATCCTTCGTCGTGATTTCTTCGTCTCTATCCATACAACCAGTAGACGCTAGAAACTCGATCAGCGTTTCCATTTTCTGTTCCAACTCAGTATTCACTTTCGTAGGTATATACGTTTCGATTTTGCCTTCCGTCGGGCTGTTTTCGCTTTTGAAGCAACTCCCACCGCTGCCTTTGCGCTCCTCCCTCTGACTCTTAACTATTGTAAAGAAGAAATCAATCAAATTCGCTATCCTCTTATCACTGCCATCGTCTTCATCCGAACTGGTCAGCTCCGATTCTTCTTTAGCTAAAGGGCATCGTTTAGGCGTTTCATCAAATCGCTTCAGCACAGTTTCCTGGACGACTTGTAGCAGATCCCTGGCCAGTCTAACCGGGGATCGGGTGTCGCTGTGGATGGGTTCATACGAGGCTGCAGGGGCCGACCGCCGGCGGTCCTTGTCGATGCGAATGAAGTCCCAGAGGGAGCCGAGCTCGGAGGAAAGCGACGCCCGGTGGTTGGCGAGGCGGGTGCCTAGCCGGCGGAAGACCTGGGAATCAAAATGATTATTAGAATGAAATTTTAATCAAAGTAGCTCGAAGCATAGAAATCGTTTCATCCACGAAGACGCGCCCCACCAATGTTTGGTCGAGGGAAGCGCGAGGAGTTTGATCCAAACAATCCGAGCGTCATTATTGTAGTGCGCGTGTGTACTCATGGATCATTTAGCGTGTACCGATACCCCTCAAACATTAGCGGAAGAATGGTGGGGCGCGTCTTCGTGGATGAAACGATCTATAACATTAGCGTATCCGCGTACTTATCTAGGGAAATTTTTAAGCGCGATGAGACACGATGTAGTTGTTACTTAAATTATTTTACTGCCAAGTTATCTTGAAGCCCAGTATCATCATCCTGGGGAGGGCAATGGACCATTCTGGGGTAGGTAGGTACCTACTGATTTGATCTCGTAAGAAACACCAAGCATAGCTCGCTGTGCAACTTTGAGCTTCTTAAGGCCTATAGTGAGAAGCCTCGTTTCGGAGCCATATTCCCCCTAATTACAAAAACTTAGACTGGTTGAACTCTGGTTTAATAAATTGACAGCTTTGGTCTTGTGCCACCAACGCCGCGTCACTAACTCGCTTCGAAAGGCCACCTTTAAGACCAAAGCTAAAGACGCTGCGTCTGTGACGCTTAGGTCGAAAGGCTACGGTCATTTTAAACCAGTGTTTGTCCCGGGCTTAACTTTTTTGTAATAAGGGGGATAATATCATCACTGATGGTAACACAAACTGATTGTAGTAGGCCAGGAGGTCACGTAAACGCAGCGTGGGACACGAAAGTAAACCGACGACAAGACCTTGTAAAAGGTAGCAGAAAGGCCCTGGATGCAGGCCACTACAAACCGGGCAGTATGGAAATCATTGGGGGAGGCCACAGATCACAGAAACTAACTAAGATGTGACATTGTGCCCAAAAACCTCAGATCATTGTCTTGAGAAACGCAGAACACACTGCTCGTGAAAGCAATGATGACAGCAGCGACGTCATAATGTAAACATTGCTTGCGTACTTAGTACTAAAGATTATTCGAACGTTGAATAAGAATAAGAAATTTATTCATAATGTTCATTACATGTCAAATTTTCAATATATTTTCTTATTAATAATAAACAATTGCAGTTGAATACTGACCAGCGCAGTGGATAATGAGAACATATTTTGATTACTTTGTGTGCGTGGGTTTCTAATGCGACACTGAGTTTCGAACTCAGCGTATTAGTTGGCATCTCTCTATATCTATTGGGGAGGCCCATGTTCAGCAGTCGACGTCCTGGGTCTGAAATGATGATGAAGCAAAGATAGAATTTATTATTTATCACCTGCCACACTCAGGAGCGCCACGCGCGCAGCTTGCGTAAGGAGACTCTCTTGAAGCGCGCTACCTGCGCTGCCAGCGCCTCTGCCCCTAAAGACCCGCCCGGGGCCGTCTCGCCTTCCGAGTGCACCTGGGACGAAACATAACCCTCATTTTGGAGAAGTGGGGTAAGAAGACATAACTCGTTCTGGCGAACTCAGATAATTTAGAAAACATAGGGTTCTCTGGCGTAGTCGGGTAATTCAGAAAACATAACTCTCACTGGTGCAGTCGAGTAATCATAATGATTAGATATTGACTAAGTAAAGTAGTGTATTACCAACCCTACACTGTCGACATTCCACCAGCTCGCACTAAGCGTTTCGCTAACTCATTTCAATGCGACAGCTAGGGACTGGAATTCGCTGCCTGCTTTCTCTTACACTATAATGCCTCTTTAAGGCGAGAGTGAATAGGCATTCAGTTTTCATTACAAAAAACGACCCTCTCTAATTTGCCAGAAACAAAAAAAAAGAGTTGACTCTCGCTGGCCAAACGGAGTGGCCTGATGTTCGCAAACCATGTAGTGACTAAGGGACAAACCCTTAAGTAGGTAGTTGCTTACGACATCCACAAGAAAAGTGGGAGTGGTCCTAATTCACTCTACCAGAACCACACAACACTGGAGATAATGGAGTTGCCATTGCCTCTAGTAAATTAGATGGTCGTGCTCATGCAATGGAGACTAAATGACCCGATGATGTATCCTCACCTCTCTTGCAGCCGCTCGCTTCTGCATATAAGCCCGCATGTCCTTGTCCGAGTGTCCCTTAGCGCGGCCGATGCCTTTACCCAGGGGAGTTGAGGATACGCGTCTGAAAAACATTAGATTTTACCACTTGTTGATAAAATGAGGATTTTCAGGGAAACTACAACTTCTGGTTTCAGGTTTGAGGCAGTATGTCCATTTCGTAAACTGCGTACTTTTCTATAGCCAAAAGGCTGAAGAGTTGGATTATGAAATTAGTATGGAAAAGTGCACTTTCTGCGACAGACCTCTGGTTTCATATGTCTCTGATCATCAGATGGCAGTTAACCTTCATTTATTGTGGTGAGCCCACTCGTAACACGAGCTTATTTAGCTTAACACGAGGGGCTAACGGGACTATTAGTAATTTGTGCAATACAAATTGCTAATAATATTATTTTTGAATAAAAAAAAAATTATTTGTATGATAACGATATTGAAACTATCAAAAATCTGTAAAAAGAGAACTCGACAACTCGTCGTCAAGCCAATACGAGTTTAGTGTATGATTTAAGTGCTCAAAAAACTTATTTATTTATTTATCGATGACTTTAAAAGACTAGAGATCTTCAACGTTATGTGCATGTTCATAAGACTAAAATTATGTAGGTAGGTATGTTTTTATACAGTGACAGGCCATCAGCCTACATTTTTGTTGCGAAATATCCTAAGATGCCCTATTCTTTCTCTTGATGTGCTTTTGTCTGTACAACTTAATACCTACTTATTAAGATAATCTTACCTGCAATGAGTGGGGTCGCTGTATGCGGCTTGTATCGGAGGCTTGCCCTCGTTTGGAGGGTTTTCGGAAATACCCCCTCCCAGAGGGAAAGGCGACCCTCCTGTAACAAAAACTCACTTTAGATTTATTTTACTAAACAATATAAAATAAGAAAAATAGGTAGATATGTATCTGCATAGATAGCCATAATATCCTTGTTCTCGAAGATAATGGAACCCATTATCAACAGCCAGCTCCTTCGGTACCTAGAGGTCCACCAGTAGCTAAGTGACCGACAATACAGTTTCCATGGAGGTTGTTCGGCTGGTGATCGTCTGGTCTACTTGACACATTGTTGGGCACAGGCGATCGAAGAGGGAAGCATTGGCAGTTAGTTTGCATTATAGCGAAGGCCTTCGATCGAGTTTGGCACAAAGCGCTTCTTTCGAAGCTCCCTTCCTATGGGCTTCCCGAGAAATTGTGCGGATGCGTCGCTAGCTTTTTAGCAGACAGAAGCATTAAAGTCGTAGTCGACCGTAAATGCTCAGATTTTACGTTTCAAAATGCTGGTGTCCCCCAAGGTTGTGTGCTATCGCCTACGCTGTTCCTTCTGCATATCAATGATATAATTATGTCGAAAACGCATTCATGTAATGCGGACAACATCACGGTAGATGCCTCTCTTTCGGGGGAACGTCATTACCTGCGATGGCTCTCCTAGTCATGCTGAGCCCGCGCTGTATTACGAGCGATGCCGGCGCGGTGTCCCCACTCTCTATATACCTGTAATGGCCCCGCTCTCTATCTCTTTATTTATTTATGGCCCCACTAGCCCTGATCTCTATCTCTCTACTTGCTATGGACCTACTGTCTCGCTTTCTATGTTTCTCTCTGCCAGCGATGGCCCCTCTCTCTATCTCCCTATATGTATAGACGTACCAGCGTCACCGCTCACTATCTTTTTACCTGCGATGGCTCCCCGTGTCATGCTGAGCCCGCGCTGTATGAGCGCGATGGCGGCGCGGTGTCTCTTTTCTCTACCTGCAATTGTCCCGCTATCCCCGCGATCTATCTCTCCACCTGCTCTCTATCTCTCTACCTGCGATGGCTCCCCGTGTCATGCTGAGCCCGCGCTGTATGAGCGCGATGGCGGCGCGGTGTCTCTTTTCTCTACCTGCAATTGTCCCGCTATCCCCGCGATCTATCTCTCCACCTGCTCTCTATCTCTCTACCTGCGATGGCTCCCCGTGTCATGCTGAGCCCGCGTTGTATGCGCGCGATGGCGGCGCGGTGTCGCGGCAGCGGTGCGCAGCTGCCCTTCTCTTGGAGGACGAAGCGGCCCAGGGTCTTCCAACTGGCCTGTGGAGAGAGAAGTACCTAGGTGTTTTTAATATTTTTTTAAGATCTTGCAACTTTAAAAAAATCTATTGCTTAAGCGGTGGGATCGAACCCACGACCATTTACCTGCCCAGTGAGGTCTAGTCTCTACCAAGGTGGAGCGGAGAAATGTTTTGAATAACCAATCAAATTTCATTCAGATTTACGAAGCCGAGCTACGGAGACATTAAAAAGAAATGGTATGTGGGTACGTCCGGGCAATATTGAAATGGCGAAATTTACTACATAATAAAACGGTAAACCACCTAATGCCTCATCATTTCTCCGCTCCTCCCCGCTTTGGTGGAAACCAGGCCTAAAAATTATGTCAATTGACTAGTCAACTAGTGTCCGGTGACCAGTCCCTGTTATGGTTAGTAGATTAAGCTTCATGGTCAAGAATATGGATGGGTGACCGCCCATGATGCTTACCTGGGCAGCGTAGACGACCTCGTCATCCGCCAGTGCCCGTTGCTGCGGCCCGGCGCCGGCGCGCCCGCCCCACTCCAGCTCCTCCACCAGGACAAACCTGGAATGGATGGTTTTGTTCCCATTAATGAGGGTAGAAAACAGAGGTGGAACTGTGTAAAGCAATCGTTATCATTGACAGTTCATAACGTACGATTATTCTGTCAAACACTTTGTTTAACTGACTTTATCGTACGTTATGAACTGTCAAATGATTACAAACGATTGCTTTACACAATTCCACCTCAGGTTAAGCCAAAATTCAACGATAAGCCGGCGCCGTAGGGTGGACATAATCCACACTGAAAAAGTATCAGATCTCAGGTCTTTCAGCATAACTTTACACGCCTCAGTCGAAATAACGGCCGTTTCGCTGTCGTTGTAATTAAGATGGGCAAAAGGTGAAAAATGATACAGTTAGTCTATGTTCATTACTTTTCTTTCTGTCATAAGTATAATCGTTTTTGTAGTAACGAAACAGCCAAGCCACATTTATATTTGTTACCGTAAAATTGTAAATTCCGTCAAAGTCAAAGTCAAAAGTCAAAATTTCTTTATTTGTTTAGACTAATAAATAGTTCTTACAAATCGTCATTTTGCTCTTAAGGAGCCTCTACATGTCTCATAATCTTTTTACCCTACCAGCGCTTCGAGACCAACATTTGGCAAGTGCTGAGAAGAAGCGCCGCAACAAACTCAGTCACCACTGTCTGCCGGTTAATATAAATAAATAGAAATAGCAGTAGTAGGTACATTCGATTCAGGAGCAGTTCACTGAATTTACCATGCATTCTTGTATAGTGTATCTTATAAGAATGGGTATACAAAATTGCGTGGTATATTAAACAAGGTAGTGACGTGCTAATATCTAGACTTACAGATTACATACTTAAATACTTGTAGAAATGACTCGCATACATAAGTTGGAATAACTTGGATTGACCAGTCCCCGAAAGCAGCGCCTGTTCACAGACATGACGAGTGAACCAGCCATCGCTTCACTCGACCATATTAGTCGTCAGATTATAATCGTATATATAGCCTGACCAGGAACATAAAAACCCTGGCACAGAGGCGCGTCAATTGCATTTGATAGTGCAACACTGAGTACAGTCGTAACTGTATTAAATTAATAGCCTAACTTTATGTATCAGGATTCAGGATTACGGGCTAATTTGATAATTTCATAAATTAACGAAAAAATATTATTATAGGTAACCTGGTTTAAATACTTAAATTAAATGAAACCATCAATCGAGCTACCTAGTAGGATTTATTTTATTATTCATCAATAATCAAATTCAGGACTTGAATATTCAACTGCAATATCTGCTCATGAACGCTTCAAACTCGGTACTTCTTTCCCAATTCCATAAAATTCAACACTTAGAAAGTGACAATTTTTTTAAAATAGGTAAGGTAAACGGCTACTAGTTCGTGATAGTACGTAAGTTCGTAAGTTTTTTTTCTAGCTCAAATAATAAGCAAATGGAATATTATTTATAAAAATTCTTCATTACTATAAAAACTCTATTATTTAAGCTATCTAAAAAACCAAGTACCAACATTGTGGCGCCAAAAATGAGAGCAATACGAAGCTTCAAACTCTCAGAGAGCCAAAAACAGCCGTGCGGCTTGCAAAGGTTGTTCTCACCGTAAGGTTAGCGCTCCAACTTCTTAAGCTTATAAAAAGGCGAAGGAACGTCCATTTAAATAAAACTTGTAATAGTGGTTTCATGTGTTCCTTGACAATTGATTTGGCTTAGAAAAAAGTTATATGAAAACGTAGAATTCCTTTAAAATTGCGATTAATTGACTCACGAAATAGCGTACATATAATTTTTCGGGTGTCCCCTATTTCGTGACACTACCGATTTAAGGATATTATGGATAACATTTTGATGCTTGGTTTTTAAATAATTATTTATGATAATTTAAATGTAAGTTATGAAACAAATAATGCATTTATTTAAGTTTCTCATGACCTAAATTCGGTATATGTTTCGTTCACTAGAATTTATATGACACGAGTTTGAAGTTCACATATATGACCAATTTTAAGATAAATTAGCTTAAGTAGTACCAGCATAATTTTGGTTTTATTTCGATTTGTTTTATTTATCTTTGTTTATTTGTATTGTATATGGGATAGATAATAGTTAATTGACACATTTTGACAATAATCCACTAATTTTACTTGGGGAATTTGGAATAATCAGTATCACGAAACAAGGAACCGTATTATTGTTACTTTTTTCCAAGTTCGTGATATGTAAATGTATGGTGTTAGGTACTTTTATGACACATACCATTATAGAAATCGACATATTTTTTAGTTTTTAATACTTACCTACCTAAGAAATTAATTACTTACTTTTTATTATGAGTCATTGGCGTATCTGGGGTTATTTTCAGGAGAGGGGGGGGCTACCCTCACTTGAAACAGCTCCAGGGGTGGGATTATGGGGAGAAGGGGGGGGGGGGGTGTTACAAATAACAAATCAAAATTTTATGGCTACGAAGGGGGAGGGGGGGGGGGTAAGTCCCCCTCCACATTTCTAATGGTTATATAAATATTTTCACATATCGCTAGAAATAACAAATCAAAATTTCATGGGTACGAAGGGGGGGGGGGGGGGTGTTAAGTTTCCCCCCCCCCCCTACATTACTAATGGTTATATGAATATTTTCACATATTGTTACAATTAACAAATCAAAATATTACTAGACACATTATTTCTTATGAATATTTCAGGTAAGTAATATCGTCAATTTCACATAATTATTTTATTCTAAATTTTTATTATCGTTTTTCAATTTATTAAACCCTTAATCATTATTTAAATATCCTAACTGGATGCATAAAACCTTATCCCGAAATAGGGGACATGAGTTCACGAACTTAGAAACAGAGCAAAATTTTGTCACGAAACAGGATCCAAACAAGAGGTCCGCAGAACAATTAATAAAAAAAAAAGTTCAAACTATATAACTATAAATTATGTATTAACTTACTGTCAAAAGACCAAAGTTTAGCATACAAAAGCTTTCATACTGATATCATGCTTGGTTATTTTTAAATAAAATGTTAAAGTCGTAAGAGCCTTAATATACCGAAGTAGGGGGCACTTACCTTAGTTGAAACAAACCACGGCTAATTTTCATATAGTTCCAAAATACTGAACTGTCCTATGCATGACATTGACAGTGGGGCGCCACCGTTAATACCGGATCGCTGGTTCCGATTTTTGCCATGTTGGAAACCATATAGTTGAACGATGGTAGCGCCCCCCTGTCATTGAGTTTGGTGGGACAGTTCAGCGTGGGTCATCTATAGTGGAATGTACTATACGATAAACATGTCAGTCAATTTGACAACCATTGTCGGAAACATTATTCAATGAAAATATTGTCCGAACCCTTAGTATTTTTCTTCGACAAATACTTTAACACATTGTGAACCACTTTTCTTTCACGACTATAAAAAGATTTTAGCAATTTAATTCACAAAATCAATTGCGCACATTTAAAATAAAGTTTGTTTACACTTTGACAGCAATAGACTGACATGCTAGGTGACATATATCAATGAAGTTTTCAGTTACTGTTGCCATTAAAAGAAATTAGTATAGATGACCCACGCTGAACTGTCCCACCAAACTCAATGACAGGGGGGCGCTACCATCGTTCAACTATATGGTTTCCAACATGGCAAAAATCGGAACCAGCGATCCGGTATTGACGGTGGCGCCCCACTGTCAATGTCATCGATAGGACAGTCCAGTATTTTGGAACTATACCATTCGTTTTCCGCAACATGGCGAGGGTTTTTATGTTCCTGGTCGGGCTATAAGTTAAATTACAATCTAACCTAACGCGCTGGTAGTTTACAATCTAACGCGTTATATTATAAACTGACAGAGTTCACAATTTTATTTCACGTTGACGTTATTATACCTGCCTTTTAATGCATTATGCATTACAAGGCAGGTATTTGACCGCAATCGCACCTGATGTGAAGTGAGATGCAGTCTAGGATGGTACATATCTGCCCTGTAAGTGCCTATTCACTCTCGCCTTGAAAAGGCCCGGATTATAGCGTTCGGGAAAGACAGCAGCATGAGCGAATTCCAGGTGAGGTGTAGAGTTAAGGAATGTAGAGTTAGAAGTTGTGAAAGAGATTCTTACCTTTTGGGATCATCCTGGCATCTAGCTTTGGTCAACGCCTGATAGACTACGTAGGATGCTGTGGCGCTTAGGGGAACCTGAAAGAAATATCAGAAATATCATCATTAGGTCGTTTAGTCTCCACTGCAGGAGCACGATCCTGGAGAGGATTGCCGAGAGGAAAATAGAAGTTTTGGCTTGTTTACCTACACTCCTCACGCTGTGTCAGGCAGGCATGGCGTTCAATAAAATGTCCAAGGATTCATTTCAGCCAACTGAAATTCACTGGTTCCTGGTCTATTCCTTGAGGATTGCCAAAAGCAAGATTTCCTTCTCATTACATAATTTGATCCTGATCGATCCGGGGCCAACTTTTATTGTGTCTTCCATTTTAGCCTGCCTTAAGACTAAGTATTTCTATAGTCTGGTCTGTGAACACGTAGAATTTTGTCACATAATTACATGCGAGCGATAAGGATAGGTGGTTTGGGGTCATTGGACAAAATTCTACGTGCTCACAGACCAGGCTTTACACAGCTGTGAATTTTGATCTAACAACAAAAATGTAAACTTACCTTCAGTATAGCGTACGGTATCTCATGTGAAACATTGTGGACGCACACCAAAAAGCTGTCTGGAGGCTTCCGGGGCTCGTCGTCCTGCGTGCTGGACTCCTCATCCGAAGGCACCGACTTGTCCCGAGACCGGTCCGTGGACGCCGACCTGGGAACACATTGAAGTCTTTAAAAGGCAGTGGGAATATAATTCCCACCATTTTGAGCCTTATTCGCTTATCTTAAGGTCCAAAAACAATGAGAGTTTGATTATGTTATGACTGTTAAAGGGTTAACCGACTTTAACAAAAAGAGGAGGTTAGCTCTATTCGGTTGTTTGTGTATAATTTCATCGTCATCATCATCACTTCAGCCACAGCACGTCAATGATTTTCACATTAACCGGTTGGTAGAGCCTTGCATCAGTCACCTTTGATTTGTCATTTCTCTACGTGATTGAGCCAGAAATGTGGAGATTTGGTAGGAGAAACAAAATAACCGACACAACCCACAGAATCCCCAAACTTAAATGGCAATGAGCGGACCACATGAATGAGTAAATCAGAAAACTAATGGGCTGGTGGGACTGAAAAGTTCTCGAGTGGCAACTGGCGGCAACCACGGGCCGGGAGACGTAATGCAGGCCTCCCACTTGGTGGACTGACGACCAGTGAAGGTAGTAAAGGCACCTGGATGTGAGCAGCGAATAACCGGTAGTTATTTAATGGGTGGCTGGTCGCCTTTGAGGGCGACAGTGACTTCTAATTCGTCTACTTTTGTTTGTAGAATTGCGTTTTACCCCCTTATGGGTTGAATTTTGCAGAATCTCGTCTTAGTGAGCACCTACGTTCTAAAAGGAACCCACCCCCCTGCAACATTTGAGACTCTGTAGTTTCTGAGATTTCGTGTTGAGTGAGTCAGTCAATCAGTGATATTTCGCTTTTATAGATATATAGAATCTGTTAAATGAGGCATTGTTTCTGATCAGCTCACCGTATGCTAGTCAGCCAGGCCCGGCTGCTAGGGTCGTCCCCCACCCGCTTGAGGAGCAGGCGGGCCCCGACCTTTGCAACTACACCCAACTGGACATTTTAATATTAATAAGAAAGGAATAGGATCCACCAGCTTACCGTATGCTAGTCAGCCAGGCCCGGCTGCTAGGGTCGTCCCCCACCCGCTTCAGCAGCAGGCGGGCCCCGACCTTTGCAACTACACCCAACTGGACATTTTAATATTAATAGAAAAGGAATAGGATCCACCAGCTTACCGTATGCTAGTCAGCCAGGCCCGGCTGCTAGGGTCGTCCCCCACCCGCTTGAGTAGCAGCCGGGCCCCGACCTTTGCAACTACCTACACCCAACTGGACATTTTAATATTAATAGAAAAGGAACATGGTCCACCAGCTCACCGTATGCTAGTCAGCCAGGCCCGGCTGCTAGGGTCGTCCCCCACCCGCTTCAGCAGCAGGCGGGCCCCGACCTTTGCAACTACACCCAACTGGACATTTTAATATTAATAGAAAAGGAATAGGATCCACCAGCTTACCGTATGCTAGTCAGCCAGGCCCGGCTGCTAGGGTCGTCCCCCACCCGCTTGAGTAGCAGCCGGGCCCCGACCTTTGCAACTACCTACACCCAACTGGACATTTTAATATTAATAGAAAAGGAACATGGTCCACCAGCTCACCGTATGCTAGTCAGCCAGGCCCGGCTGCTAGGGTCGTCCCCCACCCGCTTCAGCAGCAGGCGGGCCCCGACCTTTGCAACTACACCCAACTGGACATTTTAATATTAATAGAAAAGGAATAGGATCCACCAGCTTACCGTATGCTAGTCAGCCAGGCCCGGCTGCTAGGGTCGTCCCCCACCCGCTTGAGTAGCAGCCGGGCCCCGACCTTTGCAACTACCTACACCCAACTGGACATTTTAATATTAATAGAAAAGGAACATGGTCCACCAGCTCACCGTATGCTAGTCAGCCAGGCCCGGCTGCTAGGGTCGTCCCCCACCCGTTTGAGCAGCAGCCGGGCCCCGGGGCGCGCGGTCGCCACCCGTAGCACGCGCTCATGAGGCGCCAGGACCCTCTGCGTGGGAGCCCTGGATGGAAGCTCCTCGACCAGCACGTAGTTCCCGCGGGAGGAGCGGCACACGCCCGTCTTGGTTAGGCATTGGGCTATTGCCTGGGAAAACAAAAGACATGATGACTATTCCCGGTTCAGGTTTCCACGGGATGGCAGCTGCTAGGCAGCACGTAGATACCGCGGGAAGAGCGGCACACGCCCGTCTTGGTCAGGCATTGGGCTATTGCCTGGGAAATACAAGTTAGACACGATGACTATTCCCTCAGGTTCCCACTGCTGCAACTCCTGCGTAGCCAGGATCTACAGCTTGGCCAATAAAAAATTAACCAGTGTAGGCCCAGTTTGTAAGGGGAGATTTACCCCAAACCTATCTCAAGATTCTCAAGTGGATAAACTACACCAAAAACTAGAGTTAAAGATCAATTTCACACTAGTGAAATCACAGTTCAAACACAGTTCCAGCACAGTACACCGGCACAGTGCAAAATTTTCTTTCACACATTCTCTATCTAGACATCCGACGTCCTCATAAAGATAGCAGGAAAGCGTTGTGTGCAGGCCGCTACCAACCGGGCAATGTGGAAAATAATGGAGGAGGCCTATGTTCAGCAGATAACGTTCTGTGGCTGAGATGATGATGATGATGACATTATCTCTGAACGCATGCCCACTTGTCAATGAACGAACACGATGACTGTGGCTTTACTGATTGTGAATCGACCATCATCATCATCATTTCAACCATAGGACGTCCACTGCTGAACATAGGCCTCCCCCAATGATTTCCATGATGACCGGATGCTAGCGGCCTGCATCCAGCGCCTTCCTGCTTCGTCTAAGCTGGCAGCTGGCAGTGGGCGGGGCACATAGCTCGTAGAGACGATGGCCGTTGGGGCAGAAAAGTTCTCGAGTGGCGACCGCGGGCCGGAAGACGTAGCGTGGGCAGGCCTCCCACTAGGTGGACCGACGATTTAAGGTGGCATCATTTGGCTGAAACGAACAAACTGTCTAAGCTGTCAACTCACCTCATTGGCCGTGGTATCCCTCGTGACCTTCAGTATAGAGTACGGTTCATGTCGTGCCACTGCGTAGACCACCAAGAAGTGAATCTTGCGCCGCTCGCGTGGCGACGAGGGCTCCACGTCACCGCGACACGATTCCCCTGCTAGTTCTTCAGAGCATCGGGAGAAGATGAGCAGGGAGGCCATGTTGAGAGGCTGGTTTGTTGGGGACCTGTGAAAGTGTTGTTATGGCGTCAGTCATGGGCGTAACCAGGAGGGCAGGGGAGGGCTGCTGCCCCCTGGAAATCTCGGAGAATCGTTAAGTCAAACGATCTAACCTAAAAAAAATAACTCCCCCCCTCCAGGCCAGAAACTAGGTAGGTATGACTTGACAGTGGAGACTAAAATACTAGTGATCGAAGTAAAATTTTAGCCAGTCCCTCTGTGGTTTAGGATTTTGGGTGAAGCTTGCTCGCTTCCATCTTCAGCCTGGTCATTACTTTCCATCGGTTAAGTTAAGATACAGGCTAAGAGCTTAGCTGTTATGGTTTTATGGTTAAAAAAATGTGACTATAGGTAAGAATTTAGGACGTAGCGCAGTTATCAACCCGGAATGGGATCGTAATCTATCGATAAAATATCATAATACTGTGTTTATCCAAATGATAAAAAAATAAAAAAATCGTATCAACTCGAGGCGGTCAGCTAATTTTATAAAATTTCACACTGCAACGCACACTATTGTCCTCCACTCCTCGCTTTGCGGTTGACAGCTCACAAAAGGCGATACGGTGTTGATCCCTTTCCGAGTTGATAAGTCTGCTATGAGCTTTCTTAGCACAAAGGTCTTACCGAAGCCTGACATGCCTGTAGCCGGGTCGTAGGCACTGCAGCGGTATCACTCTCTGGGACAGCATGTAGTTGGTGTCAGCGTCGTACACCTCGAAGCGGACGAAAGCCAGCTCTGGGAAGTTTATCTGGAAGATAAGTTATGTTTAGAGTTAGTGACGTGTATTTCTGTACATAGAAAAACAAAATCAAATAAAAACAGTAAATTTATGGGCCCAAAATCGTGCCTTGAGGTACTCCAATTGATTTGTAAGACGTGGTTACGAAAGAAATCTTTAAACACCTATGTTGTTATTAATTTACCGATATTAAAATTAATCATAAAAAGTAACGAGGTTACGTTTTTGAGTAAACGAGAAAAGTGTCAATAAGTATTTAACAGTATTAAATGCTTCGTCAACATCTTGACTGTTATTTTCTGAAAATAGGTTTTTATAGGGGTTTTATTACACAAAATCTCCTCTCTCTAACAGAGTTCTGACCAGCATAATGTTGAAAAAATCTATATCTATAAAAGCGAAATGCCACTGACTGACTCACTCACTCATCACGAAATCTCAGAAACTACAAGTGCTAGGAGTCTCAAATTTTGCATGGGGGTTCCATTTAGAATGTTAGTGCTCACTAAGACGGGATTTTGCAAAATTCATCCGGGATCCACGCGTACGAAGTCGCGGGCGGCCGCTAGTGTATAGTAATAACTAAGACATATTTTTATCTATCTTACCTTGAAATTAAAAGTCTCATTCCATATCGGGTTCAGCGCGTTCCTCCTGGCCACCTTGGTCCTGATCTTCCTGCAGTCAGCGGGCACTCCCAACACCTCCACCTCCACGAAGGCATTGTAGAACGAGTATACGTTCTCAGCGACGTACTGCCCGGATATGACTGCGAGTGTCAGGTGGGCTGCGTGGATCCCGTCGAATTCCTTGTCGATTGGGTTGAAGCTGGAAGAAGATCAAAAGAGTTCTTAAAAAATAATATCGTCAGATCATTTAGTCTAGGCTGCAGGCGGACGACAATCTCTACTAATACTGCTAATACTTCCCAAGCTGGCCAGACGGGTTGGGAGACCTAATGTTCGCATTATTTGTCCCTTAATTAGTCACCTTTTATAACATCTACAGGAAGAGTGTAGGTGGTTTTACTCTCCCACAGTTTCGTCCGAATTTCATTCTGTCACAGAAAATTATCATGACGCAAAAGGGATCACCTCAAGTTGACAGACAGCTAAATTTACGGGACTCTTCTTCCCACTGCTGCAACTCCTGCATCTGCCGCTTGCCCGCCAATAAAAACCCAACCAGTGAAGGTCAAGTATGTCCCGGGGGCAAGTTAAACTGTCATTGGATCCGCAACGAAATTGATCAGAAGAACATAGAAGAAGCTCGAAGTTTAGACTATGGAGGTTTCTCGCTGCTCGAATCCATCTAGAATTTATTACTATTCTAGTATCTTACCGTCTATAAGCGATGTGTTTAGGGTCCCACATGACGGGCGGTTTCCTCACGAAGCCCACGCAGCCGTTGCTCTCAAACATGGCCGCGTTGACCGCCATCGCCGCGTCCTCAGTCTGGTAGTTGAGAGCCACCAACTGGACGCCGCACGACCAGAATACTACTGGATCGAAGTTGGACGAGTCGATTCTTAGGCTGTAGGGAAATTTGTTGTTAAAGAAAGAAAGAAAAATATTTATTTGGTTGTGTCTGTAGGCATCCTAAGTACACATCCCTCATCGCAGAAAGCGGACAGGGGGATTCGTACTAATACGGGGTGTCAGACTGAGCTGGCTAGGACGCTCCGTTGCTTGGTACCAAAAATAAAACAAAACAAATCTACATAAAGATTTGTCCTCCTCTGTAAAAATAACTAGAGGAGGGGATTGGGGTCCTCTCGCAGCCAGAGAGGCTCGCTCGAGTGCGAGACGCGAGTTAACCTGAGCCGGAGCTGTGGACGAATGTCCAGGTTAGGACAATAACTTGCGGCTTCGTTTCATTGGGCTCCGGTAGACACAGTCGTATTATAGTGGGTAAGCCGGGAGAGAGACCCATATTTCGCACTGGTCTCTTTAATGCGGGCTGCATTATACTCATATATCTCACCCAGCTCAAGGCGGGGCACATAGTAAGTACGGCCGATGTGGCAGCGAGGGTCTGGAGTGGAAGCCACGTAACGGAAAACGCAGCGTGGGACACAAGGTGGACCGACGACCTAATAAAGATAACTATAAGGAAGGCGCTGGAAGCAGGCCGCTATCAACCGGGCGATATGGAAATCATTGGGCATATGTTCAGCAGTGGACGTCCTGTGGCTGAAATGATGATGATGACTCACCCAGCAGGGTACGTCCTCACGAGCTGCGTCTCGGTATGAGCTATCAGTGCCCGCGAGTGCTTCCTGCAGATCTTCTTGCCGATGGCCTCGTTGACGGACGAGCAGCGGTAGCAGGGGTGGTGGACCGCCGGCGCGTTGAGGCAGCGAGCTCTGGTGGTGGAGGCTTGGGACTGCTGCGCTAGTTGCTGGAAGAAGGATATTTAAGTTTATTCGATGCTTCCTTTGCTCTTTTTTTATGCAGAACAAGGAAGGTATTTGGACTGCAATCACACATAACGTTACAACGATCGAGTTAACACGCACATTGCGGCCGTGAGTGACGTTACATTAAACTCTCTGAGACGGACGGGGCGAACGCGAGGAGGTGTGCGGAGAGAGAGAGAGAGTCGCATTCCAACGAGGTGCGCAGTTAGCTCGATCGATATGTAAGTGAAATTCAGTCTAGGATGGGACATACATGCCCATTCTCTCTCGCCTCTTAGAGACCCGGTTTATAATGTGCGGGAAATACAGCAGTAGGCAGCGAACTATAGTACAAGTAACTAGTTGTTCAATTTTATAAAAATGTCAGCGAGACGCTTCGTGTGAGCTGGTGGAATGTCGACAACGTAGGGTAACGTGTTACACTAGTCCTGCCTATGGTTCCAGTGTGGGAGTTTTCATTGAACGTCGTCGCTAGCGAGTGCGTCAAAAATCTATTTTAGTTCTTGAAAGTATCCGCTAGGGACGCTGTACAATCTGCCATTCTGCATAATTGCACAGTCGCTAGCGAAGACGTTTGTAGTAAACTCGCCTAAGCCGCCTAGAAGACGGCTGCAGGTGGGATTGATTGGAAAGAAACTCACAGTGCCGGCGCTGTCGCTGCTCTCCGAAGACTCGAAGCTGCTGCACGGAGCACTGTCCTTGGCCGCCGTGCTCGGCTGCTTCACCGAGCTTCGGGGGGAGAGCGGGTTGAGGCCGCGGAACTTTATTGCCTGAAGATAAAAGTAATTTATAGTCTTTAAATAGACTTCGGACGCAGGTTGGCCGTAGTAAGGACAATCTGGCCAGGTGGGGATTCTTGGATGGCTTGAGCATGGAGTGCAGGTGCGGTTTTGTTCCCCAGTCGATGAAGCACCTGATGTCGTGCCCTGAGTGCCCAAGCAACTGCACTCAGGAGGATTTGATGAGTGCTACTGACAACGCCACTCTTGTGGCGGAGTTTTGGGCTGACACTGTGTAGGTTTGTTGTCGACACGAAAAGAAGAAGAAGTTAGCCACTGTTATTTTTCATAATTGTGTCGGAATTCATTGACTTTTCAAAAGACCTAAGCCGTAATCGAGAGGGCCGGGGATCGTCAGGGCATTTGCCCTGATCGGACATCTATAAAAAGTTATTAAACCTCCACAGGTGGGGGCTAGCGGGGCGTTTGTTTGGGCCCATTCTTCGGAGAGCCGCTCTCGGTTCTTCTGATCTGCAGAGCTGACTGAGCAGCGGCATAGAGCAGACTGTTTCACCCGGATGGCAATGAGGGCTATCGTTTTAGGGTCATTCCACCGGCCATGAAAATCACGTGTCCGGGGCCAAAAAGTACCCAAATATCATAATATTTTAGTAACAAATATTTTTATCTAATAGTATAACTTTGGTTCTTGTTGTTAAACCACAGAGATAGTTAATAATAGTTAATTAAGTAATTTAAAAAAAAACGTGAGTCATCAAAAATTTATTACCACGGCGTGTCCGCGCTCCCGATTTCAGAACAAATTTGCTCGTATAAATTAATCCGTTATTATTACCGCTTTCAATGCTTATGTAATCGATTACTGATTAAATAAACATTGATAAATTAAATACGATATAACTATATGACTAAAATGTTTTGTAAAATAACTATTTGAAGTTGTGTCCGGGCGTTAACCGTGATTACCCCGACACGTCACTAATGTGCGCCTACGTCCCTAGCTACGCAATTTAGAAACGAGCTCTATCCTCCCCCGTGAACCTTTAGTGGTGGCCTGCGTGCCGAGGTGATCGGTAATGCAACTCGTCGCAGGATTTCGGAGTTATCGAGATAAGAATATGATTACCCCGACCTTGGTTCAGTGCACGATTGATTTACTCTATCCTGTTTTTTTAGGTTTCTTTACATGGAAAGTTCTTGAGAATGTACAGGAATAATGGTCCATGTAACCGCATTTTTGTGTATTAAAACATATGGGATTCAACTTACAGATTGGGCAGGGCTCAGGATAAACCTTAATTTTTTGACTACCCCGACCTTGATTACCCCGACTTTTGTCACCGAGTAATCAATAATACTGTAATTTTACTAATGAATGATTAACTAAATAACGTTTAATAAGCAAAATTACCCTTTACTAAAATGAAATCCTTTCTCCTATTAATACATAATATTATCCCTCAAAATTGGCAAGACCCCTGGACTCGACCTTATCACCGCTAAAATGCTGTAAGCCGATGTAAACTCCTCCGTTAACGTCCTGACACCTGTCTTCGAAAACATCTGGATGGAAGAGGAACTCCCAGACGACTGGCATAAGGGGCTTCTAATTATTGTGCCGAAAAAAGGTAAAGCAAGGGTATCAGTACCGGAAGACCCAAGAGATGCGATCTGGAGTGAGGAATTGCACACCGTTGGTGCAGAGGATGTCCAACGAGTCCACAATTTCACTTACCTCGGGAGCATCGTTTCAGAGCCTGGAGGTACCGAAGAGGACATCACTTCGCGCATTGCCAAGGTCAGAGCTACCTTCGCACAACTTCGAGCCGTATGGCAGTCACGGAAATTGACCCAAGCAAGATCAAGTCCAACGTCAAACCAGTTCTGCTCTATGGGCGTGAAACGTGGAAGGTCACTAAGGTCATCTCGCACCAGCTGCAGATCTTCTTCAGCCGCTGTCTTCGCCGAATTCTCCAAAATCTTCAAACGACGAACTTTTGGAACGTTGCCACGAAATACCGATCTTTCAGCAGATTAAACGCTGCAAGTGGAACTGGATCGACCACACTGCGAAGGGACCCCGATCACATCCCCAAGCAGGCTCTAGATTGGAACCCCCAGGGAAAATGCAAACGTGGTCGCGCCAAAAAAACATAGCGGCGCACTGTTAAGACTTGGAGCGAGATCAAACACGAAGCTCAAGACCGAATGCGATGGAGGACTGTTGTGGACGCCTTCTGTCCCATATATGTATGTTTTTTACTCTTTTACGCAACAACTACTTAACAGATTTTGTTGAAACTTTACAATATTGTCGTTTATACATCAAAATAACAAATGGCTAGTTATAATAACATTTATTTTACCATAACTTAAAAAACCCTTAGAAAATAAAATATTTTGTTTTATTTTTGATTACTCTGACTCCCAACTTTGATTACCCCGACCATGAAAATTTTGATGTCGCATAACTTTTTATTCCTGCTTGCTACAGATGGGCCAATATAAAAAATATGCTCGTAATAATGTCTATTTTGAAATGTTTTACCTAAACTTACTCTAAATTCAAAAATAAAAAAGGTCGGGGTAATCAACAAAATAATCCAGATCCGGAGAATGACCGTTTAGCGCTCACCAGTTGGCGCCACTGTAGAGTAAGGTCCTGTCACTTGCTAGTAGCGAAGACAGTGGCGCCAACTGGTGAGCGCGAAAGTGGTAGGAGGACTATCGCATTTGCGCTCATCAAGATGGCGCCACTGTAGAGTAAGGTCCTGTCAATCGCCAGGGGTGCCAACTGTTAAGTATAAAACGATAGCCCTCATTAAATGTGTTTCCAAAAGTATACGAATGAAGATTAATAAATTGATCTTACTGATCAGCTCAGTATGACAGAAAAGTGTACTACTCCACCTTTGCCTCTTGAGTGTTGTTCCCCCGCTGCGACTCCTGTGTAGCCAGGATCTAGTTCTACAGCTTGACCGCCATAACCCAACCAGTGAAGGTCAAGTTTGTCCCGGGGGAAAGTTAAACTGTCATTGGACCCGCAACGAAATAAATCAGAAGAACATTAGGAGGAGTTAACGAATGTTGTCACTCACCTGTACATAAGTGACCATGTCACTCAGTTCCCTCGCTATCTGGTTACTCCTCTTCCTTGTAGGGGCGTGTTTGACACTCCCCGACGTGGTCTCGCCGTCTCCTTCACTCCTGCGGAAGCTCTGGTAGAGCGACAGAGAAGTCCGACCGCACTTGTCCTCCATGGAGTTGAGTATCTTGTGCAGTTCTTTTTCTGTGGAAATAAGACTTTTATTAACCGCTGAAGAACGAGATAATCGAAGAAAGTTACAGTAATTATGTGCAGGAATTTTATAAACAACATTTTTTAGGTGTAAAAAGTGTGTAGGTTTTAAAAAAAATAACAATCTTTGAAATTAGCTATAGTAAAGTCTGGTCTGCGAGCACGTAGAATTTTGTCCAATGACCCCAATCTACCCATCGCGCTCGCACGCTTACTGCGGCCGCCCGTCGCACAGTCGCGACAGCAATATAATTACGCGCGAGCGATAAGGATGGGTAACCCCAATCCGTCCCCCGGACACGGCCTGAGCCGAGGTCCGAGCCTACCGTGGCGCCCTCAGGCCGCGTCCGTAGTCCCCCTCGATCGGGCCCACTAGAGTGAGCCCGCCGTAGGCTGGACTTTGGTCCAACACCGCGGTGGGCAACCCTCTAGTTGGGTTCGCCACTGATCGGGCGCCTTATGCGCTCGATACGGCCCGATCGCGAACGTCGGTCTGCGACCGACGCGGACGAGCCTGGGCTTCGCTTCGCGAAGCCCACACTCGGCCTCGTCGGCACGCGCACCGACGATCGCCAAACGGCTAGAGTACCTTCTGTACTCGCCACTCTGCCCGGTGAAGTTGGAAAAGCTCTTCAAGCTACCAGCGCGCGTCCCTTCAAAAAAAAAAAAAAAAAAAAAAAAGGATGGGTAACTTGGGGTCATTGGAAAAAATTCTACGTAGGTACTCCCAGACCGGGCTTTAGATACAAAATCGTTTGCTTAGTTTGAGACTAAAGTAAATAGATGGCGCTGTGTAAAATGCCCAAAAATAATATTAGCAACTGATTTCTTTTCGTTTCGATTAGAAGAAGGCCTCTTCCAAGTATTTGCACAACGACCGATCGAGTGCTATTCTCATACAGGTGCTTCCCGTATCACCAGATCATCAAAAGTTGCAGGAAAGTGCTGGATACAGCCGTTTTCAAAAATGACAATTACCTATAGTCATAATTTTGCATACCTAAAGGAAGATGGAGATACCTACTTGAAAAATTGTAACACCTACGGGATTAAACCCATTTTCGCAAAATATAATTTGAATTTGAAAAATTTGAATTCAACCGTCTTTTAAAGTGCGGAAGGCACTTCATTAGTGGACGTCCTGTGGCTGGAATGATGAAAAATATCTCACCATCTAGTTCCTCATCATCTTCATCATAATCCTCATCGGAGAAGTACTCCGTGAGCGAGCTGCCGGCCGACTGGTTGGACATGATGGAACTGGTTCTGTTACTCTGCTCCGGGAGAGATGTGCTGGTCTGCCGGATGCCGTTGGAGCTCCTGTGGAATCATCAGGTCATTTAGACTCCATTTTTTTTTTTAAATACTTTATTGCACACACAACAATGTTCAGTACAAAAAGGCGAGCGAACTAAATAATTTAATTTACACGTGTTTTCATGCGATGGCCAAGTCAATATATTTATGTAAAACGTTGAAGATTTCCTGGCCTGGACTTGGTATTACATGGATCTCACAACTTTTTACCGTAGAACAACTGAGTTGCGAGACTTGGTTTTTTTGACAAGTATTGTTTTTGATGGGATGTAGTTAATACCTAGTTCAATAATTAAAATCTTTCACACACGCTGTAGGCTTAGTGAATGACAAAATGTAGGTAGTTACCGAAAAGCACTAGCGAGAACACCTCCATATCCCTGCGCCGAGCTGGCTCCCGTTAGTCCAACAGTGGGACTGGACTCAATGGGTAGCAGCTTCTTGTTTTTTATTAGCACCTGGAAAACAAGTCATGGCTTAGGTGGAAAGAGAACAAAAGTATTCCTATTTTGAGCTATAAGTCCAGCGCTTTACAGTCAGTGCCTGAGGTGGGCACGGGAGGGGTGACATTGGCATCTATGACGTGACAGAGGCACAGAGCATCAAAATCTGAAAGTAATGCCCGTTTTCACCATCAATCCCTAAACAAAACAGGAGTTTTGTTTTCATAGGGGTCACTTAAAAATTAGGGACTGATGGTGAAAACGGACATAAGTCTCGCTGACGTTTGACGTCCCTTACCTCAGGCACTGAGTCAGAAAAAAAAATGAAAACTTGCAAGACGATTGCATCAGGTGTGAATTGAACCCAAGATATTTTGCTTACGGATTCTGGACCGCCAAGCTATACAGAAACATTGGGTATTTCGTAGTTTGGTCATCATCATCATCATAATATTGGCTCTAACGTAGGAAGATTCTTGTACTGAGTTTCTTCCGCCTTAGTTTCTTCTCAGCACCAGTTAAATGTTGTCCACGACCAGAAATGGTGGTAGGGCAAGTATTTGGGACGTGTTTAAGCGCCCGAAAGGGCCTACTGAATAAAAACTTTGACTTTGACTTTGAGCACAGGCGAAAGGGAGGGGTCTGTAGGTTACGCCCGTATTCACAAACATTACTTTGATGTCTCACAGTGCGCGTGGACGCATAGGGTGACACGAACCAATCACAGAACTCTATTCAACGCTGTGCGTTCGATTTGCTGCTTCACTTAAGATAAGATAAGATAATAATTTATTGTCTTTTCTGTGTAAGCAAGCATCGTTTGTGTATACGGGCATTAGACAAAGTTATGGACAAAAGTGAGTCATTTAAAATTGAACCTTATTACCTTGTGTTTGAGTTGTTCCGGACTCGGCAGGCGCGGTTCGTCGGTGTAGTCGGCCTCGAACAGAAACGACGTCACCAGCTTGTCTCCGAATACTGCCTGGATGAAGACGCAGCCAGTAACGTTACCGATTCCAAGTTATGCATTTTGACAATAACGCTATCAAGCTAACTGCGCACTTCGCTGGAACCCCGTCAGTACCAGTCGATGTGACGTCACGACTGCCAGGTGCGCAGTTAACTCGACCGGGTTGTACAAACAAACGTGTGATGATCGCAAAATAGTAGGTAAGTATATTAAAAAAATTAAGTGACTCCAAAAAAGAGCACTTTAAAGTAAGTAGGTACCTATACCAGAGTCCCAAATAAATGTGTTAATTAATTTGTTTTGTTTTATGTGTTTTATGAATGTGGCTGTTTATTTCATTAATAAATAAACTTTGAGCAGGCACTCAGCTGTAAGATTAATATTTTTAAAGAATAGTCATGGAGGTTCCATGATTTTAAAATTTTGTGAAATTGTTGCACGGAATGTTTGTGTTTTTTTTAAATGTTATCATGCTATTAATCGCCAATAATTATGCCCATAATTATAAAAATATGTGATAATTATAGGAAAGGATAACTAGGTAGCCGTATTCTGACCTCAAATGTGCTGGCCATGACCTGCTGCTGCGGCAGGCTGCAGTGGTTCTCGATACTCAGGATCAGAGGGTAAGGTGACGCTACGAACGCGCTCCTGTGGAAATTTACAAAATTGATTTTAATTTGTCTAAACAGGAATATTATTCCCATCTTTTGTTCCCACCGCTGCAACTCATGTGTAGGATAGCTTGACCCCCATAAGACCCAACCATCGAAGGCCAACGAAAAATTAATACTTCGTGGATTTGATTGGTGTGAATTTGTAATAAAGACAGTGAAAGGATTTGATTGAAAACAATTTTCGTGCGTAGGTAATTTCAACATGCGTAGGTAATAATTTCAATATTAAGTCACAGGCTATTATTATAAAATGTCTCCGAATAAAAAATTGTACCTTGCTATTGTCTCGACGACTCTTCGAAACGGGATCTTGGTGGTGAATGTGTGTCCGTGGTAGATGACAGGACTACCATCGTCTCCGTCCCAGCAGTCCAGCTCCACACAGCGGCAGCCAGTGAGCAAAACCTGGAAATATAATTGTAAATACTTTAATTTTTTCGATTATTCACTTCTGAATGTGAAAGTGTAGAAATAGTTCCATCTACCTAAGTAGTTTTAGAATTTTAGTCTGTTAGATGTACAACGCCACCTGTAGTTAAAAGCAAGAACTGTGTACAGCGCCATCTATTGTTAATGTTTAGAACTTTGTAGTGTGCTAACGCCATCTAGTTTTAGAGTTAGAGACTAAGTTAGATGTACAACGCCATCTGTAGTTGAAAGTAAGAACTATGTACAGCGACATCTATCAATCATTTTTCGAACTTTGTGGTGACTTAACGCCATCTATTAGTAAGATTTCGAACCTGGTTGTGTGATGAACGCCATCTATTATTATGATTTAGAACTTGCTGGTGTGACGAACGCCATCTATTATTAAGGTTCTGAACCTAGTTGTGTGTAAGCGCCATCTATATTCTTGGAACAAAAACTTAACCTGCGCCATTTTGTCTATGGCCTCAGAAAATCAATAGAGAAAGTAGAGTAACGTCAAATTCCTTCATTCAATTTCATTTGTCAAATTTTGTTTTGCTGTGGTTGCGCTTTGTATCGCCGGCGAAAAATAATTATTTCCCTTGACATTTGTGTCTTGTTTATTGTAAAAAATGAAGGAAAACAATTCTGAAGTTGTGGACAGCAAGAATGTCGTCAAGAACCGGGAGCTTCTGTACCGTATGATTATCAGGTAATGTTTTAAAAATGTTTTTTGTTTGCGTGGTATTTACAGTGTAAAAACACGTATTTAAAGCTTATGTAGGATTAAATTTGCCCAAACAAGGCCTTTCAATAACGATACCATCTAATTTCTACGTCATTTAGCCTATAAAAGCTTTTTCTCGCAAAAAAATTATAAATTACTTTCATAGTTTGCAGGTTATGTTTTGAATGTTATTTCTAATTAAATGTTGAGAAAAGTGGTATTATTTGTATAAATTTGTTCACTTGACAATTTATATAATTTATTTGAGTTTATACATATGCACGTATTTCTTAAAACTGAATTTCTGTCTGTATTTTTACTTGACTGTGCTAGAAGGAAGGTTATTATCACAAGATTTTCATATTAAAGGCTCTTTCAGAGCATCTTTAAAATTTTAACTTGTAACAGCTACCTTCTTACATATTTTTAAATAGAATTTTTTTTTGTCACTATCATAAAACAATTAATTGTATAATCACTGGTTCAATGAAATGGTATAACTTGTTTCTTCTTTACAGTCAGCTGTACTATGATGGCTATCAGCCCATCGCAGCGACCTTGTCTGCTGCGGTCCACGCGGACCCTCCGTGCCCACCGAGCGATAGGTAAGGTTTCCAATCCTGAATTACAAGATGTAATAGAAATAATGCAAAGCCAACCCGATGAGTATGGAAAAATGGTATTTTTTCGAATTGTTTAATTTGGAGTTATGGTATTTCTTATTATCTTGTTGGTTCTATAAGAAAGTTGTATTGAGCAAATAATACTGTGGGCTATGAAATTACCTATAAAATTGCTATTTTGTATGGAGAATTTAATGAAACATTCCCTTGCAAATTTTTTGTCTTTTTTAATTTAACATTACAACTAATTTTTTTTACTTTGATGTGTAGATTGAGACAAAATTAAGCTATAATGATATGAAATTGCTGTTTTGTATGGAGAATTTAACAAAACTATTTCTGTACAAAAATGCTTGTGTTTTTTAAGTAATCACAAAAATATTTAATTTGTCGCACAATAAATGGGGTATCCACACATCAATACATAATTATTTCTGTATTATGCCAGGCTCCTGAACCTAATGATGGTCGGTCTGCAACACGAGCCTGACCGCAAGGACCGTTTAGCAGCGTCCAGCGGAGCCGAGCATCTACTCGGGACAACTGGTTTGGGTGAGTCGTTGGTATTTTTATCTTGGGAAACTGGGAGCAGCTAGTTATTATAAGGGTAGATTCGTTTAGCCATGTGGTTCCTACAGAGTAGAATAGGCCGCCTTCCCTTAAATGCCGTAAGAGGTGACTAAGAGTAGGCGCACACCGTTGATTTTTAGTTGGCCAATAGTTGTGCCCGATTTTAATTTGTATGAAGAATCGGCCAAATCGAATCGGCGTAGTGTGCGCACTCCCATACATGCCCATACTGATCAACTGCCCGACTAAACTATCGGCCGACGAAAAATCAACGGTGTGCGCCTACTCTAAGGGACAAATATCAACATTATGTGCCTCTGGTAAAATAGTGAGGACTCCCCCAATGGAGACTATAAATGACGCTGTTGAAGTTAAAAAACTACTAAAGTTAATGTTTTTGTGATACAACTATTTTGTAGGATGTGTGTCTTCTCACACTTAGAATCTGTTTTTCTCTTGTCAATTATTCTTTTATTATGTAGGGAGAAAATAAAATCATGTTCCCATCAATCAAATTTTATCATAGCGCGCATGTAGCTCTGATAAAAAGATAGATGATTCTAGACGACAAATATATGGGCTTATTCCGCAAAATCGATAAAATGATAAAAGCTTATAGTGGCGCGCATCCTAAGCCTAGTGATCATATTTTTATTTAGTGCCAAAACTTTCCTCTTGAATCACCCTATTAAAAAAAACCGCATCAAAATCCTTTGCGTAGTTTTAAAGTTCTAAACATACAGGGACAGACAGCGGGAAGCGTTTTTGTTCTATACTATTATAATATTTATCTGGAAGACGTAGCGTGGGCAGGCCTCCTACTAGGTGGACGATCTGGTAAAGGTCGCGGGAAGAGCCTGGATGCGGGCAGCGCAGGACCGTTCATTGTGGAAAACCTTGGGGGAGGCCTTTGTCCAGCAGTGGACGTCATTTGGCTGAAACGAAACCAATATTTATCTGTCCCCCCAGACCTAGAGTTCGAAATGGACGCCTCCTCCTTAGCACCGGAGCCGGCGACGTACGAGACGGCGTACGTGACGTCACACAAGATGGCGTGCCGCGCCGGCGCCTTCAGCGCGTGCGGACAGCTCGTGGCTACGGGCAGCGTGGACGCCAGTATCAAGGTATTTACAAAATTCTAATGAGGGCTATCGTTTTAGCGCTCACCAGTTGGCGCCACTGTAGAGTAAGGTCCTGTCACTTGCTAGTAGCGAAGACAGTGGCGCCAACTTGTGAGCGCTAAAGTGGTAGGAGGACTATCGCATTTGCACTCATCAAGATGGCGCCACTGTAGAGTAAGGTCCTGTCAATCGCCAGGGGTGCCAACTGTTAAGTATAAAAACGATAGCCCTCATTATGTAGTCCCTTAATCCCTTTACAGCAATGGGCAGGGCACAGTACGCAAAACTGACGGCCGATGGGGCAGCAAGGTTCTGGAGTGGAGGCCGCGTACCGGAAAAGGCACGCAGCGTGAGACGTCCACATAAAAGCAGCTAAAGCCCGGTCTGTGAGCCGTAATTCAAATTCAAATTCAAAACGTTTATTGCATGTCACATGAACCGTAGAATGTTGTCCAATGACCCCAAGCCACCCATCGTAATTATATTGCTGTCGCGCTCGCACACTCACTGCGGGCGCCCGTCGCACAGTCGCGACAGCAATATAATTACGCGCGAGCGATAAGGATGGGTAGCTTGGGATCATGGACAAAATTCTACGTGCTCGGAGACCAGACTATAGAAGGCGCTGGACGCTGCCAACCGGTCAATTGGAAATCATTGGGGGAGGCCTATGTTCAGCAGTGGATATCCTATGGCTGAAATGATGATGATGATGAGTTAAAGGGACCTTTTTAGGGTTTTGTACCCCAAAAGAAAAAAAATACGGAACCCTTACAGGGTCACTTGGTTGTCCATAGCTTGTGCCATCTTTCTTGTTTGACGGTTCCGGTTTTACGGTTAAATTGGTATTAATCGTTATCCATTTGTTAAAGAGGACACGTGAGATCATTATTTGGTTTTATAACTGAGACTGTGAGGGGCAACATTGGCTTTTTTAAAGTCACATTTATAGTACCTGTTAATCATTATTAAAAATATAAATGTGTTTTTCTTTAAGGGCTTTCAAATAACACCAATATTGTAATTAGAGATGGGCCGACTAGTCGCCGACTAGTCGGGAAAGCCGACTATTCGGCATCATTTGTAGTCGGCCGACTAGTGACGACTATTCGGCAAAATATGCCGATTATAATCGGCGCATTAAAAAAATTAAATATGTGAATGAAATAAAACTCATAATCACCAAGATGATTATGAGGTGGACCAAGGGCGTTTATCTAAACCACTTTTGACTGCAAAAAATCAGTAAGAAGTGGTTTCACCTGAATGGAAATTTTGGCAATCAGTCTAAATTCATACAAAGTTAAGATTAGTTAAAATGACCAGGAAATCATAAAAAATGTGTAAAGTTTATGTAAGTCCATATAAAAATTATGACACCTTTTTCGGGGAAAAAATGCATGAATGACCTTTTTCGGGGGAAAAATGCATGGAATTGCATACCTATACCGGGGAAGTGGTAGATTATTTGAAGCTCCTCTCATCGGAAGGATGAGGAATACCCACATAAATAACCCTTGAGATCGCCTTATGGCTCATTTTCATTAAGAACTATGGGAACCGGACAAAGCCATCAACTATCACAGTCCGTCCCAGCAATTGCCCACCTGTATGGCGGGCTCTGCATATCCGACGGTGGTGGTAGTCCGTGCTATGCAGACGGGGGAACCCCCACGCCCCCAGCTCGCTGACCATCACCGTGGAGGGTGAAGAGGAAACAGTGGGCCTAGGTAGGATGCGTGCCGCGATAAGCGCAATTTTGCCCATACCATTTTAACGTCGATAAGTAAGAATAATATCACGGCGCGCATCCTAGCCCAGCAGGAGGCGATCATATTGTCACCTCTTCTGACCCCTCCCCCGTCGAAAATTATGACATCTACCTTAGGTACTGTTAGGTGATTGTAATGTTGCTTTACTTTTTCTCATGTTGAAGAAATCTCATTTCTCAAGAAGTTATATTTATCTCTTTAGAAATCTAGATATCTTTAGAAATCTAGATATCTTTAGATATCTATTATTCTTCGGACAAGTAGGTATTAGAATGATCGGCATTGCCGATTAGTCGGCCGACTAATCGGCAATTTGAAAACCGATTAGTCGGCTAGTCGGTTAGTCGGCAAAGACCATAGTCGGCCCATCACTAATTGTAATTGAACACCTATTGAGGAAAATCTTTAAAGTACACACAGTCCACATTATTATATTTTCAGTGACATTATTTTATTAATATCTTATTGTTTTAGATCTTGGACGTGGAGCGAATGTTGGCCAAGTCGGCTCCGGAGGAGGTGGATCCTGGCAGGGAGCAGCAAGGACATCCAGTAATTAGAACTCTGTGAGTTGCTCAATTTTCCCCATAAAAATAGGGCACGGGTTAGCACTGAGATGGAAGATGCAAAAATTAAAAATCCACAATAATCTCTACTTTTCATGGCGTCATTAGTAACTCTAAAGATACTAATGGACAAGTTTCCAATTTTTTTCTTTTAATAAAATTTGAAAATGTAAGTAAAACTAATAATAATTGTGAAAGAATCATGCGAATATCTCTACAAATACAAAAGTAACAGGGCCCTAAAGTTGCGCATAACAAATATTCGCGCCATTTTGATTGGTGTAGTCACGACAGTCATTCGGAGTACAAACAGTAAATCACCTCTGGTCCAGTCCTGTTGACAGATCCATTTTTGTCATCTCTATGTCCCATAACCTGCCTTTCTGTTCCAAATATTTATCTGTCCCTAAATGACTCTGTCCCATAACATATTGTTTCACTGTCCTATTTTATACAATAAACACAATTTTTTAAAATAATTTTAAAAAATTTCTTGGTCTGGTCTGCGTGCACACTCACTGCGGGCGCCCGTCGCACAGTCGCGACAGCAATATAATTACGCGCGAGCGATAAGGATGGGTAGCTTGGGGTCATTGGACGAAATTCTACGTGCTCACAGATCGGGCTTTACTAAATATTTCTTTCTTCCAGCTACGACCACACAGACGAGATCACAGCGCTAGATTTCCACCCTCGCGAGCAGATCCTAGTCTCAGCATCGCGAGACTGCTGCATCAAGCTGTTCGACATCACCAAGGCATCCGCGAAGAAAGCATACAAGTCTATCACTGTGAGTTCCTCCTATGTTCTTCTGATTAATTTATATACAGGGTGGAATTTTGTAATGCCACTAAACTAAGGTACTCTTAATATTGTAGATAGAACATTTTTCGCAAATAAAACATTCCTTAATTTTTGAAAAGAAATAAAACTGCATTCAAACATTTCCAAAAATTTGCTTGCCACACCCGGGAATCGAACCAACTAAAATCTGTTAAAAATTACACCCTGTATTTTTATTGCATCGATCGTTAGGGTTAAGTATAAGTATGAAATCTCTCTAACATACTTGATAAATCAAATGAAAGGAAAACCATGAAATTTTAAATTATTTTAATTATTACAGGAAATTGTATGGCATGGTAGAGAATTTTCGAAAAAAAATCTAAAATCTTTGATGCAGTTCATTTTCTTTTCAAAAATAAAGGAATGTTTTCTTTAAGTAAAATTTTCTATCTACAGTATTAAGAGTACTTTCCCACCAGGTGGCATTACAAAATTCCACCCTGTATAATAGCTCATAAGATAGCCTTAATTGATGTTTATTGTCCGTGGTGCATATCCTTTCATAAAGGTTACTAAACCTTTGTTTGTCACCTGTCATCCGCTTTGCAACGGAGGGAAGTCGAACCTTAACTTCGAACTCCTATGTTCTTCTGATTAATTTCGTTGCGGGTCCAATGACGGTTTAACTTTCTCCGGGACAAACTTGGCCTTCACTGGTTGGGTTAAGCGGTCAAGCTGTAGATCCTGGCTATACAGGAGTTGCAGCGGTGGGAACGAAACACTAGAAATCTTAACTTAGTGGTTAGAAATTTTGGGAATGTTCAAAAATTAGATTTACAAATTGTTATATTCGAGGAAAAGCTTCTAACGAAGTTATTCTATCACCAAAGTTTTATATTTTATAATAAAGAGGGTGATTTCCACTCTTCCCTTGGATGCTATTAAAGACGACTAAAGAACAAATATGTGAACATAAGGCCTCCCCAGCCCGTCTGGCCAGCGTGGGGAGTGTAGACCAAACCCTCTATTTGCCAAATTCAAATTATTTATTTGCATTAAATATGCCTCTGGTAAATTAGAGGGTCGTGCTCCTGAAGTGGAGACTAAATGACTTCATCATGATGATGATGATGCAAGGATACTGTATTTCCTGTTTCCGTAATCACGGCATATGCTGAGTGGGGTCCCATTGCGATGGGCATCGCTGTGTGTCAGGGTGGCACTGCTCAGTACACTTTGTCTTTCCTTGTAATGTTTTATGTGATATTTCTGTCTTTTTTTTCCATATACCTTTTTGTCCTTGTGTGATCGTAATAAATGTTTCTTTCTTTTTAATAATTTGATGATAATATTTATCTAGGACGCCGAACAAGTCCTGTGCGTGGCTTTCCACCCGCTAGGCGACCATATCATAGCGTCGACCACGCACCCGGTCATCCGGCTCTATGACGTCACCACCAGCCAGTGCTTCGTGTGCCCGATCCCTACTCATCACCATAAGAAGCAGGTCAACTCGATACGGTGAGTTTGGATTAAAAATTATACTTTATACTAATATTATAAAGTTGAAGAGTTTGCTTGAACGCGCTAATCTCAGGAACTACTAGTCCGATTTGAAAAAATATTTTTGTGTTGGATAGCCTATTTATTGAGGTAGGCTTTGGCATGGATAAGTCAGCCAATAGGGGCGGAGCAGTAAAGAAAAATTTTGCACAAACGAGAAATGTTATTCAAACTATTTTCACGCGTACGAAGTCGGGGGCACAGCTAGTTTAAAATGATATTTTTATTTTAAGTTTTGAAACACTTCATAAATATTTTAATAAAACAAAAAAGGGTCTAACCGGTGACCTTGTCCGATATTTCAATTCAAAACCTGTGAAACTGAAGGTTGTAGTTTATCCGTCAGATAAGTTTCTGATACACTATCAGGGACTACTGAAACATACCCTAGCATTTGTTTCAGTATTTCTTTCAGAAATATGGGACATATTTCATTTCTGCCTGAGATACAGGAATTATAATTCTTAGTTCAGGCACGTATGTACTTTTACCTATTATAGTTTAATATTAGCCTATTAAATTATCACTTCACGGGATTTATTGCAACAATATCTATATATTGATAATTATATAGTAAATTAATGTGATAATTTTATAGTAAAAAATGCAACATAATAGTTTAAAATATTATATTAGCCTATTGTTAAAAACTGTCAATAAGTTATTCAATAAAGAATTTATTTATTTATTTATTTATTCGTTTCAAAACTTAAATTCAACGTATCTGTCAGATAACTTTCTGATACACTATCAGGAACTACCAAAACATGTTGTATTTTTGTCCCAGGTTCTCTCCAAACGGCAAATACTTCGCCAGCGGCAGCGCGGACGGGACAGTCAAGCTGTGGGACACGGTGTCCAACAGATGCTTCAACACGTTCATAAACGCGCACGATGGCGCTGAAGTTTGTTCAGTGGCTTTCACAAGGAACAGCAAGGTTTGTGTACTTTATTTATTTAAATATTTAGGTACAAAAGGCGAACTTAATGTCGTGTGGCATTCTTTACCAGTTAACCTTTAAGCCAAACAGATAATTTACTCTATTGTGAAACAAAACATGTCCCGTAAGTGTCTTTCTGTCCCAAGAAGGTGTCGGTTAAGGCGTCCCACTTTTCTAAAATGTCACAGAGTTGCTCTCAAGGTAATTTTAGTTGTCCTTCTGCCTCTATCCGTGTCCCGTAATGTGACTCTGTCCCAAGATGTCCCATTTTTCTAAAATGTCACAGAGGCGATCTCAAAGTTGCTTTAGCTTTCCCTCTGCCTCAAAGGTGTCCCGTAAAATGTCTTTCTGTCCCAAGATTTTACATTACATCGATAGTCTATCACGTACGGTGTCCCCATTTACAAAATGTCACTCAGGATTGATTTCAAGGCTTCTTAAATTGTCCCACTGCCTCTATCCGTGTCCCATAAGTGTCTGTCCCAAAAAAATTTGTCAGGTAAAGTGTCCCACTTTTAAAAATCTCACACAGGTTTGGCTTCGAGGTTCTTTTAGCTGTCCCACTGCCTCTATCCGTGTCCCGTAGTGTTTTTATGTCCCAAGAAGGTTATAAGGTAGTCTACTGTCCTATAAATGTATCTAGGGTCAAAAGTTAGTGTTATAATGTATCCATTTCTTCCACAGTACCTCATGACGTCGGGACTGGATTCTTCCATCAAGCTATGGGAGCTGGCAAGCAGCAGGTGCCTCATACAATACACCGGCGCAGGCACTACGGGCAAGTATCCTATCCTATTAAACTATCCTACTGAGCTATCTTACTGAGCTATCCTACTGAGCTATCCTACTGAGCTATCCTACTGAGCTATCCTACTGAGCTATCCTACTGAGCTATCTTACTGAGCTACTAATGTCTTAAGCTATATTTCATATTCGGTTTACTGCTATATTAATATGAACAAAAAGTCTAGTCTTGAAAACTTAATTTGTTGTGAATCCCTACTAATATTATAAATACAAAAGTAACTTTGTCTGTCTGTCACGCTCTCACGCCTAATTCACTGAAGCGATTTTGATTAAATTTGGCATAGAGTTAGTTTGAGTCCCGGGAAAGGACATAAGAAAGTTTTTCTGTGACAGACAAAATTCCATGCGGGCGAAACCGCGGGCAAAAGTAATATCAATAAATTGCTTTCAAGGTAATGTCATATGATTAGCTAGTCTTTGCAATAATGGTGTCAATTTTGTCATCACTTAAATTGGAAAAATATGCCATAATATGGCATTATGTTCGCCATTTTGCTAAACATTGCGTGCAAGAAAGTTCTAAATAGTCTATAGCCACGATAGCCGAACGGTGAAGTGGTCAGAGTGACCGACTCGAGATCCGAGGAACGCGGGTTCGAATCCCACCGCCGCTCGACTATTGTGGTGAGCCCACTTGTAACACAAGCTTATTTAGCTTAACACGAGGGGCTAATGGGACTATTAGTAATTTGGGCAATACAAATTGCTAATAATCTTAAAAAAAAAACTGTTTTTTTCTCGCCAGGCAAGCAAGAGCACCACGCGCAAGCCGTGTTCAACCACACAGAAGACTATGTGATGTTCCCAGACGAAGCGACCACTTCTCTTTGCACGTGGCACTCTAGGAGTGCCAGCAGATGTCAACTGATGTCTTTGGGGCACAACGGCGCTGTCAGGTTGGTATTTATACCTTTAATAGTAGAACTAGCGGCCGCCCGCGACTTCATACGCGTGGATCCAGTTTTACCCCCTTAGGGGTGGAGTTTCGTAAAATCCTTTCTTAGCGGATGCCTACGTCATAACATCTACCTGCATGCCAAATTTCAGCCCAATCCGTCCAGTGGTTTGGGCTGTGCGTTGATAGATTACTATGTCAGTCAGTCACCTTTGAGTTATATATGTATATTTAAGATAGGACCACCCCCCCACTCTTTCCGTGGATGTTGTAAGTGACTTTAGGGATAAATATATGACCATCAGACTTCCCCAACCCGTCTGGCGAGCGTGAGAGTGTAAGACAAATCCTCCATTTGCCTCTGGTAAATTAGAGAGGGTCAAGAAGGCTCTCAATTCGGTTGTATGTTCCCTGACAAAGCGACTATTCCCTCTGCACGTGGCACTAGGAGTGCCAGGTTGGTATTTGACGCCTTAACTGCGTCAGTGCCTGAGGTATGAGAGGGGTGACAAATGACGTGACAGAGCATACAAGTATAAAGCACATTTGAAGTCTCGCTGACTTTTGACAACACAAAAACACCCTCACGTGTCACTTTTTCAACAACATTTTCAACACACCCGGTATTCGGTGTAATGATTTTATATTATGTCATCTTATAACTGAAACGTGAAATGGCAGAAATCGAAACTAAAAACCCAGTGTTGATAATAGCGCCCTTCTATCAATGTCATAGCTAGGACGGTTCATTGTTGAACATCTATACATACATTTTCTATTATTCCCACCTCTCGTTATCCAGGATCTACAGCTTGACCGCCAATAAAAACCCAACCAGTGAAGGCCAACTTTGTCCCGGGAGAAAGTTAACTGTCATTGGGGGAAAGCTAACTGTCAATACATTTTCACTAGTCAACTGTCAGAGTGTATGAGAAAATCTAAGCCAGTGGTCTAGTGCGTCTCTTTTCTTGCGCTTACTATCCTTCTAGGCTTAATTAATCTAATCTTAAAGGCAAATTAACTAATTAATCATTGTTTTTCCAGGTTCATAGTCCATTCCGGCACGGCACCAGCGTTCCTGACATGCAGTGACGACTACAGAGCTAGGTTTTGGTATAGAAGGAACACGCACTAAAGTTACACCAAATTGTCTGTGTGTGTTTGACATTGTCTAACGTTGTTTGACATTGTCTAACGTTGCTTGATATTGTCTAGCGTTCTTTGACATTGTCTATAGCTGTATGACATTGTCTAGCGTTCTTTGACATTGTCTAACGTTGTTTGACGTTGTATGTAATTTGTGTAAAATCTTGCTATATTAAGCATGAAAATACTTTCAAATTTTTAGGTTAAGTTTAGGCTAAGATTTAAAAATAAAGATATTTGCAAAAGCACGTTGTTTATGTTATTTTTTATCTGACCTTGACCTCTTTAACTTTGTTTTAGTCCATTCATACACAACATAATTATTTTCTCACTCATAGGCGAACTCGTAAATACTGCTCAAACTTTTAAATATTGCTAGTGATTAATGCAATCAATTACGTATTTCACTTTTTTTAAACGTTGTCTACATTTGTTTTTACACACAATTGTTTACCATTTTAATTGTCTACACTTGTTTAAATTAAATTGTCCACTTACCTGGCTATACAGCTCCACAGACGATTGTCCTTTAAGCTGATGACCGGTCAGGTAAGTATTGTTTACGTATTGTTTAAATTTGTTTTAACACTGAGTTGTTTATTGTCTACACTTGTTTAACATTAAATTGTTTACTTTTGTCTACACTTGTTTTCCCACTAACCTGACTATACAGCTCCATTCACGACTCGCCTTTCAGCTGATGGCCGGTCAGATAAGTATTGTGGCTTTTTACTTTGTTTATAATTGTTTTAAACATTCAGTTGTTTATTGTCTACACACAACTAATTGTTTATCCTTGTCTACACTGTTTTGTTTATTATCAAATTGTCCACTAACCTGGCTATACAGCTCCACAGACGACTCTCCTTTCAGCTGATGGCCGGTCAGGTAGGTGTTATGACTGCTAGCGATGTAGTATTGGCTGAGCGGACCTGACATCTGCTTTGACAGCTCCTTGTTGGCGTCGTCTTCCTCGGGGTTTGCGATCTTGCTGCAATTGGAATAGGGAATGAAATTGTTTGAATTTGTCACTAGATTTCGAATTGATAATTCTTCTTCGGAATGCAGTACTGCGCGAGCGCTTGTTAGCCTAGGCGCAGACCATCGATTTTTAGTCGACCGATAATTGGGCCTGATTCTAATTTGTATGAAAAATAAATCAATCGGTGTAATGTGCGCACTTCTACAGGGTGGAATTTTGTAATGCCACCTGGAGGGAAAGTACTCTTAATACTGTAGATAGAAAATTTTACTCAAAGGAAACATTCCTTTATTTTTGAAAAGAAATAGAACTGCATTCAAAGATTTTCAAAAATTTGCTTGCCATACCTAGAATCGAACCAACTAAAATCTGTTAAAAATTACACCCTGTATTTTTATTGCATCGATCGTTAGGGTGAGGTATAAGGATGAAATCTCTCTAACAAACTTGATTAATCAAGTGAAAGGAAAACCATGAAATCTTACATTATTTTAATTATTTACAGAAAATTGTATGGCATGGTAGAGAATTTTCGAAAAATTTTCGGAAATTTTTGAATGCAGTTCTATTTCTTTTCAAAAATAAAGGAATGTTTTCTTTGAGTAGAATTTTCTATCTACATTATTAAGAGTACTTTTCCTTAGAGATGAAACGGATATCCGGTAACTATCCGGTAGGCCGGATATCCGGCCTAAATTTACTATCCGGCCGGATACCGGATAGTAGCTCACTATCCGGCCGGATACCGGATATTAAAAAACTACGACAATTTCCTATTAATAAAATGAAATACATTAATCTTTGAGGTAAATATCAATAAAATGGCTTATAATAATGACGGCTTTTATTTAAAGTCCAAAAAGTTACAAAAAAGCCATATTAAGGCCTTTCAAAAAACTAATTTCTTTTTCTGGGCTATTCACTCTAATGACGAATACATAAATAAGTAAATATCTGTTTGTCGAAATATTGCCAAGGCGATCTTTTTTTCACTGATGCATGACATGATGCATGCAGTTCGCTATTCAACCACACACTCACGATAGCAACCGAAATCGCCCGAATTGATCTGCCCCCTAGACAAGTGGCAAAATCTGACATTCTACTCGGACGGATTCGATTTTCGAAAAGTGTGACTAGTCTACTAAAATAGACCCACTGATCGCGTTCGAAGCACCTGTGCGGCGCTAAACTCGTCACGACATGAAACGAGACAATGGGCCAACTATCCGGCCGCCGGATATCCGGCTATCCGGCCTACCAGCTGGCCGGATATCCGGTATCCGGTATCCGGCCAAACAACTATCCGTTTCATCTCTACTTTTCCTCCAGGTGGCATTACATAATTCCACCCTGTATACATGCCCATACTGATTAACTGCCCGAATAAACTATCGGCCGACAAAATGTTTGCAGTCTGCGCCTAGGCAGGGAGACGTGCCTCAGATATCATCGATCATAAGTGCCACTTGTGGTCTAAACTGAATAAATAATTTTGATTTTGATACTGATTCAGTTATGCACTAATGTCCGATCGCCAAGCAAATAGAATTTCGTTCAATGACCCCAACCCCAATCGCGACTACGACGGGGGGCCGCAGTGAGTGTGCGAGCGCGACAGTAAAATAATTACGCGCGAGCGATAAGGATGGGTATAGGGTTTCTGCTCGAGCTTTCTCGAACTCGAGAAATTTGGCTTCATTCGAGACGAGAAAAAAATTACCGGAGCTCGAGAATTCTCGAGTTTCGATTTTGAAGCTTTAATATTCTTGAAAGCCTATTTTCTTAGACAAAAGTTAGTTTTTAATTATTTAATAGGTTAACGTTGCTTTTAGACTGGCCTAGTCTTTCCTTCCTTCCTTTAACTGATTTGATTTGCAAGTAATGATCTCAATCGAAACTAAGTAATAATGTTCACCAACGAGTATGCTATATTTATTATGTATGTTTTAACTCTGACTGATTTAAAGACTGAAAAATTTATTAACTGTCTGTTAGGTTAGGTACTCGTGCCTCCCCCAGTCCTGGGCGGTTTCCCGCCGTGTAGGCGGGCAATCGCCGGGAGGGACTGTGGTAGTGAAGGCTTTGTCCGGAATACCACAGTTCCTTCCCACTTAAGGCGAATGACGGAGCACCGGGGTCTTTTAGTGGGTATGCCTTGTCCTTCTGACTTGGTGGGCCCCACATAACCTACCCTGTCCCCGTAGGGTAGGTATGCAATTCAATGCATTTTTCCCCAAAAAAAAAAGTACTCGTGCCTCCTCGTAAAGTTTATTCAAATCGTTATCTTTAAGAAATTTAAACATTTATTAAAAAGTTTTTTATGGTTTATAAAAAAACCTATTCATCGTAATTTTGCTATTTGGACTTGTGTTCTTTGGAAAACAAGTGATTCAATTGTAGCTCCAGATATTTATTGTTATTTATCCTTAAAGTGCACGTGACTTTATGACTTTTGTTATGATTATTAGTTAATATTAATTATGAAAGAAGATTTTATTTTTTGTTACTTTCCTTACCAAAATAAGTGGTACTAAATTCTAATATTGATTGTTGTGTAATAAAAGTAGGTATATTAGATTAAAAAACCTGTGTTTTTATTAAATTTCGACCGATTTTAACAGTTTTCATTAAAAGACTCGAGACCCGAGAAAACTCGAGACTTTGGCCTCGAGAATTCTCGAAACTCGAGAAAAAAAATAGGTCGAGAAATGAGAAACCCTAGATGGGTAGCTTGGGGTTATTGGACGAAATTGTATGTGCTCGGCGACCGGACTTTAGCTAGACCTGTGACCTAACTCACCTAACATAGTTGTTCGCTCTCCTCTGCTCAGGAACGAACGCATAGTTGTCTTTATCAGTCAGGAACCTCACGAAACCCTCGAAAGAGAGGCACTGGTCCGCTCTCAGGGCTGGGTCTGGCTCGTGTCTCTAAAATAAAAGGGTTTCTTAGAATCTTAGACACCTAATCTACCACAAGGTGGACCGACGTCCTCATAAAGGTAAGAGGAAGGCGCTGGAAGCAGGCCGCTACCAACCGGGCGATGTGGAAGTCATTGGGGGAGGCCTATGTTCAGCAACACGTTCTATGGCTGAGATGATGATGATGATGAATCTACCAGAATTGCTAAACACTACGACATGTACTTAGGTAGTTGTGATAGTAAGAAGACAGAAAACGTTAAGTTTATTTGATTTCGTTTCATTTCAGCCGAATGAGGTCCACAGCTGGACAAAGGCCTCCCCCAAGGATTTCCACAACGACCGACGACATAAAATAAAGAAAACTTATCTGTTTCTTTATTTTGGTTTATAAAATTGCGCAGGTTAGCACCTACCAAAGTGGTGAGGTAACCTTTAATTTCTAATCACTCTAAGGGCCCTCACCCACGGCGAATTTCTGTAGCGCGTTAGTAGCGTGTTGGCATCACTTCTGTAGTGCGTTGCAAATGCGACTAACGCTCGTTAGTAGCGATGATGTCGCGCGTTTCCTAAAAAGTCGCCGTGGGCGAGGGCCCTAATTGTTACACAAAACCGTTCGTTTGGGCATAGTAGAAGACCACCCCCACGCTTCCCTTGGATGTCGTAAAAGGCGTCCCATTTGTACCTTATAAATACGCGAACTTAAGGACTCCCTAACCCGTCTGGCCAGCGTGGGGAGTGTAGGACAAATCCTCCATTTGCCTCTGGTAAATTAGAGGGTCGTGCTCCTGCAGTGGAGACTAAATGACCTGATGAAGCTATAAAACCTCCTAGATCAGGGATTCCCAATTTTTTTTGCCAAGGAACCCTAATTGATTATACTTTACCTAGCGGAACCCCCGTACTACTCCACCTGCACGCCCTGCCCCTCCCTTGTGAGTAAACAAGTCGGTGCGAGCGAACAACGTCGGTCACGAAACGTGGGATAATATTTTTTACGGAACCCTTGCGGCCTTTCCACGGAACCCCAGGGTTCCGCGGACCACCATTCGGGAACCGCTGTCCTAGATATTCGCTCACCTGAATAATGTCTCTCAGTTGCTCTTCAGTCTTTGGCTCGTTTTGTCTCGTCTCGCAGAACTTGCCAAGCGTGGGCAAAGACAACACTCTTCCACTCACGTCTGGGCAAGCACCTAAAATAATACATAGATTAGAAAACTATCAAAGGGGAGCTGAAAATAAAAGCCGGCAAAGTTAACTGCGCACCTGGCAGCCGTGACGTCACATCGACGCTCTGATACGGATGGCGCGAGGTGCGCAGTTAACATAACGTCACATAAAAAAAAACATAATTACAAAAAAAAGTCGATTTTAGATTACGCTCGAAAAGCTTGGCTTATTTTAGTTTATTTTACAAATTACTTTATTCAGTCAGAATTCATTAGAAACCTAGAAGTGACGTGAAATCATTTTTAAAGCTCATAAAAAATACCACAATTAATTATTTCCGTACTGCATTTCCATTCAATTGGCGCCACTGTACTCAAAGGTTCTGCCACTCGCCAGTGGCGTAAGGTAGTCAGCACATCAATTGAGACTGTATCAACTACTCTATTCTAAGGTAAATTTCTAATTATTACTATTATACACTTCCAGTCATCCCTCAAACCTGAATACTTTTTCTTCAGATTATTGGAATGTGGCTTTTTACCTGGTAAGGCAGCGGCAGCTAGAAGGTCGAAAGCTTTCTTCCTGCCAGCCTTGTCGCTCGGTGGTTCTAGGTCTAAAGACCCATTCCTTGTCAGTAGACCTGAAAGATGAACTCAATTTTAAAATAGTAGGTAAAAATCATGCTGGATTATTTGACCATAAGTTTTCGTGGACAAATGCAAATGCATGAGGAGTAGTAGTATAGATCTGGCAGTTGGATTTAAAATAACTAGTTCTTTGATTAAAGATTTCAGGAGAAGCTAACTTTGGGCTGATCATCACTTCCATCAGCTAAGATGCAAACCAAGAGTATCCTTTTCAAACAGGTCTACCTGATGCAATCACTGCTGATATTATAATATTTGGAACATCCTACATTCTTCAGATTTTTGTTACGGGTTCGAAGACAGTAAGCTATCCTCGGAACTCCTCAACCTTCACTGCTTTATTTTCATTGGATGCTAAACTGTAGATCCTGCCTATACTGGAGTTGCAGTCAGGCCCCTTTTTCCCACTGGGCACTCAGGGCACGTGCCCAGGGCCCTGCGATCGAGGAGGTCCCCGTCTGTTCTCATAAAGGATCTTTCTCCAGATGAGAAGGGCCTCCCTTGATCCTTATGTGCCTAGGGCCCCTAGTAGATTCAAGACGGCACTGGAGTGGTTGCAGTGGTAGGAAAGAGAGGCGGGCTTACACCCATATCACCGGATGACGTCAGACTCCACTCACCAGTCCTGAAGATGGCTCTACTCCTGAAGAGCTCAGGGGAACTTCTGCTCTTCTCAGCGCATAGCAGAGGTGACCTGTTCCTTGGCACGGCTAGTTGCTCAAACACGTCTCTTAGTTCTGACCGCATTACTAAACTGAAAAGAGGAGAAGAAATGTATAAATAAAACTATTCCTCATTTTACATTCTGCTTCTAGTTAGAAAGAAACATTTGTTGCGATGAACATCACTTAGTTAGGACAAAGAAGGTAGGTATACGGAAAAAAAAAGAGAAATAGCACATAAATAAAAAAGTGAACTGAGCAGGGTCACTCTGTCGCAACAGCGATGGCCATCGCAATGGGACCCCATTCAGCATATGCCGTGGTACACGGTGAGGAAGTACCTTAAATGGTGCTGGTAATCATCATCATTACCAGGTTATTTAGTCTCCATTGCAGGAGCACGACAACCACTTGATTTACCAGAGGCAAATAGAGGATTTAGAAGAGTAGGACTTCCACCCACAAGGTGGACCGACGACCTCATAAAAGTAGCAGGAAGGCGCTGGATGCAGGCCGCCACCAACCGGCCATTGTGGAAATCATTGGGGGAGGTCTATGTTCAGCAGTGGATGTCTTATGGCTGAAATGAAGATGATGATGCTGAAATGGAGGATTGGATGTCGTAAGAGGCGACTAAGGGACATCAGCAGGCCTCCCCAACCCGTCGGGCCAGAGTGGGGACTGTAGGCCAAATTCTTTATTTGGCTCTGGTAAATTGGAGAGTTGTGTTCATGCAGTGGAGACTAAACGACCTGATGATCATATAAACGCGACTGACCGTCTGGCACTTCTTCTCAGCACTGGCCCTTTTATTGTCCTGAAGCAGTGGTACTGTCAAAGTAATACTTTGATATTATGACGACGTGTAAAAGCGCTTCTCAAAAGCCTATTTCTTTTTCATTTTCCATAGCCCTTTTCCCCATTATTTGGGGTCGGCTCTCCTTCTTCTGAGGCGTCAGGACAGTCGTTTGTCCTGGGTTGTCTAAATATTTGTCTGGGCACGCTCTAAGTCCTTGGCCACCGTGGACCGCCAGGTGGCCAGTCTTATAAGCCCACTAGCGGCCGCCCGCGACTTCGTACGCGTGGATCCCGTTTTACCCCCTTAGGAGTAGAATTTTGCAAAATCCCGTCTTAGTGAGCACCTACGTTCTAAAAGGAACCCCCATGCAAAATTTGAGACTCCTAGCGCTTGTAGTTTCTGAGATTTCGTGATGAGTGAGTGAGTCAGTCAATTAGTGACCTTTCGCTTTTATAGATTTGACGAAAAAAGATTTTTTTGACTTACCTAAAACTCCTAAATAAGGCCACGAAGTCCATAAAGTCTAGTTGGGTGTCGTAGCCTACGGAACCCGTCCGCAAGTGTTTCAAGTTCTCCCAGAATCGCTCACTGGTCTCTAGTCTTCTTAAACTGTAACAAAAAATAATATTTCAACTAAGTATTCGTGTAATACTAGCTGACCCGGCAACTTTGTACCGTCTATGTTCATCACAATAAATAATATAGGATTACTAGCGGCCGCCCGCGACTTCGTACGCGTGGATCCCGTTTTACCCCCCTTAGGGGTGGAGTATCGTAAAATCCTTTCTTAGCAAATGCCTACGCCATAACATCTACTTACCTGCGTGCCAAATTTCAGCCCGATCCGGCCAGTGGTTTAGGCTGTGCGTTGATAGATCACTATGTCAGTCAGTCAGTCAGTCAGTCAGTCAGTCAGTCAGTCAGTCAGTCATCTTTGAGTTTTATATATATAGACGAGCTTTATATAATATAGATAATGGTGTTTTTCTTAAATCGGTCAAATGACCATTTCCACCATACTCAATCGCTAAGATCGTTCTGCCTCCTTCCAAAAGTTGCTGTACCCTAACTGGGTCCACATTGTATAACTGCTTACCTAAATAGTAAGGTAAAGTCATACCTAGCTTCTGGCCTAGGGGGGCAAGTCTTTTTGACTTGATCAAAATCTATGTGTTATCTGACAGATAAGTTCCTGATAGGCTATCAGGGACTCTGTTTCTGAATTGAGATTTTTTAGCTTGAGCGTTATCATGTTCTACTTGAGTAACGAACTTAATATGAAAAGTAAATTTAATTCAATGAGCTAGTGTTAAAAACATAACCCTTTCAGGCGCAGTCGGGTAAAAACAACCTTTAATGTGTCCTCATTTTATTACACACGATAGGATAAAGTCAATACCTATTTAAGTTGCGGTAATTATAAGCACACGTTGTCCTAAATTCGGCTAATTATCCACGAGGGTGACCATGCGTTGTAAAGGTCACGGGACAGGCGTTACAGGTCATTGCGTAATTAGGTCAAGGTCATCCGAAATTTTGCTTTGTTATTTTTATACATGGTGTCCTAAAATATTAGGTAGATAATTTTCACTGAAAATTGGTGTGCTGTAAAATAATATTTTACTTAATTTTTAAAATAACATAAAAAAGATAGATAAGTACCTACCTACTTTATTGAAATTAAAATTTTAAATTTTTTCTGCAATTTTATATTATTGTTATTTGAATGGATTACTTAAACTGTTTCGTTGTAAAAATTGCTACAGGTTTGTAGCGAATTTTACAGAAATACAATCTCTTAAATAAACTTATTTCTCTTTTCCATTTTTAGAGTTTCTGGAACTTGTAGATGAATCGTCGTTTCAGCCAAATGCCGTCCACTACTGGACAAAGGCATACGCCAAGAATCAGCGCACAGCGACCAGTCATGCTCTGCTTGCATCCAGGTGCTTCCAGGTGGTCCGACCATCTAGTGAAGGTTGCGCTTCACCTAGTGGGAGGCCTGTCCAAACTAGGTTAAGCGGCGCCACGTCACGGGATACGGCGAAATCATTGCGGTGTGACGTCTTATCGCACCGTGTACTTTGGCTCTATGTTTAGCAATTCTGCGGGATTCAAAGTGTAACCTTCGGGCAAAAGCTAGCATAATTAAATAAAGTTAAATCTTACCTGCTCCTATTGGGAGAGCCAGCGATGATGCTTGTGGCCGCTGCCGTGAGGCTGCTGTGTCGGGGCCCGACCGGGTGGTGGTGGCTCGACGACGCCGAGTACGAGCTGGACATAGAGAAATATCAAGAAGATCAAACAAAAACATAAAATTCATATTAAAAAAACAAGCTTTTAAATAAGGCTCTAATACCCGTTTTCACCATCAATCCCTAATTTTTAAGTGACCCCTATGAAAACAACATTCCTGTTATGGGTTACCATAGGGGTCACTTAAAAATAAGGCATTGATGATGAAAACGGGCGTAAATCTAATAAAAGCGGCGACTTTATACAGGGTGTTAGGTAAATGGGTATATGAGCCGACACTAGCCCATGTTAACATGGTTAACATTGATATCTTCATTTTAATTACTTTAATTTTCATATAAATTGGATTTTATACAATTTATTTTGTATGAAAAATAAATAAAAAAATGATGATATCAAAATTTCTGACTTCACCATACCATTTATATTTATTTATTTATTTATTTTATTTTACTTTATTCGGAAAACAAACAGTGTTAATTGACTTATTAACTATCTGAATATAAAGCTTTACACCAATTATATGTTTTCGCATACAATAACTGAAATAATGTTTACTAATATACTTAAATTATTTTATACTTTTTACGCCACAAATTACGCTGCAAACTAAACAACATACTTAAAGATAAAAAATAAATATAAAACAGGAACAAAAGAACCTCCGGTCAGGGAACCAACTCAAACCACTCTTTCGACATAGTTTTTTTAAAATCTACTGGTTTGGAGTTGAACAGGTCCAGCTCACGATCATCGACGAGCCCGTTCACCTGGGCCGCTGCTCGCACAAGGAAAGAGTTCTGTCTGTAATTTGTAGAACATTGAGGAATACAGATTGCAGTAGGTCGTCTGACTGATCTGTTTGGTACTTTAAGTTTAATTGAGGAAAGAAGGTCTGGCGTATCTATTTGAGACTGTGCTATTTTCACATACAGCACAACGTCTGCGATTCTACGTCTCTCACTCAAAGGCAGTATATGATGTCTCTTACACCTGGATTCATATGAGGCATCGTATTTTTTACATTTATACTGCAAGAATCTCATCAGCTTACGTTGTATACTTTCTAATCTATTGATGTATATGTTATACTGTGGATACCAGATCTGTGAACAATATTCCAGGGCACTACGCACAAATGAACAGTAGAGTATCTTGATGATTTTGATGCTCGAAAACTGAGAACAAGATCTCATTACGAATCCCATGAGTTTAATGGCCTTTCTAGAGATAGTGTCTACGTGTTTTTCATAAGTTAGTTTAGTGTCGTGGGTAACGCCCAGATCCTTGATTTCGTTAACACGTGTAAGTTCTTGCTTTTTTAAAATATAGTTATTTAAAATAGGTTTAGGTTTGCGGGTGAAAGTTATCGAGAAGCATTTACTAACATTTAGGTCCAGTTTGTTCCGATTGCAATAATCTTCCAACCTTACGAGATCACCCTGTAATAGACAACAATCATGAAGCGTTTCAATCTTCTTGAATATTTTCATGTCGTCTGCATACAGCAAGAATTTTGAAGACTGAAAGCATGAGTTTATGTCATTGACAAAGATGTCAAACAGTAGAGGCCCCAACAAAGATCCCTGTGGGACACCGGAAGGGACATCATGCCATGCGGATGAGTATCCGTTAACTGCAACGGCCTGAGATCTATTCTCGATATAAGATGAAAACCATCTGAGCAAATTGCCATGGATTCCAGCAGACAAAAGCTTTTCCAGCAGTATTGAGTGATCAATACGATCAAATGCCTTGCTATAATCGGTAAATATAGAATCAACCTGACCACCAGAATCCATATTTGAGGTGACAAAATCCGCAAATGAGAGGAGATTAGTTGCTGTTGACCGCTTTTTGAGGAAACCATGCTGCTCAGGGATAAAAAAGTTAGATAGGGCACTGTATACTTGGTTGTGGACTATCCTCTCAAACAATTTTGAGAAGATGCACAACTTGGATATCGGCCTATAATTTTTCACTTCACTCCTACTTCCGGATTTGTGAATGGGCGTGACAAAGGCAGATTTCCACATTTTAGGTACAATACCCTCCTTAAGGGAGCGGTCAAATAATATGGTAAGCGGTTTTGTTAATTCATCAGCACATCTAACTATGAAAAGTGGCGAAATGCGATCTGGACCGGCTCCCTTATTTAAATCAATTGACTTTAATAACTTAAGGACGTCTTCCGCTAAAACCTCTATGTCGCTAATCGAATAAGAACTATTACAGTCAGGTGTGTCCTTACAATCTCTGTTATTCAACGATGGTGATAAAAAAGTTGATTGGAAATATGTTGCAAAGAGATTACATATCCCTTCGCCAGATTCAGATGTGATACCATTATATGATAGACTAGAAGGAAGAGTATTATTACCTTTCTTAGTATTTTTTATAAATGACCAAAACAATTTAGGATTCTCAGTTATAGATACTTCCATTTTATTGAGGTAATCACGATAACATTTATTTTCGATTGATTTCGCTCTTTTACGCAGAAGAGAAAAGGTACTATAGTCAGATGTGTTACCATAAATCCGAAATTTCTTTAGGTATTTAGACTTTTCTCTCAATATTTTAATCAAGCTAGTGTTGTACCATGGCGGGTAAGTAGAAGGGTAATATTTTTTTTGCGGTATGTATTTATCTATAGCGTCATAGAGGCATTTGTAAAAGAAGTCAAGAGCGTCGTCCAGAGGATCATTATTTATTAAAGAGTATTCCCAGTCCACTGAGTTGAGGTATTCACGGATCCTCTCATAGTCTCCCCTACTATATAGGTACTTGAGCCTATGGTTTGCTTTCAGGGGTTCGAAAACGGCAGCACTTAATGAAATACTGAGTGATTTGTGGTGGGCATCTTCTGGTACTAAGGGATCATCACTACATGAGACAACCAAATCGACATTACTTAAGGTTAAGTCCAAAAGCCTATTGTTTATATTTCGACATAGATTATACTGATTCAGGTTACATTCAGTCAGAGTGTCGAAAAAGTATATTTGAGCTTCGCCTACAATTCCCATCGGTTCAATAGTATCGCCGTTTTGATACCAATCCACATTACTGAGGTTAAAATCACCCAATATGATGAATGTATCGTTTGGACAAGAATTTATTATGTGCGAGAGTTTATCTGAGAAATTTATAAGCTGAGTTTTGTAGGAATATCCAAGTCTTTCTTCACAGAGGTAGAGAGTACATATGTGTATTTTGTTTGAATTATTATTTAATTTATTTTTATAATTAATAGTGACCCAGATATCTTCGGCTGTCGAATTCCAGTCCGGTCGGTCAACAGCCGTGTGTTCACGGCGCACAGCCAAAAGCACACCCCCACCATATTTTACTTGGGTTTCAGAGTAATTCCTATCGCGTCGAAAGACGAGATACCTATCATCAAAAAGCTCCGCGTCACCTATTCCAGCAATAAGCCATGTTTCAGTCAATGAAATAACATCATAGGAATTCATAAAAACATTTCGCTTAAAAGAGTGCGTTTTTGTGCGCAGTCCCCGGGTATTCTGATAATATAAACTCAGTTCATTAGCCATCACAACTAAAAATAAATAAAAACATGTAAAACACTGTGTTAAACGAAATACAATAATTATTGTGGTAAAACAATCTGCAAATATTAATGATCATGTGAGAACAATAATAAAATGTTAAAATAGATATGTGCCAAACCATCGAATACTTCCTCCAGCCAACCATTCCCAATAAAAACAAATCATATGAAAAGCAGCCATACAGGCAAGCAAGCTCGCCAGCAACAGATAAGCCCCAAAAAGTCCCGCAAGATTCGCCGCCCAACTCCAAATAATTATAAAAATGCAGGGTATACTTAAAACAGTCGAGTCGTATCAACGTAGGCATAAAAACTAAGCATTCTTGGCTACGCGCAAGCGAACATAGGCGCAGCTTTATTAGCGCGCAGGCGATAATGACCATTAAAACCGGGCGAGCGCAGTCACGGGCGGGCGGAAACCGGCTGAGTAACAGAGAACTTACGTGCGTAGACCGCTCGCGCAGTGTTATAGTTGCCGCGAGCGGAACCGGTATGCAGAGAGCGGGGATGAGTGTGGTTCCCAAACTGTGCGCAGCTAGCAAATACAAAATACAAGCAATCTGTATACTAACGATTAACAAATTAATTATTAAGCGATTTTTAGTAAGTCCTTTTCGGTTTTTATAAAAAATATATTGGCGTGGTGTCCGATCTTCTTGCCATAATCTTGCAATGCTTGACCCAAATGTATTGAAAGTTTTTTTCTTTAGCTAATGTCCTCGCTTTGCTCAATAGGTTTTTGTTATATTGTGTTAAATGATCATTAACGTAGAAATTCCCCTCCGCCGCGTAGCCTATATCTGACAGTTTGTTTTGTTTCTTCTTACGCGACGCTGCTACGTAGTTTTCTTTTGTGTAACGACTGTGGAATGACACTATTATTGGCTTTTCAATCTTAGGGACTCTAGTTGGGACACGTGCGATATAGTTGATATCTTCTTTTTTTATAGCGTAGTCGTTAAAATTGCCAATTTTTTGAACAATTTCGTATAAGTTTTCTGATTTTCCTTGTGGAACTCCCCTAATTTCGATATTGTTGGCTCGATCTCTCTGGTCTCTGTCCTGTAACTCAAGGTTGAGTCTATTCACCTCAGAGCGCAACGTAGGAACCTCATTTGCAACTTTCTCAAGGCTCACAATTTTCGCATCCAGGCTTTTGACCTTATCTGAGAAGCTGTTAATCAGCTCGTGCGCCAGTTCCAGTGAGTCCTTAACGTTAGTCAACTCATTTTTTATCTGCTTGATGTCTTCAACGAGTGATGCCAGTGGAACTAGTTGAGTAGTTATCCTCTTGAGTTGTTCTTGCATCTGATCCAGTTGGCTTGATGATTGTTGCAATGAGGACGTAGCTGGTGATGGAGACGAGCTTGATTTGCATTTTAGGCAACGCCAGGTGTTTTTCCGGTCACCAAGTTTGCGATAGCCCGATTCTGTAATTCCAGAGCACTGAAAGTCATAGTGGCGTCGGCAGGCGCTGCATGTAGGTCCGTCAGTATGTTGCACTCCACAGCTTGCACACGTAAACATTTTGTCAAAAAGTTTGAGAAACACTGGATTGTCGAGTAGAGTAAACAAGCGTCTGTCCACGAAAGCGACTGAGCGCAGACTGACTGATATGCACATGTTAACATGGGCTTGTGTCGGCTCATATACCCATTTACCGAACACCCTGTATAATATTTTTTATTATCCCTATACTTGTCAAAGACGGTTTTGGTTAATTTTTGTGATTTACACTATAAATATTGGATTTAGGACGAGTAAAAATCATGTAAAAAATACGAAAAAAAATCTTAGGTATGTAGTTTTGGAAATATAGTATGTATCTTTAAGTGCACATTGCCAGCTTTGTAGTAAATTAAAACATGGTTTATTTGTTAGTAAAAATTAGTTATTTAAATGAAAATTACTACAAAACCTTAAGCTATTCCTTATTTGAGAAATAAAAAATAAGTATCTTCTACAAAAAACTGAAAACAAAGTAAAAAACCCACTTCAAAGTCTGTAACGCCTTGCAAGTATAGCTGCATTTGGATGTATGAGAACCACTCCATCAGCGTCGTTGGAGTACCTCCTGAACCTCACACCCCTCTTACCATCCTGTAGAAGCAAATGTAGATAGGACACATCGAAATCCTGCAAGACCATTAAAAAAATACGAGGGATATTGACGCCAACTGGTACCGAACTGTGTTCACGTCTTCGATTGAAGATAATTTGATACCCAACGCAAGATAGCGGAAATGGATCTCTAGAACTCTCTGGGAAACTATGCAGCAGTCGAACTGGCTGAAATTCTTCAATCAGCTTTATAACCAGAAGCATGCAGCAGCCTGAATAGGCTGCTCGCTTTTTGGGGGTGATCTGGGTTGTTTGGAGTAGAAAGATAACCACCCAAGAGAATCAGGAGGCTAAGTGCGGCTTCTAATTCATCATCTGAAGTGGCACCGCCACTGATTTTCGACCTGGTTCCAGATTTTGGAACCAGAACCAGCATTTTGCGCGCCTGATTTTGTTGCTGAAGCACAAAGTTGTCCAAAAAACAAAATTTTTTATTACATGAATTAAAACTCACATCGGCATATAATTTACAGCTTTAAATATTTAATTAAGAAAGGCATAAGAAAGTTTAATAAAAACGCTAAAAATAAGCAACAAAAATTAAATACAGAACTCATTGGCATTCCGGGTACCTGTACACCGATCTACGTTTCGGAACTCCTGTCATTACAAATAAAAAAACTCTTTTTCCGTGCACAAGAGTTTGCTAAAACATATAAATATGATTATTGCTGGACATCGAACGGAGCAGTGTATCTGAGAAGGAAGCAGGGCGAGAAGCAAATCATAGTTAAATCAGAACAAACTTTATCAGACTTGCAGAAGACATGACTAGGCATAGCTTCTTTTTGTTTGTTTAACTTGTTGATCTTTTTGATACACTTCATTGTAATTTACCCTAGTAATATTTACAGAGAACACTCATCACACTCACACACGTACAAAAAAACTTCGCACACTTACTTACACTCTCACTTAACAATAAACTTTCACACAAAATACAAAACCAATCACTTCATAACATTTTCACATGTACAATCTAAGCTCTGCAGGTTTTCTTTAATATTAGCCTATGTATTGTATTTAAACCTAGTCATCAACAATCTGTTACTCAAACTAAATGATCTATTAATCATCATAAATGGCTAATGAAATAAATAGCCAAATTGATGACTTATGTATCTCGCAAGCCATTAAATGTGAACCTCAAAACTGTAGAAATTATATAGAATATCACTTGAAATCCTTGTCAATTTTGCATGCTAATATCCGTAGTATTAATAAAAACTTTGATGAACTTCGACTATTTTTAATAGCACTTAACATTACCTGCGATATCTTGGTCCTCTCGGAATGTTGGCTATCCAAAGTTACCAGCTTACCCAAACTTGAAGGCTACTCGTCATACATGTCTGAACGCATACATAACCAGAATGATGGCGTAGTCATCTACATTAAAAACTCGATCTCACATAAAGTTTATCAGCCATTTTTTGAAGATGCAAATTGCGTAATCTGTACTATAAATAATAACTTTGCGATAGTCGGCCTCTATAGATCTCCCTCATATAGGAATTCTGAAAAATTTCTAAATAGCATAAATGCTACACTAAGTGATCTTTCAACAGTTAACAATATTGTGTTGATGGGCGACATCAACATAGACATTAAGGCAAACAGCACTGATCCAAATTCTCACGACTACTTAAATCTTATAGCGTCCCATGGCATGCTACCAGCACACCAAATTCCAACCAGATTGGGTAACTGCTTGGATCATGTTATTTTAAAGACAAAACTACAATCTAGGACTCTAGTTATAGAAACATCTTTAACTGACCACTTTCCAGTCCTTCTTAACCTGAATCTTGCCAAGTCTATCTCTAGCCAAGCAAACCGACATATCAATAAAACCAACTTTACACAAATTGCACTTGATTTAGAAAGAACAGACTTCTCTAGTATTTTAAGCTTTGACAATGTTGATGAGGCGACTGATCAGTTCCTTGACATATTAATATCTACATTAAAAAACAATACCATCTCGCACACAGTTCCTTGCAGGCAGCGAATCCTAAAACCGTGGATTACCACGGGCTTGCTGAGATGCATACGAAATAGAGATCGTATGCATAAAAAGGCTAAACTAAATCCATTTAATATGACACTTCAAATTACATACAAACGTTATAGGAACTTCTGTAATAATCTTTTAAAACACCTAAAGAGAGATTATGAAAGAGCTGAATTTGCTAATGCAAGAAATAACCCTAAGAAAACTTGGGAGATCATTAAAAACGTCACTAATACTAAGAAAGTAGCTGAACCACCTACAGAACTTCTAAATTTAAATAATGATCCGATGGAATGTGTTAACATTGTAAACTCATTTTTTGCACATATAGGGAAAGACTTGGCAAACAAAATTAAGCCTAATCCAAACTCTGAGGCTCACGAACTACCCCCCGAGCATCAGTACTCTCCTCCTCATTCGATGGCTATTCTAGAGATCGATGAAAGGGAGGTACAAGACATTGTTATGAGCCTCAGGAATGACTGTGCAGTGGGATGGGACGGATTGTCAGCCAGAATCTTCAAGTCCTGTCCAGTTCTTATACCCGTCATTACCCACTTATGTAACCTAGCAGTGAAAACTGGAAGGTTTCCAGTTGCCTTGAAAAAGGCAGTTGTCCACCCCATATATAAGAGTGGGGACAGAGCCAGTGTTAATAATTACCGTCCAATCTCGGTGTTGCCTACCTTGTCCAAGATTTTTGAACGTTTTCTGAATCGCCGTCTGGTTTCCTTCCTCGAAGCAAATAACCTAATCTCAAATAATCAATTCGGTTTCAGGAGAGGAAGGTCTACCGAGGACGCTGTGGCCTCACTTGTAGAATACGTAGTCAGTGAGGTTGACGGTAATAGAAAATGTCTAGGCATTTTCCTGGATCTCTCCAAGGCTTTTGACACTGTCTCTGTCCCCTTACTCTTGAAGAAGTTGGATGCACTGGGTGTAAGAGGGTGTGCGTTAAGCGTTTTTTCCGATTATCTATCGGGAAGGACGCAATGTACAAGGATAGGAGAATTTGTCAGCCACCAAGAGGCTCTTGACTTCGGAGTTCCTCAAGGGAGTATACTGGGTCCCACGTTATTCTTAATATACGTTAACCAGCTCTGTGACCTACAGTTACCCCACTCTCGAATAATAGCCTATGCAGACGACACGGTTCTGGCTGTCTCAGGAAATGATTGGGCTGAGGCTTTCGCTTTGGCTGAAAATAATTTTAAAATTATCATGAATTGGCTAAGGCTTAACCTTCTTACGCTGAACGCAGACAAAACTAAAGTTTTAACTTTTTCAATTCGCTCTTCTACACAACCTCCGCATGAAGGCCTTCAGATACGTGCCCATAAATGCTCCAGTGGGTCCCTAAACTGCGACTGCCCCCAGTTACAAAATACAACCATCATGAAATACCTGGGTATACAGGTAGATCACTGCTTAAACTGGCATAGTCAGGTGGAATCCGTAGCATGTCGATTGCGTAAGATGATCTTCATCTTCAAGACTTTGCGCAATTCCGCAGATAGAGATATCCTGTCAACAGTCTACTCAGCGCTTTGTGAGTCAATCCTTTCCTACTGCATCCCAGTGTGGGGTGGCACCTCCAAGACAACCTTCATTAAAATTGAACGTGCACAAAGAGCCGTACTTAAGGTTATGTATAGAAGGCCCTGGAGATATCCAACCGCACAACTGTATGAGGAATGTAATTTACTCACGGTTAGACAATTACATATCCTTCGGACCACCCTGTGGCTACACCCGACTGTACCAATAAACTGTCCATCAGAGTCTAGACGTCGTCCCAAACCACCTTGTCCTGCAACCACCACTAATACTGTTTTCGCTGATAAACAGCTGCATAACTTAAGCACAAAATTATATAATAAACTAGACAAAATACTACAAATACATAAATTAAACAAGTTTGAGCTTAAAAAGAAGTTAAGATTGTACCTGCAAAATCTTGGCTACACTGACACTGAAGATTTGTTGTCCTAGACAACAACACACACATACACTTACACTTATATACATTACACTTACACATACCTACACATACACTTACACACACACACACACGCTTATACAACAAGCAACACTCACAGTTCTCTGTCGTCTTATTATCTACTTTATATTTCCTTTGTTAAATTCACATATCTTTTCACAGTAATGTTTAAACTTAGAAAATTGTAAGAATTCTTATACCCATATCGCGAGCCGAACCACTGACCCTTCAAAGCTCAGGTTTTTCCTATTTTGAAGGTCAGGGGAACAACAAATTTGCTTAAACACGAAGTTGTTAATTAACGTGATTAAGATTTTAAGCTGTATTAGTGTTATGGTTTGGAAATAAACTATTTATTATTATTATTATTATTATTAATTACTAACTAATAACATGATCCCTTTTTTATGCGATAAAATCTATGAAAAAAATCAAAAAATAAATTCAACGAGAACCTGGCAATGTGTCTTTAAAGATACATTCAAAATTGAAAGTAAAGTAAAAAAAAAAAAATGCAACATAATAGTTTAAAATATTATAAATTACTACGTATCTGACAGTGTGCATTTAGAGATACATTCGGACAATCCGCGTCGTATAAGAATAATTATACAAGTATTAGGATGAAAAAACAGCATTATCATCAAGAAACCTTTATTTACTATCCATATTACTACAGATAATCACCAATATTCTTTAAAAAAAACACCGAAAATAATAAAAAAAATATTAGCCGGTGCGTAGACGCCTGTCAACGGTCTGACATTTTGAATATTACTGTGGGTCTAGACAAAGTGCAAATTATAATCGCAAACCAGTCGAAAAGTGGTCGAAAAGCCCCTTTTTTGTATGGAGATTTGACGGATTCGATTTTCGATTCGATCAAAAAGTGCGTTTTGTCTAGGGGGGCTGTTAAATCTGTGCAGCCTGTAGCGATTCTATACTGTGAGTCTGTAGTATTTGGGCTAACGTTATATTAAAAAAACATTTAAAAATAGTTTTTGGTTTCTGCCCCATATTTTTGTTTTGGTCAACGTATCTCTAAATGCACAATGCCAAGAAAAGGGTTATAGCATAAAAAATTGAGTCACGAAGAGCAAGTTATTCTATTGATAGTTTATTTTTAGTGAATTGTAAATTTTTACCGCCTTGTCGGTTTTTTGAACACAATATCTCCATTTTCCGTTCGTGACATTCAACGTCGAGATTTTTTTGTCATCTCAAACGCTTGGAGGGCGCCACAGTAAAATTTTACCCCGGTTGAACAGGACTATTCCCACCTCTCTTTCCCACCGCTGCAACTCCTGTGTAGCCAGGAACTACAGCTTGACCGCCAATAAAAACCCAACCCGTGAAGGTCAAGTTTGTCCCGGGGGAAAGTTAATAATTGGAACCACAATGAAATTAATCAGAAGAACATAGGAGGTGTTCGAAATTGCCACGTTTAGAATAAAATCCTAGATCCGTGACAATTTTACACGAATTTTAATGGTTCTTACCTGTGTCTTGGTGACCCCTGAATGACCTCATCCTCGCTCCGTGTCCCCGAAGTGTGTGTGGACCCGTAGCTTTTGGGAGAACTTGTCTTTAACTCTGAAGTCGACTTGTTTTTCTAGAAGAGAAAAAGTTTAAATTATAATCAGCTGTTACTTGTAGTCCAGACAGTTCTAGTAGCAATAAATGTTTCTTTCTTTTTAGTCCCAAGCAAAAGACGTTCTCTGTTGGACAAAGACCTTCCCCGAGGATTTGCACGACCGGTTCAAGTGGGTTTCTTGCGCTGCTTCTTCACAGCACTGGCCCATTTATTGTCGCGAAGCAGTGGTAGGGTTAATCGGCTGAACCATTTAAGAACCTAGTAAGGGACATGTTTTCAGATTTTCGTTTTTTATCATAAAGCTACATAATATTAAGGTACCTACCGAATACAAAGACAGAAATTGCGATCAAACAACTAGAAGCCTAAAAGGCAAGGGACTCCAAACCTAGTAACTACACCACAAACCCAATTTGACCATTTTAAAAAACCAGTAAGTAACATAAACCATTTCGAAACCTAGTAAGTGCATGAACATACTAGGTTTTATAATGGTCAATGTGCCTTACAGGGAAATGAAAATTCGTGTCCACCCACCTCCCGACCATAAAAAACCTAGCATCACTGGCAACACACACTGATCAAAGACTTTTGTCTTGAGACACTGCGGTATTTCGGACGTGAGAATATTGCAAGCTTCCCGAACGCTACCCAGCCGAGTTGGATTCGACGATTGACCTCTTTCTCGAAGTTGGACCTACCTAACTGGACTGTTTGTGCTAGGTACCTATACATAATTGTCAACAACTTCGAGTGTAGTGTCTCCAACCTTCAGAGGAGTGGGTACAACACGGGTATTTGACATGATTTTTGTCTTGTCCATGTTCATTTTAAGACCCACTTGTTAAGAGGCTCTACTGAAGCCATCGAGCATTGTGCTTAGATCCTCCACGGTCTCAGCCATGACTACTATATCGTCCGCTAAACGAAGGTGGGTGATGTACTCGCCGTTGATATTTATGCCGAATCCGCTCCAGTCCAGAAGCTTGAAAACATCTTCCAGGGCGGTGGTGAATAGTTTCGGACGTAGACATGGCTCAGAAGTGAGATGGGTCTATAGTTTTTAACAAGATTTTGTCGTCTTTTTTGAAGAAGAGTATCACCATACTTCTGTGCCATGCCGTAGGCGTTTTTCCCTCTAGTATGACGGAATCGAACAGCCTCTGAAGATCCTTTTACCGGGGTTCCGCCTGCTTTTAGAAGCTCAGCCGTGATTCCATCATCACCCGGTGCCTTGTTGTTTTTCAGCTGCTTGAGAGCCATTCTAATCTCGTACAGACTGACGTCCGGGATATCTTCGGTGTAGTGTCGGGTCAATCTAGCTCTTGGCTCTCCGGCTAGATTTGTGACAGGTATACATACACTCGTGTATAGTTGTCCGTAGAACTTCTCAATCTCTTCCAATAACTCAGGCCCCAACGAGATGTCTCTGCCATCCTCGGTCTTCAGCTTGGTCAGTTGGCTTTGGCCAACAGACAGATCCCTTGCGAACACTAGAGCCTTTGGTACGCTCAATCGCCTCTTTAATACGATCTGTATTAAATTGGCGTAGGTCGTGAGTCAAGGACTTGAAGATCTGTCTGTTAAGATGCCGATACTGAGCAGCATCTTCAGAGGACTGAAGAACCAAGTTCCGTCTCTCTTGCATAAGTTTATTGGTGAGGTCAGAGATCTTTTTGGTTCCTTTTGAACGACGGTTTTAAAGAACTTAGACCCAGTCGTTTGGACAATTTCCACGAACCTGTCATTGTATTCGTCCACATTTTCACAGTCTCCTAGGTATTCGAAACGATTTTGCAACTCGAGCTGAAAGGTTTCGGGGTTTTGGAGTTGGATGGGCGCTGGGTGGAGCGTAGACTTCATCAGTCGACGCCTCTCCAGCTTGGTTCTGATATTCAATGTGCCTCTTACCATTCGGTGATCACTTCCTGTTTTGACCGACCTATGGTAAGATTGAAATGGACCCTGACCCCAATAACCATTTTAAAACCTAGTAAGTGCGCTCATACTAGGTTTGGATTGTGGTTTTTACGAAGTAAAAAAAAAAAGAAAACCATTTGAGTGTTAGTAAGGGCCATAAAACTTGCTATTTAAAAGTTAATTAATTAATTTATTGTAAAATATAAAGTTAAATTATTAAGCTTCAAAATAAACATCAAAAAGTTTTCAAAAGTTTGAGTACCTATACCAGTATGGTAAACGAAAATGTGTTTTTTCGCGCTCCTGTAAAATTTACTCCGCTGCTCTTACTAGGTTCTTAAATGGTTCAGCCGTAATACTGGGATGTGCAAAAGTGCTTTTTAAGAGACTACTTGCAAAAATAAACGAGTTTTGTGAGTTTTTTTTATGTACCTTAAATTTGATCCCTGCGCTTCTAATAGAGTCTGAATGTGAGTCTGTGAAGACCCCCTTCACTGGTGTAGAGTGTGATGAGCTGCCGGATACCGATTCCCGGCCGCCGAATACCTGGGAAGGTTAAATAAATAAATATAATCCTTCCTTGGACATTAAGTCCAGTTAAATAAATTAATAATAGACAATCAAAAAATACATTGCCCCACACTAAACAAAGCCTGCCTTACTTTACTACATACTCAGTGCAACTATGTCATAGTGTTTGTAGAGCAACAACCACGAGCTGTCAAACGAAACCGATTTTAGGATGTCAATGGATGTCATTTGTGTCAGTTTTCAGGTTTATTTAACTTTTTTTGAGACTTTTTTATACAATAATCAATCACTGAACCAGTCATCACGTTTCTGAAGCACATTATTTTCTCAAAAACATCCACGATTTCACCAAAATCAGACCTCTTTTCAGCGTGCCAATGAGTGCTACGAACTGTCAAAAAATTGCAAACAATGGTTCTGTTAAGGTTCTGTCCCGTCGCATTACGCATCTCTTTTTATCACACAGTGTTGCTGCTAGTGACATCTCGCTCGATCAGTCCTTTGTTGCTCTTTTCTGCTAGGTATATTATCTTTATAGTTTGGCCTGCTAACTTTTAAACAAGGTATACTAGCAAGGTATAAAAAAATACGGACTCATAAAAACTTTACTTAGTTAATTAATCTTAAATATGATAGTAGGTACACTCACACATACCCTGATAGCATCTGAGACCAGCGGTTCGCAGCAGCATCCATCCTCGTAGTACAGTGCTGTGTATTTGTTCTTTAGCCACGCCAAGCTCCGGTCAGCCAACTTGGCTTGGCTCATGAGCGCCTTGATCACGGAGTGGAGGCCCACTGCCCAGACTCTAATAAAAATAAATAAATAAGTTTAAATGTCGGTGTTTCTTTACGAGATCGAATCAGAAATGAGGAGATCCGTAAATGAAATAAAGTAGCTGACATAGCCCGACGGATCAGCGAGTTGAAGTGGCAATGGACGGGGCACATAGTACGCAGAACTGACGGCCGATGGGGCAGTAAGGTTCTGGAGTGCAGGTCGCGTACTGGAAAACGCAGCGTGAGACGTCCACCCACAAGGTGGACCGACGACATCGTAAAGATAACAGGAAGACATGATTGATGGTTGAGATGGTGATGATTAATAGTTTAAAATAAATAAATAATTTCAACCACAGGACGTCCACTGCTGAACATAGGCCTCCCCCAAAGATTTCCACATCGCCCGGTTGGTAGCGGCCTGCATCCTGCACTTTCCTGCTACCTTTATAATCGTCTGTCCGCCTTCTAACAACACGGAAAGAAAGAAACAAAAATCTATTAAGGTCATAGCACACTTATCAACCCGGAAAGGGATCAAGACCGTATCGCCTTTCGCCGCGAGGCGAGGCGTTTATGCAGTACGGAGTTTCATACAAAGAATACTGTGGGTAGAGTTTACTTACATCAAACGTCGTCACTTGTGTTCGTTCGTTCGTTTCAGCCAAATGACGTCCACTGCTGGACAAAGGCCTCCCCCAAGGTTTTCTCCAGGCTTTTCCCGCGACCTTTACCAGATCGTCGGTCCACCTAGTAGGAGGCCTGCCCACGCTACGTCTTCGTCACTAGTGAGATCATTAAAAAATGTATGAAAATTTTAGTTCTTGCAACGTTTTCGCTAGGGGCGCTGTACAATCCGTCATACATTTATTTAATGTCATTTTTTTACGCGCTCACTTATGTGGACGTTTGATGTAACAAACTCACACTAAGCCCTCTGATCGCCTAGAGTTGATACGGCTACCATCCGTTTCTCTGTTGATGTCTATGCCTATCCTATGCTTACTTGTAAGAATACGAAGGCAGCACAAAATGTACAGTCCTATTGTCGCTCAGCGTCCTGCCGTACACCAGGGATATGATGTGAGGACTGTGGGAACACTCCAAGCCGTGCTTCCTGGCTGCTGCGGTCAGCTCTGCGATGTCCCGTGGCTCTAACAACTTCCCGCCTAATCGCATGTCCTTCACGCACTGGAGGTCGATGAAGCTGGAAGGGAATTATTGTGAAAATTGGCTGAAGGAATCACGCATCGAGGTTGTGAATGTTGTGATTTACGGAGAAATCAAATTGCGTAGTGGTCAAGTCAAGTAGTAGTCATGTCAAACAGTGGTCAAGTCACTTAATGGGTCAATTAACATAGTGATCTAGTAACACGCCGTACAATGGTCAAATCATGCTGAAATGGTCAACTCACAGTGCACAGCAAAGTAGCACGGCGCTCATGTCACACTGTTGATAAGTCGTACAGGACCCAAGTCACTTAGTCGTGAGGTCACGCAATGGTCAAGTAACACAGTGGTAAAGTAACAAAGTGGTCTTGTTACACAGTGGTTAAGTCACGCAGTAGTCAAGTAACAAAGTGGTTTCATCACACAGTGTTACAGTAACACAGTGGTCAAGTGACACAGTGGTCCATTAACAGTGGTTTCGCACACAGTGGTCAAGTCACATAGTCGTCAAGTAACACAGTGGTAAAGTCACACAGTGGTCATGTAACACAGCGATAGAGTAACATAGTGGTTTTTTTGGCGGTCTAGCTGTAGATCCTGGCTACACAGGAGTTGCAGCGGTGGGAACGAGAGGTGGAAATAGCCCCGTAACATAGTGGTTTTGGTAAAATAACTCAGTGTTAATGTAACACAGTGGTAAAGTCAAGTACTTACCCTTCCTCCCCCACCACCCCCGCCTCATTTTCATGCGCGAGATTTGCCGTGTACTTCAGTGGTATCACCTCTTCTGGATTGTAGGAGAGGCTCACTTCTGGCTGCTGCACGTTTTCTGATAGAGGTTCTCCTGTAACAAACAATAATAAGTATCAGGTCACTTTTTGAGTCCAGGATTTTGGAGCCCAGAACCCGGAAATGTCAACAGGGTTTTTTAAAACTTAGTCACGTCGTCTGGGATTGGCCTAACGTATTTCTAACGTGGGAAAAATTGGAACCAGCGATCCGGTATTGACGGTGGCGCCCTCCTGTCAATGTCACGGGTGGGACAGTTCGTTGTAGTTAATCTATACGTTTGATGTAAACTCAAACTAAGCTCCCTGACCGTGTCATGATCGTTGACAGATTGTTTTTTATGGACCGCTGACCCCTGATCGACAATGTTGTTCATGACGCGGGCTGCGTTCATTTTGACCTGACCGCTGAACGCATCCAGTGTGGCAATTCCTTTACTTATTACCATAAATAGCATTTCCATTACTTACCGTGTTGCGTATGAGGCTTGTGCGCGGTCCGGCACCAGGCCAGCAGTGCGCACGCTCGCTCTAGCCTCAGCTGTGCTAACGCTCCCCCCCATTCCGCCTCCCCCACCACACACGCTGTGCCGTGCTGCATTATCTGTGGAGAAGCAGAACAGAATATTTATAATATTTGACAGCTTTAATCGCTGGGACTTCTTGGCGGGAAAGTGGACCTATTTTAGTTCGCTTGTTCCGAACGAGTCACTCAAACAAGTAACCCTGTTACTCGTTGGAAAAAGAATTCCCATTCAGTCACACCGTTACTCGATGGGACATCTCTTTAAAATATTTCGTCCCAACGAGTCACACTGCTACTGGCTGCACTGTTAGTAAGCTGCCACACTGGCGGATTACAAGCGATTTCAAAGCGGAGCGGCGACGCGGGTTGAGACACCGCGGATGCGCAACGTTTCCGCCTAAAGTCCGGTCGCCAAGCACGTAGAATTTCGTCCAATGACCCCAAGCTATCCACCCTCATCGCTTGCGCGTTATTATATTGCTGTGGCGATCGCACACTTACTGCAGCCGCCCGGCGCACAGTCGCGACAGCAATATAATTACGCGCGAGCGACAAGGATGGGTAGCTCGGGGTCATTGGATGAAATTTTACGTGCTCGGCGACCGGACTTTAGAGTTTTCGCCTTGTGTTTGCTGCGGAGACGCGACCCTTGGGTCTAGCCACATTGGCGGATGACAAGAAGCGGTTTCAGCGGCCGCCCGCGACTTAGTGCGCGTGGACCCCGTTTTACCCCCTTAGGGGTTGAATTAAGCAAAATCCCGTCTTAGTGAGCACCTACGTTCTAAAAGGAACCCCCATACAAAATTTGAGACTCTCAGCGCTTGTAGTTTCTGAGATTTCGTGATAAGTGATTGAGTGAGTCAGTGATCTTTCGCTTTTATATAGATTCATCATCAGTACATCAGGTAATTTAGTCTCTACTGCAGGAGGACGATCCTCTCTGGATCCTCTATTGGAAGATTTGGTCTACACTCCCCAAGTCAGATGAGTGGGAGTTATTTATAAAACGTGCAATTGCGCTTTTGCGCCATCTAGGGGTCATAGGACCATAAGTCATGTAAGTCAAGTCTGTCTATGTATACTTACTTGTAGTATATGCCTATCAATTCTTTCCCCGTTCTGTGGTGCCAGAGGGAACATCGTCACTCCATGGTCGTGGGGCAGGGGTTGCACAGGGCAGTACCCTCCGCCCTCCAGCTCATACAGGGCCTCGTTCTCGAAGTCGCAGCCGCTGGTCTTCTGGGAAGACTGGGAGAAGACCGGCTCGTCACATGAAGACAGTGCTGCTCTGAAAAAGACGGTACGGCTTCAGACTATAATAATTATAGAAAGAAAACTAAATTTAATAGACGTGTAGTTCCGGCAGAGTGGAGTGGATATCGTAAAAAGCGACTTAGGGACTTTAATATTATCCTTGCCTTCCTTTTGGTAATAAGTGACAGATTTCCTTTTATAGTTAAGGTCATTAAAAGTGATTATCCGGCTCGAAGGACCATGCCAAGTATAATGGGAATGCTACCTATTAGTTCTGAGGAAATTTCAGAAGACGTACTGGTACTACTAAGTCTGGCTGTAGAGATAAGGATAATAAGTGCTTATCCGGCCCGAAGGACCATATTTGTTTCTTAGTCTACGACCTCCACGGACAGAGTAGGAGTCCCATTTATTCTACTCTGTAGAAACCATAGAGAATTAGGTGTTTATTAACGAAGTAGTTTAGAACTGGTGATTGGATGCTTTAAGGCACTTTAGTAGTCATTCAATAACGGGAAGAGTGGGAGTGGTCCTACTCTACTCGGTCGAAACCACAGCATTTTGTCAGGTTACAGAATTAAGGAGATTAAGTGATTATCCGGCTTGAAGGACCAAAATTTCAGATATATTATAGGGAATCCCTATCCCTATTAGGGATAATGAAATAGAGATTACCATAAGGCTAATTACCATTACCATCCACTTTTTCAATAAGTCGAATGATCACCTCCTCAAGTATTCTCCAAAGACTGGCGTGTTATTCCTTGCCAACGCGTAGTGGTGCTGGTGGAAGGAGGCGATGTGGTCCATCAATGCTCGAATCCGGTACACCTTCTCAAGGTTCACCAGACCCTCGCGGCCCACGCACATTTGTGTAAATACATTGGTTTTGTAATCTCGTATTCGTTTACAATACTACTAACTCAGGCCATAGAGATGAGAATAAGAGATAATCCGGCTCGAAGGACCACATTGTTGCTCAGTTGCCTTTTACGACATCCAAGGCTGTCAAGGACAGTTTTGCGTCATCTAATGGAACCACGCAAATCCTGACGTTTAACATCATGTATAACTAGCACAACTTGAATAATTTGTAACGTATCAATTCCGCTAGGGGGCGCTCCGAATACTTTCTACTACAACTGTGACATTTTGTAAGCAAACAAGCAAGCAAACGAAACGATTTTTTCTGTTGTAACTAAATTCTCTTGAATAGATCAAACAACGGGAAGAGTGATCACCTCAAATACTCTCCGAAGACTGGCGTGTTATTCCTTGCCAACGCGTAGTGGTGCTGGTGGAAGGAGGCGATGTGGTCTATGACTGCTTGCGTCCGGTACACCTTCTCAAGGTTCACCAGACCCTCGCGGCCCACGCACATTTGTGTAAATACATAGGTCTCGTACTCCTTTACAATACTAATAACTCAGGCCATAGAGATGAGAATAAGAGAAAATCCGGCTCGAAGGACCACATTGTTGCTCAGTTGCCTTTTACGACATCCAAGGCTGTCAAGGACAGTTTTACGTCATCTAGTGGAACTACGCATTTCTGGACGTTTAACGCCATCTATTGTAGGTAGTTGCAAAAACTTGAATAAATAATTAGTAACGTATTAATTCCGCTAGGGGCACTCCGAATGCTTTTTACACCTGTAACATTTTGTAACTCCCCTATATGTGGCTAGCAAACAAAACGATTTTTTTCTGTTAAACCTACCTAATTACCTCTCGCCTTGAAAAGGCCTGGATTATAGTGTTCAGGAAAGACAGCAGCAGGCAGCGAATTCCAGTCCCTAGATGTCTAGTAAAGAGTCCCCCCCCCCCTGTAAAGAGTCTTTAAAATCGAATGATCACCTCAGATACTCTCCGAAGACAGGAGTATTGTTTCTAGCCAACGCGTAGTGGTGCTGGTGGAAGGAGGCGATGTGGTCCATGACTGCTTGAGTCCGGTACACCTTCTCAAGGTTCATTAGACCCTCGGAGCCCACGCATGTTACTTATGCGTCTCATACGTGTATATTTTATAACTAAGCAGAAAATGGAGTTAAGGATGTTAAGTGATTGAATATCCGGCTCGAAGGACCATAGTTCTACCTTAGTAACTTAAATTACGACCTCTACGGGAAGAGTGGGAGTGGTCCTACTCTACTCTGCTTGAACTACACAGCCTTTAGTCAGGATATAGAATTAAGGATATTAAGTGATTATCCGGCTCGAAGGACCAAAATATCAGGGATAGAGTTAATGAGTGAGCCACACGGCCTTAATCAACAGCTATCATATCTCAATAAGTCGAGTGATCACCTCAGGTACTCCCCGAAGACAGGAGTATTATTCCTGGCCAACGCGTAGTGGTGCTGGTGGAAGGAGGCGATGTGGTCCATGACTGCTTGAGTCCGGTACACCTTCTCAAGGTTCACCAGACCCTCGGGGCCGACGCGTCTCCAACCGGGCGTCTGGTCGCCTTCTTCGTCGAAGGATGCTATGTACTGGAATAAAACAGGATAAGTATTAAATGACATTGAGTTTCATCCGTCACTTCTTTTCAGCACCAGTCTTTAAGTTAAAGCCGCCAGTCTGCTTGTGACCACGGCTGCAGCATCGCAGCCGAAACGTCAAGCCGTGAGTACATAATGTAACTCATTAATAAACGTCGCCTTAAGACCCGTGTCTTGCTATTTTAGTTGAAATGGAACGCGAAAGTACCGCCTAGAAAGAAAGAAAGAACGCACCTGTAACGCCCCTGGGTCTGCGGGTGTCTATGGGCGACGGTAATCACTTACCATCAGGTGATCCGTTTGCTCGTTTGCCTCCTATCACATAAAAAAAAAAAAAAAAGTTCTGAAGTGGTAGGGCAAGCTTTATTTGGGACGTGTAAGAGCCTTGAAAAGGGCTTGCATGGTATGGACTTCCTTTGCCTAAAAGTAGGTACCTTAAAGAAAAAGGGCTCCTAATACAAAGTGTCTCTCCCCCATGTATGTTCTACGATTTTGCTTAGTTTATGAGTTGACCAAAACATCTGGAAGAAAAAGTCATAATGCTCTCAGAGTGGCCAGGATATACTGAGCGTGTGTCCATTTTCGCAAATTTTTCTTTTTTAAATTCTAAAGGTAATTTAAATAGTGTATTTAGTGCCAAATAAATAGTTTTTTTTATTAAATTGCATTAAAATAATGAAATGCTATTCTTTGCCCTTAGATTCAACCTACAATTAAGCGCTGTTATTTTAAAACTCCCATAAACAAAAGTTGCAAAATAGTTAAAATACCACCCCTAGAGATTTCAATTTCACGCGAGCGCCATTACAGCACACCCATTCAGAAATAACTAACGTTTGACCTCTATACTCGTTCCAGACCATTGCGAATCCTTCGGGAACATTAAGATGGAAGACAGTAGGCTCACTTCAGCTGAAACTGAATGATTTCTACAAAAGAACTTTTTTAAATTGTTTTTACCTGTGGGAACCTATAAGTGGTTTACTCGTTGCCTATCTTATGTCATTATTACACACTGTAAAACCCTGGTTTTCTTAAATAAATAAATAAATAAAATATATTTTTAATTTTATTGACAAGTTGGCTCTGACCTGAACCTGTGCCTGAACCATAAACTTAAAACTCCTATTAAGTTCTTCTGATTTATATCGTTGCGGGTCCAATGACAGTTTAACTTTCCCCCAGGACAAACTTGACCTTCATTGGTTGGGTTTTTGTGGCGGTCAAGCTGTAGATCCTGGCTACACAGGAGTTGCAGTGGTGGGAACGAGAGATGAGAATAAGCAGGCCCGTTTTTGTATATTGCAATGATACCTACTGAGTCTACCTCCATTACCCCGAAGACGCATCAAGGCCACCGGTTACATTATTAATGTTCAAACTGTAATTGTTTATGGTGGGATCATAAATTACATCGCTTTTCATTAACATTGAACGGGCAAAAACTAAGTTATGAAGTTTTGAACGCTGACCCCATGTTTGAAGGCTTCTACAATCTATACTAATATTATAAATGCGAAAGTAACTCTGTCTGTCTGTCTCTCTTTCACGCCTAAACCACTGAACCGATTTTGATGAAATTTGGCAGGGACATAGTTTGAGTCCCGAGAAAGGACATAGGATAGTTTTTATCCCGGTTTTTGAAACAGGGACGCGGGCGATAAAGTTTTTCTGTGACAAACAAAATTCCACGCGGGCGAAGCCGCGGGCGGAAAGCTAGTAATATTATAAAGAGGAAAGATTTCCTTGTTTGTTTGAAGTAAATAGGCTCCGAAACTACAGGACCGATTTGAAAAATTCCTTCATCATTATTGTTTTAAATTATCCCTGATGAACATAGGCTTATTTTAAGACTTTTTATTGGCGATTCGAAGTTTTGCCTGGTGAGCTGAACTATACTTAATTTATAAGGCTGAAGAGTTTGTTTAAACGCGCTAATAGGAACTACTGGTTCGATTTCAATTAACTTTCCCCCGGGACAAACTTGACCTTCACTGGTTGGGTTATTGGCGGTCAAGCTGTAGATCCTGGCTACACGAGGAGTTGCAGAACGAGAGGTGAGAATAGTCCTGTTTGTCTGTGCTTGATAATGGACGTACCACTTGTCTGCTGGGCTCGCTCATCCTCGCGTCCCGTTTGCAGCTGTCTCGGAGGGGGCTGGTGGTGGTCCCCTGGTCGACCCGCTTCCCGCTCTCTCTCCTTGGGTCCTTCTTCTGTGTACTTCTGTAGAAGAAAGTTTAGGGTAAGAAAGAAATAAAGAAAAGAAAGAAATAGACTTTATTGAACACAGAGAAGCACAAATTATAAACAATATTTTTTTAAATTATAAATAACAACACAAAATGAATAAAGAAAATAGTGGGCCACTAAGTCAATAGGCTCCAGCTCAGCATTTATCCTGACATGCTCGTGAGGGCATGCCAAGAAGCTGGCCTTCTGCGAGAGCCCTTGTTGTGGCTTCGCGCATCCCTTCAGAGAGACATCGACTCGAGTTCGATATCTCTCAAAAGGGGTGAGCAAAGAAGGGACACCCGGGTACTTTAAAGATACTTTTTTTTTCTTTTTTTCTTTTTCTTTATTCAGAAAACCACGATTTTATACAATTAGACCACAGATTACTAATAAGTTATTGGTACAGTTTTTGCTTCAATTGAGCAGGCCTGGGAAATTGACGGAAAAGTTTCTCGATGTAAATAAGGTAATTTATTAATACCACAAGCTTTTGCAGAACTACCATTCATGAATGAATTATGTAGCGCGTGAGACCCGACTAGTTTTAAGTGAGTCCTTCCATTGCATTTTATGTGGGGTGTCATGTGTTCAATACTATGTTATTTTACCACGATTTTCTATTTTGTGACAAGCAATGAAATAAATACCTAGGTAAAATTGATCTTCCAGTAGATAGAGAGAGAGCCTGACCCACCGGCACCCCCGGATCGCTAACTGTCAGCACCGCTCGCTATGGAATTCTATCGTAGAGGCAAGCGAAAGGTCGTGGGTTCGATTCACTTTAGGCAGTTCGATTTTTTTCAAGATAATTTATAAGTTACTTTGAGAAGCGACTTTAATCGCAAAAAAATTTAACAACTTTAGGCTGGTTTTAGTGTCATGCGGACTGTCAGTGCGGATCGCTCCGCACAGCCGATCTGTATGAACTGCTAGGGAGCAAGCGGTTCCTCCGGACCGCATTACTCTAAGACGCTCCCTAGAAGTTCATACAGACTGGCCGTGCGGTGCGGGTCCGCACCGGACGGTCCGCGTGACACTAAAACCAGCCTTAGAGGTCTATGTTCAATGGACTTCTAAAACTTATGGTGGTGTTACAGATCATATTATTTACCTTTCATCTTTCCCCGACTCTCTTCTAAAGTCTCTTCTGTGTGTGGGGGTGGCAGCCACCGAGTGGCTCGTCAGCGCTGGGGTGGCTGAGAGGATCTCTCTGTAAACAAAGAAACTTAAATGAATAAAAACCTCTTAGCACCATATTATACATATACATAGCCACGATAGCCGAACGGTGAAGGGGTCGGACTGGCCGACTCGAGATCCGAGGAACGCGGGTCCGAATCCCACCGCCGCTCGACTATTGTGGTAAGCCCACTCGTAACACAAGCTTATTTAGCTTACCACGAGGGGCTAACGGGACTATTATAATTTGGGCAATAAATATTGCTAATAATCTAAAAAAAAATCGTTCGTTTCAACCGAATTTCGTCCACTGCTGGACAAAGGGTTTCTACAACGACCGGTCTTGCGCCGCCCACATCCGAGTGGTTCCTGCGGTCTTCACCAGATCGTCGGTCCACCGAGTGGGAGGCCTGCCTACTCTACGTTTTCCAGTGGACGCCTTCTTACAAACACTATAGAAACTTGACTTGGAACTCCTCCTCGTTCCCCGGTACAAACTTCACCTTCACTGGTTGAGTTATTGGCGGTCAAGCTGTAGATCCTGGCTACACAGGAGTTGCAGCGGTGGGAACTAGAGGTGGGAATAGTCCCATAACACTAAGGAACCTTCCGAAATAAATGATTTGAATTTGAAATAATAAAGCCTCAAAGTTAAAAAACTCGTCAAGATCAAACAGCATTTCGTATCTTTGAAACGTTTCGTATCAATTTTGAAACGTAATCCCCTGGAAGATACTGAAACTGAAGCACGCTGAATTGGAGCCAATTTCCCTTCGGATGACGTTCAAAAACAAACACGGGCTTGTGCGAGTAATTAAAAATAACACTTGGAGATACTGAGCTGGGGCGCCATAATTAATATGTCTATAGAGTTGCTACAACGATATAAATAAGTTTATTTACATACAAACGATCAAATCTTTCTTCTTTTAATAACAGTGTTCCCCAGTCGACGAAGCACATGATGTGCATGCCCTGCGTGCTCAAACAACTGCACGCAGGAAGATTTAATGAAGGCTACTGTCATCGCCATTCTTGTGGCGGAGTTTTGGGCTGACGCTGTGTAGGTTTGTTGTCGACACGACAAGAAGAATAACAATGTAGATAATAGATATCTTTGGAAAGAACTCGTAGAACTGATGGCCTTGGGGCAGAAAAATTCTCGAGTAGCGACCACGGACCAGAAAATGTAGTATAGGAAGGCCAGGCCTCCCCACTCGGTGGAGTGGCATTCTGGTGAAGGTCGCGGGAAGCACCTGGATGCGGGTAACGTAGGACCGGTCTTTATGGAACTCCGTGGGGGAAGCCATTGTCCAGCAGTGGACAAAATTTGATTGAAATTAACGGAATATCTTTGGAAATTTTACACTACGCCATTGTAGTCCCCCGAACTAAGCAAAGCTTTACATTAGGGTGTCCCGTCGTTGTATGGGAAAAAATTTTTTTTGAGCTACGGTTACGCAAGAGGTGTCAAAAGTTGCGTTTTGACATATTATAGATTACGATTAGCATTAAATTTAATGAGATATCAGTCATCTTGAGGCCTCTACCTGTCCTTAAAAAAAAATTAAATTGCTATTTTAGGGGTTCCTAACATAAACTATTAATATTACAAAAATAGCGTTTTTATGAAATTTGAGGGTACACAATGAGTCACGGCAAGTTTTAAAATAGTTTAAAAATCAATAAATCCATAAATACTTTCAAAACAGAATTGGCTTTTTGACCAGAATTAGGCATTTACGCGCGCGATTTTAATGTATTCCTAATTAATCCATGGGTCAGCCAAGATATCGATTTAATTTGAGGATACTCAATTCCCTTCTCACAGCAGGTTAATAATTTTATTACGCTATTATGAAACAATGATTGGCATCTCTAAGTCGAAGCTAACAAAAATAGCAGTCAATTTTAGAAAATCAACCATAACTTAAAAACCATTTGTCCGATTTCATTACTTTTTTATTTAAATGATAGCTCTACGTGTGCGCTTAATATTTTGTGGTATGAATTGTATCGATAAAATCAACCTTTAGTTAGTAATTAAAGGAAAATTGATTTTTTTTACATTGTTGTGATACTACTTTTTAAATCATTTTTTTTACAAAATGTCTTATACTCTACTAAAAGTTTTAAACGAGCCAAAAAGTGTATTAAATTGTCTTTAATTTGATATATAACATGTATGCGTTTCATAACTAAAAATATATTTTTACTTCCGTTGAAGTTCACCATTGATAAAAAACTGCGTAGACAACAAAAACTTTAGCTAGAAAGTGTATGTAACGTAGATAAATGTTATTTATATTTAATTGTATGCTAAAACTATTTAACATGTCAATTAGTATTCTGTTTAAATATAATATTATAAAGATTTTTGGCTAGGTAGTTTTTACCTGAAAAAAATCAAAAAGTATATTACTACCATATATTGCTAAATTTTTGTTAAATTTATGCTAAAAGTATGTAATATTATAACAAAAAAGTGCGGTGCGATACCTTACAGCAATAAAACCTCAACAGAAATAATACCAACAGCCTTGCCGAAGGAGTAGAAAATTTGAGAAAAACAAGTCAAAACATGAATTCTGCTAGTTCGAACCAAACCTATTCCTCACTGGAAACAGTCTGTCATTGCCTGCAAATCATATCTTAGGGTTCAACTGCCACTGTTATTACAAAATAAAATGAAACAATTGTGAAAAAAATATAATAGATGACAAACAGTGAAGGGCTGATTAAGTGATTTTTTGAGACATAAAAATGCCGGTAGAGCCCTTGAGACATTATTTTATATTTTTTTAATTATTTTTACGGTAATCTACATCTTATGACGCAACTTTTGAGGGGTCTTGTGTAGCGAAAATATAAAAAAAGATATTTCGGGACACCCTACTTTACATAGGTGTCTAAGATATTTATAACTCAAGAACTGATAGATTGATTAAAATGGTTTCTGATTTGTTGTTCACGTAAAAACCGAAAAAATGGCAGTTTAAATGTATTTTAAAGTTATTAATTAGGCTTGGAAAATAGCCATCTTCTGCAATTCACAGCTCACGTCTTGCAAGCTCTAATTTATACATCCCAACTAATATTATAAATGCGAAAGTAACTCTGTCTGTCTGTCTGTCTGTCTGTCTGTTACGCTTTCCCGCTTAAACCTCGCAACCGATTTTGATGAAATTTGGCATAGAGATAGTTTGAGTCCCGGGAAAGAACATAGGATAGTTTTTATCCCGGTTTTTGAAACAGGGACGCGCGCGATAAAGTTTTTCTGTGACAGACAAAATTCCACGCGGGCGAAGCCGCGGGCGGAAAGCTAGTATTATTATACATCACACAACACATAAACAGACAAAGTACTATGAAATTTTTTTTTATTGATTTTATTTGATTTGATTCAGTTATAACAGCTCTATACCCATATTTCGCGTTCACACCGTTCAGAGGGCAATTGTTAACATGAGTATTTCCACTTATCTTGCCATTACTAGGTCTCCAGGGCTGGGTAAAGTGGGTTACCCGATCTAATACGCGTCGGATAGTGTCCGGCTGGGGTTCCGTAGAAAAATTGGTAAGGAACCCTGATAATTTGGCCGTGACTTCTACTCGGCATGGGGCGCACTGAAAACCAGGGTAGTGGCCTTCCTCACTGTGGGCCAGGCCACAGTATATGCAGTGGTAGCACTGCCCAGTTCACTTTTTCTATTTGTCTTTTTTCTTTACATTTATCGTAAATAGAAGAAAAGATATAATAGTTCTTTCTTTCTTTTCCTTTCTTTCTCTAAGGACGCTACGATGTCTATCTGTAGAGTTTTTTTAAAGATTGAGTTCGTTGCGGGTGCAATGACAGTTTAACTTTCCCCCGGGACAAACTTGACCTTTACTGGTTGGGTTATTGGCGGTCAAGCTGTAGATCCTGGCTACACAGGAGTTGCAGCGGTAAGAACAGGAGGGAGGAATAGTCCCGTAGAACCCTTTGGGTTGGGTTTGATTCGATTGAAATATTTTGATAGAGTTTGTTTAACTAAGGACAGATGTAGGGTACGGAACCCTCAGTGAGCGAGTCCAACTCGCACTTGGCTGGATTTTTTCATTCTGAGAGAATTCAGGTCAAATTTTTTGTCAGCACTAGTCAATCTAATTGTCTCTGTGCAGTGGTACGGAGTTGGGACGGTTAAGCAACGTTTAGATGTAGAAATTGGTTCTAAATGTAGTGTGGTGTAATAAATATAGGTTCTTTCTTTCTTGGTATAAGTCAAATTTTTAACTACAGCAGGAACTATTAGCTTGAATTCAGCATGATGGAAAGTGATGATCAGGCCGAAGGTGGAAGCGAGCTTCACCCGGAATCCTCAACCACAGAGGAACTGGCCATCTTGCCTTCAACAGCTTCAACTACCGAAAATGGCGACCGGACTTAGGTGAGAGATTTAAAGGATAGCCTGTACCTAGGTTTTAGAGCAACTCGTACGATAGTCTTACTAAAGGACGTAGCACAGTATCAACCCGGAAAGGGGTCGTAACAGTTACAACTCGAGTTTCCTTGTATGAAACTTAATACTGCAACGCACACTTATCCGCACCGTTAAGTAAACGCCTTGCATCGAGGCTGACAGCGCGCGAAAGGAGATACGATGTTGATCCCTTTTCCGAGTTGATAAGTCTGCTATGACCTTTAAAATTCGCACGGACGTAGCCGTGAGCAAAAGCTTCACAAAATCTTTTTAAATGGCTTTAAAAAGACTAAGGTTATAAATTCGGCTATATTTTTTGTTTCTTTCAAGAGAAAGATCTCGCTTCTATAATAACATTAACAACATGGGACGGATTGCACAACGAAAAAATATCGTTTATTTTGACCAACACTCATCTCAAACGAGCCGTTTCGTGGGCCAAGTTACTGAATTACCCGTTAACCTCCGCTTAACCTGTCGTTACCCTTCGAGGGTTAACCTGTAATCTAATGGAACTGGGGCGCCCTATAAAACATACGTTAGAGGTGTCTATTGAGTTAGAATATCACCCTCTAAGATCATTGGATTTCGATGTAATACTTATTGCAGAATAATAGGGTATTTGCCACCACCAATCAATTGAGGTACTTTTTAAAACTGTCAAAACGAGACTCTCCCATAGATTTTGTATGGCAATACTAGCCAGTGACGTCACTATTTTGTCAACTCAATTAAACTACTTTTTTCAATTACAATGCAACCAAAAATCTTAATTTACAGGTAATTTAAAATTAATTCAGATTTTAAGACCAGAATGAAGTGCCTCTTTATTAAAAAAGTTGTGCTTTAGAATTATTGGGGAAATATCGTACCTACCCAATTTCTGGGTTTCACCTGCTTTTCATTGTGAACGAATTGGGGTTTAGGGTTCAAATGGAGTGCTTTTTTAAGCCGAGTTGAAATTCAAACGCCCGTATTCAAAAACATTACTATGATGTCTCACAGTGCGCGTGGACGCACAGGGTGACACACGAACCAATCACAGAGCTGTGCGTTCGATTTGCTGCTTTGCAAGCATCATTTGTGAATACGGACGAAATTAGTTTATTTTGCAAGTAAGCTTATAAAAATCTCTTTCACGTTAGGTTTTTTTTTCTCACCTGAGTTCCCTCAAGAACGCGCCAAAGAACGGTATCAGCCTGCACTCGGGCAGTGCCAGTGCCCGGCCCAGTGCCCGCTCGTATTCAGCCGACAGCAGCGCTGCTGATAAGAAGTCTAGCGCTGGCAGCGGCTCATCTGATATGCTGAACCAGAACGCCTTTAGCTTGCTCGACCTGGAAAGAAAAAGTGCGGTTAGATTCCTCATAAAATCTTTAAAAGCGAAAGGTCACTGATTGACTGACTCTCTCATCAGTAAATCTCAGAAACTACAAGTGCTTGAAGTCTCAAAGCATGGGGGTTCCTTTTAGAACGTAGGTGCTCACTAAGACGGGATTTTGCAAAATTAAACTCCTAAAGGAGTAAAACGGGATCCACGCGTACGAATACACGTACAAAGGTGACTGAGTTACTTCCGCCACTTCTTCTCAGCACCAGCCCATATGTTGTCCCGAAGTGGTGGTAGTGCAAGCTGTGTATATGTACTGAATAAAATATTTGAATTTGAAGTCGCAGGCGGCCGCTAGTAATAAAACTCATTTTATTTTTGCAAGTAGGCTTTTAAAAAGAACTTTTACACGTCCCAGTATTAACCCTACCACTGCTTCAGGACAATAAACGGGCCAGAAGAAGCAGCGCAAGAAACTCAGTCACTATTACGTATGTAGTACTTATTATTATTCTGTGCTATTACTAACATTGTCTCATCATTATTTCAGCCACAGGACGTCTACTGATAAACATAGGCCTCCCCCAATGATTCCCATACTGACCGGTTGGTAGCGGCCTGCATCCAGCGTCTTCCTGCTACCTTTATAAGGTCGTCGGTCCACCTTGTGTGCCTAGTGCCTCAGGTATGGGAGCGGCACGGGGAGGGTGTTTTTGTGACGTCAAAATGTGCTTCAGATTTGTATGCTCTGTCACGTCATAATATGTCAATGTCTCCCCTCCCGTGCCGCTCCCATGCCTCAGGCACTGAATGAGTTTAGCTTTAGACCTATAGCTACGAAATAGTCGCGTAATAACAGCACATTATCACAATATACAAAACAAATGTAAGGTATTACAAGTGCTATTATTAGTGAGTACCATTAATCAAATATGGACGGAATATCACACACATACGTGTTGCTCATAGGTAACTCTCTAATAGGGCCTTATTCATAAAGCGATCCTTGTTTTGGATATTTTCGTTATGGGGCTAGTTTTTTTTTTCAATGATTTTTAGTACTAATAGCTAGCTTTCACAACTACATTTTATGTCTTAGCCAGTAGCCTTATTCACGTAACAAAACTTCAACGACAACAAATCGCTGAATGCGATCCTATCGAGTTCTATCGAAATGACCCTTGTGAATACGGATTTAGAACTGTTTTTCAATGGGACGACTTCTGAACGTCAGCGAGATCTTGACTGTCAAAATACGTGAATTAGGCCACTGGGTTGCAACATCTTACTTTAATAATAACAAATGTCAAAAATCTGTCAAACTTCACACAAAAAACACAGGATAGCTACAGTTAAAGTTAGGTGGTGCAACTCAGCTTTAGATTTCTATGGCAGAGCTATGTAGCCACATATTGCTGGAAAATATTATCCATTTAGAAGCCTCTATACTGAGAAACCTGTACATAAAATTAATCAGAAAGTTTCAGGAGGGGTGATGTTCATTTTTGAGTTTGTTGCGGCTCTTCTTCTCAGCACTTGCCAAATGTTTGTCTCGAAGCGCTGGTAGGGCAAAAAAAGAATGAGACATGTATAGTCTGGTCCGTGAGCACGTAGAATTTTGTCCAATGACCCCTAGTTACCCATCCTTATCGCTCGCGCATAATTATGTTGCTATCGCGCTCGCACACTCACAGTCGCACAGTCGCGACAGCAATAGCAACAATTTACGCGCGAGCGATAAGGATGGGTAGCTAGGGGTCATTGGACAAAATTCTACGTGCTCCCGGACCGGGCTTTATCTAAAGGCTCCCTTAAGAGCATTTAACGATTTGTAAGTACTAATTAATTAATCTACACAATTAAAGATAATTTTGATTTGAGTTGATAATAAATATGACGTGACAGAACATTACAAATCTGAAGCACAATCTGAAGTTTTGCTGACGTTTGACGTTACAAAAACACCCTCCCGTGCCGCACACTTGCCTCAGGCACTGACGGAGTTTAGAGATAGACCTATAGTTATTACGATGACGTGTCACAACTCGTCTCTAACTGACGTAACTGACATTCAGCAAAATTTTCAGGCGATTAGACAGATCGATTCGTTTTGCGAAATTGATTAAGATGGTGTAGATAACTCAGTTTCGAAAAAAAATGTCAGATACGTCAGTTAGAGAGGCAAGCGACGAACTTTGGGACCGGTTCGTGAATACCGCAATATATCAATATGGACTAATGCCGGTACATCAATCAAGCGGACGTCCGAGCGACATTAATCGAGTAATTGGATCAGACTCGTAATTATTACAGATATAGAATATATTTTATCATATGTCCACCTTGTGGGTGGACGTCCTACGCTATGTTATTCTGGATTATAAACAATGATACTGTAAAGTTTCATCAAAATCCGATCAGTAGTTTTTGCGTGAAAGAGTAACAAACATTCAGATATCCAGACATCCAAACTTTGGCATTTATAACACTGGTCAACACAATGTTTTTTTTCCTTTAATTTTTTTTCTGCTATTGGGTATTTCTATGGCCCTGATTATAAAAAAAATACTGGGAGATCGTCAACAGCTTTACTTTTTAAAATATAGAGTTTTATTATTTTGACAAAAAAAAATACGAAAAATTATACATTGTGTTGATAAAATATCTATTGAACACTAGCAAATGATCTTTTATATGATTTCTTTGAATAGACAAGTTTGAGTAGATCTCGTTGCAAACTACAGCAATGGTGTGCCATTCATATATGATCACCACCGCCCCTGATAACCTTCTTTCATTGTCCGAAAATTCTAATGACATCTTTTATCCTGCTCCTCACTAAACTCACCCACATTTTGTGGAAATCGATGTTAATGCGAGTACATGAAGTGTATTTTTATGCCCATGTTGCACCCTAGCTCTTGCAAGTTGGATAGCATGCTCTTAACAATTTCTTTTTGCTTAGGAAATTACTTTTAACCAAAAAAATGAATTCTAAGCTTAGGACTGGACTTCAGTCATTTACCAGTTTTACCAGTTGCCTAATGTGAGTCCCATCAAAAATTACCAACATTAAAGTTTTCTGTGCTTAATCCTGAAAACTTTCATGAAAGAAAATTATAACATTCGTTACTTTTGTCAAGCGCCTTCACAGACTGTTTCAAGATGCCGAGGTTAATATAAAGTGGTGGAAGTACGGTGATACGGTCTTGGCTAACTAAAGGCATGTTTATAAAATAGTTTGTATCAACTTTAGCTGAAAAGCAAAAAGTTGTGTGTGCGGGAAGCCGCACTGGTCAAAATTTTTGTAACAAATGCTTTTGTTTGTTACGACTATTCCAGATATACATGAAACGGGACTTTTGTGTAGCCCCCTTGTTGGCCTAAAGTAAGTTACCTATTCTCAGAACACAAATAACCCATTTGTGGTCTTGATTAATTAATTTCAAATATTTATTTTAAAGTGTCGATGTTACGCAGTTTTCATGAAATGCGATAGAGGTTTTCGACATTTTTCAAATATTATATTTACCACAAACATAGCAGAAGCAATCTGGATTAAGCACACAACATAACGAAGCAATATCGAAAACACCAACAAAATATATTTTTTTGTCCAATTAAATCAAAAATCTAAGTAAAAATATTAAATGAAGGTAGATAGCTATAACTCATAAACAAAAGCTGTTAAAGAAAAACTGTTGCCATATTTAAAAAAATATGCGTCAATTAGAGATAGAAACAGAAAAAAAATCACAGGAAACAAACAATTTTATTTTTTTTGTTGACTAGTGTAATATTAGTAGGATAGCTCCTTAACAAAAAAAATATCGTCTAGATCAGGGTTTCCCAATTTTTTTTGCCAAGGAACCCTAATTGATCATACTTTTCCTAGCGGAACCCCCGTACTACTCCGCCCGCACGCCCTGCCCCTCCCTTGTGCGTAAACAAGTCGGTGCGAGCGAACAACGTCGGTCACGAAACGTGGGATAATATTTTTTACGGAACCCTTGCGGCCTTTGGAACGGAACGGAACCCCAGGGTTCCGCGGACCACCTTTCGGGAACCGCTGTCTAGATATCAGTATTTTAGATCCCTGACAAAAAGACAGAAAAAACGGTCGGATGCATGGTCAGCAAAGTTTTACAAAAGGGTCCCTTAAACTCATAGCAGACTTATCAACTCGGAAAGGGATCAACACTGTATCGCCTTTCGCGAGCTGTCAATTGCGAGGCGAGGCGTTTACGTTACCGTGCGGATAAGTGTGTGTTGCAGTATGGAGTTTCATACAAAGAATACTGACCGCCTCGAGTTGATACGGTTACGATCCCTTTCCGGGTTGATAAATGTGCGACGTCCCTTACGCACCCTCTGGGTATGGAACTCCGAAACAAAACAAATACAAAATTAAAGCAATATTTCACTATAAAACAAGCAGAATAAATTGGATCTAACCACAAAAACATTTTCCATTTAATATCGCTGTGTTTACTTGTATAATTAATTGGATTGGCTTGTATGGTCAGCAAATAAGTGCTTGTTCCCACGGCGATCCCGTTTTGCGGGACCCAGTAATGCAGGACTGGTAAAACTGGACTGTCGTGTGAACACACAGTGTGAAATTCGTTTGTTAGTCGTATACCTCGAAATCAAAAAATCCTTGTAGCTTTTCTCCTATTCGCATTTCGCCGCGATAGCGTTTTTTGTTGTAGCGTGTAATATCGGTAGTATATTTTGTTACTAGCATATATTTTTAACAGATTTTTACAACAGTAGCAAATTTTGATGTAGCATGTATTATCAAGAGCCTATTTATTAAGCCGCATATATTTTGAATAGATTTTTACAACAGTAGCAAATTAGGTAGGTAGGTAGGTATAGTGCTTAAAGGAAATATCGCGATATGTAATAACGCATTACAAACAAATATCTATCAAGGTGAAAAGCGACTACAGTGAAGACAGGCAGGAAAGTAAATCTACTATGAATTTTTTAGACAATTGTAATTAGCGATCAAAATTTAAACTACAAGAATAAAAATCTATTCAGAAATTTTGATATCGCGGCGAAATGCGAATAGGTGAAAAGCTACAAGGATTTTTTGATTTCGAGGTATACGACTAACAAACGGTGAAATTCGAATTACATAATCGAAATCGGTTTTTGCGAGAATTATACAGGGTGTCCCAAAAAGTAGTGTAAAGCCGAAGCTCAGAGGTAGAGCATCACTAGGGCTACCGGAATCATCGCGACTTTTGATAATTTTCGAGTTATGGATATTTTTTTACAACATAAAGGATTTTTAACTTTTTTGGTTTATATTCGTGTTAAATGGATGTAAATACATCTGAATTAGATATTACCTAGTATGCATCTAATAATAATATTTAAAAAATCAGACATGTACCTTATCTATTCGTGCCACAGTGACCAAAAAAGTGCCTAAGCATAGAAATTTAAAACAATCATAACTCGAAAACTATCAAAAATCGCGGAACATACATGGGGGTGATTCGGATAGCCCTAGTGATGCTCTGGGCTTCGGAAACTACTTTTTGGGACAACCTGTATATTTAAACATCATTCATCATCATCGTCAGGTCATTTAGTCTCCACTGCAGGAGCACGACTCTCTAATTTACAAGGCAAATGGAGGATTTGTCCTACACTCCCCACGCTGGCCAGACGGGTTGGGGAGGCCTGATGTTCGCATATTTGTCCCTTAAGTTAGTGCCCTTTACTTCCTGAAAATTGGTAATTAAAAAATCCTTGACAAAACCTTTTTTTTTGCTAACTTTACTTCAACTTTATGGGGTCAATACGACACTGTAGTCATAAACAACGTGCAACATGTCAGTCAAATAATAGGTACTTATAGTTGATAAGGCTTTTTAATTACGTTTAGTTGGCCATCAGGCTTAGTGGTTTGGGTACCGAATGCTATGTCAGAGGTCGCGGGTTCGATCCCGTACTTAATATAAACATTTGTGTGCATGAACATTGTGTTAGTCTGAGTGTTTTCTATGTAAATACCCACTCATATAATATACATGAATGTATGTATATTTATAAAAGCGAAAGGTCACTGAGTGATTGACTGACTGACTCACTCACTCATCACGAAATCTCAGAAACTACAAGTGCTAGGAGTCTCAATTTTTTTTTAGGATTTTGGGGTAAAACGGGATCCACGCGGGCGGCTGCTAGTTTACTATAAATTTAAGCCCTTGGACTGCATCTCACCTGATGGAAAGTGATGATCAGACCGAAGGAGGAGTGAGCTTCACCCGTAATCCTCAACCTCAGAGGAACTGGTTATCTTACCTCTAACTGCCGGAACACAACAATGCTGTTAACATTGTTGTTATGGCGACAGACTTAGGTAAGATGGTGATAGCTAGCAGACTTACGCCCGTATTCACAAACGATTCTTGCTTAAGTGAAGCAGCAAATCTAACGCACGGCATTGAATAGAGCTCTGTGATTGCTTCGTGAGCCATGCGTCCACGCGCACTGTGAGACCTCATAGTAATGTTTGAATACGGGCGTTAGAAAAACCTATATGATTTCCGCAGGCAAAACCAGGGTATATCACTAGTATCGTACACACTAGTGTTCGGTCAAAGATAAGAGAATAATGTCTATCGGTCACTCACAATCGAGCTCTATTCTCACATCGACAAATCGAGGCTCAGATTACCTCTCCGATCACGTTTACTAGTGCTGTCCAGTTGCTCGATATCGATGTATCCAGTCGATGAAGCACCTGATGTCGTGCCCCGAGTGCCCAAGTAACTGCACTCAGGAGGATTTGATGAGTGCTACTGACAACGCCACTCTTGAGCGTAGTTTTGGGCTGACACTGTGTAGTTTTGTTGTCGAAACGAAAAGCAGAAGAAGTATCGATAAAAGTGATAAAGGTAACTTATTTTCTGAAAACATGCATTTGAAAAGCGCTTTTACACGTCCCATTATTAATTCACCCTACCACTGTTTCGGGACAATAAATGTGCCAGCGCTGAGAAGGAGCAGCGCAAGAAACTCAGACACCTTTGAAACTTGTTTCGTAAGAGATGTCTCGTAGTTATATTGATGTATCGATACTTGATTTCTGACTGCTGATGAGAGATTCGAGGAACGCTAAAAACTATAAACTCATAAAACTCATTTATTTCTGTAAGTAGGCTTTAAAAAAGCACTTTTACTAACGGTAAACGACTAGTGCGATTCCTGTCGATAGCTGGACTATTTTGGTGAACTCTCTTTTTTAACACAAGTATACATTTAGACATGGAAGGATCCCTATTAGTAAAATTGTTTACGAGAAATTAATAGCATTTAAAAAATCGTAATTCTCACTAAAACGGGATTTGGCAACACATAAACACTTATAAAAAGGTTTACCTTCCCGACGTTTAAAAATCTTGTTTTTTTCCATTCTCATGGGCTACGAGATTAGAAGTGTTTCTCGCCGGAGTGATCCCAGTCGATGAAAACCATAATCGATATATACGATCAACGTCAACGTACATCACTAAATAACAATGTTTGTTCGTCGATCGATAGCAGGTTGAGCCAGTAAAGAAATTTGGTGCGATTTGAGCTAAATCCCTGACTTCGGGAATATACTGTAACTGAAATTTAAGCTGAATCAACGCTTGTTAATGTCGACTCGACAGCACACCAGAATAAACATTTTGTTGCTACATCTGTTACTATAGGCAGAGTAAATACAAATGAGTAGGTTATCTTCAAAGAAACGCCCGAGCGCGGTTTGTATGTGAGCGCGCCAATACGTACCTATGCGGCGCGCACGCACACACTGACAAAATTTAGCGTTGATTAGCGGTGAGTTGCTCCAAATTTTTCTCAGTGTGTGCGTGCGCGCCGCATACGTATTGGCGCGCTCACATACAAACCGCGCTCGGTGCGTTTCTATGAAGATGACCTACTCATTTGTATTTACTACAGTCACTGCCTGAGGTATGTTAGCGGCACGGGAGGGGTGACATTGACATATTATGACGTGACAGAGCATAAAATATAAATATAAAGCACGTCTGAAGTTTTGCTGACTTTTGACGTGCCGCTCATACCTCAGACACTGATTGAGTTAAATGCTAGCTTTTGTTCACCACTTTGCTAGTTTTAGCACAGAATAATAATAAGTACTACGGTTTTAGTAGTAACAGATTTTATTCACTATTTCACGAGGACTCTGAACAATATTTTTTTAATAAAAATTATTAGTTAGCTGTCTCTCTCTCTCTCTACTGGCTCTACTACTGACTCTAATCGATCCAGCCATTTCAGAGACAAATAGACAGAAAGAAAAGCCCTATAAAGTTCCTGCTGCTCCTGTGTTTATTAATCTTACTTTTTGCTTCTTGTGTGTCAATGTATTTTGCAAATAAACCATAAATCTATCTATCTATAAAAAGCTGTCTACTTCCATCTCCACGTTCACGTTAATGTAACAAAACTGGTATGCTCACAGGTAAGGTGAAAGTTATTTCTTTTGAATTGAATGAAAAAAGTTTTATAATGACAAGAAAAAAAGAAAGAAAGAAAAAATTTTTATTTGGTTCAAACATAATGCTTGTAGTATTTGAAACAGTCGCTGGATACAAATATCTTATTTTATATGCATAACAAGGCAGGTATTTGACCACAATCGCACCTGATGTTAAGTGGGATGCAGTCTAGGATGGTACATATCTGCCCTGTAAGTGCCTATTCACTCTCTTATCAGTATTTTTCCAAATGCCCTTGTAAAACAATCTTACACCTAGCGTGGGCATCACAAATAGGCGTGTAGGGCGGGCGGCGCCCACGGCGTAGGTACCCCGAATTTTTATGTCATAGATGTAATAATTACAGCTTTTCTAGGAATAATGAGTAAGTATTGGAATAAAAATGTAATTAACTACTTATTAAGCCTAGTCACTTTTTCGAGGAAAAATGGATTTTCCACCGGCTACTGATGTGACTTACCTATATGGAATTATTTTTTTGTTCTTTATTTCACACAATGTGTTAACAAGTACCTACACATGATTGATAAATGATTATTATTACATTACCTAAAACAGGTTACATACTATGACATGCCTCGTACTTTAGATAGAAACACAAGTTAATATGTATAACATGACTTTAAAACTTACACTATTTAGCTTAATGTTGTCTCAATCTACCAACTGTCAAACCACACATGTAATGCAATAAATGATTTGATTTGATGTGATCTACTCCCAAAATTTTATAAACTTAATATTTTGATGTTTCTAAAAGAAGTTATCGGTACCACGGTAATATTATCTATACAGTATTCCAACTCGGCCATATTTTTGAATTAAATGTCAACTGCCGCGCGGTACGTCACGGAATGACAACATGCGATAGGGCTGCCCATCAACAGTACCTATTTCAATTAACATCTGCCTACTTCGAATTTCTAACAAATTTTTTGATCGTATTTTTTATTTTATTTAGACAAATAAAATACTTTGTGAATGGAATAAGAAGTGTTATAAAAATGCATGTTGTTTTGATTAGTAGATTTAATTAAAAATAATAATTAGAATAAAGAACAATAAAAATAAGACTAATAAAAAAATAAACAGTTTCTCTTAAGGAGCCTTTACATCCTTCCTACTAATATTACATACTGCCTGAGATACAGGAAAACATTTCCTAGTTCAGGCACATGTATAATTTTACCTTTTGTAGCATAAGATTAGCCTAAAGTTTAAACTGTCAAATAAGTTATTCAATAAAGAATTTATTTATTTATTTATTATAAATGCGAAAGTTTGGATGTCTGGATGTTTGTTAGTCTTTCACGCAAAAACTGCTGAACGGATTTTGACGAAACTTTACAGTATTATTGTTTATAACCCAGAATAACATATAGGCTACAATTTATGACGATCTGTGACAAACTAAATTTCACGCGGGTGAAACCGCGGGCAAAAGCTAGTGTATCATAATCTTTTTACCCTAGCAGCGCTTCGAGACAAACATTTGGCAAGTGCTGAGAAAAAGCGCCGCAACAAACTTTGGTTAAAATAAATAGAAATAGCAGTAGTAAGTACATTATTGATTCAAGAGCAGTTCTCTGAATTTACCACGCATTATTGTATGGTGTATCTTATAAGAATGGGTATACAAAATTGCGTCGTATAATAAACAATGTAATGATGAGCTGATAAATCTAGACTTAAGCGCGTCACACACGTTATGTTATGTTAAGGCGGATTTATACAATAAAATATAGTAATCAAGTGTAATAACAAATCCTATAAATTTGCGACTGAAAAATATTTGCGCCTCGACTGAGACGTACGAAACGCTTGATTGTTATATTTTAATGTGTAATAAATCCGCATTCGAATAAAAAGCTTTATTAAAAATTGTTTTTGAAAACATGGACAAGGAGGAGAAAAAGGTATATCTTTTATTTGATTATAAATACCTGCAGCTACTTTACAATTTATATATTTGGTTTTAAATGAAGTTCGGAATATTTCCTCCATTTTTTCTATATACTCCACGAAATCGTCGCTGGGTACAATTAAAAAAGTTTGCGAATTAACCTTACTGTAGTCCCGGTACCTCAAATAACGACTGTCTATACTGAAATTTTGGCTTCTTTGATCGGGCTTCACATACGACTTCAAAGCCTGACAATCATTATGTTTTTCCAAACAGCGCTTCAGAAGATATCCACAAATATAAAAAAGCGCATTTTTTTGTGGCATATCTAACTGGTTATAATCAGAACTAGTAATTTGGACGCTGGAAAATTCTTCATAAACTGTATTTGTTGTTTCGTTGGTTGTAACCGGTAATGCACTACTGCTACTGCTAGGAATTTTGTCTGTTGTCGTTTTAACAAGAAGCGATCCGAAACCATCTGCACAATTTCCTGCTTTTGGGGGTTTTATTATGTTGCAGAAAAATAAATTTTTGAAGGCCGATGAAAACTGTTTGCAAGTTGGATTTTGAGCCGTGCCATTTTTTGTTCTTATTTGTCCAAACAAATTTTCAAGAGCGTCTTGGTTACATTTTCTTGTCATAAGAAAATTATATCCTTCCACCCGCAAGTCATCGAACAAGAGCATTATGGATGTAATAGTAATTTGGAAACCATCAATGAATCTAACACTTGATGTGACGTCTTTACCATTCTTTGGGTTTTTTAATTTTAAATCTTTGAAAAAGCTTAACATCTGTTTGAAAAATGCTTTTTGTGACTCATTGCCTTCATAGGCTCTTTTATATTCATAACTATTTCTCAAATTAGATGTATTCAAAGAATCGAACAAATTATTCATCATCATTAAAAAGTTAGCCGTTTCTCTGCCGGATTCTTCAATTTCATTGTTATCTACATACGTAAGAATGCCACTTGCAACGGATTTGCTAAGAAGTTGTGTTGCATAGCAAACCTTCATTTTTTCGAAGTTTGTTGGTTTGATATGGCTGTTGTTAAGTTTAGGTGCAAGCCTTAAACTCTTTTTTATATCCTGATTAAAAAACTGTACAATGTGATCGTATTTTGCTATAGAATTTTCGAAGTGAAAATCATATTGCATCAGGTTATTTCGCACGTTTTTTATTAGATGCGGTGCATCAAAGATGTAATAAATTTTTCTGTTATTTATAAAAAAATAAGGTTTTTCAATTGAAACAGATCTTTGTTTGGCAGCTTTCCATAAATCAGACCCTTGATCGGACACAAAAATACGAACGATAAGACCAATCTCGAACAACTTTTGTAGTACTTTATCAACCCATTTATTTATTTCATCATAGTTTCGACATTCTGAAATTAATGCGTATGATATAGGCTGTTTCCAGTTCACAAATATACCACGAACCATTATTACTAACGCATTTTTAGCGGGCTCAGGAGACTGCAATCCTTCAATTTCGTGGAATCCGGTAATTTTGTCTTCTTTAATATTATAGAATAGATTTGCTTTTAATGACATAGCATCAATCATAACTGAACAATGTTTTTTTATATCTTTCATTTGTGCAACTTTGAATTTAAGAACAGACATAGCTCTTTCATTAATTTCGGTTGTAATTGGAAAAGAATGATTATACAATGTTGAAGGACAGGGAAGACATAACGCACTTTGCAAAAACCGGTATGCTTGTGGGCTGATGTAGTATAAATTTAAGCAGTAAATAATGTAGTCCTTATCGTATCGATTTCCTTTTCCATGTTGTTTTAGTTTACTTTGTGCTTTTATCAGGAGAGCTAGTTTGTCAGCAAAAATTTATCGCAAAGTCGATGGAAAGTATTTTCTTCAGCTTTTTGTGTTTTATTTTCAGTTTCGTGTAATTTTATCTTCTTTCTGCATTGGCGGAGTTCAGCCTTTAATTTTCTTTTCCTTGGACTGTTGCTAGAGAGACTCGTTGAGGTTTGAGCAACGGCTTCATTCGTTGTATTTTGAGTCTGTGTACAATTTGCATCTCCTACCAACGGAGCAGTTTCAGTTTCTTTGTCTTTTTTTAGAGAGTCCCCTTGAACGGTAGGACTGACCAAGCTTGGCAGCATCAACAATGGTAGGGCATTCTTTTTTAAAAGTTTTCGGTTTGACGATTGCAGTATATCCTCCAGATTAAAATGTTTTTCACAAACACGGTAGGAAGTAAAGTTAGGTTTGTTTTCCAAATCATCTCGACGGATCAGTTGCAGCCATTGAAGACGTCTGAAAAAAAGTCCTTTTATAGGCGAAAATATCTGCTATAGCTGAAGGTTAGTCCAATCCTTACTCAACACCGATTGATAGCCTAGTACAATTATCATGTAAAAGGTCCCATATGACAAAACTCCTTGGCCGGTAAAAAACTTCTTTTTAATTTTTTGGCCTTTATGATTGTCTCTTAATTTTCTGCACTTGACTTTTCATGTCATGTGAATATCATACTAATAATAAAAATGCGAAAGTTTGTAAAGATGTATGTTAATCTTTCACGCAAAAACTAATGAATGTATTTTGATGAAACTCAAACTTGACAGTATTATTATTTATACTTAAGTACATCAGGCTATCATAATAATTTATAATGATCTGTGCTTATTTAAATTCAGGCGGGCGAAGCCGTGGGCAAAAGCTAGTTTATACAATATAATTTACACTTTACATTAAATTTATTAATTTTATGTAGGATGAATATTAAAATTTCTTATTCTTATTACTTTTAAAAGCCTAATATCGTAGTGTCGGTCATTTTATAGTCTTACGTCTTACCTTTCTGAGTTTCCAGGTAATTTAAAAAAAGTTATCTCGGGGTGCGTTATTGAAGAATTGGTGCAACCAAGCACAGCACAATATATTCTACATGCCATATTAGATAGGTACTTGTACGTATTTTTATATACTAAAAGAAATCCCGCTTATTGTTAATAAAACTACGACATCCGCAGGAATGTAAAATTACTGAATCAGTGTCAGACACTATTGTCAAAAACCATAAATGACCGGTCATTTAATGTCAATTATTACGTACTCCTACCAAATAATTTATTTATTTAGGAACCTAATTTTTATGCAATTTTAAAAGAAGGAACGTTTTATTTTGTTTGGTTACGAGAGAATAAGACGGCAACAAAGTCGACATGTGCGGCCATACAATATTCCCTTTTCGCCTATAATGCACGTGAGGGGGTGCGGGGTTATTGCGAAGGGAAAGAAAGAGAACAAATAAATAATTACAAACCACTTTTTTGTTTCAATTAAGAAGTTAAGTATAGACTTTTATCTGTGATTGATAATGTAAGAAAAAACTTTAAAAAGTACTAAAATATCACTGTAATTAAACTGACTGAAAATGACCATATTTGACTTTAACTGACATTTTTGACTAGTTTTTGACCAACTTGACCGTAAATGACGGTCAGTCAATTTCAATCACTTTAGTCATTTTCAACTCTAGGCCATCGACATCCGTTCGTTACTGCGGCACATTTGATTCGCGACACCCCCGACTTTTGCATGTCGAGCGCATACCGAGATTTGAATTTCGAAGGAAAGCTCGCGTTTCGTCTGTATATATGAAGTTACAATACTGTATGATAGTATTACCGTGTCGGTACTATTGAAAAAATGTTTTTTTTTATGTGACAGGAGGCAAACGAGCAGACGGATCACCTGATAGTAAGTGATTACCGTCGCCCATAGACATCCGTAGTCCCAGGGGCGTAACAGGTGCGGTGTGTTTTTGTAAAATTCTTAAAAAGAGAAAAAAAATATTTGACTTAATAAAATACTAAAGACTTTAACTTTGGGTGTCACGAACTATTTGACGCTGACTGTACGCTGATTTCCAGCGGATTTCTTCATATAAAACGGAAATTTCCTCAAAATCTATTATTAAGGTCTAAACAAAGAAGTGACCCTTCTAAAACCATATTTATTATGCGCCTTTTAATAAAAGCTGATCCAACATGGCCGACGCAAAAAATATGCTCATAAAACGTCGTTTGTGATGCCAGTTTTACGCATTTTATGGGTTTGGAGTACCGGTGTATCGTCAGCATAGCAGAATATAAATATTTTGTTGAAATATGGCAGCTTTTTAACAACAAATGGTGCTACCGTTCAGCTAGATTATAGATACGATGTAGCATGTGTAATTAAAACTTCAAAAATTATAGAATGTTTGTCTAAGAGTAGGCGCACACCGTTGATTTTTAGTTGGCCAATAGTTGTGCCCGATTTCAAATTGTATGAAGAATCGGCCAAATCGAATCGGCGTAGTGTGCGCACTCCCATACATGCCCATACTGATCAACTGCCCGACTAAACTATCGGCCGACGAAAAATCAACGGTGTGCGCCTACTTTTGGAATTTACGTGATATTTTTGTATATTGAGCCGTGTGATTCCAGCACCAGACCTACCCACCGCTGCAACTCCCGTGTATCCAGGATCTACAGCTTGACCGCCAATAACCCAACCAGTGAAGGTCAAGTTTGTCCCGGGGGAAAGTTAAACTGTCATTGGACCCGCAACGAAATTAATCTGAAGAACATAGGAGTTCGAAGTTAAGGTTCGACTTCCGCGAGTTGCGAACTTGCGGTAGAGTAGAATAGAACCACCATATTCTTCCCGAGGATGTCGTATGCGACTAAGGGACAAAATACGCGACCATCAGGCCTCCCCAACCCGTCTGGCCAGCGTGGGGAGTGTAGACCAAATCCTCCATTTGCCTCTGGTAAATTAAATATGGTCGCTTAGTGCTATGGAAAAGACTATGAACAAGCAATATACTACGACGCATGACGCTTCAGTCTACGACACTCACTACGATGCTACGAAAAAGTTTATCTTCTACGAAAATACGTGACGTCATTCGTAGTCGCTACGATGACTGAAGATTTTCTTGCGAGTTTTCTAAATTGAATTACATTTTGGTAATAATGTTTGAGTGTGTAGTCATTTTAAGATAAGGAGCCACGATAACCGAACGGTGAAGGGATCAGACTAGCCGACTCGTGATGGGTTCAACTCCCGCCGCCACTCGCCTATTGTGGTGAACTCATTCGTAACACAAGCATATTTAGGTAACCACGAGGGTTTAATTAGTATCTACAAATTGTTATTATTAAAAAAAAAAGTGATCTGATCTGTGACAGGTCTCCTTTATGTTATAGCTGTGGTAGTTTTTTCAACAAAAACTATCAGTTTTCTATCATTTATAGGATAATGATAAGTTAGAAACGTTGTATAGAGGCCTGTGAGACTGCATCTGACACAAGGGACTCCAAAATCGATTATTCTCTTCCTATGGCGACAGACAGATTAGCTCTTCAAAAAATAAGCCCACACTGACCAAATTCAAATACATATCATCATAATTTCATAAAGCGACGTCGCTACTCGTCCACACGTATGGTATGAAGCATACATAATATAGGGCAAGGGACTAGATTGTGCCCAAATTATGACATATTGCTTGTAATGGGTACGACGCGACGGCAGGACTGTAGTCTAGGGGAGATTGTCCCTAACATTCACAGCAAATGCAGCACATTTACAGCGTTAATAAATATGCCTGAAAATTTCGACAGGTTTGCCAGTCTCTATAGTTCAGTTGGTCAGAGAATTTGGCGAGCGAGAGATTATGGGATCAAATCCTGGAAAGACAATTATTTTAAGCGAAAATTCATTTTCATTTTTTAGCATCTTACATTGTAGTATATCAATCAATATTATACCTACTTAATTAAAAAGCAGATGTGGAAGAAATCAGCAAAATAATAATCTGTTAAAGTTATCCGAGGAGTAACAAACATTTTTGGTATATTTTTCGCGAGTTAGCTAATATCAAAACTTCCGAAGCAACCGCTTAAATGAAAGTACTATTAATATTCGATATTGGACGTCTTTTGGCTGAAACGAACGAACGAACTATTTATTCATCACTTTAAAGAAAGTACTAAAAATATTTAGAACTGTATGAAAGTAATAATAAAATAACCAAACAATAGATGACAAATCGGAAAAAATCAAACTTCCGAAAGTAAGTCACTAAAAATCTTTGAACTATATCCCCTGGCCTACACTAAGATGGTGGTCGGACGACGATATGAGTAATTCACGTCAAACGACATCGCCTCGGACTTGTGAGTTCTGACATATCACTTTGGAGATTGAGTTCCCTGGGTACTATGTTCAAGTTCATGTCAATCTTAGATCGTATAAAAAAAACTCATTTATTTTTGCAAATAGGCTTTTAAAAAGCACTTTTACACGTCCCAGTATTAACCCTACCACTGCTTCGGGACAATAAATGGGCCAGTGCTGAGAAGAAGCAGCGCAAGAAACTCAGTCACATTGTTTCATCCACGAAGACGCGCCTTTCCATTCTTCCGCTAATGTTTGAGTGTTATCGGTACCCGCTAAATCATCCATGAGTGCACACGCACACTACAATAATGACGCTCGGATTGCTCGAATCAAACTCCCCGCACCCCGCGCGACCTCGACCAAAAATTGGTGGGGCGCGTCTTCGTGGATGAAACGATCACATTACACAGGATAATATCTTTTTCACAATCTTCGTTCCTTACATGACTAACTCTCATATCTCAGTTTTGCCACTTTCTCAAAATTATTTTTTTTCAAGTTATTTTTAAAAACGTTAGCTACACACGTGTCTATAAGTTGAGAACCAATGTACATACAGATATGTTAGTTAGAGAAAATCGTAGACAATGGAAGCAGGAAAAAATTTGTAGTCCTAACTCAAATCGCCAAAAGACAGATAGGTTAGTCATGCGAGGGACGTCTTGCTCGATTTGTAAGTCTCTACAATCTTTTTAGCTAAAAAAGATGATAATGATGATTCTTCCCAGTTCTTCATCTCCACCGTTGCATTAAGTACAGTCAGCAAGTAGTTTCCGCCGGCCTACAGTCTACACACAGCTGAAGGCCGAAAGAAACCCCTGCCGATTGTACTTCGTCTTCTTTCTTCCAGATCTTCTTGATAGTTCTTTTCATCTTCTGCTTTGGAGCCCACAGGTAGACACATAAATAAATATTATAGTCTGGTCTGAGAGCACGTAGAATTTTGTCCAATGACCCCAAGCTACCCATCCTTATCGCTCGCACACTCACTGCGGGCGCTCGTCACACAGTCGCGACAGCAATATTATTACGCCCGAGCGATAAGGATGGGTAGCTTGGGGTCATTGGACAAAATTCTACGTGCTCATAGACCGGGCTTTAGACAACACCAATCTTTAAGATTATACAATGCGTATTTGTTTTATAAAACTATTTGCAAGACAGCAAAAGTTTATACTTTTGGCATTATGTTCGTAGATTACGTCATACGAGTATCTATTTTTTTTTTAATTTCTTTTACATGTTTACTATATTATGTGTTCTATTTAGGTACCTTTTACTCTAATTTTCAGCTTGGCTCAAAGGTGGACTGGAAAAGAATGCCACAAGGCATTAAGTTCACCTTTTATACTCTGTTACATTTAAGTTTTAAATAAATACATACATAATATCAGCGTACTAAAACTTATTTTTACACGTGTTTCACATATTTAGTAAATTGGACCAAGATACCATACTTTCCCCTACTAACAGACATTAACACACTACATTGACCTCCACTGGTTGGGTTATTGGCGGTCAAGCTGTAGATCCTGGCTACACAGGAGTTGCAGCGGTGGGAACGAGAGGTGGGAATAGTCCCGTTACTAACACACATTGAAAACTATGAAAAATCCACTTACTTGAGTCCAGCTACAATTTCCATGGCCCCGTTGAAGTTCCCGATATTCCAACAGGTCAGGGCGACCCTCAGTACGCAGGCGAGGGCTGCCTTCCTCTCCTCAAGGGATCCCTGGTTGAGGACCAGCTCCGTCACCCAGGCTGACACCTGCAGACAAAGAGAAAGACAAGAAATAAAGCCCGGTGCTCACAGCACGTAGAATTTTGTCCAATGACCCCAAGCTACCCATCCTTATCGCTCGCGCGTAATTATGTTGCTGTCGCGTTTGCACACTTACTGCGGGCGCCCGTCGCACAGTCGCGATAAGGATGAGTAGCTTGGGGTCATTGGACAAAATTCTACGTGCTCGCAGACCAGACTATAGCTATTTCTAAAACAACCGGGTCCGCGTTCCAAAATCCTCAGTGCCTGGGCGAAAGTTTTACAACCAGTTTCAAATCGAGGGGGATAGCCCCCTCGATTTAACCCTCGACCCCTCGACAGAACATTGCTGCCCCATCGGCCGTCAGTCATCGGAGGTCACGTACCGGAAAGCACAGCGTGGAACGTCCATCCACAAGGTTGACAGTCGATCTTATAAAGATAGCAGGAAGGCGCTGGATGCAAGCCGCTACCAATGGCTCAAGGAAATCATTGGGGGAATCCTGTGGCTGAAATGATGACTGTTTAAGGATTCGGCAGACCAAACGCGGGGCAGTAGCAGCGCAGTTTCTGACCCACGTTTGGTCTGTGGCAGCCTTAAAAGAATGTGCGAAGGAATTTCACAATCTAATTCCACCAGCCCCCTTCCATCACCAGGTTAGTGTACAATGAAGAATGTTCACTAATTTTGTTTTTTAGCTTTCTGTATTCTCTGTTAAAAATAAAAAATACACGTGAAAGAATTATTTCGATACGTCAATTAGTTTCCAAGATATTGAATTTTAAAAGTGCGGGCGGCGGCCGGCCCGCCATTTTATGCGCGTGACGTCATATTACAACGACTGGCTCATATTTGTATGGGTGGAATCTTGCAAACTGAATTAAGACCCACTTCCAGGCAACCGATTAAGCTGAAATTTCGCAAACACATGTGATTTGGATGACCATGCAATATTATGATGACATGGAGCTGATCTGATGATGGAGCTGGAAGGTGGCCATAGGAACTCTATAATAAAACGACTTAAATGCATCGAGTTTGGGCTCGTTCGTTTTGTATTGATGAGTATTTTAATTCTATATAGTAATCGGGGTCTAATGATGGAGCTGGAAGGTAATTCGCAATAAAACGACACAATCGCATCAAGTTTGGATTTGGTTCAATTTTAATTTCTGTGATGGGTCTGGGTGTTAATATGTATAATAAGTTTGTATTTACAAAAAAAAATTATTTAAGTATGTTTATATCCGTTTTCTAGTGAGCGGACGCTGTGAATGTACGTCACACGGGGTCACGTGACCGTCGGCGGGACTCAATATTTAAGCGAACTTTGAATGCCTATAAAATCATAACTACTGGGTATTTTTGAATGAAATAAAAACTAATGTATTTGTAAATGTAAAAGCTTAACTGTAACATAGGTTTCAAGTGATTTTGCATACCTAGTAACATTCTCAATTTTTGTTTTTACTTCTATAAAAAATGTTTAAATTGAAACAGAATCGCGCCGTAAGGCAAAAATACTTTATTTTTCAGAACAAGGCATTATGTTTAGACTGGAATGTACAACAATGCCAGCGTTATAACAAGCACGAGAAGCTTTGTTTCGTAGTTACCTTCTTTGTTTTGGAAAACACGAGGTAATCTTGTGGGAGGGGTTTTATTCATATTTTTAGGGTATCGTACTTATGGGCTCTTTCCCATTAAGACATCCCGTTTTTTGCAGGATCCCGTATACTTAGTATAAACAGTATAATAAACGTGTTTTAATATTTACGTCACATGAACATCCCATTTGCAGTGTCCCGCAAAAAAAACGATCCGCTCGAATTTCGTATTCGGTTTTATCATTGAACTGGACCAGTACCTAAATAACAGTATCCAGTTTTAATAGTGTTTCCACCAGCAGCTTCCTATTTAATTTTGTTACAAAAATATAGTACATTACTGGATGTCTTAAGGTTCGGCCAAACCAACGCGATCACACGCGATCATCCGGCGTGCAGCGATGGCGATCAGTGCATTTAAGTCTGGTCATAGAAGTGTTTTCCCACCAGCAGCTTCCTATTTAATTTTGTTACAAACATACAGTACATTACTGGATGTCTTAAGGTTCGGCCAAACCAACGCGATCACACGCGATCAGCCGGCGACCAGACTTAAATGCATTGATCGCCATCGCTGCACGCCGGCTGATCGCGTGTGATCGCGTTGGTTTGGCCGAACCTTTATTAAACTGGATTGCCATAGGAAAGGGCCCTAAGGCTTTTTTGCCACGTTATAAAAAGCCTGTTTATCCGTTAGAAGTTTATGGACCCATCCAATCAATAAGTAGCTAAGTATGAAATATGGAAGAGTAAATAATATCGGAAACGATCGCTGCTTCCAAAAAGAATAGACAGGATATCCAATTTTGGCGCAACTCTCGAGTAATGAGATGTCTAAAAAGGTGGTAAGGTTTGTGCACACAGAGAGCGAAGATAACGGGACTATTCCCACCTCTCGTTCCCACTGCTGCAACTCCTGTGTAGCCAGGATCTACAGCTTGACCGCCAAACACCCAACCAGTGAAGGTCAAGTTTGTCACACAAAAAGAAGTTAGAAGAGAAGCTAGGTAGAAGAGAGCCTAGCTATCTATTTACGTCCACACCACACCACACGTTAATTCAAACTCTTCCTATGTTCTTCTGATTAATTTCGTCGCGGATCCAATGACAGATAACTTTCTCCCGGAACAAACTTGACCTTCACTGGTTGGGTTATTGGCGGTCAAGCTGTAGATCCTGGCTGCACAGGAGTTGCAGCGGTGGGAACGGGAGGTGGGAATTGTCCCGTAGACCGCAGTCACAAAGGTGACTGAGTTTCTTGCGCTGCTTCTTCTCAGCACCTGCCCACATACTCGTATTTGTCCCAAAGCAGTGTTATCTTACGCCCGTATTCACAAACATTACTATGAGGTCTCACAGTGTGCGTGGTCGCACAGGGTGACACGTGAACCATTCACAGAGCTCTATTCAACGTTGCGCGTTTGATTTGCTGCTTCAAAATCAAAATGAAAAATATTTATTCAATTTAGACCACAAGTGGCACTTATGAACGTCAAAATATAGTAAATAATAAAAAAGAAAAGGTAGCCCTTATGGTGCACTTTACATGTCTCCTTATCTTTTAGGCCCTACCAGCGCTTCGAGACAAACATATTATGGCAAACAAGTGCTTCACTTAAGCAAGCATCGTTTGTGAATACGGGCGTTAACTGTTTATAGTATAGCTAACAGTATACACAAGCTTTAGGGGTGGACGAGGGTAGGCGATGCGGACTCAATAACTGTGTAGAGAGTGTTTAGCCGAGACGGAGATCCGATACTGGCGCCGCATTAGTGATGTGACCGTATCGATGGAATATTGTCGATAAATACTTTTAACATTGATTTTATTAAATCGGTCCAGTAGTTTCGGAGCCTATTCAATACAAACAATCAAACCTTTTCTCTATTATATTAATAGTGTGTTCTGCCCGTGGTTCAGATAGAGCAGCCAGTCTTCTTCTTCTTGTCTTGTCGACAACAAACCTACCTAGCGTCAGCCCAAATCTCTGCTAAAAGTGACGTTGTTAGTCAGCATTCATTAAATCTTCCTGCGTCAGTATGTTTTAGATGCGGTCAAAGAAATACATATTATTTTTATCCAAGGCTCTTAAGTACGGAGCGAAGTTTTTACAAAATAACTCTCCTATTCTAATAATATGTATGTCTCAGTCATAGATTCTGTCTTTTGGTGTATAGGTACACAAAAGTTAAGTAGATACGAGGACAAACTTTGTTGTAGACATAAGACAAAAAAGAAAGGAATTTAAAAAAGTTACGGCACTATTTAGGCGGTAAGATTATGGTACATCCCTATTCCTAAATCACGAGTGACGTCACGCATGTCCTCACGGATAGCTTTCGACGGAGGCATCCTATAATTTGGTTTCCATGAGGTCAGCTCCTTCGCCCTAGGGCATCAAGGTCACCTATTACTCGTGCCTTCATTATCTATTGTATAGAATAACCTTGTCAAAGCGTTATTATTTACAGGAAATACAGGACTTTTTTAACCAAAAACTAGTATGGGACGTCCACCCACAAGGTGGACCGACGACCTCATAAAGGTAACAAGGAAGGCGCTGGATGCAGGCCGCTACCAACCGGGCGACGTGGAAGTCATTGGGGGAGGCCTACGTTCAGCAGTAGAAGTCCTGTGACTGAAATGATGATGATGATGATGATGATGAATGAATAGTGAATAAAAATTTCACGTTTTGCCTCTGGTATGCTTAATTGTCGCTGTTATTGGCTTCTTGTTAGAATAATTTCCAGTTTCTTATAGCGTTCAATATTGACCGCTTACACATTTTTATTCATTTTTGCAAAGGGGTTGCTCGATACTTCATAGGGGGATGAAATCAAAAAGGAAAAGTACCCCTTTGGGCTTACTCCCATCAGCGTTTCTGTTTATTTTTTCTTTTAACTGTTTTATATTATTTTTACAAAGTAGAGGTAATTAGTGTGGGAATTATTTAATCAAAACGAAGGCTCTGTAGTTAAAAAAAGCTGTTCTAACTAAATAACTGGCACGTCTATCCACGAGGGGGACAGATGAACTTGAGAGTGAATAGAATATAACTCATTTATTTGTTGCAATATTTTAACAAACTAGAGGAAAAAAAGTCCTAAGGCTAAGTCGTGATAGAGTAGGTTTACCAAGATAAACATCGTTTCTTTTATTAACAAACTAGTGGCCGCCCGCGACTTTGAACGCGTGGATCCCGTTTTACCCCCTTAGGGGTTGAATTTTGAAAATTCCCGTCTTAGTGAGCGCCTACGTTCTAAAAGGAACCTCCATGCAAAATTTGAGATTCCTAGCACTTGTTTTTTTTTATCCACTTCGAGGAAGCTCTTGGCCTGTATCTCACCTGATGGTAAGTGACGATCAGGCCGAAGGTGGAAGCGAGCTTCACCCAGAATCCTCAACCACGTAGTTTCTGATATTTCGTGATGAGTGAGTGAGTGAGTCAGTCAGTCAGTCGACCTGTCGCTTCTATAGATATAGGTAATCTTGGACCACCCACACATAACCTGTAATTTCTTTATTCGTTTATAAATGTAAAGCCATATTTCTCTGTTCTGGCGAACTTTATAACGTCGTTCAACAAAGGCGTGTTCCCCTAACTCAATGTGCCCTTAACTTTGTTTAAACTTTTTGATGGATGTGCTTCCTTGGCCTAGTGGCAAGATTCAAACCGGAAACAATGATTGTGACAAAAATATGTTAATGACAGACACGTGTCAAGATGTATTACCATACCATGAAGGTATGATCTTTTGCATGGGTGATAAGATCTTTTGCAAAGTATGATATTTTGTAAATGCGACTAACGACCGTATCCACAAAAATTACTATGAGTTCTTACAGTGCACAGGGTGACACACGAACCAATCACACAGTTCGATTTGCTGCTTCACTTAAGCAAGCATCGTTTGTGAATACGGGAACACATTCTCAAGACATTTTAACTACTTTTTATTCATAGAATACTAGCTTTTCGCCCGCGGCTTCGCCCACGTGGAACTTTGTCTGTCACAGAAAAACATTATCGCGCGCGTCCCTGTTTCAAAAACCAAGATAAAAACTATCCTATGTCCTTTCCCGGGACTCAAACTATTAGTACGAGAGCCCACGACCAAAACCATGTCTCATAGCAATACGGCAAAAACCCTATAAAATCGTTAGATTGTATGATTCTGAACCCGACTAGGTGTGTAGTAACGGTCGAAAGTGTAGCAACTGCGTGGGAGGCCATTTCTGCTGTGTCAAAAAAAAAAGACAGTCGGTATTATAGCAATACGTCTGATAGTGAAAATGTACATAGATTTTATAATTGTATTACGAAAAAGTTTGTTTTCAGACATTTTGCGCGTAGCATATAGCCTGAGCGCATTTTTGAAAATGTCAACAAATTTAGCCGACCTGTATCATAGCAATACGGATAAATTTTTTTTTCAACTTTTCGTATTGCTGCCATGATTACCAAAAACCTGTTTTCAGACACTTTAAGTGTAGCATATACTCCCAAAAACGAAAATAACGTTTCGGAGTCGCCTGGCCGACGCCTCTGTTAAATGTTTTTTTAAATTTACAGCCTTCATAGATATTCAAGAATCTCCCTTGTCTATTATATGTACGATGTTTATTTTACAGAAGAGGACGTTGAAGATCTCCCGAGCGACGTCGAGAGTGATTTCGAAGACGACGATTCCGAATCCGACAGCGATTGAATACGAGAATATTTTGTAACTTTGAATAAACCGTTTTTTTTTTTTCAACTAAATCCCAGTTTCCTTTTGTGCGATTTATTTCAGTCCTTCAACTTCAATGTTACGGTTTCGGGTAAATTCTTTGTTAATTATCATCTAATAAATTCAGGGTCGCAACGTATTCATTGGTTTGTAACAGAAAATTCAAGATGCCTCAATACGATTTTTAAATGATATCTGAGTATCGAAAAGTTGTCTGATAGAGAAGGTGCTACACTTAATTTGTCTGATATAATTTTTTTGCACATGTGGACAACTTATTTTATCATGTCCAACAATTTTCAGACATATTGCTATGATACCGATCGGTAAAATTTGTTAACATTTTCAAAACGGTCTCAAAATTTAATGCGTTCACATTTCCGTCTGAAAATTGTTTTGTTCGCATCAAATAACCAAAATTTACTAATAAAAAAGATTTTCAGACGTATTGCTATGAGACATTTTTTTTGTCTCATTTTTAATTTTTTTAAGTGATTTTACGGGTTTGCGCTACACCACTAACGTCTGAAAAATATGTTTCCGGTGTCTCAGAACTATCATTCAACTACAGTCTGCAAATCAGACATATTGCTATGATGCAGTTCGGTAAATTTTTTTGACAATTTTGAAAATTCGGTCAGATCAAACGCTACGCGGAAAATGTCTGATATTGGTATTTTCGAGTTCAGGATAATCGTATCTATCGATTTGATGCGGTTTTGGCCGTATTGCTATGAGACAAAAATTTTGGTCGTGGGCTCTCGTACTATATCTCTATGCCAAAATTCATCAAAATCGGTTCTGTGGTTTAGGCGTGAAAGCAAGACAGACAGACAGAGTTACTTTCGCATTAATAATATTAGTATACAGGGTGTTTCTTGTAAGGTGTCAAGCCGAAGGCAGGTGATAGGTGAGGACTAGATCTATCGATTTCACCCCCATGTATGTTCAACGATTTTTCGTAGTTTAGAAGTTATCGTTAATTTTGTGATTTTTTCAAATTTCATGACCTAGTGGCTTAATTTTTTTTTATCTTTTTTTTTGGGTTGACTTTTCTCAGATTTCTTTTTGTTGACAGATTCCCTATTAGTTGCAGATATTTGAAAAAAATAATCATCTTCCTATCTTTGATGCAAGATACAAAATTTTTGCTAGAAACATAAAAAATATGCTTTTAGCAGAACATTCTAAAATTTTCAATTGAAATGTATGAGAAAAAAAAGAATTTCCATAGGTCCAAAATAATTTTAAAAACTGCGCAGTTTTCTAAACTTTCATAATAACACAAAAAAACATGTACTTAATAGGCCATTATTTTCTGTAATCGCTCCACTAAAGTGGTAAGTCGGAGATTCCGTTACATGTTTTTGACTTTCTTAGGACTTAGTAATATTTGCAATCCCCTAAGTTTACGTTATGTAGAACACATTTAGAGACAATAACTGAAAAGTTTTTTTTATCCACAACGTGGAAGCTCTTGCTCTTCATGTGGTATACAAAAGGGAATATGAAAATTTTGATGATACTTAAACCATATTAGAATGCAAGAAGCTTTTGTAAATATACGAATAATTGTTTTGCGTCGTTGTCGAATGTGCATTCGGGTCAGCGACGGACATTTACTTTAAATTAAATCATTACACCCTTTTTTGCTCTCTCTCTCTCTCTCTCTCTCACACAGACACACACACACGCACACACACACACACACACACACACACACACACACACACACACACACACACACACACACACACACACACACACTCACACACAAACTCTTTCTCTTTCCTTTCACACTCTAATAGGTAGGTATATCAAATTTAATCGTAAAGTAACAATCACCACTGTGGTCTAGTGGTAACACTACCTATTTAGGACAGCCAATTCCTCTGTGGTTTAGGATTCCGGGTGAAGCTCGCTGATCATCCAGCAGTTTCCAATTTTCCATCAGGTCAGATGAAGGGCAAGAGCTTCCTCGTTGTGGATAAAAAATGTTCTGTTCAGTTATTGTCTCTAAACGTGTTCTACGTAACGTACACTTAGTGGATTGCAAACATTAGTTAGTCCTAAGAAAGTCAAAAACATGTAACGGAATCTCCGACTTACTACTTTAGTAGAGCGATTACAGAAAATAATAGCCTATTAAGTACATGTTTTTTTGTGTTATTATGAAAGTTCAGAAAACTGCGCAGTTTTTAAAGTTATTTTGGACCTATGAAAATTCTTTTTTTTTCTCATACATTTCAGTTGAAAATTTTAGAATGTTCTGCTAAAAGCATATTTTTTATGTTTCTAGCAAAAATTTTGTATCTTGCATCAAAGATAGGAAGGTGATTATTTTTTTCAAATATCTGCAACTAATAGGGAATCTGTCAAAAAATAGAAATCTGAGAAACGTCAACCCAAAAAAATGATAAAAAAAATTAAGCCACTAGGTCATGAATTTTGAAAAAATCACAAAATTAACGATAACTTCTAAACTACGAAAAATCGTAGAACATACATGGGGGTGAAATCGATAGGTCTAGTCCTCACCTATCACCTGCCTTCGGCTTGACACCTTACAAGAAACACCCTGTATAATTATGTAGATACACCTAAAAATTTAGTAAATCAAAAGGAGCACGTTGTATACCTAGTTAGTACCTAAAGTTTCTCTTCAGCAGTGCCTTACAAGGTACCTTCATGAGCTCTGTCCGAAAATCGCTTATTTTTACTGCGTGCCCTTCGGCTAGGGATTACAATGTTTCGAAATCGACGCAGAATTGATGACACAATTACAAACCCTTCTCCTGTAGGGCGACAAGGGTATTTGAGGTTTTGAGTGAGGATAATAATTTCGTCAATTGGGATTATTTATTTGGAAGAGGAAAGATTTTGAGAATAACATCTGCTCGTCCTATTTTCTAGGCTAGTTAGCATCACTTCAAATTCTAACGCCCGTATTCACAAACATTACTATGAGGTCTCACAGGGCGCGTGAACGCACAGGGTCACATACGAATCAATCACAGAGCTCTATTCAACGCTGTGCTGCTTCTTTTAAGCAAGCATGGTTTGTGAATACGGGCGTATGTCACGATTTCTTCCAACTTCAGTCAATAATAGATTTTTAAGTAGTTCTGAAATCAATAAGTAGTCAGTTGGATTCGCGATATTAGGTACTTAATTAAATAAATAAAAACTGTCCTTGGACATTTTACACTGCGCCTCTAGTCCCAAAATAAGCAAAGTTTGTATGTACTATGAGTGAGTAGGCCACTACTACTTTTTATGAGAATGTTTAGAGAAATTTTCAACCAAGTTTGAAGTTTGTTTTGGAAATATTGATCAGCTACCGTCTTGTCTAAAAATCACATTATTTTCGAACAAAATAGCCTGTCTATCGGTTAGTACAAGTCTTTGATTATAAGTACTTCATAGAGGTCCACAAAAGGCCACAGACTCGCCCGAAGCGTCGCCTCAGCAAATGTTTGCTCCATTTTAAATTAAACGTTTGTTTGCCCACGCTTTCTTTCTTCTGTTTGTTTTGGAGTGTAATGACAGTTTTTAGTTGTGTTTGCGAGCGGTCAATTTGGACGGGGTGATTTTTTAAAACTGTTTTTTTATCTAGAAATGCGGTGATGATTTTACTGGCTCACTGTTTGTCAATATTGACAAAAAAGTGTTTTATTGTACAAACTTAGTCAGTTAGTTTGGTCATAAATAACTTGAAAAAATCAAACTGCCTAAGGCGGGAATCGAACCTACGACCTTTCGCTTGCCGGGCGACTGCTCTTCCAACTGAGCTACTTCTAGACAATGGATCCAGTCGAAATTTTCAAGTGTTACGCTATTTTGCGTTTGAGTTAGTTTGGTCACCCTATTTTAGGCCCAAAAAGGGATCTGTCCCATCTATGTAATCGGATCATAGGCAACGTATTTGCATATAATATGACGGTATTTTACATATAACAGATATTTCGTAGGCTGGTACAGACTGGAACCCTCGAAACATGTTTTTTTCAATATAGTATTTTTTTTAAGTGCCTAGGCACAGCTAGCTAGACTTTAGATCGTCAAATTCTGAAAGACTTTTGAAATAATAATTTAACTGTTGAATGTTATAACTCATTATTCACGCTTAAATTATAACCGTAAACTTCTACGAATAAACTAAATTTAACCGAAACTAACATAACTGAATTCATACAAAATTAACACAATCATGTTACGAACAATTCGTTTAATTAACGCTAACGATTTCAGTAGAGCCTTTGACAATGTCGTTCGCACGGGAATTGAAGTAATGGATGTAAACATTATTCGGTATAGCGCCTGCAAATTCGACCACCGTTATAGAAAGGTCGTGCTTAAATTTTATAAGGTAATAAAAGTGCTCCGTGCAGGGGTCCTCCAAGGAAGCATCATGGGACCAATTTTATTCCTACTTTTAGAGAATAGACGCACGTGAAAGTTTTTGAGACTATGCAAAGCAGGGTTTTCGTAAGTTAAATGTTTAACCGACTTCAAAAAAGGAGGAGGTTCCAAAGAACCCATTCGACTGTATGTATTTTTTTCCTATGTATGCTCACCGATTACTCGTCAATTGTGGACCGATTTTCAAAATTTGGGGAAAAACATAGGGTGGGTGGTTTTTATCCCAGGTTTTAGAAGGAGTACGCGCCTTGATAGTAATTTCGGGGCAAAGCCGCGATCAAAAGCTAGTCTGATATCATAGTAAATCTATCGCAAACATCTCAATTCTGACGAACTTACAGAGTTCATTTACCAATTTTGTTTTCAAATTACGTTCAAACTCAAGGTTCTATTACAAACTGTTTTCTTCTGGCTCCTGAAACAACTCGAATTACAGCGTTCTTTGTTATTTCAATAAACTCCTGCATAAAATCAGTTTTGGAGAAGTTACTCACTACAAAGTTTGTATTATTATTTAACAAGAAATGTAAGAGTATAACAGACCTTAGCATAACAGAGTAAACATTTTTGTAACTCATGCCTATTGCCCGTGGTTTTGCCTTGCTTACTCGTGTTCTCATTTGAAAATCCCATGATCAAACTATCCCAAGTTTTTCCATGGTTATTCAACTATCTCAATCAATCAATCAATCAATCAATAAGTCAATACTAAATTTAATCCAAATCCAGTCAGTAGTTTTTGCGTGATAAAGTTAGAAACATCCATTATCACAAATTTTCACCACGAGCCGGAAGACCAGGACCGGTCTTTGTGGAAATCCTTGGGGGAGGCCTTTGTCTATCAGTACCTTTGTCTTTCGGCTGAAACGAACGAACGAAGATAGGAAGTTGTAAGTAGGATTGAACAATAACTCAATTCAGCAGAATCAAGTAATGAATGAAGACGTTGATTTGGCAGCTTCCCCCCTTTTACTTGTCGTTTCACCGTGCTTTCAGCAATCAAAATAATCTCAAGGATTGGCCAATTCACGCTCTCGAATTATACGGATCTATCTAACCACAGTGTAAGTTAAGTGCAGTAAAACATCTTCTAGACTACCATTATTGAACGATTCCACTTCAACTTTACATTAACGTTTTTCAAAATATTTTTTTTTATTAGTATATCGTGAGTAAAGTTCTAACATTGTGAGTAATTCTTTGACGGTTTTAACATTTTGATGCCATTGGATGACGAAAGACCGCGTGTTTTTTGTGAAAAATGCACATTTTTGACTTACGCACTGTTAGAACTTCATTGATTTTCATGGCCTTCGTATTTATGGGGCATTTGCCTTTCTGGGTCGGGACAACATTATTATTAGGTGCTAAGAAGAAGTGGCGGAAAATACACAGAGGAGTTCATTATCATAAACCTGTAGCTTCTGTCACCTTTTTGTACTGTGGTTCTACGCCCCGACGCCCCTCGGAGGCGAACGCAAAAACAGGTGGTGTGCTATAAAATTCATTTCTACCCACTTCCGAGACTTAATTGGCCATTGGAAAACAATTATTCCTGCTTTTATTAATACCAGAATGGGAGTAAAATGGCGAAGATGAGAAGCGATAATTTGAATTAGAATAAGGTTAAATATTGATAGGTAATTAGTTTTTCTCTCGGTTTAGACCTTATAAAGAAGCTCAAAGTTGCATAGCGAATGGACTATGGCCTATGAATTATGGAGATATAGAGGCATATGCTCGATGTTTCTTTACGAGATCGAATCAGAAATGAGGAGATCCGCAAACGCTCTAAAGTCGCTGACATAGCCCGACGGATTAGCAAGCTAAAGTGGCAATGGGCAGGGCACATAGTACGCAGATGGAGCAGCAAGGTTCTGGAGTGGACGTCACACAAGCGCAGTGTAGGGCGTCCACCCACAAGGTGGACCGACCTCATAAAGGTAGCAGGAAGGCGCTGGATGCAGTCCGCTACCAACCGGGCAATATGGAAATTTGAAGAGGCCTATGTTCATCAGTGGAAGTCTTGTAACTGAAATGATGATGATGATGACTAGTCGGAGAATTTATCTTTTCTTAAAGGTTTTAAACCTTTGTTTTTGTTTGTCATCTGTCATCCGCTTTGCAATGGAAGGAAGTCGAACCTTAATTTCGAACTCCTCCTATGTTCTTGTGATTAATTTCGTTGCGGGTCCAATGACAGTTTAACTTTCCCCCGGGACAAACTTGACCTTCATTGGTTGGGTTTTTGTGGCGGTCAAGCTATAGATCCTGGCTACACAGGAGTTGCAGTGGTGGGAACGAGAGGTGGGAATAGTAGACGGAGAATGTGGTAGACACTGGATGTTCACTGCGGAATATAGGCCTCCCCTAAGGATTTCCACAACGACCGGAGGTACGCTGCCCACATCCAAGTGAAGACACACGGGAAAAACAAAGAATGTCAAAAAACTACAATTAAGAGAAAAACAGTTTTTAAAGGTAATTTGAAAGTCCATATTTCTTTCATTTTAGACTCTTTTATGTGAAATATTGAAACAACTTATTACTGTGTTAACAAATGCTTTGTCTGTACTTCTAAAACTCGATTTGTTTAAATAAGTTTTAAGTTATGGTCCATAACATAACCGTTTCTTGTCTTGAACAAACAAACACAAATTGAACTATTACAGTTGACTACGATGATTTTACCCAATTCTGATTTTTGAAATATAATGTTTCCCTAAAAAGCTAACAGATGGCATTAAAAAGTCCGTTTCACAAAAAAGGTGACATTCATTGTTTTTCCCGTGTGGTCTTCAAGTGCTTTCACAAGCTTCACCAGATCGTATTCACCTAGTGTGAGGCTTACCTACACTGCATCTTCCATTGTATACCTTCTTCTTCTTTTCGTGTTGACAACAAACCTACACAGTGTCAGCCCAAAACTCCGCCACAAAAGTGGCATTGTCAGCAGCCGGCTTTTACCCGTGGTCCCCCCAACATGTCCCCACCTAGGTGACATGCAATGTTTGCCACTTAGTGCGGTGGGACCATGGTTAAAATAAATTACCCGTAAACCCACTGGCAAACACTGTTCAGAACGGTGGGACAACGGGTAAAAAAAATTACCCGTGGACGCACCAGGGGGACATGTTGGGGGGACCACGGGTAAAAGCCGTCAGCAGCACTCATCAAATCCTCCTGAGTGCAGTTGTTGGGTGCACTCAGGAGGATTTGATGAGAGGATGCAGTAAGCCTTCCCGTAGAGCGACTTCTTTGCTCGGGTCCTCCCCGTGAGCAGCGGCAGAAGCCGTGAAACGAACTACTGCACCACGATGACAAACCGAAGTTGAAAACTTTATTATAATGCTTAAAGCATCAGGTTATAAACGTTTTTGGCCGAATCTTGCGAAATACTTAGTCAAAATCAACACGGATAATCCGCTTTGCGTAATAGAACAAATTTCCATGCATTAAAATATTTTGAGCTTCCCCACGAAATTGATCCTTAATTCGTTGGTTTAGGACTCAAAATATAAGAGCTTATGGAAGACACTTCAAACACCGTTATAGAAGATATGACATGCTAATTTTCTATTCAACGAGGCGAATTTGATGATCGATTTAAAACAGAGCATTAGGGATGTCAAGGTTATCGATAATGGAAAATATCGATTGCTTTATACCCATTCATCATCTGGTAAGAGCACTTCCCTATTTGATTTACCAGGGGAAAATGGAGGATGTGTCCTTCATCCCTCTCACTCCAATAATAATTAGCGACGTATAAAAAGATATAGGAATATAAAGACAACTAAGTATGAGCAGACCTGATCATCTCCGCGAGTTTACGAAAACAAAACACGCACGATGGCCCACCTACAGGATACTATTCGACAAGGCCTCACATACGAGCGAACATTGACTCACGCACGCGTATTCTTGTGTATGATGGAAGAAAATAAAGAAAATGGTGTACTAAATACTGTGCAGTATTTAACTGCCTAAATAATAATAAAAACACAGAATGCACTTTTTTAAGTTGCCTCAAGACACTTGAGAGGTAAATAAGTAGTTAATATTATTCATGCTAAATCATGTATTTCCTTCGCCATTTTCCGCAGTTTGGCACCTCACGTCACATCATTTTACCGAAGTCAGCCCTATAGCTTCGGCGCAGTGCCGATCACTGACGTTTGTCAACAAAGTGGTGCTTGACTCTTGAGACAGGCTAAATTACACCATATTGTTAATGACATTGAGCATACATTTTTTAATATCTTCGCGAAGTAAAACTTCTGTACGTAGTACTTATTATTATTCTGTGGTATGAGTCAGACACAAGACACAGTCACCCACAAGGTGGACCGACGACATCATAAATACCGACGACTCATGTGTGATTATGAAATTCGAAATCCAAATTCGAACGGTTTGGTTCGGTTCGTAATTTTTTTAATAATATATTTTTTTTTATAATTTTCTTTCTTTCTTACTAATTTGTCTGTTTGAACTCTGACTCATCATCATCATCATCATTTCAGCCATAGGTCGTCCACTGCTGAACATAGGCTTTCCATGTTGATCGATTGGTAGTGGCCTGCGTCCAGCGCTTCCCTGCTACCTTTCATAGTCATAGTCATAGTCATATATGTTTATTGCATCATGTTGGTACATTTGGATCTTAAATATTAATACAGAGTCCCGAAACATGGCCCTGTAAGGGCATTGCAACATTATAGGTACATACAATATTAAAATCTAAATTATCAAAATAACAATATTACAGACAATTGCTTAGGTATATTTATTTATTTATCTAGATTTGAGATCAAAGAATTCTTTTAACGTGTAGAAACATTTACTTAGTAGCCATTCTTTTAATTTTTTACAAAACAAATTATCTTTTTCAATGCCTTTTATTTCCTTAGGTATCATGTTATATATTTTTATTGACATATGATAGGTTCCTGAGCTAACTAGATGTAATTTAGTGAAAGGTGGAACTAGTCTATTTCTATGTCTAAGGTTTCTTTCCTGAGGATAGAGATCTTTGGCTTGGGAATATTCATGACAATTTTTTCTGACAAGTTTACATATTTCTATAACATACAAAGAGGCGAGTGTAAGAATGTTAAGTTTTATGAAGTGAGGTCTGCAACTTTCCATATCTGTAATGTTAACGAGTATTCTAATACATCTTTTTTGCAATATAAATAATTGATTTACTTCTGTACTATTACCCCAAAGAATGATTCCGTAATTTAACCAAGAATGAGCATATGCATAATAGGCGCTGGTTGCAGTTTTTAAATCTGTACATTTTTTTAATTCATATAGTGCATAAGTAAATTTCGATAGTTTAGCGGCTATTTTCTCTACATGTGGTTTCCAATTAACATTTGTATCTATTTCTATCCCTAACATGGTAGACGAGGTCACAAAATCTATGTTACTGTTATTAAATGTTACATCTATTTTAAGGGGTTGTTTTTGCCTTGGTTTAAATTGCAATAATTTTGTCTTGGATATGTTAATTTCTAAATTGTGGTCCTGTAACCAGTTCAATATTTTATCTAGTGTACTCTGAAGTTGCTGTTGTAGTTCTTGGCGTTTATTAGTGATGATGATGATGAGTCAGAGTTCAAACAGACAAATTAGTAAGAAAGAAAGAAAATTATAAAAAAAAATATATTATTAAAAAAATTACGAACCGAACCAAACCGTTCGAATTTGGATTTCGAATTTCATAATCACACATGAGTGTTCACACTACAGTCCAGTTTTGTGGGATCCAGTAAGGTGGGATTGCCGGTTGCTGTGGGAACGGGCTCTAAGTCGATAATATTCCATCGACAAATATTGGAAAAGTCACACACATCCCTACAAAGCCTTTGAACGTTTATTAAGTTAAAAGCAAATTAAGAGACGTTTCTAAAAGTCTTAAGACTAAGATATAATTTTCTATAAAATGAATTTCAAAGATAATCTTAATTTTAAAAATAATACAATAAGAAAGGACCATTTTAAGATTAGGTCGCTCAAAAGTGACGGCCAAATCTTCCATTTGCCTTTAGTGAATTAAAGAGACGGATTAGCAAGCTGAAGTGGCAATGGGCAGGGCACATAGTACGAAGACCTGACGGCCGATGGGGGCAAGGTTCTGGAGTGGAGGCCGCGTACCGAATTACGCAGCGTGAGCACTGAGCATCCAGCTACAAGATGGACCTACGATCTGATAAAGGTTGCAGGAAGGAGCTGGATGCAGGCCGCTATCAACCCAGCAAAGGAAATAATATTTAGGACAGCCTAAAGAACATAGTCTTAACTAGCAGTGAACCCTACCTAGCAGTTTAACCGCCTCTGTGGTCTAGTGGTAAGACCACCTGCTTCAGACGCAGAGGTCCCGGGTTCGATTCCCAGTGGGGACAGTTTTTTCTGTTCGGTTTGGTTGGTGGTAGGGCTTGTTCTAAGTCCGCCTGGCTAGCTACCACCATCTTACCTAAGTCTGTCGCCATAACAACAATGTTAACAGCATTATTGTGTTCCGACAGTTAGAGGTAAGATAGCCAGTTCCTCCGTGGTTGAGGATTCCGGGTGAAGCTGGCTTCCACCTTCGGCCTGATCATCACTTTCCATCAGGTGGGATGCGGGACAAGGGCCAAAAAAAAAATAAAAATTATGTTAAGTGAGATGCAGTCTAGGATGGTGTACACCTGCCCAGTGCCCAGTAAGCGCTTATTCACTCTCGCCTTTAAGAGGCCCGGATTATAGTGTTCAGGAAAGACAGCAGCAGGCAGCGAATTGCAGTCCTTAACTGGGGGCCTAGTGTGAGCTTACATCAAATAGTGAGCGCGTCAAAAAATGACATTAAATGTATGACAGCGCCCCTAGCGGGAAACGTTCAAGAACTAAAATTTTCATACATTTTTTAAACGTGCTCAATAGTGAGCGCGTTTGATGTAAACTCACCATCCACTGTTCGCATTATAAAAGAGTTAGCGAAACTTGGTGCCAGTTTTTTCAGTAAATCCTGTCTAAATGTGTGTCTACAAAAGAAAAATACTTTTAATATACACTTTAGAATCTAATCAACAGAAGCGAACGTCTCGCCATTCGTAAAATGTATCAAATTGGAACTTTTTTACTTACGATATTGTACACAATCTCGTATATCAAGTGTCACTGGAAATGTACGGAATCCAATCAAATATTTAGCAATGACGGGGAAGACACAGTGTGGAATTGTACAGTAGACTATATTAACTGATAGAATAGAAAAATATTATAAAATATCTTCACAGAATGTTATTTAAATAAAGTATCTGTTGGTTGTGTCAAAAGACAGTTCAATTTCAGAAAGTAAATAATATTAGTGAGATGGGATAAAAATAAATCTTAATGTACAATCCATATACGTAAAATAGATTTAGCCTCGTTTGTTAACTCGGCCAAATACCATAGTAGAACAAATACCTTCCTAAGGCTTTCCACGACGATCGGTCCTGCACTGCCCGCATCCAGGTATATCCCGCAACCTTCACTAGATCGTCAGTCCACCTAGTGGGAGGCCACTCTACGCTCGCCTTTCGAGAACTGAGAGTCAGTGAATTCCAGTTTCTAGCTGTTAGCAAGAAAAGAGAAGCTCAGTACGAGCTAGTGGAATGTCGGCTTAGGTGACTCCTAATAGACCTAACCTTTTTTTTTCGGGGAAAAATGCATTGAATTGCATATCTACCCTACGGGAACAGGGTAGGTTATGATGACGAGGCATACCCACTAAAAAGACCCCGGTGCTCCGTCATTCGCCTTAAGTGGGAAGGAACTGTGGGATTCCGGACAAAAGCCTTCACTACCACAGTCCCTCCCGGCGTAATAGACCTTTTTTTTTTTTTTTTTCGTCGGGAAATGCTTTGCGCATACCCACTGGTCTATGGGGACGGCCAGTGGGTTATGTGGGACTCTCCCCGCCTACCCACTAAAGGCGGGGCCTACCCACTAAAACCCGACGGTTTCCACCAGAGCCCAAAGAAACGGAGCCGCGAGTTATTGTCCTGGTTGGACATTCGTCCGCAGCTCCGCCTCAGGCTAGAGGCTCGCTCACGTGCAAGCCTCTCTGGCTTCGAGGGAACCCCCAATTCCCTCCTCCAGTTGTTTTTTATAGAGGCTTTCTCCTCGCGGCCCTGGTAAAACAGGACCCCCGGCCCGCCGTAGCGGGTTACGGTCTGCTCTATGCCGCTGCTCGGTCAGCTCTGCTGATCAGAGAAGTACCGAGAGCGGCCCTCCAAAGAATGGGCCCGGGCAAACGCCCCGCCAGCCCCCACCTGTGGGGGTTTTTAAAGATGTCCCCTGCATCGTGGCCCGGGCAAATGCCTCGACGGCCCCCGGCCCACTCAATTTTGGGTTACGGGTTGCCCGACAGGCCCGCCGAGTTGACGAGACCTGCCGCGCAGGTGAGAAGTTAGCCGCCCGCGTGAACAGACCACGCGGACGTTGCCCAGGGTGCACCACGAGGAGGTCCCTCACCATCGCTAATAGACCTAACCTAACCTAACCTAACCTACTGCATACAACTATGCTGTGGCAAATCTTCGAAAGATACTGTGTTCCGAATCACGCCACTCGAAACTTGATTTGTCGCACTCACAGCCCCGGAACAAAATTACGATATCGTACACGAAAAAAATCGAGTGCTATTTAGAAAGAAACCGGTCAAGTGCGAGTCGTTCTCGCGCACGAAGGGTTCCGCACGAGGCTTTTGTTGTTGAATGGGAGCATCCCTTAAATGTTTATTTTATTTTAATTTACTTTTAAAGTGAATACACGACCAAATATTCCGTGAGTATTTCAAGCGGCTACCTGTTACCGTTATTAATATCGAACAAAAAAACCCCTTTAAATATTAATTTTATTGTTTTTAGTAACTATTTGTTGTTACCTATATCAGGCCTGTTCATCTCCGCGAGTTTACATCGAAAACAAAACACGCACGATGGCCCACCTACAGGATACGATTCGACAAGGCCTCACATACGAGCGAACAGTACTAAATACTGTGCAGTATTTAACTGCCTAAATAATAATAAAAACACAGAATGTACTTTTTTAAGTTGCCTCAAGACACTGAGAGGTAAATAAGTAGGGGAGAGGGGGGCAGCTTTGGACAGGGGCAGCTTAGAACAAATGAATTTAAAAATCACTGGTTTAGGCTACAATGGTATAAATCATAATTTATATTGCCAGCACTGATGCGAATAGCCGTCACATCTAATTTTTAATATCTAACTGTAGGTTAACCGGCAAAAGTGGTTTCTTGTTTTTCGCATTTTTTTATTTTGGTTCTAAGGTTTTTGTGGACGTAGTTTTATAAAATAGTGAGTGGTTTGTTTACTATATGGAAGTTTAAATAGTTTCAATGAAGATTTGATAAGAAATTGCGATATAAAAGTATGTTCCGTTATTAAATTTATGTTTTTTTCTGGAAATATACCCATGGGGCAGCTTTGAACGAAATGGTTGGGGCACCTTTGAACTTTATAAATTTTCTTTTTTAAGTGGTATTATGAAACCTTAAGTTTTCTAATACTTCGTAGAAGGTTTTTACATAAAAAATAAGCAGATTGCTTTACTGTGACAGATAAAATTTCAAGCTGGGTGAAGTCCGGGCAAAAGCTAGTTTTAGTAGTTGATTGATATTTTTTAAATTATGCAGTTTTGTCTTTGATGTGTCATTAAACAGAAAGTTTATTATTATTTAGTTAATTGATATATCTTATATTTACTTTTTTTTAAACAATATCCCTAAGTTTTGTGTTAATTTGTACAGAGTGATGTAAAATAAAATAAACATGTTAAATTGATCCCAAATGACAGTGATCATTTAAAATTTTGTTTATTAATTATTTTAAAAATACACATTCATAAATATTCAGTTTTATTTCATTGAAAAAAATACTAATTCAAAACTGCCCCAGGCGTGTTCAAGGCTGCCCCGACTACGGGGCAGTTTTGAACGTTTACAGGTCTGTGCAAAAATCTAAATATCTTAATAAGCGTTCATGAATAATTAAGAAGAACATCATTATTTTGTTGTGTGATAACCATGACCTCTATCTAGGAAGAAAAAATTAATGAAATCGTTCAAATTTGGAAGATATTTAATAAAGTATGAAAATTGTTCAAAGCTGCCCCCCTCTCCCCTAGTTAATATTATTCATGATAATTCATGCTAAATCATGTATTTCCTCCGCCATTTTCCGCAGTTTGGCACCTCACGTCACATCATTTTACCGAAGTCAGCCCTATAGCTTCGGCGCAGTGCCGATCACTGACGTTTGTCAACAAAATGGTGCTTGACTCTTGAGACAGGCTAAATTATACCATATTGTTAATGACATTGAGCATACATTTTTTTAAATACCTTCGCGAAGTAAAACTTCTGTACGTAGTACTTATTATTATTCTGTGCCTATATCGGCAACAGAAATAATTATTATCATCTGTGAACATTTCAACTGTCTACCTATCACGGTTCATGAGATACAGCCTGGTTACAGACAGACAGACAGAGAGTGAAGTCTTAATGCTGGTTTTCTATGTATAGTTAATCAATTTTTATCCAAATCTGTCCGGCAAATGTCCTGTCTTTGGACAGAATTTTCGAAATTTTACCTTCATACTGTTCATAAGACATCATATTTAAACAATTTTAAAGTGTAAAAGCATCAAAAATTATGGATTTGATCGAAACCAGATTGAAAGACAGTTGAAGGACGGATTTTGGACAAGGATTGATTAAACTTATAGGGAAGCGGTCTTAGAAATAGGGTCCCGTTTTACCATTTGGGTACGGAACCCTAAAAACCAAGAGATATTGGAGATACAAATGAGATTTTTTCTAATTTAGAAGATATTTGATTGCTTATAACCTTTCGGGTATGGGGAACCCTTTCACAAGGTTCTAAATTACTTTCGAAGGTTGGAAGTTTTTACCCGAAAACGCCAGAAGGCTATTGTAGATTGCGTTCAGTCTATTGGATTACAATAAGTACGGCTTCTAAAAGTGTATGATGCTCACGTAGAATTTCATGATTTTCGTTAAAAGTCATAAAAACATTTATTTTTTGTAAGTAGGCTTTTATAGTGCACTTTTTTACACGTCCAAATCTTACAACTTCTTCAGAAGAAGTCTAAAACTAAAGTTGTGGGAAAGAGAGGTGAGATCCCGTAAACTCTACTCTATCAGAATTGCAGTTCTTATTTTTATGCATGTGCCGCTCACTCCTATAACTTCTTTGAGTTTCTTTTAATGATTTTAAATGACTTATGATTTTTATGACTTGTGTTATTTATTTGTGACATTTGTGACTTCTGTGGCTTCCATGACTCCTATAAATTAAAATTCAAATTCAAATCTTTATTGCGTACTAAGTGACAAAATCTTCTGATTCTTATGACTCCTATGACTCATGTGACTTCTATGACTTCTACGACTTCTTACGACTTCTAATGACTTCTATGACTTCTGTGACTTCTATCAATTCTTTGAAAAAAATGCTTACCTCGTTGAACCTCCTGATAAGAGCGCGCACAGTGCTTTTGGCTTGCGGCGTATGCGTCGGCGGCGCCCGTCGGATCATGTGCCGCTCACTCACGGCTCCTAGCACCCCTTCACCTCCAAGGTCGAGCGTCACCTGCCTGAGGTAGTCTATTGGTGGTACCTGTGGAGACAGATGGTTATGTTAGTATATGACCTACACTGAACTGTCCCACCAAACTCATTGACAGGGGGGCGCCGCCATCGTTCAACTATATGGTTTCCAACATGGCAAAAATTGGAACCAGGTATCCGGTATTGACGGTGGCGCCCCCCTGTCAATGTCACGGGACAGTTCAATGTATTGGGTTGGGTGTATAGGTTCGTATTTGACGATTATTAGTAGTTAATTTGTTATTACAAAAATTACTAATAGTCCCGTTAGCCCCTCGTACTAAGCTAAATATGCTTGTATCACGAGCTCAGATCATAGTAATGAGTCCGCTCACCATAATAGTCGAGCGACGGCGGGGCTATAAAAAATCTTACATATTTTTTGACTTTTTCCTTAGATAAAAACAGTGGGTCTAGACAAAGTGCAAATTATAATCGCAAACCAGTCGATAAGTGGTCGAAAAAGCCCCTTTTTTGTATGGAATTTTGACGGATTCGATTTTCGATTCGATCAAAAAGTGCGTTTTGTCTAGGGGGGCAGGTCTAGTTTCACCTATTTTCATATGTGCACTTTATCAAGACTCACACTGTATTTAAAGCTTTGAATTTGGGAGAGTCGCATTTTGCCAACTCATAAAAAAAGCACAGTAAAAAACATAACCCTCCTTCTGGCGCAGTCGGTTAAAAAAAGTATGCCAATGGACTAGCGTGTCAACTACCCTATTGAATTTATATCTAAACTGTTTTTCTTTTGATACAAATAACAAGCAAGCGTTTTTATGACAACAAACTCAAATTAAACCGAGCGTAAAAACTAGTTTCCCTCCCTCCACCCCCCTTTATAGCCGCAGATGTCGCCACCACTTAACTTCTTGTGAGTGTAAAGGAGACTACACACCGAACCCGCCGACTTGGGGTCGCCGAAACGCCTTGGTGTCGGCGGATTTATTCTAAACTAGCTGACCCGGCAAACTCCGTGCCTTCTATGTTTTTATGGGAGAGGAGGCAAACGAGCAGATGGATTACTTGTGTGCTTACCATGAGTTTACGTTACGTGTGCGTCAAAAAATCTATGAAGATATTAGTTTTTGAAAGTAGTTGCTAGAGGCGCTGTAGGTATAATCTGTACTTCTATACTAATATTATAAATGCGAAAATAACTCTGTCTGTCTGAACCGATTTTGATGAAATTTGGCATAGAGATAGTTTGAGTCCCGGGAATGGACATAGGATAGTTTTTATCCCGGTTTTTGAAACAAGGTCGCGCGCGATAAAGTTTTTCTGTGACAGACAAAATTCCACGCGGGCGGAAAGCTATCTGTCATACATTAATATCATTTTTTTACGCAGTGCACTAGCACCTAATGTAAGCTCATGGTAACCACACTTGGTGGTATAGCCTTATTCCAATTGTAACAAAGACGTGTTGCGAACTTTTTGGCTACTTTGGGTGTCACGAACTTTTTGACTCTGATTGTACTATCCTGACTGCCTCTCACTTAACATCAGGTGTGGTTGCATCAAATACTTGCTTTAAAAAAAAAGATTATTAGTAATTTGTTATTACACAAATATTACTAATAGTCCCGTTAGCCCCTCGTACTAAGTTAAATATTCTTGTGTCACGAGTGAGCTCACCACAATAGTCGCGCGGCGACGGGGACCGAACCCGCGTTCCCCGGACCACGAGTCGGCCAGTCCGACCCCTTCACTGTTCAGTTATCGTGGCTTTGACATCATTATTTCAGCCATAGGACGTCATCTGTTGAACATAATTTTGCTGTACTTGCTTTGTACAGCATTAAAAAAAATACTCAAGTCGGCGGGCCGCCAGTTTAGTATGTAAACCCCTTTATACAAGTTGCGTAACATACAGAACAAATATACACAATTTTAAACCTTACTGTATGGACTTAAGCATGTGAAGATGTTTCTGCCACTAATTGCGAGATAGGAACCGTTATGGTGGGGTAAGTTGGGTAATAAACAATGGTGGATTTAGACAGAGTTTATGGTGTATACCATATTCCTAGTACGTTCCTTCCTATAATTATGTTTCTATAAAATTACCAAGTACTATGTTCCTACATTGATTCTAAATTATCAAGTATTTTCATGAAATATTTAGCTGAATGTTTAAATGTAACTACAGTAGGCTAAAAAGCCGAAGCAATTTCGTAAAAAGTGTGTCTCCTTCATGACTATCGGTCAAAAGAGAGATGCAGGTTAAGTTTTTAAATAGACTTCGGACGCAGGTTGGCCGAAGTAAGGACAATCTGGTCAGGTGGGGATTCTTGGATGGCTTAAACATGGAGTGCAGGTGCGGTTTTGTTCCCCAGTCGATGAAGCACCTGATGTCGTGCTCTGAGTGCCCAAGCAACTGCACTCAGGAGGATTTGATGAGTGCTGCTGACAACGCCACTTTTGTGGCGGAGTTTTGTGCTGACACTGTGTAAAAGAAGAAGAAGCAGAGAAAAAGTGTCGGTTACAAAATCTTCTATATCATCAAAAGTTTAATTTCGTTGCGGGTCCAATGACAGTTTAACTTTCCCCCGGGACAAACTTGACCTTCACTGGTTGGGTTTTTAGTCAAGCTGTAGATCCTGGCTACACAGGAGTTGCAGCGGTGGGAACTATAAGTGGGAACAGTCCTGTAGGTCGTCTATAAGGTAAATTAAGCTCATAGCAGATTTATCAACTCGGAAAGGGATCAACACCGTATCGCCTTTCGCAAGCTGTCATTGCCTTTCGCGCGCTGTCAATGAGGGCTATCGTTTTAGCGCTCACCAGTTGGCGCCACTGTAGAGTAAGGTCCTGTCACTTGCTAGTAGCGAAGACAGTGGCACCAACTGGTGAGCGCGAAAGTAGTAGGAGGACTATCGCATTTGCACTCATCAAGATGGCGCCACTGTAGAGTAAGGTACTGTCAATGGCCAGGGGTGCCAACTGTTGAGTATAAAAACGATAGCCCTCATTGCGGTGCGGATAAGTGTGCGTTGCAGTATGGAGTTTCATTCAAAGAATACTGACCGCCTCGAGTTGATACGGTTACGATCCCTTTCCGGGTTGATAAATGTGCGCTGTCCTTTACTCGGCGTCTGCCCAACGGATTGAATAATTGATTATTAATCAATTTAATTGCTCGTTAATAAGTTAATTTATTATTAATCGACCGTTAGTGATTGGACGGACGGGATAAGCCGTGGTTATAAAAGTACCATTGGTTATTATAATAGTTTGATATTAATTAACCCTAATAACTTATTTAAAGGTAAAACTTTTATAGAAACCATTTTACACGTCATGATAAGTTATATTGATATGAGTTCATAAATAAATAAATAAATATCCTTGGACATTTTACACTGCGCTTCTAGTCCCAAACTAAGCAAAGCTTGTACTACGGGTACTAAACAACGGATATAAACATACTTAAATACTTTTTTTTTGGAAATACATACTTTATTATACATAGAAAACACCCAGTCCAATACAAACAAATATGTTCATGCACACAAATGTTTGTACTGTGCAGGAATCGAACCCGCTACCTCCGGAATAGTAGACCGTTTCGAACCACTACACCAAACGGCCGACAATAGATCTATATATATAAAAGAAAGTCGTGTTAGTTACTCCACTTATAACTCAAGAACGGCTGAACCGATTTAGCTGAAAATTGTCAGGGAGGTAGTTTAGAGCCAGGAGAAGGACATAGGATACTTTTTATCCCGTTCGTAATAAAAAAAAAGTCTGCTTATTTATTGCCATTAAGGCGGAACAAAGTTCGCCGGGTCAGCTAGTTAATTATAGTTGTTGCAATTCACGAAGGCGAGTGAGCTTTCCATGTGTGGTGGCTCGCTACTGTTCGTTTTCCAAAAGTTTTGACAGACATTACACTATCGTTATTACACGTACACACACACAACAAGTTAAGCTCACTCGCCTTTGTGAGTTGCAAGAACTATAGCTGATTTACATAGTTTCTATCAACTTTACCGCCTACCAATTTCATTAATTTACGAATTAATAATTATGAACTACGAAAGTCTAACGTAGCGAAATAATCTTCACCGCTACGAAGTTGCTACGATCTGACTCTACGAGTTTCGTAGCTAAGTCAATAATCTTCGCGCTACGGATTCCGTAGTATGCTACGGTTTGTAGCGTTTAGAGAAACGCGTTTTTGTTAACCCTTAACTGGTATCGTGGGGGCCGCGCGGCCCCCACGCATGACGTTTTCTTTGATTTCTAAGAAGCTACGCATCTTGGGCACCCAAAATTTTTGGTATTCTCATTTCGGCGCTACTCGCGTCTGGTACAGGCGTTTCAGCACTGTATCATTCACCAGGACGAAGATATGCATGTGTTGGGGTCCGCGCGGCCCCCACAATACCAGTTACGTTAGTTTTTTTTCATGGCAATTTTTATTTGATTTTTGTTTTTTTGCCGTATTGATGGCTTACTAGTGATAAAACAATAGAAGGATACCTAGAACGACGTTTTTGATTCCAAATTAGTGATTAGTAGCATGTCAGAAGAAGGATATAGTGATAATAAAATTATACGTCATTGTGAAGACCCAATAACCAATATTAGGTCGATAATGAGGATATTGATTCTGATTTTAGAGTTTTTTCTTCAGAGAGCACAGTATGTTATGAGACTGTATAATCGGACATTCTCATTTATTTGATGAATCGTATAGAACTCAGTCATACAAACATGATAGTAAAACTCCCGTTTGAAAATTCCAAGTAGTTTTCGCGGTATAAAAATTCAAAGTTACCTATTTTATTACTTCAAAATTATGCAAAAATATTCTCACTCGTTAACTAATAACATTTAATTCAGAATTGTTATAATACTTCATAGAGCTTTTAAAACTACACGTAATAAGCGTATTAAGTGCTTCGTAAACGCATTCAGTTAATTAGGAAAAATGATTTTAGTGATTTTTGCTTTTATTTTTTTTCTCAATTATACCTTAATATATGCAAACATTTTTAATTGCAAGATATAGTCTGATATTTAATCTAATTGTATAAAAAAAATCAGCTTTAAATTCCGTGATATATTTGAGGAAAATCAAATTGAAAATATGCGCCATATAGAATTGTAAATTTCCCATCACTTTTTAATAGCAATATTTCTTTTGGATGTTTAAATATCATCAGCTCGATTGTACCAGATTATTGTATTGACATTCGATTTACATAGGTTTCAAATAGATGAGAAAATGATTAAAGGTAGGATAAATTCGACTTCCCAGATTTGTTTACATACTTTTTTAGTTAGTTACTTACATGCAACTTAAATTAATATAAGAGTGTTAAAAAAGAAAAAAGACTCGACTTGAGAACCTCCTCCTTTTTTTGAAGTCGGTTAAAATAATGTGAATGTGACTTTTTAGAACCTACAACACTATGCACATAACAGGCGGGATTTGAAACTTTTTAGACATGAATTATTCCTTCCAAAATTGTCGACATAAAAGACTAGACTAGACTCGTAAAAATTTTATAAAGTCGTTTTATGTTTTTTCTCAAATATATCACGGAGTTTAAAGCTGATTTTATTAATACAATTAGATTAAGTATCAGACTATATCTTGCAATTAAAAATGTTTGCATATATTAAGGTATAATTGAGAAAAAAAATAAAAACAAAAATCACTAAAATCATTTTTCCTAATTAACTGAAGGCGTTTACGAAGCACTTAATACGCTTATTACATGTAGTTTTAAGAGCTCTATGAAGTATTATAACAATTCTGAATTAAATGTTATTAGTTAACGAGTGAGAATATTTTTGCATAATTTTGAAGTAAAAAAATAGGTAACTTTGAATTTTTATACCGCGAAAACTACGTGGAATTTTCAAACGGGAGTTTTACTATCATGTTTGTATAACTGAGCTCTATACGTTTCATCAAATCAATGAGAATGTCCGTTTATACAGTCCCATAACACACTGTGGAGAGTGAAAATGAAGATGTTGTAGGACCTAGTCAATCCAGCTACTATGAAAAAATAAATACAAGTGGTCTGAAAATCCACCAGTACCTGCTAATGTTTGTCAATATAATATTTATGTTTTTATTTTTATAAAATGCTTATTATTTTTATTAAACTTTACATTAAAACTTTATTTATTATTAAGTTCACATTATTATGGATTAATTAAAATAATAATATTTTTGGTTTTAACTTTCTAAACGTAGGTTTCGTAGATATTTGTAACGTTAAAAAAAATTAAGTAAAAAGTTGTTACTATTATGTAATGTCTTGAAGTATACAGTGTGAGTCACGTTAAAGTGTACATATGAAAATAGATGAAACTAGACCTATTTTTATCGACAAAAAAGAGGTCAAAAAATTTTTGAGATTTTTTTTTATTTTTTTATAGAATTTTTTTTCTTCCAATTACTTATTGTAAAGAAAACGTAATAACTTTTAAACTAAGCGGTATATCCTGATAAAATAAAAACAGTAATAATGCAAAATAACAGGCGATACTAAAAAAATACATAAAATACACTAAAAAGGCCAACAAATAATAAAAAATGATACTTTTTGAAAAAAATCTGCTTAAAAATTCGTGTTTTTTTGGTTATTTGATAAATTTCTCCAAAAAATGCCCCTATAACCGGTAGTTTTTATTACTTTGTATTATTCTCTATCGTATTACCTTCGTAAAACCAAAAATCGCATGTCTCTATCCCTATCACAACGTTTGCAATGATCGTTTGAACTAAGCCTCTCCGGGCGCGCCATTCAACGCTTCGTTAACAACAAAACTGAAAATGGCTCTAGATTTGTAATTTTGATAAAGACAAGTTAGATTTCAAATAAAAACAAAATATTTCGAAGTAAAATAAGCATTTTAGTTAAAATTAAAATTGTCTCTACCTGTAGCGGAGAATAATGTTGTGGCAGGCCTTTGTTCAAACGATCATAGCAAATGTTGTGATAGGGATAGAGACATGTAATTTTTGGTTTTACAAAGATAATACGATAGAGAATAATAGAAAGTAATAAAAACCACCGGTTATAGGGGCATTTTTTGGAGAAATTTATCAAATAACCAAAAAAACACGAATTTTTAAGCAGATTTTTTTCAAAAAGTATCATTTTTTATTATTTTCTGGCATTTTTTGTTTATTTTATGTATTAGTTTAGTATCGCCTGTTATTTTGCATTATTACTGTATTTATTTTATCAGGATATACCGCTAAGTTTAAAAGTTATTACGTTTTCTTTACAACAAGTAATTGGAAGAAAAAAAATTCTATAAAAAATTAAAAAAAAATCTCAAAAATTTTTTGACCTCTTTTTTGTCGATAAAAATAGGTCTAGTTTCATCTATTTTCATATGTACACTTTAACGTGACTCACACTGTATAAGTAAGATGATTTAATACAATTAAAACTAAATGATTACATAGAAAAAGCCTGATATATGTCATTTATGAGCATTTATTCAAGTATATAGGTAAAACATGCTTGCTAGAAGCAAACACAGTATGGGGGCCGCGCGGCCCCCCACGATACCAGTTACGTATGTCCAATTTACGATACCAGTTAAGGGTTAAATATTTACTCGACGTAAGGTTACGACGACGGAAGGGTTTTATATGACAGTAGCTTTTGCCCGCGGCTTCACCCGCGTGAAATTTTGTGTGTCACAGATCGTCATAAATTATAGCCTATATGTTATTCTGGGTTATAAACAATAATACTGTAAAGTTTCATCAAAATCCGTTCAGTAGTTTTTGTGTGAAAGAGTAACAAACATCCAGACATCCAAACTTTCGCATTTGTAATATTAGTAGGACTAGCGGCTCGCCCCGGCAATGGAACTTCCCGGCTTTTCTCTTCTTTAATATGCATGTTTTATACCTATAAACCTTCCTATTGAGTCACTCTATCTATTAAAAAAACCGCATAAAAATCCGTTGCGTTGTTCTAAAGATCTAATAGGCCAGTAGAATTAAACACAAAAATTGATTAAATCGGAAATAATTCCTACAAAAGATTTTTTTGCTTTAATGGCTTCATTGGTTGCCCATTAAGACTCTCCTAAGTTTTCGACTTCGACGGAGTTGTGCTTAAGTGGTGGGGGCCCCCGAAAGCGGCGTTTTTTCGGTCTTCCGGTTATACCGCGTAAAGGACTTACCCTATCGAAAAGTGGTCTTCATGACGGTTAAAGGGCACTTAATCCTGCATTGAATAAGACCAAATTCATATGTTTTGGACAAACAGTTCTCGCGCTAAAGTTCGGCAAAGTAGAAAATATACGTATAATTAATGACCCTCTCCACGTCCAATGGCTTGTTACCCACATGCTTCCAAGCCTTGTAAAGGGTCGCCTTAACCAGTGTAACCCTAACAAGGCTCACGAGTTTGATTCGCTTATCCTTGTTCGTCCCAGCCGTTCCTTAACTGCGGTTGCTGCACCTCTTCCTGACACTCTCCTGAACGACTCTGTGTTACCTAATGTGGCTGCCTCTCTTCCTTGTACCCTCCTGTACGATTGCATTGCTTAGCTATATGCCTGGTCCAAGGTTCGACGCCACAAAATCAACTTTGTACGCGTGAAAATAGTTTAAATACTATTTTCCGTGCTTGCAACATTTTTCTTTACTGCTTCGCCTCTATTAGTCGTAGAGTGATTGTATATATCCTATAGCCTTCCTAAATGTATGAGCTATTCAACACAAAAATAATGATTTCAATCAAACTAGTAATTCTTAAGATTAGCGCGTTCAAACAAACAAACAAAAAACTCTTCAGCGTTTTAATATGAACTTGTTGTTGTTGATTTTTGGCGTCGAACCTTAGACCAGGCATACGGCTAGGCAACGTAGTCATGCAGGAGGATACAAGGAAGAAGGGCAGCCACAGTAGGTAACACAGAGTCGTTCAGGTGAGTGCCAGGAAGAGGTGCAGCAACCGCAGTTAAGGAACGGCTGGGACGAACAAGGATAGGCGCATCAAGCTCGTAAGCCTTGATAGGGTTACACTGGTTGAGGTGGCCCTTTTCAAGACTTGGAAGCCTGTGGGTAACAAACCATTGGACGTGGAGAGGGTCATTAATTATACGTATATTTTCTACTTTGCCGAACTTTAGCGCGAGAACGGTTTGTCCAAAACATATGAATTTGGTCTTATTCAATGCAGGATTAAGTGCCCTTCAACCGTCATGAAGACCACTTTTTAATAGGGTAAGTCCTTTACGCGGTATAACCGGAAAACCGAAAAAATGCCTCTTTCGGGGGCCCCCACCACTTAAGCACAACTCCGTCGAAGTCGAAAACTTAGGAGAGTCTTAATGGGCAACCAATGAAGCCATTAAAACAATAAAATCTTTTGTAGGAATTATTTCCGATTTAAAAGCTAATTCTACTGGACTATAAGCATACCCTCGTAAGCCCGGATGTGCCTCAGAAGGAACTGAAACTTTGTAGTCGGTAACGCCGAGACATTTTCGGAGGTGAATTGTAAGTATCGCCGGATGTGCTTTCAGAGGAACTAAAACTTTAGCGATAATTTTAAGTTCAAAAATTCGCGCCTATCGAAAAAAACGAGTGATAGTCTATGGCTCAAAGTATTCAAAATCAGGTATCCGAACTTATTAATGTAAAAAAAACAGAATGTCACTGTCAAATTATCATTTTTCTTTGACAAGGTGGTTCTTCCGAGCGGACGTGATTTACGATTAATTTTTTTTCTTCACGTAAACGTAGTTTAATTGAAAAACTAACCAGTGTAATTAAAGTTAAAATACTGCTAAACAAGCAAAGAAAATATTTTTACCAATTCGAAGAAGTTTTGTATGATTTTTTTTCGTTTGAAAATAATAGTTCTTTGCAAGGAACATTCGGTCTTAATGGTGAAAGTTTTATTTTTGTATATTTTTTCTATTGAGATGAATTGAGAATTGGACTTTTAAAATTATGATATGATTGAGAAAATTTACTATGAGAACGTTCTGATTTTTAGTTTAATAAATATTATAATTAACATGAATATTGACTTTACTTCTTATACATTCTAACCTATCATTATTGTATGTTATAAAACCGATAGTACTTTTAAAAGTACTAATTATGGAACATTAAATAAAATTAAAATACTTGTGCCTTTTCAGTTACATTTATTAATATCATTATTGTATCTTTATGTAGTATTAATTTATTAAGGAGGTTACATTTATGTTTTACTTTAAAGTATAATATACAATTTATTTACTTTTTCTTTTTAAAGTCTGTAATACCGAATGTTCTTTTAAGAGAAAACATTTTTATATTATTTTTTACCTAAAATAAGCTCTATGCACTATTATATAGGGTCCCTGAAAATATGGGTGCAAAAGAAAATCTCTAACATAGAAATTTTTTTACTCGAAGTGCTCGGCGTTTACGACTTCAAATTATTCGTTCTTCTAAAAGCACATTCGGCAATACTTAGAAGTTGACAAAATTTACTCTTCGGTCTTACGAGGATACATGGGGACAGACAGCGGATAGCGACTTTATTTTCTATGTAGTGACTATCACCTATCACATAAAAAATAGCAGTTCCCACGACTTCGTACGCTTGAAAATAGTTTGAATAATGTATCCCGTTTTTGCAACAATTTTCTTTACTGCTCCGCCCCTATTGGCTGTAGGGTGATATTATATAGCCTTAAACCTACATCGATAAATGGGCCATCTAACACAAAAATAATATTTCAAATCGGACGAGTAGTTCCTGAGATTAGTGCGTTCAAACAAACAAACTCTTCAGCTTTATAATATTAGGACGTAAAAAAGAGCTTTGAAATGAGTAGACAGTTATATCAGCTGTAATTTATTGTCATCATCATCATCTCAGTCACAGGACGTCCACTGCTGAACATAGGCCTCCCCCAATGCTTTCCATGCTGCCCGGTTGGTAGCGGCCTGCGTCCATCGCCTTCCTGCTACCTTTATGATGTCGTCGGTCCACCTTGTGGGAGGACGTCTCACGCCGCGTTTTCCGGTACGCGGCCTCCACTCCAGAACCTTGCTGCCCCATCAGCCGTCAGTTCTGCGTACTATGTGCCCTGCCCATTGCCACTTCAGCTTGCTAATCCGTCGGGCTATGTCAGCGACTTTAGTTCGTTTACGGATCTCCTCATTTCTGATTCGATCTCGTACAGAAACACCGAGCATAGCCCTCTCCATAGCACGCTGTGCAACTTTGAGCTTTTGTATATTATTATGGCCTATAGTGAGAGGCCACGTTTCTGAATTCATTGTAAAGAGAGAAAACGTAATTGATTGTAAAGAGCTGTAATCGTATCACACAATACGCTTCAGTTAAAACGGACGTGTCTCTCCCGTCGCAAGCGGTATAAAATTAGACAAAATCGATATGCGGGTAGTCAGCCTCCCTGTAGCCGAGGCTCTGGTTAAATAATGCCGATTAAAAACTTAAAGCTCAAAGCTTCGTGAGCTTTCGTTACCGAATATGATTTGTGCTTTGTTGAAGATTTGTTTAATGACAAGTTGACATCTCTACTCGTAAACAAAGTTAGCTAGAAGAGAATGCCATATGGCGTTAAGTCCGTATTTTGTATACTATTCAATGTGCAAATGAATTTGATCTAATTGATGAAATCTTATTGTGGAAATCATTGGGGGGGGGGGGGGGGGGCTATGTTTATAAATCTAAATATAAAAACTCAAAGGTGACAGACTGACTGCCTGACTGAGTGACTGACTGACATAGTGATCTATCAACGCACAGCCCAAACCACTGGACGGATCGGGCTGAAATTTGGCATGCAAGTAGATGTTATGACGTAGGCATCCGCTAAGAAAGGATTTTACGAAACTCAGGGGTGGAGATTCGTAAAATAACGGGGGTAAAACGGGATCCACGCGTACGAAGTCGCGGGCAGCCGCTAGTTACAAAATAAATACTAAAAAGTATTTGCTTGTTTCTCTCTCTCTCTTTCTCAAAAGATGCACAAATGATGTAACACATATTTAAATTGAATAGCTTTCGAAATATGTATTCTATTTGGATGGAAAAATCCTATAAGCTCAACGAAATAATAACGACATAAAATTTTCCAGTACCTTCAAATTCAAACTTAATAGAAAATGCATTTTCTTTTTACCGCAACAAACTATATATTTTAAGCTTTGAATATTAAAAGATCCAATGAAAAGGTTTTACGCAAAAGATTATGTAGAAAAGATAAAATATTCAATATTGTAAGCCTTTCAAAAAGAGCTGACAATAGTGACTAACGCCCGTATTTACTTTACTATGAGGTCTACTCCCAGTGCGCGTGGTCGCACAGGGTGACACACGAACCAATTACAGAGCTCTATTCAACGCTGTGCGTTCGATTTGCTGCTTTACTTAAGCAAGCATCGTGTGTGAATACCTTTCAAAAAGAGCTGACAATAGTGACTAACGCCCGTTTCAAAAAACATTACTATAGGGTCTCCCAGTGCGCGTGGACGCACACTGCACAGGGTGACACACGAACCAATCACAGAGCTCTATTCAACGCTGTGCGTTCGATTTGCTGCTTTACTTAAGCAAGCATCGTTTGTGAATACGGGCATCCCGCAAATTCTGGATTACCTGCATCGGGAACGAGTCCTAAATATTGATATTCATTTTAAAAGCTCATATTAAAAGTAATAGACTTATTAGGCTTAAAGTCGCATTGACACCTGAAGGGTATAACTTCAGGTGTCAATGCGACGTGCTAATTTTTGGACACCCTGTATACGTAAATGAAACGGGACTATTACCACCTCTCGTTCCCACCGCTGCAACTCCTGTGTAGCCAGGATCTACAGCTTGACCGCCAATAACCCAACCAGTGAAGGTCAATTTTATGTTAATGAAAATTAAGTTTTGAAGGTTATGTGTAGGTAAATGAAAATGATTATTTAGTTATTCGTCATTATTGTACTTTATGTGACATACCGAAATCTCTCAAACCCTCTATCTTATCTATATCATGCAAAAGGTGACTGACTCACTCTCATCACGAAATCTCAGAAACTACAAGTGCTAGGAGTCTAAAATTTTGCATGGGGGTTCCTTTTAGAACGTAGGTGCTCACTGAGACAGGATTTTGCAAAATTCAATCCCTGAGGGGGTAAAACGGGGTCCACGCGTGCGAAGTCGCGGGCGGCCGTTAGTACAAAATAAAAGTGAAAATGATTATTTATTCGTCATTATTGTATTTTCTGTGACACACCAAAAACTCACGAAAGCCTCTATTTTTATAAAAAGTCAAAGCTAACCTCTGAAAATAAGCCTCCAACACAACACCGCCGGGATCTCCATAATGAAGCATCATGGCATCATTCATCAAATATGCAGGCGGAGGCGGCCATTAAAGCAAGAGTGATACGTGGATTTGCTCGTTTATCTTTGTTTTTGTTTGTGGTTCGAATACGGGGTTTTTGTTTACTTGTATTTTTTAAGGATTATTTTCAGCTAGGGCTTTAGTATTTAAATATGAAAAACTTTAAATTCTCCTTTATTTGTCAACTAGCGGTTGCCCGCGACTTCGTACGCGTGGATCGCGTTTTACCCCCTTGGGAGTTGAATTTTGCAAAATCCCGTCTTAGTGAGCACCTACGTTCTAAAAGGAACCCCCATGCAAAATTTGAGACTCCTAGCACTTGTAGTTTCTGAGATTTCTTAATGAGTGAGTCAGTCAATCAGTGACCTTTCGCTTTTATAGATATAGATGAGAAAGTTTGTTTGTCCATACATCCTTAATACAATCTTTCGCTTAAAAACTACCGAACGGATTTCGATAAATTTTTACAGTACCTGTTATTGTTTATACATCAGAATAACATAATCTATTTTGTTTGTCTGTGACAAACTGAAATCCACGCGGGCGAAGCCGTGGGTAAAAACTAGTTTTCCATAAAAACGGCAACTTATCTAAGGTATAAAATAAGGTACTATAAATTGAAACTGATTTCAGAATCTAAATGTCCAGAATTATCTCTAAATTACTAATGTACTTGTATTTTAACAAAATGCCCGGTCAAGGGATGAGTGCTTTCCAATCTTCAATTTCAAAAGCCTTTAAGTACCAGCCAAGGGTTCTCTCAAACTTTAAAACCCTGTTACCCTAATCAAGAATAAATAAAACAGTTTACGTAGAAAAACAAGCTACGGTTGATTTTTCGTTTATTTAAAGTAGGACCTTTTGGGCATGTGTCCCTATTTGAAAAACCGGTATAAACACTATTTGTTTTTATCTTTGACACTTTATACATATATGTATATTATAGAATTACCTTTGTAGTAAATCACGCTATCTATTAGTGACAACCGCATAAAAAACGTAGTTTTTGAGTTTCGCGAACTAACAGTCGCAGTGGACTGTTTTATATTAAAACGGGACTATTCCCACCTCTCGTTCCCACCGCTGCAACTCCTGTGTAGCCAGGATCTACAGTTTGACCGCCAATAACCCAACCAGTGAAGGTCGTTTGTCCCGGGGGAAAGTTAAACTTTCATTGGACCCGCAACGAAATTAACCAGAAGAACATCGGAGAAGTTCGAAGTTAGGGTTTGTTTTCCCTCCATTTTATTTTCTTCTTCCCTTCATTGACAAATGTGACTGAGTTTTCTCCGCCACTTCACAGCACCAGCCCATATGTTGTCCCGAAGTGGTGGTAGGGCAAGATATATTTGGGACGTGTATATTATTATGCGCCCTGGAAAGGGCCTATTTACTGAATAAAATATTTGATTTGATTTCAGTAGCTATTTAGTTGGGGTGATATTCCAACCACACTTTGAGAAGCCGATATCTAAAATGGCGGCCCGATCTAAAATACCTTTGAATTTAATTAAAATTACGCAAAACAGACGCCCAAATTAAATTATAAGAGACTAGTTGATCCTCAATTCCCAAACAAAATGACAAAAGGTGTTATTTCCATTATTATAAAGACGGTGCTTAGAATTTTGATGTAATGAACAATGGATGGCTTCATTTGTATGACTTCGAACTAAGAGGTTGTTCTTTAGATTCTTTACTTGGATAGTTGGATTCGATTTCTATGAATGATAGCTATATTTTTATAACCTTAACTTCGAACTCCTCCTATGTTCTTCTGATTAATTTCGTTGCGGGTCCAATGACAGTTTAACTTTCCCCCGGGACAAACTTGACCTTCACTAGTTGGGTTATTGGCGGTCAAGCTGTAGATCCTGGCTACACAGGTGTTGCAGCGGTGGGAACGAGAGGTGAGAATAGTCCCTGCAAGAATATGACCTTCCAATTTATAGAACAGAACAGAACCACTTTTGATTTAACTAGTAAAAGTTACCCAAAAAATCACCTTTCAAAAATTTATTTGACTAGGTATACGTGGTCGCGTCGATGTATTGGCAGACGAACAGTGAGGTAAAGTGAAACCCCGACGTAGATGCAAAAATGTATTCACAAACGGGTGTTTACATATACGTAGACCCGGTAAGTTTGGAGAGTAACTCTGCAAGAGGCTCTGTAAGACACTCCATAGCGTCAAGCTAAGCTCTCCTTAAGCTAAGTATACTCTCGAAGCTAACTTACAGTAGTTCGCCAAAACCCTTAAACGCTGACAAGAAAAAACTCTTATACCGCGATGTAAGTGATACACAACGCCATCTATTGGCAACCGCGGGAACTAACTAGTCATACGCGCTGATACATCGTTCGTAGTGAGCTCAAATGACGGTCGATGTCGCTGGTCTTTATAATGATTGTAATGTTTTGGTGTAGTACTTTACTTATTTTAAATTAAATAATTATTTTTCTCTCTTTCTTACTTGATAAAAAAGCTGGTACTCCGTATCCGTCAGCCTTAAGGCCACCTCCTCCGGGAAGTTCAGAAGAGTCTTCAAGGAGGCTAGTTCTTCGAAACTGGAATCCTCTTGGTTTGAACCTGGGAAGATAAACAGAAACCTTATAATAATAATAATAATAATAAATATATATCCTTGGACATTTTACACTGCGCTTCTAGTCCCAAACTAAGCAAAGCTTGTACTATGGGTACTAGACAACGGACATAAACATACTTACATAAATACTTTTTTCTTTGTAAATACATACTTATTATACATAGAAAACACCCAGTCCAATACAAACAAATATTATGTTCATGCACACAAATGTTTGTACTGTGCGGGAATCGAACCCGCTACCTCCGGAATACTAGTCCGTTTCGATCCACTACACCAAACGGCCGACTTTATTTTATTATTATCAAGTTTAATGTTTAATACCAGAATTACGCCCGTATTCACAAACGATGCTTACTTATGCGAAGCAGCAAATCGAACGCACAGCATTGAATAGAGCTCTGTGATTAGTTCGTGTGTCACTCTGTGCGTTCACGCGCACTGTGAGACCTCATAGTAATGTTTGTGAATATGGGCATTAGGTAAGCTGACAAAAAAGTTTCGGCCAGTTTCACCAAAAAGGTTTTGCAAACATTTACCCCTTATTAATAAAAATTTATAGGGATGGACACTGGATTACTCGTAAAATGACATTTTCATTTCATATTAAATAATAATCTATGCTAGTCTATACTAATATTATAAATACGAAAGTAACTCTGTCTAACCGTCTGTCTGTCTGTCACGCTTTCACGCCTAAACCACTGAAGCAATTTTGATGAAATTTGGCATAGAGATAGTTTGAGTCCCGGGAAAGGACATAGGACAGTTTTTATCCCGGTTTTTGAATCAGGAACGCGCGCGATAAGGTTATTCTGTGACAGATAAAATTCCACGCGGGCGAAGCCGCGGGCGGAAAGCTAGTAATAAATAAATGACAATTTAGACCAGAGCCAGAGTTCAACTAGGGAGATTTTTTTAATAAGGAGAATAAAGGTCATACCACACTTATCAACCCGGAAAGGGATCAACACCTTATTTTATTATTAGTTCCTATCTATACCAAAATTCAATCTATACCAAAATTCATTCAAATGTACGATATTTGTATGGATTTTAGTTCTAAGATGTTGTCAAACTACATCTCCCATTCAACATATCTATTAACATACAATATGTATGACAGCAAGATTCTATAAATGTGGGTAGTCATTGATTATTCAGACAAACCATTATTCGCTGTCTGTATGGAGCAAACATGTTCCCGAGGGAATCAGGACTGATCTACACTAATACATGATCCTACTTTAATATTGTCACCCTGTATTACTGTGTTTTTAGCAAATAAACGTTTTGAATTTGAATTTGAATAAATTAAGAGGAAAGATTTGATTGTTTACGGGACTATTCCCACCTCTCGTTCCCACCGCTGCAACTCCTGTGTAGCCAGGATCTACTGCTTGTCCGCCAAAACCCAACCAGTGAAGGCCAAGTTTGCAGATTTGTTTGCTTGTTTTAAATATCCGAAACTACTGGACCGATTTGAAAAATTCTTTCACTATTAGAATCCTACATTATTTCTGATAAACATTAAAAAAAGTTTGCCAAAAAACTTCGTTAGTACAGTGGACTGTTTAATAAATAAATTATGTATTTACCCGTCATATTTCGAAATTGACACCTTATCTCACACAGCTTAATTGAAAAAAGTTCTCCAAGCCTGCTATTGTCAAATATTTATACAGGGTGGAATTTTGTAATGCGACCTGGAGGGAAATTTTGGGAAATTCTGGGTGGATAGAAAATTTTACTCTAAGAAAACATTCCTTTATTTTTGGACCTATTTATATTAAGTCAAAATCAAATTCAATTATCCTACTAATATTTTATATGCGAAAGTTTGGATGTTTGGATGTCTGGATGTCTGGATATTTGTTACTCTTTTACGCAAAAACTACTAAATGGATTTTGTTCAAACTTTACAGTATTATTATTTGTAACCCAGATTAACATATAGGCTATAATTTATGCCGATCTGTGACACTAAATTTCACGCGGGTGAAGCCGCGGGCAAAAGCTAGTTGCATATAAAGTCTGAACAGTTTAAGCTGAAAATACTGCATTATTCATTCAAACACTTCAGCTTGCAAAGTCTTTTCATAGACAAGAAAAGCGTGAGTTATTCTAGCACATTACGGGTTCCGTAGCTTTTTACTTCTTCGCAGCATCTTTCTTCTCTTTTTTCGGAATGCATTCATTTTGACCTGACCGCAGACCGCAGCATGCATCCAGTGTGGCAAATCCTTATAAAGGGTTTTTTATAAAAAAAAAAATTTTTATTCACATCGAGGAAGCTCTTGGCCTGTATCTCACTTGATGGTAAGTGACGATCAGGCCGAAGGTGGAAGCGAGCTTCACAAGGAATCCTCAACCACGGAGGAACTGGCTATCTTACTTCTAACTGTCGGAACACAACAATGCTGTTAACATTTTTGTTATGGCGACAGACATAGGTAAGATGGTGGTAGCTAGCCAGGCGGACTTAGAACAAGCCCTACCACCAACCAAACTGAACAGAAAAATCTGCTCCCACTAGGAATCGAACCCAGGACCTCTGCGTCTGCGTCTGCGTCTTACCACTAGACCACAGAGGCGGTTGACAAACTTGAAAAAATCGAACTGTCTAAGACGGGAATCGAGCCCACAACCTTTCGCTTATCTTCCATCTGAGCTACTTAGACACTGGATGATACCATCGAAATTTTCAACTGTAAAACGCTGTTGGGGCCACGTTTTTCAAAAGGTCATTTTAGATACGGATACATAAGGTGGACCGACGATCTGGTGAAGATCGCGAGAGGTGCCTGGATGCGAGCGGCGAAGGACCGGTCTTTGTGGAAATCCTTGGGTAGGCGTTTGTCCAGCAGTGGACGTCTTTCGGCTGAAACGAACGAACGAACGAACGAGATACGGAACCGTAAAAAACCGGCCAAGACCGAACACATTCCGCAATAACGAACTTCCGTTGCGAATTTCGAAATCGTTCCATTTATGAATTCAAAACTTCCAACGGTTATTGGTGTTGCCAGTTCCCGCTTATTTGTTTTATTTCCCGCCAGTACTTTTGTTATTGAATTTGTTTGGAAGAATCCGTTTATCTTGTGGTGTGGAAAGAGTTTTAAAATGTAAGCTATTTACAACACAAGAACGGGTTGTTTGTACTGTATACATTTATGGGCACGGATATTTTTTATGGTTTCAAGTCTTTGCTTGGCACTTAGAAACTTTAAAAAATAACCTACCAGTAGTGGTTCTTGACAAAGAATTCAATATTATGTCGTCACTCAATGATAATTGTAATGTATTTATTTACAACTAGCGGCCGCCCGCGACTTCATCATTATGGGGTAGGGGTTGAAATTTGCAAAACACCGTCTTAGCGAGCACCTACATTCTAAAAGAAACCCCCATGTAAAATTTGAGACTCCTAGCACTTGTAGTTTCTGAGATTTTGTGATGAGTGAGTGAGTCCAGTCAGTCAGTGAGTGACCTTTCACTTTTATAAATATAGAAAAAAACCTACACTAAAAAGTAGAAAAATAATTACTAATTACCTACTTATTTATTAGGACGAATTATTAATATTTATGTAGGTATACCATGATTGATACTTCTGGAGTCGGTGCCAAGATTATGAAACATGTAAAGTTTGCCTGCACCGACTCCAAAAGTATCAATCATGGTATACCTACATAAATATTAATAATTCGTCCTAATAAATAAGTAGGTAATTAGTAATTATTTTTCTACTTTTTAGTGTAGGTTTTTTGGAGTCGGTTTTATTTTTTTTATAAAATTTTACTTATTTCTTGCTTTTTAGTTAACTAATTATTACCTTGATGTTACCACTGAAGGTAGGCAGTACATTGAGACCAAAAAAAAATTGGTTCATAATCGGCGGAGATATTGCGTATAAAAAAGTTCATCCCCAATTTTCCACCCTTGGGGGTGAAATATTTTCTTCAAATTCGCATGAAACCACCCTTTTGATAATACCTATTCAACAAAAAAATAATCGTTCAAATTGGTTTATAATCGGCGGAGATATTGCGTATAAAAAAAATTCATCCCCAATTTTCCACCCTCGGGGGTTGTTTTTTTATTTTTAAATTTAAATGGGACCACCCTTGAGGTATTACCTATACGAAAAAAGATTTGTTCAAATCGGTTCATAATTGGCGGAGTTATCGCGTAACAAACATAGAAAAAAAAAAAAACATACGGGTCGAATTGAGAACCTCCTCCTTTTTTGAAGTCGGTTGAAAACTAGCTTTTGCCCGCGGCTTCACCCGCGTGGATTTTAGATTGTCACAGATCGTCATAAATTACAGCCTATATGTTATTCTGGGTTAAAACAATAATACTGTAAATTTTCATCAAAATCCGTTCGGTAGTTTTTGCGTGAAAGAGTTACAAACATCCAGACATCCAAACTTTTGCATTTATAATATTAGTAGGATAAAGTATTATAATCCATCGTACGAGCTTTGCTTAGTTTGGGACTAGATAACGCAGTGGAAATAATTTCCAATCCTAAAATATGTGTGTATTAAACGTACAAACACTTGACAGCACATTTGACCAACATTTTAATGAGTGCTATCGTTTTAACTCACCAGTAGGCGCCACTGTAGAATAAGGTCCAGTGGTGCCAACTGTTAAGCATAAAAACGACAACCTTCATTGAAAAATCAAACTTATGACAAATACATAAGGTTTCAAATGCCTTGTACATACCTTCATCATTATCTACGCTCCCTGAGGCTCCACTCGGGCCAGGCTTGGTGCCGTCTCGCATTTCACTACCTACACAATACACTAACTACACTGCACTAGTCACTATTTCACGATTGTCACGTTTAGCGCCATCTAGCGGCGTCTCATGACGGCTTGTTACGCTGGAGCGGCATATTTGTGTTAATCTGAAACAATGGAAAAAACATAATTATTCATCATTATTCACCATCACTAATTTACCAGAAGCAAAATAATTTGGCCCACACCCATGGGTGGACGTCCTACGTTGCGCTTTCCGGTACGTGGCCTCCACTCAAGAACCTTGCTGCCTCATCGGTCGTCAGTTCTGCGTACTATGTGCCCTGCCCATTGCCACTTCAGCTTGGTAATCCTTCGGGCTATGTCAGCAACTTGAGTTCGTTTACGGATCTCCTTATTACTGATTCGATCTCGTAAAGAAACACCCAGCATAGCCCTCTCCATAGCACGCGTTGCAACTTTAAACTTATTTACATGTATCTAAAAGCTCAGGAAAAAATGTTTCTTACGTTATATATCAGAGTAAATACAAATGAGTAGGTCATCTTCATAGAAACGCCCGAGCGCGGTTTGTATGTGAGCGCGCCGCATACGTATTTGCGCGCGCTCACATACAAACCGCGCTCGGTGCGTTTCTATGAAGATGACCTACTCATTTGTATTTACTCTGGTTATATTCAGAATAGCTTCTCTAGTATTCTATTTACTTAGAAATCTATCGCCAGTATCACAAACGTTGATTGCATAAGTGAAGCACCAAATCGAACGCACAGTGTTGAATAGAGCTCTGTGATTGGTTCGTGTGACCCTGTGGGTCCACGCGCAAGACCTCATAGTAATGTTTGTGAATCATCATTATCATCATCATCATCATCTCAGCCATAGGACGTCCACTGCTGAACATAGCATACAAGGTGGACCGACGACATCATAAAGGTAGCAGGAAAGCGCTGGACGCAGGCCGCTACCAACCGGGTAACATGGAAAGCATTGGGGGAGGCCTATGTTTGTGAATACGGGCGTCCTGTAACGTACAATAACCTCAATAAAAATTACGTAACTGCCCTTCATACACTACCCATTTGTCACTCGATAAGTAAGTTCTTATCGGTACAAAATACCTACGTCCCGTCACTCGATATCCTAAATAACGGTCTGTGATAACGTCACACCTGCCCCATTGTCGGGCCCACTTAGTCGGGGAAAACGGGAAAAGAACGCTTGGAAAGGGTATAGGGAGGTGGTGGTGGCGATTCATTTAGCTATCGATATGAATAAATGTTAAGGAGTGGATTGTATGGTTAATTTATCGATTTGAAGAATTGTACTCGTAACGCAATAGCTTTGTTTTTTCTTTATATCGTTTAGCATCTTTTGAATTTTAATATTTTTTCCTATTAACTTTGCAGAAAACCGTATTAGGATATTGGAGTTTATAAAAAAAAATGTATTGCAAATGCGACATTAGTGTCGATATCTTATCACAAGTATTACGATTGTAGCTGTTTTTGGTGCAAATAAAAACCCAGTAAAACTGATTTGCGCAATAGGATTGTGAAATTTTACCAAAAATTTACCTAGAGGGAAACCGCGGGATAAAGTTAGTCACTTATAATCTGGAGTGATTTAGGCAGACTAATCTCACTTTTGGAACTAAAAAAAAGATGTCAGTAACTTTAAAAAGCCGATAGTCATTCCATATCGAGGCTTCCTTCGTTGACAAAATATTGTCGATAAAATTAAAAGAAACTTTTTATTTTAATCGATATTTACGATACCCAGCACTATATTGGAAAACGTATCCTATTTCGCTTAAGGAGTAGAGTTGATTTATTTTCTCTTTCACCGTTTTATTTGGGAATGGCTCAGTTGGTTACAGTGTGTATAGAAAGCAATGTTATTTAATTCGGTGATATCATCATCTCTTACAGAAACGTGGTCCCTCATTATAGGCCTTATACAGAAGCTCAAAGCTGCACAGCGTGCTATGGAGAGGGCTATGATATGTTTTTTACGAGATCGAATCAGAAATGAGGAGATCCGTAAACGAACTAAAGTCGCTGACATAGCCCTACGGATAGCAAGCTGAAGCGGCAATGGGCAGGGCACATAGTACACAGAACTGACGGCCGATGGGGCAGCAAGGTTCTGGAATGAAGGCCGCGTATCGGACGTCCACCCACAAGGTGGACCGATGACATCATAAAGGTAGCAGAGAAGCGCTGGACGCAGGCCGCTACCAATCGATCAACACAAAAGATCAATTGGCAGCTATCTTTCTTAGGTCATCGGTCCATCAAATAAATAGGTCCTACTCTACTTTTACGAGATAGGGTATTTCCTACATAAAAATTTGTCAAGACAGGGTCTCTGTAAGAACCTATTTGCTCTTTTTTTCGTCGGTACAACATGGCTATCTTAGATGAAAGATAGATCCCAATCTTAACAGGTTTAGCGTATTACTCAGTCAGTATGAGATGAGGTATGAGAGTGGTACGGGAGGGTGTTTTTTGTTACGTCAAATCGTCGCTTGCCTCTCTAACTGACGTATCTGACATTTTTTTCGAAACTGAGTTATCTGCACCATCTTAATCAATTTCGTAAGACGAATCGATCTGTCTAATCGCCTGAAAATTTTGCAAAATGTCAGTTATGTCAGTTAGAGAGGCAAGCGACGAAATGTCAGCGAGACAGTTCAGTTTTGTATGCTCTGTCAAGTCATAAATGTCAAAATTAATCCTCCCATGCCGCTCCCATACCTCAGGTACTAACACCCCTATTCACAAATGATACTTGCTTAAGTGAAGCAGCAACGCTATGCGAAGTCGAACGCACAGCGTTGAACAGAACTCTGTGATTGGTCCGTGTGTGTCACTCCGCCACTGCAGTATTTTCTATGAATAGGTTTTTGGGTAGCGTGGGCACTTAGGCCTTCTACTAGGGGTACCGACGATCTGGTAAAGGTCGCGGGAAGAGCCTGGATGCGGGCAGCGCAGGCCCGTGCATTGTGGAAAACCTTGGGGGAGGCCTTTGTCCAGCAGTGGACGTCATTTGGCTGAAACGAACGAACGAACGAAGGTTTTTGGGATCCTGTGCGTGTCCACATGCACTGTAAGACCCCATCCATATGCCCGTATTCACAAACGATGCTTGCAGCAGCAAATCGAACGCACAGCGTTGAATAGAGCTCTGTGATTGGTTCGTGTGCCACCTTGTGCGTCCACACGCACTGGGAGACCTCATAGTAATGTTTTTTTTTTTATACAAGACAGGGCAGGTATTTGAATGCAATCGCACCTGGTGTTAAGTGGGATGCAGTCTAGGGATCAGCGTTGAATAGAGCTCTGTGATTGGTTCGTGTGTCGTCACCCTGTGCGTCCACGCGCACTGTGAGACCTCATAGTAATGTTTGTTACGGGCGATAGTAATGTGCATTGTGGAAAACCTTGGGGGAGGCCTTTGTCCAGCAGTGGACGTCATTTGGCTGAAACGAACGAACGAACGTAGGATTTTGGGACCCTGCGCGTCCACGCGCACTGTGAGATATCCTACTTAATATTATAAATGCGAAAGTTTGGATGTCTGAATGTTTGTTACTCTTTCACGCAAAAACTACTGAACGGATTTTGATGAAACTTTACAGTTTTATTGTCTATGACCCAGAATAACATATCCCAACTAATATTATAAATGCGAAAGTAACTCTGTCTGTCTGTCTGTCTGTCTGTCTGTCTGTCTGTTACGCTTTCCCGCTTAAACCTCGCAACCGATTTTGATGAAATTTGGCATAGAGATAGTTTGAGTCCCGGGAAAGAACATAGGATAGTTTTTATCCCGGTTTTTGAAACAGGGACGCGCGCGATAAAGTTTTTCTGTGACAGACAAAATTCCACGCGGGCGAAGCCGCGGGCGGAAAGCTAGTAGGCTATAATTTACGATGATCTGTGACAAACTAAATTTCACGCGGGTGAAGTCGCGGGAAAAAGCTAGTCCATAATAATGTTTGTGAGTACGGGTGTGAATGAGTTAAGTGCTAGACCTGGAAGATGAGAGAAAGATTCCAACCTTTAGATAGCAGCATCGTGAAACGAACCAGAGGTGGAATTGTGTAAAACAATCGTAATCATTTGACAGTTCATAACGTACGATAAAGTCAGTTAAACAAAGAGTTTGACAGAATAATCGTACGTTATGAACTGTCAAATGATAACGATTGCTTTACACAATTCCACCTCTGATCATAAGCTATCAATTACTTTTATTGCCATTCTCCGGATATTCGGAAGTACAGTCAATACCACGTTACTGTACCTACATTTTTGTTGGAGTGTCACCCCTATTGCAAGGAAATAAGAGCCCAGTGGTTAGATTGACGTGCCGAAGTCTGTATACAAGGACCTACGTCAACTAAAGGTTGCGATAGTAAAGGTTGATTCGGTAGACCCGTTAGGAAACGACGCTTAAAATTGATTCAAAACTTCTATCCTAAAATGCTTTGCAAAGTAAACTTCAAATAGGACTTCAAATCTTCTATCTATAAAAGCGAAAGGCCACTGACTCACTCACTCATCACGAAATCTCAGATACTACAAGTGCTAGGAGTCTCAAATTTTGCATGGGGGTTCCTTTTAGAACGTAGGTGCTCAATAAGACAGGATTTTGCAAAATTCAACCCCTAAATTGGGTAAATCGGGATCCACGCGTATAAAGTCGAGGGCGGCCGCTAGTTAATAATGTTTGTCAAAGTGTGAGCGCAAAGGCCATAATTTTAGTAAAACCCAATCAAAGGCTTGATTTTTTATTCATATTTAATTTCAACAAGAACTTTCTTAATATAAGACTGCCGAATGCACGGCCAATTGTAGACGAAAGAAGGATATAAAGCTCGCAATTCGCGGGTCGACATAAAAGTATACGACTCACCGCACGTGCTGTCAGCACGTGCAACCGCAATCGGAATAAGTTGTCTTTTGAAAGTAGTCTTCTTCTAACTGTATTGAATTTGAATTTGAATTATATTACAGTCAAAACTCAAAATTGGTCAAAACCACTTTTGACTGCTAAAATCAGTCAAAGGTGGTTTTCACTGATGCCCTTGGTCGTCTTGGTCCAAGATTCGGTCGATTGGTTCGTGTGTGACCCTGTGCGTCCACGCGCACTGTGCGACCTCATAGTAATGTTTTTGAATACGGGCGTTATATACTTTTTAAATAATCCTGTGATGAACAATAACAAGGAAATACATAGTCACAGAGTGTATTTAATTCCACGAATAATTAATGTAACAGAATGACCTAATTTTGTAGTACACTTTAGGGATGTTATGGTAGTTTCGGTTATGTATACGGTTACGGATATAGGAATAATATTATATCGGTTTCGGTTACGGTTATCTGTGCTTTAGAATGCAATTTACAATAGTTGTCCAACACTGTTAATTTATGGCCGCACACTTTACATCGAATAAAAAGTAATAAAAAATTAAAATTGATACTAGATGATGGCATTATAAAGGTAAATCAGGCTGTTATGCCTTTACATGTACTTATTGCTATACAAAAAACAATTTAAACAACATCCGAAACTATCCGAAACTATCCGAAACTTTTGAATCGGTTACGGTTACGGTTTCGGATATTTTTTTATTTCGGATATCCGAAAGTTTCGGTTACGGTTACGGATATCCATAACATCCCTGGTCCACTTGTATCCACTCTAAAAGTTGTTCTACTTCCCGTAAACAATAAATCTTGTAACAAAGGCTAATCTACACAAAACAGCGAAATTTTAAACGTAAAGAACAAAAAGTCCGCCTTTGAACAGCCGGCATTATTTAGCCGAACATTTGTTGTAAATCTTAAGAACTTGCTATTCAAGTATAGATAGATACAGTGAGTTCAATAGAGAAAATTCTCTAAAAGAGCTATCAATTAATCTCTCACTCATCACGAAATCTCACAAACTACAAGTGCTAAGAGTCTTAAATTTTGCATGGGGGTTCCTTTTAGAACGTAGGTGCTCACTAAGACGGGATTTTGCAAAATTCAACCCCTAAGGGGGTAAAACGGGACCACGTTAGTACTGTATAACTGCATCTTCTTGAATCAAAACAGCAAAAAGTATTTTGCTGTTCTTTGCTATTCAGTGTTAGCTAAATCCTGCATTTGCTTCTGATAAGTTATGAAAAATCAAAGATACATTGTCGACATTCCAACAGCTCGCACTAAGCGTTTCGCTAAATCTTCTATAATGCGAACAGCTAGGGACTGGAATTCGCTGCCTGCTGCTGTCTTTCCCGATTCACTATTATAATTATTTAATTATGTAAGCTTTCCGCCCGCGTCTTCGCCCGCTTGAATTTTTTTTTGTCACAGAAAAACTTTACCCCGTGCGTCCCTGTTTCAAAAACCGGGATAAAAACTATCCTATATCCTTTCCCGCTGCCGCACAATTTATAAACGCAGTAAGTAACACATGAACAGTTTCGAGAAAAACGCGATCAAAGTTGAAATTTTATTTTGGGGTGTCTACAATTAGTTACGCAAATATTTGTAAAAAAAAATATATGGGCTTATAGAGCTAAACTCAAAGTTTATTTTGATATGAGGTTTTTGTATTTTAATTAATATTTTGTATTTAAAATTATTAAAAAACTGTTTATGTTATGGATTAACTAAGATTTCGTTCGATACTTACTACCCATGAATGCAGTATGATTGTTCCTTACTGCGTTTATCAGTAGTTTTCGTTACTTACGGTACATGTGTTAAATGATTGATTTAAATTTTAGTTCTTACAACGTAATATATGCGCCGTATCTTTACAACTTACTGCATTTATGAGTGGGAGTGTGAATCAAAATAATTTATCAAAACTTTAAATGCGCAGTAATAATACAATTATACTGCGCTTATCATAAGCCAATAACGCTTTCATGTTGAACTTTCCCAAATGACCAAGGGGTAAATGAAACAAGTATTACAAAATAATTGCTGAGATCGCTTGTTATTCAATCAAAAATTAAGATATGGCACCCACTTTTAGATCTTAAATATACCAATCTAATAAAATAAAGACTCGGTCGTTGGTTTCAGCCGAAAGACGTCCACTGCTGGACTACGGCCTCCCCCAAGGATTTCCACAAAGACCGGTCCTGTGCCGCTCGCATACAGGCACCTGACGCGACCTTCACCAGATCATCGGTCCACCTAGTGTGAGGCTTGCCCAAGCTGCGTCTTCCAGCTCATGGTCGCCACTCAAGAACTTTCCTGCCCCAGCGGCCATCAGACAACTCATAGTGTCTCCAACCTTCAGAGGAGTGGGTACAGCACGGCATTTGACATGATTTTTGTCTTGTCCATTAAAGACCCATTTGTTGAGAGGCTCTATTGAGGCAATCGAGGATTGAGCTTAGATCCTCCACGTTCTCAGCCATGACTACGATATCGTCCGCGAATCAAAGATGGGTGATGTACTCGCTGATGATATTTATGCCCAATCCGCTCCAGTCCAGAAGCTTGAAAACATCTTCCAGAGTGGTAGAGAACAGTTTTAGAAATATCACATCTCCCTGTCTAACCCCTCGCTGCAACTGGAGTCCTGATCCCGGAGACCGACTGACATTGTGGCCTATTCGTACAAGCCATTCAACGATTATATCTATAGTAAATTTGGCACCGTTGGAGAGACTAGCTTGAAGAGAGAAGTCTTTCTCATAGACCACAAATGCCAGACAAAGTTGCTGATTATTCTCCTCAGTTTTCTGCCATAGATAAGTATGTGGTCTATCGTACTAAAGCCTTATCGGAAACCGATTTGTTCGGGAGGCTAGATGTCGCGTGAAACCATTCGTGATGACTCTCAAAAACAGAATCAGAAGTGAGATGGGTATAAAATAAATTCTTCAACAAGGTTTTGTTGCCTTTTTTGAAGAAGAGTATCACCACACTTCTGTGCCATGCCGTAGGCGTTTTTCCCTCAAGGATGACGGAATCGAATAGCTTCTAAAGAGCCTTTAGTACCGGCGTTCCGCCTGATTTCAGAAGCTCAGCCGTGATTCCATCATCGCCCGGTGCATTGTTGTTTTTCAGCTGTTTGAGAGCCATTCTAATCTCGTACAGACACGTCTGGGATATCTTCGGTATAGTGATGGGTCAATCTAGCTCTTGGGTCTTCGGCTAGATTTGTCATTTGGACAGGTTTTCAACTTCTTCCAATAACGTAAGAGTCAGCCACTGCGTTCATAACATGTTAACACCTAGGCAGCACTCTGACAATCCTTAGTATGTACGCAGTATAATTGTAATTACTGCATTAATATTAAGTACAAGTCATCTGTTTTTCCTATGGAAACATAATATCAGTGTGTGTTTAAGTGGAATTACTGCACATATGCTATGTACAAGGTGAACTTAATAATTGTAGAAACATAATAAGAATGTTGTAATTGGCACATACTGCACTATTACTGTGTAGCAAATTAAGTAAGCGCGAGTATTCACGTAATATTAAGTTATTATGTGCTCTTACTGCTAACATAGTATGTGAAGAAACCTACAATCTGCACTTTACTGCGTTTATGATAATATGTATCTTCCGTTCTAAGATAGATAGAAAAAAACGGGTCTTTGATTCTTATAGATCGCGATGTCAGGATTCAGAATATTCAAAACAATCATAAATGCAGTAAGTGGTACTTACTGCGTTTATAAATTGTGCGGTTTTGGAAATATCACATCTCCCTGTCTAACCCCTCGCTGCAACTGGAGTCCTGATCCCGGAGACGGACTGACATTGTGGCCTATTCGTACAAGCCATTCAACGATTATATCTATAGTAAATTTGGCACCGTTTGAGAGACTAGCTTGAAGAGAGAAGTCTTTCTCATAGACCACAAATGCTAGACAAAGTTGCTGATTATTCTCCTCAGTTTTCTGCCATAGATAAGTATGTGGTCTATCGTACTAAAGCCTTATCGGAAACCGATTTGTTCGGGAGGCTAGATGTCGCGTGAAACCATTCATGATGACTCTCAATAACAGAATCAGAAGTGAGATGGGTATAAAATAAATTCTTCAACAAGGTTTTGTTGCCTTTTTTGAAGAAGAGTATCACCACACTTCTGTGCCATGCCGTAGGCGTTTTTCCCTCAAGGATGACGGAATCGAATAGCTTCTAAAGAGCCTTTAGTACCGGCGTTCCGCCTGATTTCAGAAGCTCAGCCGTGATTCCATCATCGCCCGGTGCCTTGTTGTTTTTCAGCTGTTTGAGAGCCATTCTAATCTCGTACAGACACGTCTGGGATATCTTCGGTATAGTGACGGGTCAATCTAGCTCTTGGGTCTTCGGCTAGATTTGTCATTTGGACAGGTTTTCAACTTCTTCCAATAACGTAAGAGTCAGCCACTGCGTTCATAACATGTTAACACCTAGGCAGCACTCTGACAATCCTTAGTATGTACGCAGTATAATTGTAATTACTGCATTAATATTAAGTACAAGTCATCTGTTTTTCCTATGGAAACATAATATCAGTGTGTGTTTAAGTGGAATTACTGCACATATACTATGTACAAGGTGAACTTAACAATTGTAGAAACATAATAAGAATGATGTAATTGGCACATACTGCACTATTACTGTGTAGCAAATTAAGTAAGCGCGAGTATTCACGTAATATTAAGTTATTATGTGCTCTTACTGCTAACATAGTATGTGAAGAAACCTACAATCTGCTCTTTACTGCGTTTATGATAATATGTATCTTCCGTTCTAAGATAGATAGAAAAAAACGGGTCTTTGATTCTTATAGATCGCGATGTCAGGATTCAGAATATTCAAAACAATCATAAATGCAGTAAGTGGTACTTACTGCGTTTATAAATTGTGCGGCAGCCCGGGACTCAAACTATTGCCAAAATGCCAAATTTCATCAAAATCGGTTCAGTGGTTTAGGCGTGAAAGCGACACAGACAGACAGAGTTACTTTCGCATTTATAATATTAGTAGGGATAATCTGGGCATCTTCTATGTGAGAGTGAATAGCCACGGGGCAAGAATGAGTGTACCATTCTAGACTGCATCTCACATAAAAAAGGTTTAACCACCTCTGTGGTCTAGTGGTCCTGCTTCAGACGCAGAGGTCCCGGGTTAGATTCCGTGTGGGAGCAGGTTTTTCCGTTCGGTTTGGTTGGTGGTCGGGCTTGTTCTAAGTCCGCCTGGCTAGCTACCACCATCTTACCTAAGTCTGTCGCCATAACAACAGTGATAACAGCATTGTTGTGTTCCGGCAGTTAGAGGTAAAATAGCCAGTTCCTCCGTGGTTGAGGATTCCGGGTGAAGCTCGCTTCCACCTTCGGCCTGATCATCACTTACCATCAGGTGAGATACAGGCCAAGAGCTTCCTCGTTGTGAATAAAAATAAAGTCTTACTGATCATCTTTGTATTATGACCGTAAATCTCTCTTCCCTGTTCGTGGGTTGCCTCCAAATGGGCCCGGAGGTAGTTTTAAATATTATTCTTTGTAATAAAATATCTTGGCGTATTGTTTTCTGAAGGAATTTTCGTAGCAACTTTATTCTCTATACGTGGCACCTACGGATAGAACAAGTTTCAAGACATCTTAGTTCTTGTTTTTACAGAGACATCCCGTTTTTAACAGGAACTGTTTTTTGCAGGATGCCGTTGCTTATATTATCGTTAACATGAATATCCCGTTAAACAACAACACAAAAAAGACATTAATGCCGGTTTTCACCATCAATCCCTAATTTTTAAGTGACCCCTATGGTAACACATAACAGGAATTTTGTTTTCATACGGGTCACTTAAAAGTTAGGGATTGATGGTGAATACGGGCGTAAGGCCGAGTTGCACCATCTTACAAACGTCAAAAATCTGTCGAACTCCATATAAAAAAGGTATGGTTACTGTTAAAGTTAGGTGGCAACTCAGCCTATGTGTTTCACACGATAGTTCAGTTTTGCGGGATCCGGGAATGCAGGATTCCCGTGGGAAAAGCACCGACCCTGAGAATATCAAAGATGGTGTAATCGTTTCGTTTCGTTTCGTAACGAAACGATTACAGCCAAATATTTTATGTATGTATGTCCAGGTGTAATATTTTGTTCTAATAAATAATGTAATAATTTTTAACTTTTTAGGGGATTATTAAATTTTAGGGGTAGAGTACCTAGATTATTTAAAATATTCTTTTCCTTGTTCCATATGATAAAGGCAACATTTTCTCGTACGTCCTCACCATAAAGGTCTCGCTTTAAAAAATGAACACGTTTATTTATTTATTTATTGAGGCATACCAACAACATTACATAGTTACAAAGTGATTACACGAAAATCTTACTTAATAGAAGTTTAGTATGAAACACGTGGAAATTAAAATGAATTTCATTTTTAGTGTTTTTTTCCCTTTACGTGTTCCGTACGCTCGGCTTGAGCTTACACGCGCTTTCAAGCTCCGATGAATCGATTGAACTTTCACCCATTTTAGCTTGTAAGAACAGCATATTAGAGAATATGCTGAGAACTGTAGTTAAGAACTTGTAATTCGCGACTATTCCCACCTCTCGTTCCCACCGCTACAACTCCTGTGTAGCCAGGATCTACAGCTTGACCGCCAATAACCCACCAGTGAAGGTCAAGTTTGTCCCGGGGGAATGTTAAGCTGTCATTGGACCCGCAACGAAATTAATCAGAAGAATATTGGAGGAGTTCGAAGTTAAGATACGACTACGAATGACTACTTTGTAGTAGCTACTACGATTGACTACGTCGTAGTAATGATTGCGAACGAATATTTCGTAGCGGTGACTACGAGTGATTACATCGTAGCAGCTACTACGATAGGCTACGTCGTAGCAGCGACCACGACGATGTAAGTTGTAGCAGTGACTACGACAGATTACGTCGTAGTAATGACTACAACTGACTACGTTGTAGCAGAGTAAATACAAATGAGTAGGTCATCTTCATAGAAACGCACGAGCGCGGTTTGTATGTGAGCGCGCCAACACGTATGCGGCGCGCACGCACTTACTGACAAAATTTAGCGGGGATTAGCGGGGACTGCGGGGAGCCAGTCGTGGTTGCGCCGAATTTTGTCAGTGTGTGTGTGCGCGCCGCATACGTATATTGGCGCGCTCACATACAAACCGCGCTCGTGCGTTTCTATGAAGATGACCTACTCATTTGTATTTACTCTGGTTGTAGTATGTATAACAAACTATTAGCAAAAGACACACGATGTCTGTCACCATAACAACAATAATTTAACAGAATTGTTAATTTCAACAGTTGCAGGTAAGACAGCCAGTCTCTCTGTTGATTATTTCTGGTCAAGCTCGCATTCATCTTCAGTCTGATCATCACAGCTTTAGATGAGATGCTAACAGCTTTTCTGTAGTGCATTGGTTCCCAAACTTATTTGAGACGCACCCCCTTTCGACCATACACAAAATTCCGCGACCCCCCTCCTCCAGTCAAGATTATATATTGGTCGTATCGAGCAGTCTGGAATGCATTCCCTCAGCGGTCGCAGGTTTCTTACAGATGGTTCGCGCCCCCCTTTAATAGTCTTTGCGCCCCCCCCCCCCCCCACACTTTGGGAACCAATGCTGTAGTGGGTTAAAAATAAATATTCGTACTTACAAAACCCAGCGTTATATCACTGTCGCTCATCTGTGGGCGACTTTCTGCCCTTGTGTGGGCATGTGTAGGGATACACACTCCTAAGTATGCAGACCCTCATTCTTCCCAAACTGAGTTTAATTATAATTGTTTCGGAAGCTGCCTAAGGCTAAGAACTCACGGCGCGATTTTCACCCGCGCCTGCGGCGGTTGTGGAATTGCGGCTTTATTTCAAAACTCACGGGAGCGGTTATTTTAAGAACTCACGGCGCGATTTTCACCCGCAGCCGCCGCGCGCTATGTCACTGGTACAAAATGGTAGCCCGCCGATTGGGCGGTTTTCGTGCGGTTACCGCGGCCCGCGCGATTCTACTAGTCGCCCGCCGGTGCCGCGGGACGTGCATACAACCGCGCCCGCTGCGGGCGAAAACCGCGTCGTGAGTTGTGCATTAGTTTTTACATATGTATCTACATTTTACAGAAGCTGCGGGCCCGCAACCGCGGGCGCGGGTGAAAATCGCGCCATGAGTTCTTAGCCTTAAAAGTAAAGTTATGTAGGTACAGTCCGTTGCAAGAATATGAGAGATGCGGGCTGCGATCACGTTGATGAGATCGCAGACAGCATCCAGTGAGACAAAATTAAATCCTTCTAAAGCTCATAGCAGTCGTGGTCTGTCGTCGTGGGTTACGCGACCTGTCATTGGCCAATGATCGCGTTGGCGATGGCGATCTGCACGCGTTTGGTGTGGTTGAAGCTTTAGATATACTTACTTCACTTTACCTGCTCAGATTCTAGGCTATTCTATAAATAAATAAACTCAAATGAAATTAAATTATTATTATTTTCCATTCCAAAGTGTCACAATAGGCACAAATCGCAATTAATTTCATTGTAGAAATAAATAACTTATTTTATTTGACGATTATAACTTCACGCGGCGGACTGTGCCAAAATCCGGTAATATTTCATCTAATTCCGTCCCAAAAGTTTTGAGCAATCCGGTAACGACCGGTCGCGAGTAGTTTCGTCCGGTTCAAACCGGTCTGGGTCGGATTTTATCAGATTTTACGGTTTGTAACCGTTTAAAGAGGCTTCTCACGGCATTTGTCGGTGAAGTTTTGATATTAAGGTTATAGCAATGAGTTTACGTTAGGTGTGCTCGCTAGCGAGTACGTCAAAAATATCAATAAAGATTTGATTTCTTGAAAGTAGCCGCTGCACAATATATCATACATTTTAGTAGATTAGAATAGAATAGACTTTATTGATCATAGTAAGCACAAATTATAACAAAACAGCACAAAATGAATATAGAAAACCAGCTTTCCGCCCGCGGCTTCGCCCGCGTGGTATTTTGTCTGTCACAGAAAAACTGTATCGCGCGCGTCCCTGTTTCAAAAACCGGGATAAAAACTATCCTATGTCCTTTCCCGGGACTCAAACTAAGTATCTGTATGCCAAATTTAATCAAAATCAGTTTAGTGGTTTAGGCGTGAAAGCAAGACAGACAGGCAGACAGATAGAGTTACTTTCGCATTTATAATATTAGTATAGATTTTATTTATTTATAATTAACCGTTTTATATATTTGATTAAATAGTGTCTTACTTAAATACTTAAAATAACTCAACATTTTCAAAGTTAAAGTATAACTAGGTCGTTAAATTCAATATTTTAATAGTAAATCTATTTTTAGTTGAAACAAGTAGCAATAAACTAAATCAGAAATTAAGATTGTGAGTAACTGAACTAAAAATAAATTATATTGTGATAATTACTTTATAAAAATGCTAAGTGTGTTGACTCGAATCCGGTGGTTCAGTAGGTAGTATTTAAAGTTACTTAAGTCTTTAACCCTGGAAATTATTTATTTGACACCATTCACCAAGCACAACTATTTTAAAAACACACTTACAAACATTACTATGAGGTCTCACAGTGCGCGTGGACGTACAGGGTGATACACGAACCAATCACAGAGCTCTATTCAACGCTGTGCGTTCGATTTGCTGCTTCACTTATCCAAGCATTGTTTGTGAATACGGGCGTTAATTCTGTTCTAAAAACTCAATTAATTTTAAATCAACTGTACAAATTAAGATTTTTGGTTGATTTGTAAAAATTGATAAAAACTTGGCAAAATAGTGACGTCATCGGCTTGTATTGCCCTACAAAATCTAGTCACGATTGGTGGTATCAAATATCCGATTAAATAATAATATGTTAGCGCGAACTAATGAAGCACATCACCATCTTTTATTCAAATTAGTAAACAGATTGTACAAACTTACTAAATTGCTTGGTAGGTTAGCTTTTGTACTTATACAAACTGACAGTACATTTTCTTCCGCAACTTACAGCATTTTAAATCAAATCAAATCATTTATGCAAAAGATTATCAAATTAGACTAAAATAACGTCGGAAATATTAACCAAAACTGCGAAGAATTCCTAGTACCTACCTACTTGATAGATAAAATTCCAAGAATGTATGTTCCAGATTTCTGCTCAGTCTTTATAAAGCCAACTATTTATATTTAGCTCAAAGTTACAAAGAATGTTTGGTACTTCAAAGAAAATTCTACGAAAACAATCCTCAATACGGTAAAAGGAATAATTTCTGTCTAAAAGTTTTTATGGATTTCATTTCAAGATAACAAATGTTCTACTTTTTTGTAGCTGACATATAAATCTTACTTATTTCTTCAAAAAAAATATTTGAAACTAGCGGCCACCCGCGACTTCGTACGCGTGGATCCCGTTTTACCCCCATAAGGGTTGAATTTTGTAACATCCCGTCTTAGTGAGCACCTACGTTCTAAAAGGAACCCCCATGCAAAATTTGAGACTCCTAGCACTTGTAGTTGCTGAGATTTGGTGATGAATGAGTGAGTCAGTCAGTGACCTTTCACTTTTATAGATATACAGATCGCGTTAAGACCCGTGTTTCTCTATTTTAGTTGAAATGGACCGCGAAAGTTTAAAAAATAACTGAGTTGCACCACCTAACTTTGACCGTAACTTTAACGATAACCGGTGTTTTTTGTTTGGAGTTTGACAGATTTTTGACGTTTGTCCAAGTTAAGGTAGCCTTTCGAACTAAGCGTCACAGACGCAGCGCCTTTAGCTTTGGTCTTAAAGGTAGCCTTTCGAAGCTAGTTAGTGACGCGGCGTTGGTGGCACAAGACCAAAGCTAAAGACGCTGCGTCTGTGACGCTTAGTTCGAAAGGCTACCTTTAAAGTAAGATGGAGCAACCCAGCCGTATTATACTACGGAACCCTAGAAACCTTTGCGTGCTGTTCCCTATCAAATAAACAGGTCGACTGCGTCTGGCGTGGGGCGAGAAACATGATTTGTGCCTATTTCTTTAATGTTCTCAGCTAGGAATGTTTTTCAGTGCTTTCCTTGGGTTTTTACAATTGATATTTCTTCCTCTTTTTGTTATTTTAAGTGAGAGAGACTTGTTAAAGCAAAACTTGTAGTTAGAAGTTAGCTATTATTATTAAAGCTCTATTAGTAAAGTAGTTTTAGTTTCACAAGCTTTAAAGTTTTAGACATTTATTGCGTGTTGAGTGGAAAATTTTACGTACAATAAAATAACAAATGAAATAGTTTAGTACATAGTGTTATGTGGTGTTTACTTTGTTGAATGGAGTTTGACAGATTTTTGACATTTGTTAATGTTAACCGATTGAGTCCCAGACGGCATTAATTAATGTCATAACAATTGATTATCTATTGTGTCTAGATTCGCGGAGCTTGAAGGATTAAAGTAAGATGGTGCAATCCAACCTAAGTGATGTAGCACTGTTATGTTTCATTTAATTTTGCCTTCACTCCTGGACGTTCACTAACATTTAATGGTCGATGATCCACCATTATAACACTTTTTATGCATAACAAGGCAGGTATTTGACCGCAATAGCAACTGGTGTTGTCTAAGACGGTACATTATCTGCCCTGTAAGTACCAATTCACTTTCGCCTTGAAAAAAACCCAATTAAAATGTTTGGGAAAGACAGCAGGCAGCGAATTCCAGTCCCTAGCTACTCGCATTGTAAAAGAGTTATTAAATGAATCGTCGTTCGTTCGTTTCAGCCAAATGACGTCCACTGCTGGACAAAGGCCTACTCCAAGGTTTTCCACAATGCACGGTCGTGCGCTGCCCGCACCCAGGCTCTTCCCACGACCTTTAGCAGATCGTCGGTCCACCTAGTAGGAGGCCTGCCCACGTTAAGTCTTCCAGCCCGTGGTCGCCACTCGAGAACTATTCTGCCCCAACGGCCATCGTCTCTACGAGCTATGTGCCCCGCCCACTTATTAAATGAATAGTAGTCAAAAACAAAACGGTTAATTTCCCCGTCAAGATGTCAAAGCCTTAATTCTTACACTATAAGTAGGGTAGTCACCGCAAAAATCTACAGATACATGTGTGTCTACCCGCTGAATAATAAATAGACGCGGTCGCGCCGAGGTTGATATCAGGGCTGCCAATATTTAAATACCAACCTATTTATTTTTTTGGCACAAAAATAGTCTTCGTATAATTAATTTTTTCTTTGTTAATTTGTATTTTCGTGTCAAATAAAGATAATTATATTCTAATTAAATCAGTGTGAAGGTGAAGCTCTGAAAATAAACTTCTCTTGGCAATAAAACAATACTGTCTAATTAAGTTGGTATCATTGATTAACGAAATAGTTTCCTATTAATAAAAAACTTAAAAAAACACTTTTCCCAATGTGAAGAATTTTTTTTACTAAAATACTAAATCTACGAAAACAACTTTAAACAACCACACATTCATTCTGTGAGAAAAAAGGTAGGTATTATGAAAGTAGTTATGGCAATTTTCAATTTTAATTGCTCCATGTTGTCTTATTTTTTTATTTCCAGTTTGTTGTTTCTATGAAAACGCAGAATTGTATGTCCTACTGAAAAAATGGTTTTAGTTTAATATTCTAAACGAAACTTCAATTTCATAAGTACACACACACAGTAATGATTAGGTATAATATAAAACTCAAAGGTGACTGACTGACATAGTGATCTATCAACGCACAGCCCAAACCACTGGACGGATCGGGCTGAAAGGCATGCAGGTAGATGTTATGACGTAGGCATCCGCTAAGAAAGGATTTTACGAAACTCCACCCCTAAGGAGGTAAAACGGGATCCACGCGTACGAAGTCGTGGGCGGCCGCTAGTTCAAGTATATTTCAATCGTAAGTGAATGAAGAGTAACAATGACACAAAGTCAAAAGTCAAAATTTCTTTATTTGTTTGGACTAATAAATAGTTCTTACAAATCGTCATTTTGCTCTTAAGGAGCCTCTACATGTCTCATAATCTTTTTACCCTACCAGCGCTTCGAGACCAACATTTGGCAAGTGCTGAGAAGAAGCGCCGCAACAAACTCAGTCACCACTGTCTGCCGGTTAATATAAATAAATAGAAATAGTAGTAGTAGGTACATTCGATTCAGGAGCAGTTCACTGAATTTACCATGCATTCTTGTATGGTGTATCTTATAAGAATGGGTATACAAGATTGCGTGGTATATTAAACAAGGTAGTGACGTGCTAATATCTAGACTTACATATTAAGATACTAGTAGAAATGACTCGCATACATAAATTTGAATAACTTGGATTGACCAGTCCCCGAAAGCAGCGCCTCAGCACAGATATGGATAGATGCAGCATGTGTCAAAAATTGTATGAAGCCGAGCGTGCCACTTTTTAAACGTCATTAGTGTCATTTTAGCGAATTTTAGTGATTGCCGCAACGTAAAAGTAATCGTATCATCGTACTGCATTCGCAAAGTCATCGAAAGATATCGTGTGACTCGATTCGAAAATTAATTAATTCCGATAAAACTGATATCTGGTTAAATTTATAGCTAGTCAGACTGTGGATTAACATAATTTTGTAGCGGTAGACGTTATTCTACATTATTAATTTGCAAATAATATTTTTATTGTGCCTAATGTTTATGAAAGTAATGATCGTTATCCATTATGTTAAATAGTACTACTAGTGATTCATATTTAATTCCATACTTTTAAATATCCTAGTAAGTACCTGACCTAGTTTCATAAAATAAGGACTATTTACTCAAGCTTTTTATTTTTAATAAATGTAAAAATGCGTAGTTTTGCCAATAGGTTTTGTTTCATAAAGCTAAGTCAGGTACCTAGTTTTGAAGATATTTCTAAATGACAAAATTCAATGTGGTAAAAAACGTTCGAAGTAAAATGAAACACAAAAGATTTTTCTTCATAATTATATTATTATTATAAGTGCAATGAATAGTATTGTGCTTTAGACGAGCCCTATAAAATAATCAAAACAAATCAAAAGGTTTGAATAAAATTGTTCTTCCGCCGTCATTTATAAAAAAGGTAATGGCAAAATTATAGAACTTCCTTAGGCAGATGCCTCTACCAGCCTCTACTCTGTCTATTTGAAAAAGTCTGGCACTTGGGGTTTCCCGGGGGCCCGATACAAAACCAAAAACATCTTTATTTTCCTCTTTAAATAAATTAATTCTTACAAATCGTCAAATCTCATTATTTTTTTTTACCCTACCAGCGATTCAATACAAAAACTTGTCTGGTGTATGAATAAGTTATGAGTAAGTACAGTTCCTTGGGATCGTTATAAGTGCACCACATACATTACTCTTAATAGTACATCGCAGGATATGTATTAAAAACAATCCTACTTTATACTTCTTCTACTGCTACTTTATTCTAATTAATTATTATTGTTACTTGTGCTGTAAATTACAATTCTCAATCCGTTAATAATTTATTCATTTTACCGTGTTCGTACTATAACTGTCCTCGTAAAATCATCAGTACCGATTGTTGTAATCGACTTACAATTAACAACGTGTACATCACTCGACCATGTATGTCCATTTGGACATATCGGAATGGCACGCTTTGACGAGCAACTTGCTGTATCTACTCTAATCCATATCTGTAAATGACACCAAATTGTTGTCTTTGACAGAACGAATTAGTCTGTAAGTGGCAGCCCTGAGTTAAGTTGAAAGGGTAGGGGCTGAGAGGGTTTGGAAGGCCCTCGGCGACAGATCCAAGGTCACTGGCGCCATGGAGGTTCGCTCGCTGGAAGAATAAACGGGGTTGATTATAACTTGTAACATAAAGGGGTAGTTTTGCTTGTAATGGTCAGCGAGAAACAAAATTTTATCTACATATACTTACTTACAATATAGACTAAGAGCTAGTGAACGCCAGACCTACGTCATTTTATAAAAGCTGAAAGTTTGCCAGCGTATGCTCTCAATATAGGATAGAATTTTGGTGAATCATGAAGTTTGGGTCATCGTGGCTTTGGGAGCTACCCTAAAAAAACTGTCTGGCAAGGAGTTGGAACTGTCAAAACTGTCTGGCTGATGAGGAAAGTACTTCTAATTATTGTCCAAATATTATAGGTACATAAAAATCAGATTTAATAGTACCTACCTATAACTTTAGTAGAATAGTCTATTGAATATAGAGAAAAAGCCACCGTAAAAGTTAGACTTACGTAGGACTGGCGTTCACTAGCTCTTACTCTAATATTATAAAGCTGTAGAGTTAGTTTGTTAGGTTGGTTGAATGCGCTAATTTCAGGAACTACTGTTTGAAAAAATATTTTTGTGTTGGATAGTCCGAGACCGAATTAGAAATGAGGAGATTTTTTTTATGCACAACAAGACAGGACCACAATCGCACCTGATGAATCCGTGAACGAACTAAAGTCGCTGACATAGATCAACGGATTAGCAAGAGTGGCAATGGGCAGGGCACATAGTACGCAGAACTGACAGCCGATGGGTCAGCAAGGTTCTGAAATGGAGGCCACGACGTCAACCAACTAGGTGGATTGACGACCTCATAAAGGTAGCGGGAAGGCGCTGGATGCAGGCCGCCACCAACCGCTTATTGTGGAAATCATTGGGGGAGGCCTACTTATGTTCAGCAGTGGACGTCCTATGGCTGAAATTATGATAATGATGATGATGGATAGTCCAATTATAGAGGAAGGCTTTAGGCTATATGACATCACTCTACAGTCAATAGGGACGGAGGAGCAGTAAAGAAAAATGTTGCAAAAACGGGAAATATTATTCAAACTATTTTCGCGCGTACAAAGTCGCGGGGTCAGCTAGTGCCTAGTATACTATATTTATAAAAGCGAAAGGTCACTAATTGACTGACTCACTCAACACGAAATCTTAGAAACTACAAGTGTCCTAGCACTTAGGAGTCTCAAATTTTGCATGAGTATGGTTCCTTTTAGAACGTATGTGCTCACTAAGAACGGATTTTACGAAACTCCATCCCTGAGGGGGTACCTAAATAAGATCCACGCGTGCGATGTCGCGGGCGGCCGCTAGTCAATATTAATAATGTTGTACAAATATCCATAGCACACAGAAATTATTGGCAAACTAGTTCTGATAATAATCCTAGCATTTGGGGAATAGATCGATCAAAACTTGGCAATAAATAACACGCTCAATCATTTTCGGAACTTATAAGATATGTACTGCCTTTGGCCGCGGGTTTGTCTACTTTATTAGACTTGTTTTCTTTTTTAGGGGTCTGTACCCAAAAGTTAAAAACGGGACCCTATCTCAGGAACTACTGGTCCGAATTGAAAAAATATTTTTGTGTTAGATACGGGACTATTCCCACCTCTCTTACCCACCGCTGCAACTCCTGTGTAGCCAGGACCTATAGCTTGACCGCCAATAAACACCCAACCAGTGAAGATCAAGTTTGTCCCGGGGGAAAGTTAAACTGTCATTGGACCCGCAACGAAATTAATCAGAAGAACATAGGAGGAGTTAGAAGTTAAGGTTCGACTTCCTTCGTTCGAAGTTAAGGTGTTGGATAGCCCATTAGTAGAGGAAAGCTTTAGGCTATACAAAATCATTCTACAGCCAATAGGGGCGGAGCAGTAAAGAAAAATGTCGCAAAAACGGGAAATATAAAGCTCATAGCAGACTTATCAACTCTGAAAGGGATCAACACCGTATCGCCTTTCGCGAGCTGTCCGCGAGGCGAGGCGTTTACGTTACGGTGCGGATAAGTGTGCGTTGCAGTACGGAGTTTCTACTGACTGCCTCGAGTTGACACGGTTACGATCCGTTTCCGAGTTGATAAGTGTGCTACGTCCTTTAATCAAAATATTACACGCGTACGAAGTCGCGGTCGGAGCTAGTAAAAAACAAATGAAAGATAAAAGCCATTAATGCCCAAACATTACTATGAGGTCTCACAGTGCGCGTGGACGCACAGGGTGACACACGAACCAATCACAGAGCTCTATTCAACGCTGTGCGTTCGATTTGCTGCTTCACTTAGGCTGGTTTTAGAATCACGCTGACGCACGCTGACCTGACGGTCATCACGCTGACGCGCTGACAGCCGAAATATATGAGGCGTCGGCGCAAAGCGATCAGCGTCACTCAGGAACGTTCCCAATTCAATGTAAAAGTATGTAATTCAATTCAATTACATACTTATGTAGGATTGTTCTGTCAGCGCTGACGTTCAGGGAGCGGTCAGCGCGACTCTAAAACCAGCCTTAAGCAAGCATCGTTTGTGAATACGGGCGTAAATATGACCAGAGCGGTCACCCATTCGTTACTGGCCGCAGCGTAGGTTGCACAACTTCATCGCTTACTGACAACATACTCTGTTATAATTAACCAGAACTATAAACTTTATTTATTACAGCGAACACTCGCAAACTTTGCTTTCAAACTTAAGAAATAAAACCACATTCGTGCATTATAAATGTAAGGCCCGGTCAATGTTTCCCAAAGTTTTCAATGTAGCCCACTGTGATTTATTTAGAGACAGAATTCGTCTTCTGTCAGTTCAGTAAAACACTGCGGGGCTTATTACAAAAAGTTAAGCGCCCAGTTGAACACTTGTTTAAATTCTCATTTAATGGAAATGTCATTTTAACCCAATTTTCAACGTATGTTTTACAAGTTTTTTGTAATAGGTAGTCGCTTGGATTTTCATGACATTATCTGTGTAAGTTACAACGAATATTAATGTGCTTAAGATAACCCAACGCAAGCTTACGAGTAAGTCCTACTTAAATAATATTGGCTTTAGTCAACTTATAATGTATTATTTTATAATGCACAGTTAACAAAACATCATGCTTAACATTTTATTTAGCAAAATACCGGTTATTATTTCTTGATCAAATGCCACAGTGTTTTAATCCCATAAATAGTTGCAATTGATCATCAGCTTCAAATCGCCCAGGGGTTTTTCTCGCTGCAACCCTCATGGGGGTTATGTTGGGATATTTTGAGAATCATAGTTTCAACAATCAAGTATACTTATGTAGTTGAGGCTCTCAGTTGTTTTGACTCAAACAAATGTTGTATAATTTATTTGGGTTCTAAGTTTACGGTTCAGTTAAGCCTGATAAAGGTCATAGCACACTTATTAACTTGGAAAGGGATCGTAACCGTATCAACTCGAGGCGGTCAGTATTCTCTGTATGAAACTCCATACTGCAACGCACACTTATCCGCGCCGTAACATAAATGCTTCGCCTCGCGGTTGACAGCGCTTCAAAGGCGATGACAGCTTGCGAAAGGCGATACGGTTTTGATCCCTTTCCGAGTTGATAAGTCTGCTATAACCTTTAAGGTTACGGACTGACGCGGTGATGCGATAGTAAATTTATCATCATCATTATCATTTCTGTGGGCGGGTAACATAGCTCGTAGAGCTGATGGCCGTTGGGGCAGAAAAGTTCTCAAGTGGCGACCACCGGTCGAAAGACGTGTGGGCAGTTCTCCACTAGGTGGACCGACGATCTTGTAAAAATCGCAATAAGCTCCTGGATGCGGGCAGCGCAGGACCGGTTGTTGTGGAAATCCTTGAAGAGGCCTTTGTCCAGCAGTGGACGTCATTTGGCTGAAACATCAACATTTCATCCAACAGCTACTGTCATTCTACAAGAATATTTTTTAAAGAGAAACAAAATACAGGGTGTCCCAGAATGGGTTAATCAAACTGATAGGGAAGGTAGCTCTACTAATGTAATATCCCAAAAAAATATGAAAAAACATTTTTGAGTTCCGATTTTTTTTTTAATAAAGTGCTCTAAACTCGAAATCTAGTCATTATTTTCAAAAGTTTGTTTACAGATAAACGAAGCAATCATATTAGTAAGAAAAAAGTACAAAATCTCCAAACGCAGCAATTATAGCCAGATACTTAGGCAAAGCTGATTTATTGTCACTTTTTCAAAAAAAAAATTTTTGTTTCCTTATGCGCTTTATTTTTTTATTCATATTTTTTAGGGATAGTACATTAGTAGACTACCTCCCCTAGCAGTTTGATTCACCCATTCTGGGACACCCTGTATAAGAACTTATCTCAGTTGAAATAAATGAAATGGCTCAGAAAATACGAAAGTTTTACACAGAAATATTTTCGACACCCTAGTAAAAATATCTCACAAATTACCTGTTGTGCAATTTGGAGCCATGTCTCAAGGGCTTACGTTTGGAATTGAAATGATGATGAAATTTATTTGGGCCAGCTCAGCATGCGGTCCAATTAAAACGAAGTTACAGAGAGAAAAGGAAAAAATAGTTTTTATGTTACATTTCACAAATTGAGGTAACAAAGTTAAGGTATTATTTGTGGTTTGTAACACATGTAGTTATTTGCGCTGTTAGTGTTGTGCGGTGTCCCGATTTTTACGGTGTCCCGGAATATAGAAGCATTGATTTATTAAATAATTTCATGGCACAGTCGACTAATACGAAACATTTGATTTGTCACCTGCCATCGGCTAATATGATCCCAATGTGATTGAAATAAATATTTTTTTAATTTGCACTGGAAAGTTGTACTTTATCTTCGAACTCCTCCTAAGTTCTTCTGATTAATTTCGTTGTGGGTCCAGTGACAGTTTAACTTTCCCCCGGGTCAATATTGACCTTCACTGGTTGGGTTAATGGCGGTTAAGCTGTAGATCGGTATTGGCATTGAATAGATACATTGCTGTTTATGAAAATCTCAAATACTTAATATGCTTAATGCTTATGCCAAAAGAATACGAAGACTTTCGATTCTCGTTAAAATTGTGTACAAAACGGTTTACTTTAGCGTCTGTCCCGATTGTTACATTGATAAGGCAGCACCAGTATAAGTAATTCATTTTGCGGGCAAACTATTCAGTTATTTGCTGTGGGTCTAGTTTGTTTAAAAAGCAAATACTGTGACATGAATACATGATAGTGAAATATTAAATTTTAACATAGACTATTGGGGAGGCCTATGTTCAGTAGTGGAAGTCCTGAGATTAAAATAATGATGAGTTTCAAGTCATCTCTGTGGCCTAATTCACGTATTTTGAAACAGTTAAAATGTCGTTCATGTTTAGAAGTCGTCCTATGTCATTTCGATAGAACGATGGCTCAATAGGATCGCAACTCAGCGATTTGTCACTTCACGTTTAATCACTGGCACCAAACTTCAAAACATAAAGGCACGATCGAATACGGATAAAAACGAAATCGAATCAAAATCGGGCGATTAATACGTGAATACGAACAGTGACAAATCGCTTGCATGTCGTGGAAGTTTTGATACGTGAATGAAGCCACGTTTTCACTAGGGGACATGTCGCAGAGATAAGTCGTCCGACATTCACGTAGTTTGACTCTGCAACTTTGTCCCTCGACATATGACTTGTTCACACTAGCCAGTAATGCATAGAGCATCGACAAGCGACAAGCGACGTCGGGCGACATCGCGCGAGACACGTGAATTTCGTGTCGGGCGACAGAGTCGCGGGACAAATGTCTCCCAGTGAAAACGCGGCTTAAGGCCACAGGATCATTCTTAGCTTTTCAAGCACCATGGCAGTCAAGTATTTACAAATAGGATTTGATATTGTTTGCTTTGTTGGATCAGATCTAACTCCATCTACGAGTAGGTACCTAAATAATGAATTTATTATTTTTAAAACAAAATTGGACTTATTAAGGAAAGTGTACAGTACATTTTTGATTTACAATTAAACAAATCTTGGCCTAAACAAACGCATCTTTTCCCCAATCATTTCACCCCCTAGTTATTTTCGGCTCCCACAAAGGGGATAAATTGGGGTCAAGGTCTAATTCGTCCCTATAGACTTCCTAAAAGGCATTCAATAAATAATGGATCCCAGAAATAATCTGAGGCAATCACAGAACAAATTAGATGTTGAATTGGTACGATTTTCAGTGGGGTCAATTTAAAGAATTTTTGATTTGGATTGGATGAAGTTCTTGATTAGAAACTTTATTTAAATTCGACTAAAAATAATGTAACAAACGATTTTTCAATGGGTCCTTCCCGGAATCGAACTTAGGAGTTCTACTATGAGATTTACAGAGTCCAAAAAACATCTTAACGCGACCGACTGACAATAGTGACTTACGCCCGTATTCACAAACATCACTATGAGGTCTCACAGTGCGCGTGGACGCACAAAGTGACACACGAAACAATCACAAAGCTCTTGAATAGAGCTGTGCGTTCGATTTGCTTCTTCGTTTGTGAACACGGGCGTGAGTTTCTTGCGCTGCTTCTTCCCAGCACTGGGCCATTTGGGTTAAAGTCATAATGGGACGTGTTAAAGCTCTTTTTAAAAGCCTACCTGCAAAAATAAATGAGTTTTATGATTTTTAAACTAACAACTTTAAAGCCCAACGTTCAACAAAACATGCAAAAAGTTACACACAAGCTTTTTGTTTTGCCCTGAGCTTTCCCGCTACAATGAAAGCTTTATCATACGTCACAAACTGAGTTACTGGTCGCGCTTGAGCTTTTAAAATCAAAAGCTCGATTATACGATTTGTGGAGCTTTCGGGTGCACTTATGGGAATATGGAATTATCGAGAGAGCTTCATTCGATAAGCCTACGCCTTTGGACTACAAATGTAGTCCAGTGGTAAGCCAGTCAGACTTTTTCCACTTGTAGTTCTGGATTCGTTTCCTACTTACTTGGGACATTGTCGCCCGTATTCACAAACGATGCTTGCTTATGTGAAGCAGCAAATCGAACGCACAGCGTTGAATATAGTTCTGTGATTGGTTTGTATGTCAACCTGTGCGTTCACGCGCACTGTGAGACCTCATAGTAATGTTTGTGAATACGGGCATGTGTGCAGTCACTTTGTATGTGTTGTTTTTGAATCAACCTAATTTGTCTTAAATATTACGTTATTGTTATAACCATTATAGTTTTTTTGCAAAATATTTTAATCATTTTACGTAGTATTAGAGACCGGTAGATCTATTCTTATAAATAAAATACTGGATACTTAACTTTCACATTATATTGCCTCATTTTAAAATACATTATTCATCACAATTTAGCACAAAAGCGCGCGAAGTCCCTCTAATCAGACGTTTCTAGTGTGACATTGACATGACGTCAATGTCAATATGATAGCAGCTCATTGACTATAACGATATGTTAAATTTAAAAGTATGTCAAACTCTATACAAAAAACACCGGTTAAGGTTAAAGTAAGGTGACTCACGGTCGAATACTGAAACGCCATTTAAATATTTGACGGCTTCTCAAATAGTTAAGCAGCTCCTAAACTTACATTTCGCATACTCAAAACAATATCTGAGCAGTTCTCAATTTTTAAGCCCCTCTCAAATTAAGTTGCACTCAAACGCCACTTAAATGAATTTTCGCATACTGAAACGCCATTCAACGCTAAGCATTACTCAAACAACTGTCAAATCGTCTTAAGCAGCTGTTAAATTTGAGAGTGCTTGCGCGGTATCTTAAATCCTATTCTTATACCTAAATCGACCTAAATAGTGGTAAATAATGTGTGTCATCGTTATCATTTCTTTCGAGCCTCGAGGAAATACCTAGATCTAATCGCAAGAACGCAATAAGGCTGAACGCTATTGAAAAATATTATTATAATGACATGCAATTCCGAGCGAGGTTCCGCGTCTCTAAAGAAACGGTGTTGTTTCTGGATTCATAATTTGGAAGCTCTTTGAAACCCACACCAAATGCCATACAACCAGTGGACCAAATACTTATTATAACCCTACTGTTCTACGCAACGAGAAGTTATGAACGTGTACTAGGTGATATCTTCCACATCTAACAGCCAACTGTGCATCGTATAGTGCACGAAGTAACAACCAAAATAGCTGCTATGAAATCGCTTTACATAAACATGCCTATTTCTGAGGATTAAGGGGACATCGCATAGCAGCATTTCCAAGAGTTGTTGATTTGTCAATTTGATGCTCTGTCAGTCAACAATGATAAATGTCAATTGTGGTTACGTTTCGGTCCACGATCGCCACTTAATAGATTTCAACAATAAAAAGTATCACATTTAAAATTATTTTATTAATTAAATAAAAATGCAAGCATTAATTTTTTTATATGATAAAACGAGATTTATATATAATAGAAACTAAAAATAAACTGTTCTATGTTAAGCTGATTGAGTATATTTCCATAAAAGACAATACATAACCAAACGATGCTGCGTGTAATGGATAAAAGACGTAAAGTTATCATTTGTGTAAATGAAAACATACTTTTTTTGGTAAATGTTGCCATTATGTAAACATTTGAGAGCTGCTTAGCTGATCACGGCTTCAAATCCGTTGAGTAGCGTTTGAGAATACCATTTAAAATTGAAGGATACTTAAATTTAGGAGCCCGTCAGCTGAGTGACAGATTTGAGTAGTGTTTCAGTATTCGGCCGTAAGTTTACTAAGGTACCTACATGACAAATTTCAAGCGTCTAACTTCCGTTAAGCGTTTAGATTTTTCATACAAAAGGATTTTCCCGCTAATTCCTGTTCCCGTGGGAATTCCTAAGTAAACTATAACCTGCCCAGGTGTATGAAGAATAATTGTACCAAGTTTCGTTAAAATCCGTCGAGTAGTTTTTGTTTCTATAAGGAACATACAGACGGACAGACAGACACAAAAATTTTACTGATTGCATTTTTGGCATCAGTATCGATCAATAATCACCCCCTGATAGTTATTTGAAAATATATTTAATGTATAGAATTCTGTCCGTCTGTATGTTCCTTATAGAAACAAAAACTACTCGACGGATTTTAACGAAACTTGGTACAATTATTCTTCATACACCTGGGCAGGTTATAGTTTACTTAGGAATTCCCACGGGAACAGGAATTAGCGGGAAAATCCTTTTGTATGAAAAATCTAAACGCTTAACGGAAGTTAGACGCTTGAAATTTGGCATGTAGGTACCTTAGTAAACTCAAAGCTTAGTTACAACAAGGAATTCCCGAAATTCCCATAGGAATTAGCGGGAAAATCCTTTTGTATGAAAAATCTAAACCGCTTAAGTAGACCTGAAGTGATGCAGTGACCGCGCGCTCTCCGCCCTCTATCTCGAAAACGGTTCACCGTATAAAAAAAGTTTTTAAACAAAATTTGTAGAGAATTTAGTATTCTACAATATTGATAATAAATACAAATAGCAAAAAACCCATAGGAAATGAGATATTTCTAAAAAAAGCGCAAAAAACCGATTTTTGTGACCGTTGACCTTGAAATTTAATAGTTGCTTACACCCTACCATATGTAGGTTTTGAGACAACTTTTAGGGTGTCAATATACACGTATTTACAGACTTACAGCTGGGTATCTAGAATTCCGAGGTGAACTTACTATAATGACTGGACTATATAACCGGGACGCAATAAAGCAATGAATTCAGTTGACCTCAAGACAGTGTTTCATTCACTAGTAGTTAGTAGTACCCAGTCAGTGGTAGGCAGGAGTGAGTGATAGCGCCTAGGAAGTGCGCAGGGTGAGGGAATTCCACCCTCCTCTATGGGAGGGTTAAACATGGTCCTTCGAGCCGGATGCTGTGAGAAGGTACTAGCATCCTAAGGAGTGGATCCCTCCTCCACGCGAGCAGTGGACTGCTGCTGTGGGGCACCTCAGAGGTCCAGAGGAGGGCCTCAGACGGCGCTGGGCTTAGCCGGCGTATACGTCAGGAACCGGTGCCATTTGAGGACAGAGGAGGGTCCAAGGGCAGTCCTCAGAGGCTGCAGGAGGTGAAGATCTACTTCACCTAAGAGGTCCTGAGGAGGATCTCGACGGCGCTTGGCTTGGTCGGCGCACGTCAGGCTGAGGACGGAGTGACGTCCGCGGAGCAGCCCTCCTACCAGAGGTTGCAGGAGGTTCAGCAAGGATTGGCAGAAGCGAGACTTCAAACTTCGGCATAATTCGTGAGAAATGTCACTGTGAGTAACTTTTTGATTGACTGTCAGTGTCAGTGCGGGTTTTAATTTTGACAGTCAATTTACTTTTTAGAAGACTTTTAAATTTTTGATTTTTCGGTGACAGGTTTTGTATTTTGTTTATTCTGTTTTGTCAAATTCATAAAATGGCGAAACGTAAAGAATGTAAATTTGAAATGGAAAATACTATTAGATTTCAGTATGATATTTTTAAGCGTTTGGACAAACATAAAGTTAATTTCAACAAACTTTCGGAAAGTCAAATAACTAAACAGTATGTAGAAAGTAAATTGGAACTGTTGGAACAGCTGTGGGTAGAGTTTTCTTCAGGACACAAAGAGTTGATGCGTAGTGCATGTCCTGAGGAACTAGCTGATTCTTTGTATGTTAAAGAGGACTTATGTGATCAAGTAGAGGAATTGTACACTTGGTTCAAATGTGATCTAAAAACCTGTTTGTTGAAGTTGACTTCCAACATCGATTCAGATAGTACTCCGCAAGTTGTTCAGGGGAAAAGTAGTCAACTTGAATTGCCCAAAATTATTATTCCATCATTTTCGGGGAAATATTCGGAATGGCCCACATTTTGCGATTTATATAGTTCTTTGGTGCATTTCAATGAGCATTTGACAAAGGTACAGAAGTTCCATTATCTAAAGAGCTACCTTACAGGAGAAGCAGAACAACTTGTGAAGCACATATCTATAGCGGAATGTAATTATGATAGGTGTTGGCAATTATTAGAGGAGCGTTTTAATAATAAGAAATTCATTTGCCAGCAAACATTAAATCGGTTCTTTAGCCAGAAAAATATTGTAAAGGAGTCAGCACATGCGCTGAAGGAATTAATTGACACAACTAATGATTGTTTGGCTAATTTGATGAATATTGGTGTAAATGTAGATAGCTGGGATGTAGTTCTTGTTCATGTTTTGACATCGAAGTTGGATACTGAATCTAGACGTCAGTGGGAGTTCATGATTTCGGAAACTCATACATCGGATGAACTGCCTACTTATGATCATTTTAAAGACTTTCTAACTAATCGTTACAGGGCATTGGAGTTTTTAGATTCAAAATCCACTTCGGTAAATGTAAATAATGTACATAATATAACTACTAAGTCTATGCATATTGTAAAAAATGTGCAATGTCCGTTTTGTACGGAAGGAGGGCATAAACTTAGTTATTGCAAAGAATTTGCAAGGGAGGCGGTGGAGTCTCGTCGGGAATTTGTTTTAAATAACAATGTTTGTTTTAATTGTTTAGGACTCAATCATTCTGCCAAATTCTGTAAATATGTAACTAAATGCCGAATCTGCAAACGCAGACATCATTATCTTTTGCACCCTCGAGGTAATGTCCATAGAGGTGTAGGAAATAGAAATGCAAGTGAGGAAGTTAAAAGTTCTGGGTCTTGTTTGTCGACAGGAAATAATAATCAAGTTTTACTGCCGACTGCGGTAGTCAAAGCTATGTCGACCAAGAAGGAGAGTATAGAGATTAGAGCATTACTTGATCAGGCCTCGGAGTCGTCTTTCGTAACTGAAGAAACAGTACGAAGACTTGGGTTGAAAAAGACTCCAATTAAAGAGCGCTTGTCAGGAGTAGGTGGGGATAGTTTAGTATCCGAGGCTGTTGTTGACTTGAATATTAGTTCAAAGATTCATCCAGGGGAGAATTTAGGGGTGAGAGCTTATGTTTTAAAGTCAATAACTTCTCTATTACCATCCCATAAAATAAAATCTGTGCAAGGGGCTGAAAGTATGAATTTGCCGTTGGCAGATCCTGGCTATCACACGCCAAATCGTATCGATTTGTTATTGGGAGTAGATGTGTTTAGTCAAGTCTTGCTAGAGGGAGTTAGGAAAGGTCCAAGCGGTACCCCTGTTGCACAAGAGACATTGTTTGGGTGGATTTTATCGGGAAATTGTACAAAGTCAACAAACAGAAATTTTAGGGCTAAGGTTAGATATAAGGATAGTAGTAAGGTTAGAAGGCAGACTGAGTGAAGTAATATAAAGTGTTTAAAATGTCAGGGTAATCTTTCAAAATTATTATGCCTTCTTTCTTGAGTTTTAAGTGTTCATAATGGGCGATTGTCATGGTGGGCGATGTAGTGAAGGACGAAGCCTAGCTCGTCCTTGGTGGGCGATTATGTTAGAGTTAGTGTAAAGTTCGTTCATTGTCCTATCACTAGATGGCACCACATGCTATGTTTGTGTTTAAGTTTACATAGTTTTACCAATAGATGACACTTGTATTTTATATGCAAAATATTAGCCCGCGGTGTCCAGATTTTTTGCCCGGCCTTTAAATATAACCGGGACGCAATAAAGCAATGAATTCAGTTGACCTCAAGACAGTGTTTCATTCACTAGTAGTTAGTAGTACCCAGTCAGTGGTAGGTAGGAGTGAGTGATAGCGCCTAGGAAGTGCGCAGGGTGAGGGAATTCCACCCTCCTCTATGGGAGGGTTAAACACCTACTACTGCCTTTTCTATTTATTTCTATTAACCGGCAGACAGTGGTGACTGAGTTTGTTGCGGCGCTTCTTCTCAGCACTTGCCAAATGTTGGTCTCAAAGCGCTGGTAGGGTAAAAAGATTATGAGACATGTAGAGGCTCCTTAAGAGCAAAATGACGATTTGTAAGAACTATTTATTAGTCTAAACAAATAAAGAAATTTTGACTTTGACTTTGTTTCTTTCTTTCTAATAGAGTCCCGTTTTCACCCTTTAGGTACGGAACCCTAAAAATGGGTCGAGTTAACAAAGGCTTGGGCGGGTGCACATTAATTATTGCGTCATAATCATATAAGTTGTTGTAGACCCTTTCGAGGTACTTGAGATTAGGGATGTGTATTTTACACTAGGTTTGCCCGTGACTTTGTACGCGTGGATCCCGTTTTACCCCCTTAGGGGTGGAGTTTCGTAAAATCCTTTCTTAGCGGATGCCTACGTCTTAACATCTACCTGCATGCCAAATTTCAGCCCGATCCGTCCAGTGGTTTGGGCTGTGCGTTGATAGATCACTATTTCAATCAGTCAACTTTGAATTTTATATACTAGGTTTGCCTGCGACTTTGTACGCTTGCCTTCGTAAATCCTCTTACGCCCGTATTCACAAACGATGCTTGCTTAAGTGAAGCCGCAAATCGAACGCACAGCGTTGAATAGAGCTCTGAGGGCCTAGTGTGAGTTTACATCAATTAAAAAAATAAATTGAAATTTTAGTTCTTGTCAGGTTCCGCTAGGGGCGCTGTACAATCCGTCATACATTTAATGTCATTTAACATTTTTTTACGCGCTCACTAGAGATGACGTTAGATGTAAACTCACACTCAGTCATCTGTGATTGGTTCGTGTGTCACCCTGTGCGTCCACGCGCACTGTGAGACCTCATAGTATTGTTTGTGAATACGGGCGTTAATTTCTTTCATTAGTAGGTAGGTACTCGGAATCTTTTATTTTCTTTCACTAGTATTTTGACAACTAATTTCCCCCGATCGCTGCCAAAACCCATCATGGCTGCCAATATGGCCGCCAAGATCTCGACAGCCTAATATAAATTCTCGTGAACCACAAAAAGTCAATTAAAATACCTCCCGTATCGTTTTTCACTGACGACACAACATACTTCAAGACCGTAACTCCAAGCTTTAATTTTTTGGGAAGAGCACTGAACTGCCATACACTGAATTAAAGTCAGAGCTTGGAGGGAGGGGATTGGGGGTTCCCTCGAAGCCGGTGAGGTTCGCTTGTGAGCGAGCCTCTAGCCTGAGGCCAGAGTAAATACAAATGAGTAGGTCATCTTCATAGAAACGCACCGAGCGCCACAACTTGGCGCAACACACAACGAGACAACTTGGCGCAACTCCCCGCTAATTTAGCGGGGAGTTGCGCCAAGTTGTCAGTGTGTGCGTGCGCGCCGCATACGTATTGGCGCGCTCACATACAAACCGCGCTCGGTGCGTTTCTATGAAGATGACCTACTCATTTGTATTTACTCTGCTGAGGCGGAGCTGCGGATGAATGTCAGAGCTAGGACAATAACTCACGGCTCCGCTTCTTTGGGCTCTGGTGGAAACCGTCGGGTTTTAGTGGGTAGGCCCCGCCTTTAGTGAGCAGGCGGGGAGAGTCCCACATAACCCACTGGCACATAACCCATTGGGTATACGCAAAGCATTTCCAGATGTTAAAAAAACAGCCAACAAGAGAAAGGTCGTATCGTAGGCTCGATTCCCATCTGAAGTAATAGATTTCTTCAAAATGAAATGTTAAAACTTAACTTACTGCTTATTCTTGAGTTACATCGTTAACCAATCAAGCCTGCGTCCGGCGCGGACGGCAGCCGGCCGGACGTCCGGCGATCGATAGCGGACACTACATAAATACACCGGACGTGTTTAATTGATAGCTTTGATGGGGCTGATAAAGGGCTTAAGTTTTAAGCTTCATTCAGTCGGTAGCTAAGGCGTTTTATGGCAAGAATTAAACATTTTATAAATTACTAGCGGCCGCCCGCGACTTCGTACGCGTGGATCTCGTTTTACCCCCTTCATCTATCTTACGCGGTTTAGATTTTTTCATAAAAATGTTTTTTCCCGCTAACTCCCGTTCCCGTGGGAATTTTGCAATATCCTGTTGTGACTAAGCTTTAAGTTTACTAAGGTACCTGCATGCCAAATTTCAAGCGTCTAACTTAAGCGGTTTAGATTTTTCATACAAAAGGATTTTCCCGCTAATTCCCGTTCCCGTGGGATTTTCGGGAATTCCTTTCTTAGTGCACCTCTAACGGTACCTAAGCTACGTTACGTACCTTTTCCTTTTATATATTTAGATTAAAGATTAGTTAGTTACAAATTGTGTGGATTAGCAAGCTGAAGTGGCAATGGGTAGGGTAGGTTAGTAAAAACTCATAAAACTCATTTTATTTTAGCAAGTAGGCTTATAAAAAGCACTTTTACACATCCCAGTATTAACCCTACCACTGCTTCAGGACAATAAATGGGCCAGTGCTGAGAAGAAGCAGCTCAGGATGTATGGCGGCCATTCTCAGATGAGCTAGTTTTTGCGTGTCCGGGCTGTTAAATCGTTAAAAATGACAAATTAGAGACATGCAAGTATTTTTATATGTTACTTAACAACCCTATCCAGTTGTGCATTAAATCATAGGCCTCTATTTTAAGTATTTGTGACTTAATTAATTTCATGAACCTCTGTTCTCTAATTACCGTTACGCGTCCGCACACCGACTTAATGTTAAAAGTTGGCTGTAATTATTATGTCGTATAGATTTGGTTCACTCCATTCAACATTTTAAAGAGTACAAAAGATTGTCTTATGCATAGCAAAATATCTTTTCAATAGAACCATTCTGTAAATAATTAGAATTAAAAAACTGCTTGTCCGAGCGAAAGTCCTAATTCCCGTGACGTTTTCTGTTTTTGGGCACACAAGCCTAAATAATAATATTTGACACATCATTTACGCGCGCGGCGCGAGCCCTTAGTTAGTTCTAAGACCTGTTAGCAAGTAGACGTCTATTGCGTTGGCGTACCGTCGATGAATTGCGTAAGAGTATAATTACCATATCTTTGGTTTTCAATTTTTCTATTTACCATGTCCTTATTTTTATATTCGATTTTTGAAGGTAGATCCACGTTGTTAATTTAAATAGAATCAGTACTTTGGCCTTCATACGTTGTAGTAAGACAGTATTTGCATACGGTGCAGATTTTGGAAATTTTGAAGAAAAACTATCGTTTTATAATTTCCATGTACTAATTACCATATATTTATAATCACCGTTGTATGAAATTATTACCTACAAATTGCACTCACGATTGAATAAGTATGATGATAAAATATGAAATATACCTAGACTTTCCCATAACAACTTTACGGACTTTTCTTCCAATCTGACATAAAAATTTTGAAAAGCTTCCGTTAGAGTAACCTCGAAATAGATTCGATTTCATGACGAATGTTCAGCTTCAGTTGCTGCATGGTTGTTGGATTTTAGAGTATATTATAACCCCTAAGGTAACCCCACAAAAAGAAGTTAGCTGGAGTGAAATCGGGGCTTCTTGATGGCCAGGAGATGTCACACCTGCGTGAAACATGTCTCGTACCAGACACTTATTTTTACTATTAATATCATTGATATTTAAATGTTAAATCATTAATTAATTCTAATATAATACCATTAAAATCTATCCATATTACCTTTGCCCTAAGAAGATGAGATTGTCCAACATTAACACTTACCTGGCGTGATCACATTAAGAACAAAAGGGAACAAATCAACAGCAATGGGACTTTTCAAGACAAGAGTGTATAGGCACTTTGTACCATCCTAGACTGCATCCTAACTGATTTGTTATGCATAGAAAAAACTTCGTGATATGCAATGGATACTGGGCAGAAGAAGCTTGGAGAACAAATTATAATATACAAATGCATCCTAAGACCCATGTAGACATATGGCATCGACTTAGCCTCGCAAATGTAGAAATACTTTAACGTTTTCAAAATAAAGTATTAAAAATCATGAGCTCTGCACCTTGGTTTACAAAGTTCACTGAAATGATACCAAACGTCAAAGAGGGTGTAGAAAATACCTGTAAAGCTTACAAACAAAGACTAGACCGTCATGAAATCTATTTGCTGCATCCCTTCTAAATTCTGAGAATTCTGCATTCAGGCTCAGGAGAAAGCGAATAGCATCAATCTGAGAACTTGTTGTAAAAGAATCGAGGTGACAAATCATGGGATATGCAGAGCTGGGACTGTCATTATTACAAATTCAATTTAATCTGATAATGGCTGATGGCTGATCGCAGATAGATTAAAAAGAGAAAAATCACTTATATCATTAATTACTTTTTCGATATATGCATATCCGAAAAGTCTAATTCGTGAGACCTCCTGATCCATTAATTATCTGTACGTTAAATCGTTTGTACCACATTTAAATCAAATAAATTATGATTAAGATTCTGATTCAGCTAAATGCTCTCATTTGAAATGTGACACGTAGCCCCTTCTTGCTGAAACTAGGTGTTCCTGTTATAGCCTCGATTCTTGCAGTATACTGAAAATATCTTGATACAATAAATAATAGAAATTAGTGTTTTTCTTTTTGCAAAGGGTTTATTAAGTGTACCTACAGCTTTTTTTATGACGCTATATATTTGTATACAAATTTATCAATGCAAGATGTTGTTTTTTTGCTATTTTACATATCTTTTCTAATTACCGTTAGATTAAGTATTAGACTTATCTAATTACCGTGACCATAAAATTTTTGGATCTCATTTACGCGAAAACCGCTTTGAATAATTTGACGCCTTTACGATTGTTAAATTCGTACTTTTCATGTGTTTTATATTTAAATGCATTTAAGTCAGTTAAGCCAAATTTCAAAAATGATATGGTAATTAGGCTGAGAACGCCTGATCGTGAGAATGACCGATGGATGTTTGTTACCCTTTCACGCAAAAAGTACTGAACGGATTTTATTGAAATTTTGCAATACATATAATTGTTTATACATCATAATAAGATTACAAGCTATAAATTATTACGATTTGTGTGCTTACCATGTGCGACTGCGTAAAAGAATGACATTAAATGTATGACAGATTGTACAGCGCCCCTAGCGGCTTCTTTCAACAACTAAAATCTAGATTTTTTTTGACGCGCTTGCTAGCGAGCACTCCTAACGTAAACTCATGGTAATTTAAATATCACGCGGGCGAAGCCGTGGGCAAGAGCTTAGTCTATACTTATAATAAATCTGTAGACAGGTCAATTCTGTACATGAAATATATTTTCAAAATAACTATCAGGGGGTGATTAGTGATCGATACTGATGCCAAAAATGCAATCAGTAATATTTTTGTCTGTCTGTCTGTCTGTCTGTCTGTATGTTCCTTATAGAAACAAAAACTACTCGACGGATTTTAACGAAACTTGGTCAATTATTCTTCATACTCCTGGGCAGGTTATAGTATACCTACTTAGGAATTCCCACGGGAACAGGAATCAGAAAATCCTTTTGTATGAAAAATCTAAACCGCTTAAGTTACACTCTTGAAATTTGGCATGCAGGTACCTTAGTAAACTTAAAGCTTAGTTACAACAGGATATTGCAAAATTCCCACGGGAACGGGAGTTAGGGGGAAAAAACATTTGTATGGAAAATCTAAACCGCGTTAAATAGATGAAGGGGGTAAAACGGGATCCACGCGTACGAAGTCGCGGGCAGCCGCTAGTTAGTAATAAATGTCTTAGACTATTATTCCGCCAATGCAGTGTGGACACCCTACTAAATAAGCAATCTAAGTTAGCGAGACACCTTCGCACTATCTACTCCCAAGAGACCACTGGATTATTTACTACTGACCTACTATACCTAGTACGTAGGTGCCACAGGTCACAGAAACTAAAGGGAGATGTGACAAGGGGGCGGGGCCGGTGTCGCAGCAATATGCCCAAAAACAGCCCCCCTAGACCAAACGCACTTTTTGATCGAATCGAAAATCGAATCCGTCAAAACTCCATAAAAAAGGGGGCTTTTCGACCACTTTTCGACTGGTTTGCGATTATAATTTGCACTTTGTCTAGACCCACAGAACACATTGCTCGTGACAGCAATGATGACAGCAGCGACGTCATAATGTAAACAGCTTACATTGCTTGCGTAGTACTAAAGATGGTTCGAACGTTGAGAAATGATACCGCAGTGCAATTTTGATCATTTCTAATGCGACAGTAGACGCTTTTAGAAATTCTGACTGTTCAATAAAGTGACGGTTTGCGTCGCGATACAGACAAGAGACTGAGAGAAGACTCCATAACAAAAGACCGAGATAAGAGACCGATTCAAGAAGCTGAGACAAGCGAGAGACCAAGACTTCAATTATAATATGACTGCGATTGATCTGACATATTTAAGTGAAATTTATTTTTTATGTAAATGAAATTTGATAAGTTTGATTTATAATTTTGCATGCCAAAAGGTGGAAGATGGAGATACTAAAATACTTGTAATACCTACGTTTACCCATGTTCGCAAAATAAATATATTTGATTTGATTTGACTATAAGAGACTGATTGAAGAGACCGAAACGAAACCGAGACAATAAGCTGAGACAAGAGACCGAGACAAAAGACCGAGACAAAAGACCGAGACAAAAGACCGAGACAAAAGACCGAGACAAAAGACCGAGACAAAAGACCGAGACAAAAGACCGAGACAAAAAACCGAGACCAGAGACCGAGAGAAGAGACCGAGAAAGTAAGAGACTGAGAGAAGAAACCGTGACAGTAAGAGACTGAGAGAAGAAACCGTGACAGTAAGAGACTGAGAGAAGAAACCGTGACAGTAAGAGACTGAGAGAAGAAACCGTGACAGTAAAAGACTGAGAGAAGAAACCGTGACGGTAAGAGACTGAGAGAAGAAACCGTGACAGTAAGAGACCGAGAGAAGAGACCGAGAAAGTAAGAGACTGAGAGAAGAAACCGAGACCGAAATCCAACAACAACCCAAAAACTTTTTACGAAGTTGACTAGCACACATGCCTCACATTTTTGTAAGCTTCTTAAAAGTCAATATCAAATTATTTTTAATAGTCTTTTTCCATAAAAGCAGAAACACTTGTTTAATTTTGGTATATTCGATCAAAATCCTTGGGGGAGGCCTTTGTCCAGCAGTGGACGTCTTTCGGCTGAAACAAACAAACGAACGATCAAAATTAGTATCTTAGCGAAAAATATAAAAACTTCTGTTTCAAAATTTTCGAATTTTCCGAATCGCGATCCATTCGACCTTCAGCGCCATCTATCAAGTACAATCAACAACACTGACCACATTTTTGTTACAAAATGACTCTTATTGCATGGACATAAGAGCTGCTATTTAGTTAAGCTGGAGGCTGTTCAAACTTTGTTAAAAGTTCGTCTTTCGTTCGGCCATCTTAGTTTTCTTAACTTGCTGGAATCTTGGAAGCCAGTCAAATTAAAACTAGGTAGAGTCAATAGTTATTACGTGACATTATTTAGTTAAGGGGAGGTTCTACATTTATTTAGATTCAAACGTTATCTTTACCAGTTTTATTTGGTTTTCTAAAATAATCTACTATATAAAAATAAGTCGGGTTTTCCTTCCTGACGCTATAACTCCAGAACGCACGAACCGATTTCCACGATTTTGCATTCGTTGGAAAGGTTTCGGGCTCCGTGAGGTTTATAGCAAAGAAAATTCAGGATAATTTAACAAACGAAATTCCACGCGGGCGAAGCCGCGGGCGGAAAGCTAGTCTTCTATAGATATAACAGCGAAAAGTCACTCTCTCATCACGAAATCTCAGAAACTACAAGTGCTAGGAGTCTCAAATTTTGCATGGGGGTTCCTTTTAGAACGTAGGTGCTCACTAAGACGGGATTTTGCAAAATTACCCCTAAGGGGTAAAACGGGATCCACGCGTACGAAGTCGCGGGCGGCCGCTAGTTTGAAATATTGATGACACTGCCTAACGCCCGTATTAACAAAAAAAAACCTTGAAGTCTCACAGTGCGCGTGGACACACAGGGTGACACACGAACCAATCACAGAGCTCTATTCAGCTGTGCGTTCGATTTGCTGCTTCGTTTAAGCAAGTAAAACCGCACGAAGCTAATAAGCCAAACAAAAAAACCGCTGGTAGGGCTCAAAAGATAAGGAGACATGTAAAATTTCCCATAAGGGCTACCTTTTTATCTATTTCTTATTATTGAAGTTCATAAGTATCAAAGTACTGGTCAAAATTGAATAATATTTTTTATTTGATTTGACTTGATAAACCTGCAAAACTTAGAAAAAAGCCACCCAACCTCATTCCACGAATAGATTTCTCATCAAAGACCATACAAACAAAGGCAAAGAATCAAAACCTATCAAAGTTGAATTGATATTAAAACAATGAAAGCCAATCAGGGCACAAAGGATACGTATGACCTATAAAGAAACGTAATAATAGGTCTGGCTCTTAGCTCAGTAGTGCTTGAGGTATGGGAGCGGTTCGGGAGGGTGTTTTTTAACGTCAAACGTCAGCGAGACTTTTTTTTATGCAAGACAAGGCAGGTAAAAAAAAAACTGACTGACATAGTGATCTATCAACGCACAGCCCAAACCACTGGACGGATCGGACTGAAATTTGGCATGCAGGTAGAGGTTATGACGTAGGCATCCGCTAAGAAAGGATTTTACGAAACTCCACCCCTAAGGGGTAACACGGGATCCACGCGTACGAAGTCGCGGGCGGCCGCTAGTAAATAAATAAATAGAGAATAGTTAGAAAGGCTTCTAAAGCCATTTATTACGTCTAGTCTAACAAATCTCTCAAAGTTATCTAAAATCTAAATTTAGTTCGCAGATTTTGTTTAGGGGAATTCGATCTCGCTTCTTTCTAGGAAAGTGTGGGAGGATAGATGAGGTTTATCTAGAAAGTTATCTTTTAGATAGATTGGAATTTAGGCAAAAAAGTTCAAGGGCCTCACCGGCTCTGAAAACCTTCGCCCGTTTTCACAAACATTATTAAGAGGTCACAGTGCGCGCGGACGCAGAGTCACACACGAACCAATCACAGAGCTCTATTCAACACTGTGCGTTCGATTTGCTGCTTCACTTAAGCAAGTATCGCTTGTGAATACGGGCGTTAATCTATAACTAGCGGCCGCCAGCGACTTCATCATCATCATCATCATCATAATATCTTTATTGCTTCATGTGGTACAAACAAGGTATTAAAAATAAAATAGTCCCAGAACATGAGCCCTGTGTGTGAGGGCATTCGTACGGGTGGAGTTTCGTAAAATCCGTTCTCAGTGGATGTCTACGCCCTAAAAAACCTACCTGCCTTTCAAGTTTGTAGGTGTTATAATTTCTGAGATTTAGGCTAGTTTCCTAAAAAAAATTTTTTTAGTCCGTCATGTTTAATATCAAAAAATATTGGACACATATATTTTTATTTGTCAATCTAACAAATAATTACATAGTTATGGTGCGTTGAAGTTCCGCACGCGACGTCACAACGCGCGGCACTTTTATGCACGCATTGACGTCACGGGCCTCTTCTTATGAACTTTGGCGCGCTTTATCTCTTTAAATTTTCATTAGTTTGAAAAAGTGAAAAATACGTATAGAGTATTTTTTGATAAGTTAACTGACTGACTAATTAAAACTCTTGCTTTTTGACTCAGGAAACATCCCTCTTTCACCATATTAGAATTCTCCATTAACCCTAATAAATATGAATGGATAAAAACCATTCTGAGCCTGACCGAAATTAAATTCATATTCAAATTCAATAATTTATTTGCCAGAATACCATCACCCGCGCGGCCGCGTTAATTTTGGTTTCGACAGCGAGCCACGAGCAAAACCTATAAGTATTAAATTAATATGTACATAATAAATTACGTATCCATTCGTTTTTTACAACAATACGCAGTGTCCATTCTACACCAAACTATTTTACCCTTTGCCCGCCAGGGGGAGGGGAGGGTGCCTAATGACTCGGAATGGCTAAACAGAGAGGCCATGTTTGAAATATTTACTCAACGCGTTGTGATGTTGATAAATCATCCATTTCCTGTAAGAAATCGCTGTTTAGGTATATTTTATCTTTGAACTGTTTCTTTTTGGGGTTCCGTAGCTAGAGGTTGTCAACGTGATAGGTAGGTATAAGATGGGCAAAGATGGACAATAGGTATAAGATTTTTTGCCAATTTTTTCTTTCAACACTTTTTCTCGAAAACGATTCGAGGTAGGCATACGCATTTCTGTAAGCTTATTATGTTGCTCATTAAATAAATAAATAATACGTGGGTGATAGTATGAGTAGTGCATAATTTCATGATTTTTTTGTCACTATAAAGCGCTTCATAAAAGAAAATGATGCTTTTTGTGTATTTTTTTACCACTTTGGCTGTAGAAAGAAAGAAAAATAAATGATTTTGTCTGGAACTTACCATTTACAGGCATAGTCGATCTGAAACAATTAAATAGATTGTTAATAAACGTATTCGTTCGTTCAGCCAAATGACGTCCACTGCTGGACAAAGGCCTCCTCCAAGGATTTCCATAACGACCGGTCTTGCGCTGACCGCATCCAGGTATATGACTTATTTATTTAAATTAGCTGTACAAAAATGTATTTTGTTTTCAGTTCGAGACCAGAAAGTTATTTAAACTACACAAAATATAGAAACGTATAAATCCCCACCCACTGTGCATGGAATTTTGTGTAGATATTATAGGTCTCCCCCAATGCTTTCCACGTTGCAGGCCTATGTTCAGCAGTGGACGTCCTGTGGCTGAAATGATGATGATGATGATGATGAGTATAGGTCTAGCGCTTAACTCAGTCCTTAACGGGACCCCGTGACATTGATATATTAAGACGTGACAGAGCATAAAAATCTGAAGCATATCTAGTCTCGCTGACGTTTGACGCCTCTAAAACTGCCTCCCGTGCCGCTCCCATACCCCAGGCACTGACTAAGGCTCGAACTAGTTTAGAAACCCTGTCTATAGTCTTAGTACGAGAGCCCACGACCAAAATTTTTGTCTCATAGCAATACGGCCAAAACCGCATCAAATCGATAGATACGATTATCCTGAACTCGAAAATACCAATATCAGACATTTTCCGCGTAGCGTTTGATCTGACCGAATTTTCAAAATTGTCAAAGAATTTTACCGAACTGGATCATAGCAATATGTCTGATTTGCAGACTGTAGTTGAATGATAGTTCTGAGATACCGGAAACATTATTTTCAGACGTTAGTGGTGTAGCGCAAACCCGTAAAATCACTTAAAAAAATTAAAAATGACACAAAAAAAATGTCTCATAGCAATACGTCTGAAAATCTTTTTTATTAGTAAATTTTGGTTATTTGATGCGAACAAAACAATTTTCAGACGGAAATGTGAACGCATTAAATTTTGAGACCGTTTTGAAAATGTTAACAAATTTTACCGATCGGTATCATAGCAATATGTCTGAAAATTGTTGGACATGATAAAATAAGTTGTCCACATGTGCAAAAAATTTATATCAGACAAATTAAGTGTAGCACCTTCTCTATCATACAACTTTTTGATACACTTAAAGTGTCTGAAAACAGGTTTTTGGTAATCATGGCAGCAATACGAAAAGTTAAAAAAAATAATTATCCGTATTGCTATGATACAGGTCGGCTAAATTTGTTGACATTTTCAAAAATGCGCACAGGCTATATGCTACGCGCAAAATGTCTGAAAACAAACTTTTTCGTAATACAATTATAAAATCTATGTACATTTTCACTATCAGACGTATTGCTATAATACCGACTGTCTTTTTTTTTGACACAGCAGAAATGGCCTCCCACTCAGTTGCTACACTTTCGACCGTTACTACACACCTAGTCGGGTTCAGAATCATACAATCTAACGATTTTATAGGGTTTTTGCCGTATTGCTATGACACATAGTTTTGGTTGTGGGCTCTCGTACTATCTGGTCTCCGAGCACGTAGAATTTTGTCCAATGACCCCAAGCTACCCATCCTTATTGCTCACGCGTAATTATGTTGCTATCGCGCTCGCACACTCACTGCGGATGCCAGTCGCACAGTCGCGACAGGATGGGTAGCTAGGGGTCATTGGACAAAATTCTACGTGCTCACAGACCGGGCTTTAGTTCTAGTCGACTAATAACACAACAATATCTATAATCTATTTCTAAGAGTATCAGATATTGGGATAATATAAGTTTACCGATTGGAACAATCAATTCGTACGAGTGTACATAGTATTGCCCAACTTTGATCAATTTGCACAATATAGGGTGACCAAGAAACAACTGGATACGGATTTACTAAAAAGCTATTTCAAACTCAAATTCAAATACTAAAATAGAAAGACTTAACGCGACGTTTACGTTTGTGACCATGGTTGCAGCATAGCAGCCGAAACGTGAAGCCGTGAGTAATCATAATCATAATCACAATCATAATCATTTATTGCTTCATAAGTGTACATAATGTAACTCGCTAATAAACGTCGCGTTAAGAACCGTGTCTTTCTATTTTAGTTTAAATGGAATGCGAAATTTTAAAATCTTATATAACCTTAATACTGTCCGAATAATAGATAACTCTGGATTCAAATAAGATTAAGCCCGTGACGTATTTTTGAATCCCGATTATAAATACGTCGGGCCCGTGACGTAAGTCAAATCCCCTTGATGCATCATAATTTCGAACTCCTCCTATGTTCTTCTGATTAATTTCGTTGCGGGTCCAAGGACAGTGCAATTTTCCCCAGGACAAACTTGACCTTCACTGGTTAGGTTTTTATTGACGGTCAAGCTGTAGATCCTGGCTACACAGGAGTTGCAGCGATGGGAACGAGAGGTGGGAATAGTCCCGTGGTAATCAAACCAGAGATTTTATTATGTTTAGTAAAATATTTTTCGTGAACTCATATTTTGTGGTCACCCTGTATAACTCTTCCCAACAACTTTAATATTGGCCTCGCTGGTTTACTGTTAGGAGTTCTCAAGTTATTTCAAAGTCTTGCTTGAATTTGTTATAGTCAAAACTATTACAATATCATTTTATTCTTCCCTAGCTTTTGCCCGCGGCTTCGCCTGCGTGAGTTTAGGTTTATCATAAAAAGTTTTCCTCTCCCAAAACCGGGATAAGAAATATACTATGTTTTCTGTGGATTCCAAACTATCAATCAAGATAGATTAGAGTAGGTACCTACGTTTACTTAGGCCCTATCCAGGGCACTTATACACGTCTCAAATATAGCTTGCCCTACCACCACTTCGGGACAACATGGGCTTGTGGAAGTAAAAAGTGGTGGAAGAAACTCAGTCACCTTTGTCAGCCTTATGACACCTTTGTCAGTAAATCTTGATTTTTTTTTATCCACAACGAGGAAGCTAATAGTCTGTACCTCACCTGATGGTAAGTGATGATCAGGCCGAAGGTGGAAGCGAGCTTCACCCGGAATCCTCAACCACAGTGGAACTGGCTATCTTACCTATGGCTATAACTGCTGGAACACAACAATGCTGTTAACATTGTTGTTATGGCGACAGACTTAGGTAAGATGGTGGTAGCTAGCCAGGCGGACTTAGAACAAGCCCTACCACCAACCAAACCGAACAGAAAAATCTGCCCCCACTGGGAATCGAACCCGGGAACCTCTGCGTCTGAAGCAGGTGGTCTTACCACTAGACCACCGAGGCGGTTGATGTGCCACATGAGTCATCTTGCCAGTTAGGAGTCAATTTAAATTGAACCTTCTTGAAAAAACTTTTGCTTGTTCCTCCAGCAACAAATGTGATTACTTATAATTACACAATGTAAAGTTCTCACAATACACAAACATCCAGTATTGACACTCCCACCTCTCGTTCCCACCGCTGCAACTCCTGTGTAGCCATCTACAGCTTGACCGCCAATAACCCAACCAGTGAAGGTCAAGTTTGTCCCGGGGGAAAGTTAAACTGTCATTGGACCCGCAACGAAATTAATCAGAAGATCATAGGAGTTCGAGGTTAAGGTTCGACTTCGCTCCATTGCAAAGCAGATGGCAGGAGACAAACAAAGGTTTAATAACCTTTAACAGGGTGTCCACTGCAAATGTTCGAAAAAATTCCCTGACTTTTCCCTGACTTTCCCTGACAATTTTTTCAAAATTCCCTGACCAACTATGTATACAACGTGTCCCAAAATTCAAGGATAAGCCGACGCCACAGGATGGACATAGTCATGACTACTTTAGGAAAAATAAGGAAAAAAATCTATCTCAATTATTTTTTAACTTACACAATAAATTATGAAATTCAACGAAAATTGACACCCCTTATGATATTTTACATTACCACGACCACAATTTTTCAATTATTCCTGGTTTTCTGTTTATATCGGAAACTTAAGTAGTGCTGCTGTTCACCCCAACTCTTAAAACCCCCAGAATCCTTGCAGTTTTTACACAAAAGTTAATCAAAATATTTTATTTCCTTAAAATTTTGAACGATTTTTACTTTCACTCCACTTTGACTCATCGTTTTGTAAAAAAAAGTATGAACACTACTGCGGCAAGTTTTTTTTAAGTTGACGCAACTATCCAAGATTCCAAAATGGTACTCTAAGAAACCTAGTCGCAAAAAAGATATGCGTACCATTTTTACAAGCACTTCGCTTGTTAGTTAGTATGGGATAAATCTTACAACTGAATTTAAAACCAGTTCTCCTTAATCAATTGAGCTGAAATTTGGTATACTTGTGTAAGTACGATGACAATGCAATATTATGGTACCATTGAGCTGGATGGAGTCAGAGTCAGAGAGACATTGAGATAGGAACTCTTAACGAAACGGCGGAATTGCATCTAGTTTGGGTTCGTTGGACTTGTCTTTTCGAGCACTTTAGTGCTAGATGATGTCCAGGGTCCTGATGATGAAGTCAAGAGGTGGCAGGAGCTGGCCATAGGAAGTCCTAAACGAAACGGCGGAAGCTTATCGAGTTTGGGTTCGTTGGATTTGTCTTCCCGAGCACTTACGCCATGAGATTGAGAAACAACTAAAAAGTTTAAAATAAAGTTGTAATAAAAAAAAACTTTTTTAAAAACAAGCTTGACTTCGTTTGAAAATTATAATTGACTTCATCATCAGGACCCTGGACATCATCTAGCACTAAAGTGCTCTAAAAGACAAATCCAACGAAGCCAACCTAGATGCAATTCCGCCGTTTCGTTTAGAAGTTCCTGTGGCCACCTCCAGTTTCAGCTCAATGGTACCATATTGCATTTTCATCGTACTTACATAAGTATACCAAATTTCAGCTCAATCGGTTGAGAACTGGTTTTAAATTCAGTTGCAAGATTTATCCCATACTAACTAACAAGCGAAGTGCTTGTAAAAATGGTACGCATATCTTTTTTGCGACTAGACTTCTTAGAGTATTATACCATTTTGGAATCTTGGATAGTTGCGTCAACTTTATAAAAAACTTGCCGCAGTAGTGTTCATACTTTTTTTTTACAAAACGATGAGTAAAAGTGGAGTGAAAGTAAAAATCGTTCAAAATTTTAAGGAAATAAAATATTTTGATTAACTTTTGTGTAAAAACTGCAAGGATTCTGGGGGTTTTAAGAGTTGGGGTGGACAGCAACACTACTTAAGTTGCCGATACAAACAAAAAAACAGAAATATTTGAAAAATGGTGGTCGTGGTAATGTAAAATATCATAAGGGGTGTCAATATTCGAAGAATTTCGTAATTTATTGTGTAACTTAAAAAATAATTGAGATAGATTTTTTTCCTTATTTTTCCTAAAGTAGTCATGACTATGTCCATCCTGCGGCGCCGGCTTATCCTTGAATTTTGGGACACGTTGACTTTTCGGATAGATCCAGTTAATTCTGTAACCTATTACTGATATCGTTTGAAAGAGCTCGTGAAGCACTTTCAAGATCAGTAAGCAGTTTTTCGATATCTTGTGTAGTTTAGAAATAATCGAATAAGATCACTTATCGTTTCCACCCTGTATTAATAGCACTCACAGTGAACTGCTCACTAGTCTGCACTCAATAATCAAATCAATAAATAATTATAAAAAATATATAAATAAACATAAGTTATAAGTTGCACTTTCACATCGACAATAGAAAATATTATTATATTATTTTACTGAAACAAAAAAAGTACAACTATTAAAACAAAAAGGAGTAATTTAGTTATGACAAAAAAAATCATAACATAGATCACTCTAATCCTGAAAAAAGAACTATATGAAAGTAATCTAATTATGAACAAAATTATGTCATAATTTAGATCAATCCACTTCATTAGATAAAAAACTAAAAAGGAGTAATATAATTATGACTAATAACAAAGTCATAATTAATGTAGATCACTCCAAACCTGAAGAAAAAAATGCTTCGATAGTCAAGATCAAAGGTCTTTCTAGAGCATAAATTAATTAAATCCCTCATTTTACAATCACTGGGAAATTTCGGGAGACAAACAGTGTTTTGGTAGACAAAATCTCAATTTTTCCCTGACTTTCCAGGTGACCCCTCTATTTCACTGACTTTCCCTGACTGCTATGAGCTTCCCTGACTTTTCCCTGACTTTCCCTGACTTTCCAGAATGTGGACACCCTGTTTAAGAAAAGATATGCATCACGGACAGTAAGCATACATTATGTAGACCTATCTAGTGAGCTTAGCCACCTGCCATATTTTTCACAAAAAGCTAGGAACTTATAGATCGTTTCATCCACGAAGACGCGCCCCACCATTCTTCCGCTAATGTTTGAGTGTTATCGGTACACGCTAAATCATCCATGAGTGCACACGCACACTACAATAATGACGCTCGGATTGCTCGGATCAAACTCCCCGCACCCCGCGCGACCGAGACCAAAAATTAGTGGCGCGCGTCTTCGTGGATGAAACGATCTATACCAGGGTCTATAAACATGCTAAAGCCGGTCCGTGAGCACGTAGAATTTTCTCCAAGGTAGCTTGGGGTCATTGGACAAAATTCTACGTGCTCACGGACCAGGCTTTACATATATTACCCGAAGAATACAGAAAAAAAAAATTTCCCATCGATTCTCAGCTCCGCCGCGTAAAAAAATTGCTTGGGATATTCACCCAAAGTTTCTGTTCCCCTCTACGTTATGTCCTGAACAGTGTAACTCAATTCTGCCGGCTCCAAAGTCGTCAATTTCTTAAAGTAAGTAATTTAAGTTGTGCGCAGTCCCCGGGCCTTTGTACAGTGAGCATCATATTTCGTGACACACAAAGTAGCCAAATACACAACGCGTCTTTGTTACAATTGGAATAAGGTTGTGTTAACTTTGTGATCACTTTGTCATGAACTATTGACGTTGACTGTATCTACCGATCGAGATAGCAACTTTATTTTGGTAGCTACTCGATCGAAGGGTTTGATTTCTAAAGTCATTAACAATTTAATACCTTGTCTTTGATTGAAAATGTGTCGAACAAATGAAGCAGAGTAATTAATATTGACTGAAATCTTCTATATCTATAAAAGCGAAAGGTCTGATTCACTCATTCATCACGAAATCTCAGAAACTACAAGTGCTAGGAGTCTCAAATTTTGCATGGGGGTTCTTTTTAGAACGTAGATGCTCAATAAGAACGGATTTTATGAAACTCCACCCCTGAGGGGGTAAAACGGGATCTACGCGTACGAAGTCGCGGGCGGCCGCTACTTTATCGTTCGTTCGTTTCAGCCGAAAGACGTCCACTGCTGGACAAAGGCCTCCCCCAAGGATTTCCACAAAGACCGGTCCGCCGCTTGCATCCAGGCACCTCCCGCGACCTTCACCAGATCGTCGGTCCACCTAGTGGGAGGCCTGCCCACGCTACGTCTTCCGGCTCGTGGTCGCCACTCAAGAACTTTCCTGCCCCAGCAGCCATCAGCTCTTCGATATAGCTCTTCGCTAGTTTATAATATGTCTTTAATATTTACTAGCTTTTCATTAGGGATAATGTAGAATTCTAATGGTGAAAGAATTTTCAAATCGGTGCAGTTTCAGAGCCCATTCAATACAAACATACAATAAAATACGCGGGCGTAGCCGCGGGTAGAACCTACTCATGAATAAATCTCGCTAGTAGTCGTTTCCATTAACAAATTAATGTACACATTAGTATTTTTCTTTGCTTATTTACTTAGTAATCACCCACTTTAAACAAATCGTTGCTGCGTAGAAACCATCTCACGTTGCTATATTATGTTAAGTAAATAATTATGTTGTAATTTTTTTCTTCCCTTGGTAAAAAAAACTGACTTTTTGCCTATTAAAAAACTCTGTAAATATTTTTATACCTAAACCAAAAACGTAAAATGAGTTATTTAATTTTTAGACTTAAGTATCAATATAAATCTCAAACTAATTTGAAAATTATAAATTACTTGAATAATCGAACTACCTAAGGCGGGAATCGATCCCACGACCTTTCGCTTGCCAGGCGACTGCTCTTCCAACTGAGCTACTTAGACACTGGATGAACCCGTCGTCAAAAATAAAAATGAGTTTTGAATATAAAAAAATAAAAATTTGCATCTTTTTTCACCCCTTATGATTTTCAAGAGTCATAAAGTCTTAAACTAAGAAGCAAAAGCAGTTTTATTTCTTAGTTTAAGACTCATTTGTATTTACTCTGGTAAAAGTCATTCAAAGTCATTTATTTTCTGCAAATAGGCATTTCAAAAAGCACTTTTACACGTCCTGGTATTAACCCTACCACTGCTTCGGGACAATAAATGGGCCAGTGCTGAGAAGAAGCAGCGCAAGAAACTCACGCCCGTATTCTCAAACTATACTTGCGTGAAGCAGCAAATCGAACGCACAGCGTTGAATAGAGCTCTGTGACTGGTTCGTGTATCAATTAAAATTCGTGTATAAAATTTGACATGTAATGAACATTATGAATAAATTTCTTATTCTTATTCTTATTCAACCTGTGCGTCCACCTGCACTGTGAGACCTTATAGTAATGTTTGTAAATACGGGCGTCAGTCACCTTTGTCAGCCTCTTTTTCAAGGAAAACTATAATCTATCATCTTAATAGAGTCTGTTCAGTGTATCAAATACATGAAAAGTTAGCACAAAGACAGACTTTCGCTTTGTATTGTTCATCATCATCATCATCATCATTTCAGCCACAGGACGTCCACTGCTGAACATAGGCCTCCCCCAATGATTTCCACAATGGCCCGGCCTGCATCCAGCGCTGTCAAGGACAGAAAAAAAGTAATTTAAAACAAAAGAATAAAACGTCACTTTTCCGTCAACCGAAGAAAAATATGGTTTTATTTGCTCTCTTCTAATACGAAATATTATGCAGAAATTCAAGCGCCTTCCTACTTTTATGAGGTCATCGGTCCACCTTGGGACGTCCTACGCTGCGCTAAACTTTTTATTGTTACCATTAAATAATTACTTAGGCTCTAATTATAATTGCGTCACAATGTAATTAACATTGTCCCTTTTGCAGACGGTACAGTCAGCGACAAATAGTGACACCCAAAGTAGCCGTTATGTTTTTTTTATCCACAACGAGGAAGCTCTTGGCCTGTATCTCACCTGATGGTAAGTGACGATCAGGCCGAAGGTGGAAGCGAGCTTCACCCGGAATCCTCAACCACGGAGGAACTGGCTATCTTACCGAACAGAAAAATCTGCCCCCACTGGGAATCGAACAGAATGCAGTGGAATGCAATAAAGAATTGAGTATTGAGTATTAACCCGGGACCTCTGCGTCTGAAGCAGGTGGTCTTACCACTAGACAGAGGCGATTACTCTAGTTAAATTATTATTTTAGTTTCATTTGAATACCTATAAATAAATCATACCTTCAAATGGAACAGACCAACTTTTTGAAATCTTTTGGTGTAACGAATTGATGCTGACTGTACCTACGTCACATGTCTAATTGTGTTGACTCTGTGGTCCGCAAACCACACAACCTCAGAATGCAACCTTAATTGGAGGTCTCAGTCACAAAATACATAGGAGCAGTAGACAATCTACATACGAGTACAAAGTGCGCTCGGGCGACGTAGACAATGCTCACCGCTCTCGAAAGGTCGCAAACCAATCTAAACCACAGGCGAAGTGTCGCAAACCAGTCTAAACCAGTACAAGCGCGCGCCGCCCTTTTGAGATGCGTCTGTGTGCGTAAGTAATGTAGTATAGTTGTTGCAATTCACGAAGGCGAGTGAGCTTTACATGTGTGGTGGCTCGCTACTGTTCGTTATATGCATGTACATGTACACACACAAGTAAATCTCACTCGTCTTCGTGAGTTGCAAGAACTAACTATACTACAGGTGATTGTCTTCTGTTCTTATTTGCTTTGTGTCATGGTGTTGGTTTGGTTACATCATGGCATGGTGGTTTGCCATGATGTTGGTCAGTCTTTAAAGAAAAGTTGACACTTTTGTGTCTTAATTGTGTCGCTTAAAGGCCAAAAACTGATATTCTATTTAAACAAATGCGAAAGGTCACTGAATCACTCACTCATCACGAAATCTCAAGTGCTAGGAGTCTCAAATTTTGCATGGGGGTTCCTTTTAGAACGTAGGTGCTCTCTAAGACGGGATTTTGAAAAATTCAATCCCTAAGGGGGTAAAATGGGATCCACGCGTACGAAGTCCCGGGCGGCCGCTAGTTAGTGTGTTAAGAAAAGATATACGGACAGTAAGCATCAATTATTTGGTTTACCAACCAGTGCGTCAATGGAGGGAAGTCGTACCTTAACTTCGAACTCCTCCTATGTTCTTCTGGTTAATTTCTTTGCGGGTCCAATGACAGTTTAACTTTCCCCCAGTACAAACTTGACCTTCACTGGTTGGGTTATTGGCGGTCAAGCTGTAGATCCTGGCTACACAGGAGTTGCAGCGGTGGGAACGAGAGGTGGGAATATTCCCGAGTCAGTGTGTCAGAAGCTTTAAGCTCGAATCAAAGTCCACTAAGTACATAGAAGCTCTATGAGATTATGTCTAACTTAGTTATAAAGGACCAAGGCGCCATGGGCCGCATTAATTTGAAGGACTGTGTGTCTTAAGTCGATATGTGTAGGGTGTGTTTATGAGTGACGGCCGTTTCAAGGGCATTCAGGGATAGTCGACTTAGATATTTGAGTTAGCAACTTGAACTTGAAACTAGTGATGAATGAATATTAGTTGGTAATCTTTGATATAGTAGGCATAGTCCGTGCCTATAATATAATCTATCTAAATTAATTATATAACTCAAAGGTGACTGACTGACATAGTGATTTTCAAAATTCGTTCACCATTAGAGAAAGAAAGAAAGATACATTTATTACAATGGGCATCACACAAACACAGGCAATTACATAAACATGACAGTGGCACTTAATAAAGAACCTCATTATGGCCGTACACACACACACACACACAACCTGCATGCAAGCCTATGTTTCCTTTTTTTTGCCCCTTTGACTGATTTTTACGAGATTGTAATAATATACATATAGAATCCATTATTGGCTGTAAGAACAAAAATACCTGTTTGTATTATTATTATAAAGAGCTGTGGTTTTCTGAATAAAGAAAAAAAAATGGCGCTCTGAGACTGTAGCAAATATATTAATAGAAAATAAATTCAATAGAATATTAAATTATTAAGTAGTATATTACTCATACTTTCTTATCTATAAAAATAAATAATGTAGCCCTCCCATCAAACCTTTGCAATGCCTTAACTAGGTAACTAAGTAATAAGCACACATGTTAGTGATAAGACGTAATATGTACACTTAGTATGCAAATAAACAATTTGAATTTGAAAAAATAAAAACAAGAGTAAACTGAGCAGTACCACCCATTCACCAACAAGATGCCCACTGCAACGGGACCCCACTCAGCATATGCCGTGGCCCACGGTGACGAAGGCCACGGCGCTCGGCACATTAGAATCCTACAATATCCCTGATATACATAGGCTAACAGAATATTTTCAAAGACGGCGGTACTAAGTTCGCCGGGTCAGCTTGTGTAGGTAATTAAACACGTCATAACTTACGGAAAAGTTATTCCCATGACTGACAAATGACTGTATTGATGACAAAAGCTTTAATCTAATGATAAGATAAGATAACTGACCATTAGTTTGGTTATCAGATATTCATTTATCGATCAGTCTCGGGTTTGACCGCTGTCAGTAGTAGTTATAATTTTGATCAGTTTTTGACTTGATAAAGTTTTTTTTATCCACTACGAGGAAGCTCTTGGCCTGTATCTCACCTGATGGTAAATGATGATCAGGCCGAGAAGGTGGAAGCGAGCTTCACCCGGAATCCTCAACCACAGAGGAACTGGCTATCTTACCTCTAACTGCCGGAACACAATAATGCTGTTAACATTGTTGTTATGGCGACAGACTTAGGTAAGATCGTGGTAGCTCTTAGCCAGGAGGACTTGTACTTCATTCAAGTGGCTTCCGTAACAGATATTTTTGTCCCCATTTATTTTAAAATCAAACTTAGTTATTTCTACTTCAACGAATAACGTAAGCTTTCGCATTCGAAAGCTACCCATATCTTTCCTTTCCAATTGTTTTTCTGTCCTATTTCACTTTAAATCTATTTGTCAGACATTTTACCTTATTTGATACAACGTAGGTTTTCACAGAACTGTTCGTAGTCGGTACTCGAGAACTTTCTGCTTTTTTTGTCATTTTTGGCTTCAAAAATAGCCCGTATCTATTACCATATAGTGGAGACCGCGTACCGGAAAACGAAGCGTGGGACGTCCACCCACAAGGTGGACCGACGACATCATAAAGGTAGCAGGAAGGCGCTGGACGCAGGTCTACCAACCGGTCAATTTGTAAGACAATAGTGACTGAGTTTCTTGCGCTGCTTCTTCTCAGCACTGGCCCATTTATTGTACCGAAGCAGTGGTAGGGTTAATACTGGGACGTGTAAAAGTGCTTTTTAAAAGCCTGCTTGCATAAATAAATGGGTTTTATGGGTTTTTATGAGTGTCATTGGGGGAGGGCTTGCTCAGCAGTGGACGTCCTACTGAAATGATGATGATTACCACGTAGAGTCAGTGCATCATCTATATCTATAAAAGCGAAAGGTCAATAACTGATTGACTGACTCACTCATCACGAAATCTCAGAAACTACAAGTGCTAGGAGTCTCAAATTTTGCATGGGGGTTCCTTTTAGAACGTAGGTGCTCACTAAGACGGGATTTTGCAAAATTCAACCCCTAAGGGGGGTAAAACGGGGTCCACGCGTACGAAGTCGCGGGCGGCCGCTAGTACTATACATTTTTGTTCTAAAATAGCTTCTATTACAACGAAATAAGACTGTGCTTAGCTTGAAACCCTGTCTCTTGATAGAGATCAATACACGAGCTGTAGAAAAGTTCACTAATAAACAAGTCATTATTGTAATTGACTTTACGTAGAATATGTCTGTAGGCTATCTATTTATAATGATATAAAAAGTCACTCCGTCTGTCTGTCACGTTTTCACGACTACTGTACGGCTAGCACGAAAATCTTTCGAGTTGGAATCGTTTGCGTATTCGAATCGCCATCAAAAGATTTAGTACGAAAATTACAACAGCGCCCTTGTGAACGTGTCGTAAAGTGAACTGTATGAGAAATGGTTGCACGAAACTTATTTTCAGTATCAAAATTGTCACGTTATTGTTAAATTCGAAAAATTGAATTTGTCGAATACGCAAACGATTCGAAGACAAAAGTTGTTCATGCTAGAGGTACTGCTGAGGAAATTTTCGATGAATTTCTGTTGGTATAATTATGAGCGGATTTCTATGAATTTTGGCATAAAGGAGTTACAAGAAATCTAAAAATATAGATGTATCTTATTTAACACCAATCATAAACCAGGGATGTTATGGATATCCGTAACCGTAACCGAAACTTTCGGATTTCCGAAATAAATAAATATCCGAAACCGTAACCGTAACCGATTCAAAAGTTTCGGATAGTTTCGGATGTAGGCAGTTTAAATTGTTTTTTTGTACAGCGTTTCTTCCGCCACTTCTTCTCAGCACCAGCCCATATGTTGTCCCGAAGTGGTGGTAGGGCGAGCTATTTGGGACGTGTATAACGTCCGTATTCATAAACATTACTATGAGGTCTCACAGAGAGTGACACACGAATCAATCACAGAGCTCTATTCAACGATGTATTTTCTGCTTCACTTAAGCAAGCATCGTTTGTGAATACCGACGTAAGTGCCCTGGAAAGGGCTTAAGTACAGAATATAAACTTTTGACTTTGACCAGGCCTGTTCATCTCCGCGAGTTTACATCTAAAACAAAACACGCACGATGGCCCACCTGCAGGATACTATTCGACAAGGCCTCACATACGAGCGAACATTGACTCACGCACGCGTATTCTTGTGTATGATGGAAGAAAATAAAGAAAATGGTGTACTAAATACTGTGCAGTATTTAACTGCCTAAATAATAATAAAAACACAGAATGTACTTGTTTAAGTTGCCTCAAGACACTGAGAGGTAAATAAGTAGTTAATATTATTCATGATAATTCATGCTAAATCATGTATTTCCTCCGCCATTTTCCGCAGTTTGGCACTTCACGTCACATCATTTTACCGAAGTCAGCCCTATAGCTTCGGCGCAGTGCCGATGGTGCTTGACTCTTGAGACAGGCTAAATTACACCATATTGTTAATGACATTGAGCATACATTTTTTTAAATACCTTCGCGAAGTAAAACTTCTGTACGTAGTACTTATTATTATTCTGAGCTTTGACAGACAACCCACGCGAACGAAACCGCAGGCACAAAGTAGTATTGACACAAACGTGATTATAATTCGGTCTGACCACTAAACCAATTTTGATGAATTATGTAACATATTCGTCAGACCTTGGAAAGGACAGCTACGTTTTGTGGAAAAAACCTGGAAAAGGTCAAACCGAGGCGGACATTTTGGTAGGTACAGGACGTGTAACCAGTTACGACATACTAAGTTACATATACGTTGGTGTTCCGGCAGTTAGAGGTAAGAGCCAGTTCCTCCGTGGTTGAGGATTCCGGGTGAAGCTCGCTTCCACCTTCGGCCTGATTATCACTTACCATCGGGTGATGTACAGGCCAAGAGCTTCTTCGTTGTGGAAAAAAAAATCATCATCTCAGCCAAATAATGTCCAATATTAGACAAAAACCTTCCCCAAGGATTTCTACAACGCCCGGTCGTACGGTGTCCGAATCCAGGTGCTTCACGCGACCATTCATCATCAGCATCATCGTCTCAGCCATAGGACGTCCACTGCTGAACATAGGCCTCCCCCAATGCTTTTTATAAAACTTAGTACCTTATGTTGAGTAGAATAAGATCTTTCCCACTCGCCGTGATATACTTTATCGATGTCAAAATGTATGGGCAAAATCGATAAAATAGGGTGATAACCGTTTATCGAGGCGCGCATCCTAGGCGTACAGATGATGATGTAGATTTATTGACATACTAGCTGCGCCCGCGACTTCGTACGCGTAAAAACCTGTTTTTGCATCATTTTTCATTGTTGCTCTGCTCCTATTACTCGTATCGTGATGGTATATAGCCTATAGCCTTCCTCGATTAATGAGCTTTCTAACACTGAAAGAATTTTTCAAATCGGACCAGTAGTTCCTGAGATTAGCACGTTCAAGTAAACAAACAAACAAACAAACTCTTCAGCTTTATAATATTAGAGATGATAAATAAATAAAAATAAATAAATAAATAAATAAAATAAATGATTATACCTAATCTGAGAGATATTCTGATATTTTATCAATGAAAGTCATAGGTAAAAAAAACTTATTTTTCTGAAAATATAGGCTTTTAAAAAGCGCTTTTACAAGTCCCAGTATTAATTGAAACCTACCACTGCTTCAGGCAAATGGAGCGCTGAGAAGACGTAGAGCAAGAAACTCAGTCACCCTTCTTTATTAAAGAGGTAGGTATTCTAATAAATATTTTTATTAATGCAATGAGTAATAATGTAAAATTACATCAAAATCCGCTTGGTAATTGTAGCGTGAACAAACATTCTTACAAACTTTCGTATTATTAAATTAATCTAATAGATATAGACTAGCAGCCGCCCGCGACTTCGTACGCGTGGATCCCGTTTTACCCCGCGGTTTTACTTACGCGGTTTAGATTTTTTCATACAAATGTTTTTTCCCGCTAACTCCCGTTCCCGTGGGAATTTTGCAATATCCTGTTGTAACTAAGCTTTAAGTTTACTAAGGTACCTGCATGCCAAATTTCAAGCGTCTAACTTAAGCGGTTTAGATTTTTCATACAAAAGGATTTTCCCGCTAATTCCCGTTGCCGTGGGAATTTCGGAAATTCCTTTCTTAGTGCACCTCTACGGTACCTAAGCTACGTCCCTTCCAAATTTCAAGTACCTACGTTTAGCCGTTTAGGCTGTGCGTTGATATGTCAGTCAGTCAGTCAGTTTCTCCTTTTATATTATTTAGATAGATGATATCTAATTTCTAACGAATCGAAAACTCGATGTCATTCCACCCTATAGATTGGGTATCAGTACCATGGTGGATCGATACCATAAAATATGCATCGCGACCCATTTACGAAGTTTTTTGGTATTTGAAGGAAGCACAATCGAATTATCTGTAATACGCCATTATTGGATTGTAATTTGTTACTTGACACTTTTGTAATTGAAATAATGTTTCTTTCTGTTTTTATTCGACTAATAATTTTCAGGTGTAAATTTTTACTACTAATATTGTTTGTAAAAGATGGATGAATGTGTCTGTTACACTTTCAGGCAAAAACTACTGAACGGATTTTTATACCTTACATTATTATTGTTTACCTTTACCTCAGAATATAATAGGTTATAATCTGTAACAAACTGAATTAATCGAGCTAAGCCGCGGGCGAAAGCTAGTATTTTATACTCGTTCCGATTGTATAATAAACTAGCGGCCGCCCGCGACTTTGTACGCGTGGATCCCGTTTTACCCCCTTAGGGGTGGAGTTTCGTAAAATCCTTTCTTACCGGATGCCTACGTCATAACGTCTACCTGTATGCCTTTCAGCCCGATCCGTCCAATGGTCTGGACTGTGCGTGCGTTGATAGATCCACTATGTCAGTCATTCAGTCAGTCACCTTTGAGTTATTTTAGATAGATTAGATAAATATCCTAAATCCAGAATCCCGAACCCTTAACTCCTAAATACGCTTTATTTAAGGAGTTAAATAAAAATAATGGAATCCAACAAAACCTCTCAAAGTAAATCGCAGGAGCCAAATTAGTATTATTTCATCTCCATACATAAAATATTGGCGTTGACCGTCCTGTCGTTCAACAATGAGATTTATTCTCGAAGTTCCAAGGTCGCTTTTTGATTGGAGGATTTGTTCTAAAAATGTATAGAGATGGTAGTATCCATTAAAAGTTTTGAATCATTCGAGTTTGTGAAGCGTGAATAACATTTTGTGGGCAGATTTAGGTATAAGAGTGCGTTTCCATTATTATAAAATGACTAAAGACGTTTTTTCTGCAGACTAGACTTAGTCCACCAAGTAAGGCTAAAGATTAAGTAGGTTACACCAACTAAACCACCGACAAAGTCTAAAATCTAGATTCGCCCACTAAGCCCACTTTTTAGGTATCCTGTCGACTAAATCCTCCGACTAAGTCCACCGACTAAATTCGCTGATCAAGTCCCTTCACTAAGTACGCCTAAAAAGCCACAGACTATAACGGCCGAATACTGAAACACTACTCAAATCTGTCACTCAGCTGACGGGCTCCTAAATTTAAGTATCCTTCAATTTTAAATGGTATTCTCAAACGCGACTCAACGGATTTGAAGCCGTGATCAGCTAAGCAGCTCTCAAATATTTACCTACTGGCAACATTTACCAAAAAAAGTATGTTTTCATTTACACAAATGATAACTTTACGTTTTTTATCCATTACACGCAGCATCGTTTGGTTATGTATTGTCTTTTATGGAAATATACTCAATCAACTTAACATAGAACAGTTTATTTTTAGTTTATCTCGTTTTATCATATTATAAAAAAATTAATGCTTGCATTTTTATTTAATTAAAAAAATAATTTTTAAGGTGATAGGTACTTTTTATTGTTGAAATCTATTAAGTGGCGATCGTGGACCGAAACGTAACCACAATTGACATTTATCATTGTTGACAGAGTATCAAATTGACAAATCAACAACTCTTGGAAATGCTACTATGCGATGTCCACATATTCCTCAGAAATAGGCATGTTTATGTAAAGCGATTTCATAGCAGCTATTTTGGTTGTTACTTTGTGCACTAGTACGATGCACAGTTGGCTGTTCGATGTGGAAGATATCACATAATACACGTTCATAACTTCCCGTTGCGTAGAACAGTAGGGTTATAATAAGTATTTGGTCCACTGGTTGTATGGCGTTTGGTGAGGGGTTTCAAAGAGCTTCCAAATTATGAATCCAGAAACAACACCGTTTCTTTAGAGACGCGGAACCTCGCTCGGAATTGCATGTCATTATAATAATATTTTTCAATAGCGTTCAGCCTTATTGCGTTCCTGCGATTATATCTAGGTATTTCCTCGAGGCTCAAAAGAAATGATAACGATGACACACATTATTTACCACTATTTAAGTCGATTTAGGTATAAGAATAGGATTTAAGATACCGCCCAAGCACTCTCAAATTTAACAGCTGCTTAAGACGATTTGACAGTTGTTTGAGTAATGCTTAGCGTTGAATGGTGTTTCAGTATGCGAAAATTCATTTGAGTGGCGTTTGAGTGCAACTTAATTTGAGAGGTGCTTAAAAATTGAGAACTGCTCAGATATTGTTTTGAGTATGCGAAATGTAAGTTTAGGAGCTGCTTAACTATTTGAGAAGCCGTCAAATATTTAAATGGCGTTTCAGTATTCGGCCGTAAGACAGATATTTTTTCCCTATGAAACCCTACTTTAAAGGTATTAGCAAAAAAACTTAAAACTGGGATTTTTAACCTCCTCCCCTCACTCCGACAACATTTTTTGAATGGACTATTTACACGTATTTGTGCAGCAGTGACGTTATTTTGCCTCCGGATTTTAGTCGTGCCGACAGTGGAAACAGTTATCCAGATAACAACGACTATAGCCGTTATTATAACTGTCACTGGAGTTTTCGTTTTCCATCTGGAAACTCGGTATGTAATTACTACTTCGAGCATCTAAATTATGTAGTTGACTGCGACAACTTTCGGGGCATTAGGTATTATCTTATACAGGGTAGCAGGACAAGGTTTGGATGTTATCCGATTGCGATGCAAAAGAGGGTAATGTATATCTATGTATTCTTTTGTGATCAGATTTGTAGTATGTTAGGTTCTTCTTTTGTATACTGTAGATATTATCTTCTTTGGATGACTTTGCTAATTGCTCTCGCCAGTGACTTATTATAATTAAATCAGAGAAACAAGACATGGAAAATTGCCTTGTCTTGCAAGTATATTTTATAATTAAAGCAGGAAAATATTATTTTTTATTTGGTAAGACCCACATGATTAGAATAAAAATGATAAAGATTTAAGAGTATTTCGGAGATTTTATGTGCATGTTTAATCTTTTATATAATTTTTATTAAAATCATGATGTACAACAGTGGGGTTATCATTGAATGTCTAGTGGTATTTGAATTTGAATTTGAAAAATCATCGCAAGATTTCCTGAAAGGTGTGCATTTTTTGCGTATGGATTTATTTTGTACCCAACGAGGGCAGGTGGGTAATATTTTTATTTTATTTACGACGCTGAGTTCAAGTCTTTTAAGCCAACGAATTTTATTCACACTCGAACGTCGCCATTCTAATACGCCCTGTATATTGCAGCTTTCAAGGCCTGTACGTTCTGTAACTTAGTTACTGTGTTAAAGGCACAGCGAGTAGTCGACGATTCGATTACCGGTAGGTACACGGTACGTGATCCTTGCTAAATTGATTGCGATGCCAAAGGATATTGATTTAAGCAGGCCATAATTTTTAGGTCATAATAATATGTGCGTGCATCCAGCGCCCCGATTGCGATAAATATTTTCAACTGCAACGCGACTGGACGACGAACGAAAATCAGCTGTTTGCACAAATTCGTATCGCAGTGTCACTTTGACAGCTAGTTCTAGCGATGCTGTAATGTAAACGGAACGCAATTGATATTGACCAAGAGCATCAGTGAAAACTACTTACTTTTGACTGATTTTTGCAGTCAAGTGGTTTTGACCGATTATTGAGTTTTGACTGCAACATACACATCTCTGAAACCGTGATACTTTTATTAAGGTCATTATTTTGTCTTTACGGTCATCCATTACTCTATTTTCTCCTTAAGTTTTCCACGTTCTTTATAGGACACCCTGTATAACCTCCAATTAATATCACTATGGTAGACTAATGTCAAATGTATACAATGAGTTAATCCGACAGAAGCCTAGTTAGCTTTGACAATGATCCTAATCAAATAATTAATGGATTACGTTGGAACTAATTTTACACCTCATTTGTTAACATCAAAGTGTGGTTGAACAATTAATATTAAATTAATTAATTTGAATTCGGCACAGTTGAAACCACCAACCGGCCATTGTGGAAATCATTGGGGGAGGCCTATGTTCAGCAGTGGACGTCCTGTGGCTGAAATGATGATGATGATGACGTTGAAAAGGTGGCTGCTATGTCAGAAATGCATGTTCAAAATACAATACTTAAAAGTATATTTGTGCCTGAAAATAGATTAAAATTCTGTATGCATCTGTCTTTCAATTTCGATTTATACCTGTAATTTTTTTTAACCACAACGAGGAAGCTCTTGGCCTGTATCTCACCTGATGGTAAGTGACGATCAGGCCGAAGGTGGAAGCGAGCTTCACCCGGAATCCTCAACCACGGAGGAACTGGCTATCTTAGCTTTTCAAATACCTCAGACATGGACTATTCTCTACATAACAAACAAACTTACAAAACTCTCCCTTTCAATATTAATAGTATAGATTTTACGGCCATAAACTATACAGATCATGCGCTATTGTGACGTTTTTATACGTCACTAAAACGTCGTGGTCGTAAATATATGACGTGGAAGGAATTCGGATAGTCGCTATTTTAGGTATTATTGAACTAGTTCTTTCGCGCGACTTCGCCTGCGTGCAATTTTTGACAGATTTTTGACGTTTGTCAAAAATCAAAGTTAAAAAAAGATGGTGCAACTCGGCCTTAATGTTAGAAATGCGAAAGAGACTGTCTGTCAGGCTTTCACGCCTAAACCACTGAAACGATTTTGAAGAAATTTTGAGTCGTTGAGAGTTGAGATAGTTTGAGTCCCGGGAAAGGACATAGGATAGTTTTTATCCCGGTTTTTGAAACAGGGATGCGCGCGATAAAGTTTTTCTGTGACAGACAAAATTCCACGCGGGCGAAGCCGCGGGCGGAAAGCTAATTTTCTATAACTGATTAATTTAACAGTCTTTATTTGGAAAAAAAGTTAACACTCTTTGCAGACTCGATGATGATGATGATTGTGATTTATGTCATATAATCCGTTGTGCTGTATCCAAAAAAATAAATATCCTTAATTTCTTTCATTTGACTGTTGTTTCTATTAAAATATCCCTACCTATTTAGTTTTGTGACCGTAATAAATTACAGGTAAATCTTACCTTACCTCAAACGGGGTCGAAGCCTATTTCCCTCCGTGTTTGATCTCATAATTTATGTTTTGGCAACTATATTAGCGGTAAATCAACTGACCTTTGTAACAAGCCTATAATATCCTACTAATAATATAAACTAACTGACCCGGCGAATTACGTACCGGCTATTTCTTCCGCCACTTCTTCTCAGCACCAGCCCATATGTTGTCCCGAAGTGGTGGTAGGGCAAGCTATATTTGGGACGTGTATAAGTGCCATGGAAAGGGCCTATGTACTGAATAAACTATTTTATTTCATTTAGAAATAATGTAGAATTCTAATGGTGAAAGAATTTTTCAAATCGGTCCAGTAGTTTTAGAGCCTATTCAATACAAAAAAACAATCAAATCTTTCCCTTTCATAAATTTTAGTGCGCGCTAATCTCAGGAACTGCTAATCCAATTTGAAAAATATGTTTGTGTTGGATAGCCCATTTATCGAGGAAGGCTTTAGGCTATATAAAATCATCCTACAGCCAATAGGGGAGGAGCAGTAACGACAAATTTTGCAAAAACGGGAAATATTATTCAAAATATTTTACTTTTATTTTACGCGTACGACTGGTACGGCAGTCGCGGGCACAGATTTACCGTTATTTACAAAATTATCGTGTCCTTCACCTTTAAAAAGATACTTATTTATAATATTCATTTGTTTGCCGACAGCCCTGCATCCCCAAGGATTCATTGCCCCACCCTCCCCCCAGGGGAGAAGGGGGTAGATTTATGCCTCGCGAAATTACAGCCACTTTTATTCGGTAAGGGTGCCCTTGGTATTAAATACTATTGAAATTTAAAAGTTTTATAAACTTGCGAAAGAGGTGAAAGGGTTAACGGTTTCCGTAGTGATGAAATGGTTAAGAAAGCTTGACGATATGGTATTACTAGCGGCCGCCCGCGACTTCGTACGCGTGGATCCCGTTTTACCCCCTTAGGGGCCCGTTCCCTTGGGAATTCCGGGAATTCTTTTCTTAGTGTACCTCTACGGTACCTAAGCTACGCCCCTTCCAAATTTCAAGTGCCTACGTTTAGCCGTTTAGGCTGTGCGTTGATATGTCAGTCAGTCAGTCAGTCAGTTTCTCCTTTTATATAATTTAGATATTGTCGTCTATGGTGAGGAAGACAGTGGGCTGGAGTTTGCATCGTGCGGTCCACACAGCTTATGACCGCAGTCTGTGGTCGCGATCCTCATCAGTGAGGGACCAAGGAAGAATGGTGAGAAGTGATGCCATTCACAAACATTACTATGGGGTCTCACAGCTCACAGTGCGTGTGAACGCAGGGTGACACACGAACCAATCACAGAGCTCTATTCAACGCTGTGCGTTCAATTTGCTGCTTCACTCTAAGCAAGCATCGTCTGTGAATAGAGCTCTGTGATTGATTCGTGTGGCATTGAATAGAGCTGTGATTGATTCGTGTGTCACCATGTGAGTCCACGCGCACTGTGGGACCTCATAGTAATGTTTGTGAATACGGGCAAAAGCTAGTTTAGTAAAAAATAATTAACTTACCCGAAATAATAAGAGTCCATCCATCAGCAAATGACGAATTACCTTTAAAATAAGATTTATTGTTAAAATGTGAAAAAAGCGAACAGATTAAACAATAATTTTATCTGGGGCGTAGCTACTAAGGGGCAAGGGCCCCCAAGCCCCTAAATCCTTACCAGAAAATCTCAATTGAACTGAACTTTGAAAATGTCTCCCATTTTCAAAATAAATAGAGAGAAATCCAAAAGCTGTATCAGGAGTAAGTAAGCTTTAATGTCAATAAACTTGATAAAACCTAACCAGTTTAGATTTCAGTGGGGCCCCATTTTTTTATTTGCCCCAGGACCCTTGGTTACCTAGCTACGCCACTGATTTTAATGGGTAAATACATACGAAAATACATCTTGGGAATCGAATCCGGTTATTTAATGTAAAAAATTGACTCTGCGCGTATTTTATTATTTCAAGCTTTATATATTGAATTCGCTTGTTAGTTAGTGAGGGACAAATCTTGCAACTGAATTTAAGATCAGTTCTCCTCAACCGATTGAGCTGTTTGGTATACAAACTTACTCGTATGTAAGTACGATGACAATGCAATGTTATGGTACCATTGAGCTGGTCTGATGATGGAGTCAGGTGGTGGCCATAGGAACTCCATTAGTAGTAGTGACATTTTTTTTTGTTTTTTATCCACTACGAGGAAGCTCTTGGCCTGTATCTCACCTGATGGTAAGTGATGATCAGGCCGAAGGTGGAAGCGAGCTTTACCCGGAATCCTCAACCACGGAGGAACTGGCTATCTTACCTCTAACTGCCGGAACACAACAATGCTGTTAACATTGTTGTTATGGCAACAGAGTTAAGTAGATGGTGGTAGCTAGCCAGGCGGACTTAGAACAAGCCCTACCACCAACCAAACCAATCTGCCCCCACTGGGAATCGAACCCGGGACCTCTGCGTCTGAAGCAGGTCGTCTTACCACTAGACCACAGAGGTGGTTAGATTATTACTTCAATGTCATGTCAATAATATGTCAGTTAATTGAAAAGGTGTGAACATGAGATGTAAGTAAAAGCTCTTTGGTTCGACGACCTTATTGCAAACACATTAGTAGTCAATACAGACCATTTTCGAATGCACCCGATTTTGTTTTGCTCTTCGGAAATGGGTACTGTAATGCACTGCTGGCATGCCAGGGTCAACGACTTTGGGTACGGATAGCAAAAAAACACTGAGAAAAACCTAATCTATATTAATATTATAAATGCGAGAGTAACTCTGTCTGTCTGTCTGTCTCTCTTTCACGCCTAAACCACTGAAAAGATTTTGATGAAAGGCAGGGAGATAGTTTGAGTCCCGGGAAAGGACATAGGATAGTTTTTATCCCAGTTTTTGAAACAGGGACGCGCGCGATAAAGTTTTTATGTGACAGACAGTAATTCCACGCGGACGAAGCCGCGGGCGGAAAGCTAGTTTTGTTATAGATCGTTTCATCCACGAAGACGCGCCCCACCATTCTTCCGCTAATGTTTGAGTGTTATCGGTACACGCTAAATGATCCATGAGTGCACACGCACACTACAATAATGACGCTCGGATTCATCATCATCATCTCAGCCATAGGACGTCCACTGCTGGACATAGGCCTCCCCCAATGCTTTCAATGCTGCCCGGTTGGTAGCGGCCTGACGCTCGGATTGCTCGGATCAAACTCCCCACACCCGGCGTTTCCCTCGTCTAAAAATTGGTGGGGCGCGTATTCGTGGATGAAACGATATAAACTTTACACCATAAAGTTTAATACCTAGTGGAATAGAGCAACAAATGACTGAGCGAGATGTCACTAGCAGCAACACTGTGTGATAAAAAGAGATGCGTGCAGCGTGATTCAACGTAACAGAAATGTTTATTGACAGTTCGTCAGCACTCACTGGCACTGAAAATTTGAGCTCTGGGATTTTTTCAGATTTTACGTAAGTGAAATCGTGGATTTTTAAGAGAAATGTCCTTCAGAAACGTGGTGACTAGTTCATTGATTGATTTATTGTACAAAACAGTAAATTAATCCTGACAACTGACACACAAATGACATCCAGTGACATGCTAAAATCAGTTTCGTTCGACAGCTCGTGGTTGTTGCTTCATGAACTACACTAATAATAAAGAGGAAAAAGATTGTTTCTTTGTTTGTTTTGAATGAACTCCGAAACTACTGAACTGTTATTAATTCTTTCTCCATTAGAATTTTATATAATTTCTGATGAATAGGCGGTAGTTCGCCTGCTTAGCTAGTTTTAAAATATATAACATTTCCTGAGAGGAAATTTAACATGCCAGCTGCGTTGGTGAGTTAAGCAGCACTTCTCTTTAACTTATGAGCACTTTTATGTTATGAATCATTTAAAAGAAAGAGGGGTTGTTAAGGTTAAAATTCAACTATGCTTTCGTATTCAAATAGGGATGTTTCCTGGGTAAAAAGCAGGAGTTTGGATTCCGCCCGTATTCACAAACATTACTGAGGTCTCACAGTCCGCGTAGATGCACAGGGTTACACACGAACCAATCACAGAGCTCTATTCAACGTTGTGCGTTTGATTTGCTGCTTCACTTCTTTCGTGCGCTGCTGCTTCTCAGCATTGGCCCATTTATTGTTCCGAAGCAGTGGTAGGGTCAATACTGGGGCGTGTAAATGTGGTTTTTAAAAGCCTATTTGCAAGAATAAATGAGTTTTATGATTTTTTGTGAGTTTTTTACGCAAGTATCGTGCGTGAACGGGCGTTAGTAAGTTCTTCAGTGAAGTGACGTACGGATGCGGTGCCGCTGCGATTCCGCTGAGGCACGGTAATACTATCTATACAGTATTCCAACTCGGCCATATTTTTGAAATAAATGTCAACAGTCGCGCGGTACGTCACAGTATGACAACATGCGATAGGGCTGCCCACCTACAGTACCCAGTTTAATTACATCTGCCTACTTACAATTTCTATCTAGTTTTGTGATTGTACTTTTTTATTTAGTTAGACAAACAAAATACTTTGTGAATGGAATAGGTTAAAAATGTGTGTTGTTTTGTGATTAGTAGATTTAATTTATTTAAAACTACGTAAATAAATTTGAAACTTATAATCATAATGATCTGTTACGTTAATTTCGGGCGAGCGAAGTCGTGGGCAAAAGCTGGTTTAATACAATATAATTTTCATTTCAAATCAAACTGACTGAAAATGACAAATTGACTAGTTTTTGAACAATTTGACCGTAAATGACGGTCACTCAAATTCAATCAGTTTTGTCATTTTTAACACTTGGCCACCGACGTCCATTCGGCACATTCGCGACACCCCCGACTTTTGCATACCGAGCGCATACCGAGATTTGAATTTCGAAAGAAAGTTCTCGTTTCGTCTGTTTATATGAAGTTACAATACTGTATGATATTATTACCGTGGCTGAGGTACGCACTGCAACGTTTACCTTCTTTAACTTGTACGGATCATAATAAAGCAACAAGTAGTTCCATACCAAATATAATTAAATTAAATTAAACACATAATATGCTGACGGTACATACTCGTAGCTAGTATATAAAAGACATGTTTACAATTTAAAACCACCCGGGGTGTCCTGGCTTCATCCAACGACAAGGGAATGTGTGGTTCATTATTTATGAGACTAATATATGCGGTTGACTATACTTGCACACATTCCCCTTACTAGAGATGTATTAAATTGACTGAATCAGATCGGACACGATGGTCAAATACCAATGACCGGTCAAAAAGGGTCAAATTCAGTCAATTTGACTCAATATTACTGTACTACCACCGAATAATTTATTTAGGTACCCAATTTATATGCAATTTTAAATGAAGGAACGTTAAAAAAAGATCTAAAGTTAAAGTTCTAAACTATTACTGAAATCAAATTGACCGAAATTTACCGTTTTTGACAGTTTATGACTGGTTTTTGACCATTTTTGACCAATTTGACCGTAAATGACGGTCAGTCAAATTCAGCTTTAGTCATTTTCAACACTACCCCTTACTAATAATAAGTTACACGCTTGATGAACACTGTTTTAAAGTGACATTTCCCTAATAAACGTCAATTTGAAACACTGTTTAACGAGTGTGTATTTTTTATTAGCAAGGGGATATAGGCCTAGCTAGAGCTTAAGTCTTAACCACACGTACCGACTAAACGGGCGAGACAGTAAAATGTTTACTCGGTCGAGACAGTTGGGTGAGCGAGTCACAAACCCGGGGCTTCATCATCATCATCATCATTTCAGCTATAGGACGTCCACTGCTGAACATAGGCCTCCCCCAATGCTTTCCATGTTGATCGATTGGTAGCGTCCTGCGTCCAGCGCTTCCCTGCTACCTTTACGATGTCGTCGGTCCACCTTGTAGGTGGACGTCTCACGCTGCATTTTCCGGGGCTTCACTCAAGTGAATTTCAGCAGTGAAACTCACGCCCGTATTCACAAACATTACTATGAGGTCTCACAGTGCGCGTGGATGCTCAGGGTGACACACGAACCAATCACAGAGCTCTATTCAACGCTGTGCTTTCGATTTGCTGCTTCACTTAAGCAAGCATCGTTTGTGAATACGGGCGTAAGGATGGGCCAACCAAACAATATATTACTTTTTGAGAATACATAACAATATAATTGAAAGACCTAAATAAATACAAACAGAATATGTGTTCATGCCCACAATTGGTTCGTGTGTTACCTGTGCGTCCACGCGCACTGTGAGACCTCATAGTAATGTTTGTGAATATTTGGCGTGTGATTGGTTCGTGTGTCACCCTGTGCGTCCATTCGCACTGTGAGACCTCATAGTAATGTTTGTGAATACGGGCGTGTGATTGGTCCGTGTGTCACCCTGTGCGTCCACGCGCACTGTGAGACCTCATAGCAATGTTTGTGAATACGGTAAGTATCATCTGGGCATCGAACCCGCGACCTATACCAAAATAAACAAAATAGAATATAAACCTACCCTACCTGTAGCCATAAAAATGTGTACTGAATTTTTCACACCCCGAACGCTATGGGACTACGTACCGACTACAGCAAGGTTTATTTTAGTTCTTATTTGGTGGTAATAAGAGTTGTTTTTCAACAAAATAGTTTGTGTTGTGTTGTACAGCAAGGTTTTATGTGAGGTCCCAAACTACGGAACCCTTTTAGCAAGAGTGCACGGACTAATATAGAAAAATAGGTGCAGTTTTTGGGTCAACTAGTTAGAGTACCGTACTTTAAAATTGTTATTTATTAATACTAATCCCACTTAATAATGTTAAAGTTTGTGATGATGTTTGTTTGTTACTTTTTCACGCAAAATCTACTGGACGAATTTATTCTAGAAGAAGTGGCGGAAGAAACTCAGTCACCTTTGTCAGCCTCTTTTTCAATCATATACATCAATTTACAACTTACATGACACGTAATAAGTGCGAGGGCTATGATTGGTTTCTTTGCGAGATCGAATCAGAAATGAGGAGATCCGTAAACGAACTAAAGTCGCTGACATAGCCCGACGGATTAGCAAGCTGAAGTGACAATGGGCAGGGCATATAGTACGCAGAACTGACGGCCGATGGGGCAGCAAGGTTCTGGAATGGAGGCCGCGTACCGGAAAACGCAGCGTATGACGTCCACCTACAAGGTGGACCGACGACATCGTTAAGGTAGCAGGGAAGCGCTGGACGCAGGCCGCTACCAATCGATCAACATGGAAAGCATTGGGGGAGGCCTATGTTCAGTAGTGGACGTCCTATGGCTGAAATGATGATGATGATGATGATGATGATCAATAAATGCGAGCTAGGCAGATAAAGTACGAGTACGTACTGGTTTGAGACCTAGAAGAGCCAATTTAATCGCCTCTATAGTCTATAGGTCTGGCGTTTAACTCATTCAGTGCTTGGGATAAGTGTCACGATAGCATAACGGTGAAGGGGTCGGACTGGCCGATTCGTGATCCGGGGAACGCGGGTTCGGTCCCCGTCGCCGTTCGACTATTGTGGTGAGCTCACTCGTGATACAAGCATATTTAGCTTAGTACGAGGGGCTAACGGCAGTATTAGTAATTTGTGCAATAACAAATCTATACTTAATATTATAAATGTGAAAGTTTGTTTGGATATCTGGATATCTGGATGTCTGGATGTTTGTTACTCTTTCACACAAAAACTACTGAATGGATTTTGATGAAACTTTACAGTATCATTGTTTATAACCCAGAATAACATACAGGCTTTAATTTATGACGATCTGTGACAAACGAAATTTCACGCGGGTGAAGCCGCGGGCAAAAGCTAGTAATTAATAATCTTAAAAAAATAGGATTTATAAGTGCCCTGGAAAGGGTCTAAGTACTGAATAAACTTTTTTTTCTTAACAATATAAATAATCTACAGTCTTCTAAATATGGTGAAACTTAAAAAGCTTGCAAAGCTCTATGAAACAAGTTCCTGTACGTGACCTTATTACGGTTGAAATTGGGGCTTTTGTAAAGCTTGCTACTCACTTGAGCTTTTGCTTCAATTTGCCTGAAAAATTATGGTTTATATTTTTAAGATGCGGTTGCGACTTTGTTTTTTGCGGTCTTTTTGTGCTTGAAATGAAATCCAGTTCATCAAAAATAATGTAGTAGACTAAGAGCTGGTGAACGTCAGACCTGCGTCATTTTATAAAAGCTGTAAGTTTGTCGTCATACCATAAAAGCTGAATTTTATATAAAATATTAGGGCAATAATTAGAAATACTTTCCTCATCAGCCAGACAGTTTTGACAGTTCCAACTCCTTGTCAGAAAGATTTTTTAGGATAGCTGCCAAAGCCACGATGACCCAAACTTCATGATTCACCAACATTCTATCCTATATTGGGTGCATACGCTGACAAACTTTCAGCTTTTATAAAATGACGTAGGTCTGGCGTTCACTAGCTCTTAGTCTATAGGATTCTAATGGCATTAGAATTTTTCAAATCGAACAATCAAAATATCTTTTCTCTTTAATAATATTAGTGTATCATACACTGACAGGAAGGCGCTAACTATCAATACTTCAATGAGTTAGTTTAGATTTTTGCCTCGTTGAATAAGTGGTCTAAAATGTGCTTCAAAATTCAGTTATTTCATTATGTTTTTTAATAACAGCTCTACTACTAGCAAGCGGGAAACAATTACACTCGACAACTTATCGTAACTTCCTGCCCTTAAAATGTTCACTCTCTTGAACAAACAACTCTAAACTATCGACACACTCTTTTCATCTTCAAACTCTAGTGTCACGTAAAGGAGGGTGCTCACTGAGGGCATCTAGGGAGCATTCGTCACGCGAACGTTAGCTGCTTTTAAGCTTATTATAAAACCCTGATGGAATTATAGGTAACAATATATTTTTTTAATTTGTGGACTAAATTAATAATAATTATAAGAAAACTGGATGGGGTACATAGCTCGTAGAACTGATGGCCGTTGAGGCAGAAAAGTTTTCAAGTCTCAAGAGAGCTTAGAGCTCTATAAAAGCGAAAGGTCACTGACTGACTCTTTCATCACGAAATCTCAGAACCTACAAGTGCTAGGAATCTCAAATTTTACATGGGTGTTCCTTTTAGAACGTAGGTGCTTACTTTGACGGTATTTTGCAAAATTCAACCTTTAATGGGGTAAAAAGGGGGCCACGCTTACGAAGTCGCGGGCGGCCGCTAGTTATCAATAAAAAAATTGAATACTAAAATGTTCGGTTCTTTTACGTTGCAAACGTTCGCAACGAACGCTCGCGAGCAATAAAAACGACTCTCTGTGTGTCCCAACCCTAAACGTAAGACGCTTTGTTAGATTTTGTAAGAAAACTTTCGACGAAGGATCTTTGGCAGTCTTTAGTTTTTGGGGCGCTACTTCAAAGGGATCCATAGAGAAAGGTCGCTTTAGGATGATGCTATAAATATACTAGCTTGATTAAATACACTAAAGACTTCTTTCCGTGAAAGTGAATCGCCATCTTGGCAGTTTTGTTTTATCCAAAATTGTGTTTCATCATCATCATCATTATTTCAGAAACAGGACGTCCACTGCTGAACATAGGCCTCCCCCAATTACTTCCACATCGCCCGCTTGGTAGCGGCCTGCATCCAGCGCCTTCCTGCTACCTTTATCAGGTCGTCGGTCCACCTCGTGGGTGGACGTCCCACGCTGCGTTAAATATTTATGTGCCGCTGACCAACTATATCTCTCTTGCTTAAACTCAACTTGGGAGAGGTCTTTGTCCAATAGTGGTCGCCATTTGGCTGAAACTGGGAAGTGGGAAAATAGTTCCCACCATCATAGGTATTTTACCTATTTTTCCTTATCTTAAAGTGCAAAAGACAATAAATTTAAACTTAAAGCTTTAACCATTCAATTTACAAAAGGCCGTGTACTTCCCTAATTCAATAAGACGGTTTTTGTCCAACTTTACGGACCCGTTTCAAAATGATATATCCCCTGACCTTCCCTTAAAACGGAATCCTACGGGCATTGGGTGAAATGGACGACCGATTTTAGAGTTATACTTAAAAAAACACACTGAAGCTCGAAGCTCGGACTAATCCAACCTCTCATTCCCACCACTGCAATTCCTGTTTTCAGTGAAACTTCTAGAATTACGGGTTGGTAATGTTGTTCCACCCACAAGATGGACCGACGACATCATAAAGGTAGCAGGAAGGCGCTGGACGCAGGCCGCTACCAACCGGGCAACATGGAAAGCATTGGGGGAGGCCTATGTTCAGCAGTGGACGTCCTATGGCTGAGATGATGATGATGATGAATGTTGTTTTGCCCCAAGAACCAAGGGTGGGGGTAGGTTAGACCTACTGAATTATCAAAACACAAAATTTCATAAGAATCGGTCACAGCGTTTTGGAGGAGTTTTGATATAAGCACTCACACAAAAATTTTAGTTTATTATTACTACAGTGCACTATTTTTCGTAGTCAGTTTTAATTTTGTTAAAATGTATTTAGGTATTTTAATATTACCTTAATAGGTAACCCCCAAAAGCAACAGGGGCAACTGTTGCCTGACGGAATCTTTTTTTTTGTTTGAAATAAATAAATAATAAATGACAAACTGAAACACAGACAAAGCAGAAGCATATGCTAGCTTGCATGAATCTTTACTTCCCTTGAAATAACTCCCTAAAACAAATAAAATGATGCAATCTCAAAGTTTTTACAAGTCGGGGTCAGAATGAGGATAATTTAAAAGAAAAAGTTGGGAATTCTTCTTTTTACCCCAAGTATTTAGGGTAAAGAGATTTTCAGGTAAAGCATTTTACAGGTTTTTTGCTTATTTTGTTTGTATAAATACTGATATTATACATAGGTACAAAAGTAACTCCGTCTGTATATTTAGTTTAAAGGTTGTACATAAAACAAAGTTGTGCTAGTTACATCATTTATAACTCAAGAACCGCTGGACAGATTTTAATGAAATTTGGTATGGAGGTAGCTAAAACCCTGTGTTAACATAATATATGCATTTTACCCGACTACCTAAAAAGGAGGGTAATGTTTTTAGTATATCTAATAAACTGCGGGTATTCCGCGACGTAGTACCATCTCAATGACAACAATCATTGTCTGATAGCTGGTACGAAGTTCGCCAGGTTATTGGTAATAAAATATGTATAAAGTATACATTTAAAGCAAATTATTCGTATCAATATATTATCATTTTCATAATTTCAATAAAACTTAGAATCGAGTCAAAAATCTATAAGAACTTTTTAATAAAAACTGTCCATACTACGAGAAAATCACATCACGTCCGTAGCGTCTCGTAGTCGACTAACAATTTCATACTACGCCGTAGCGTCCGCAGTCTACGCTACGAACATTCTTGTGATTTGAGAAAATGTCTTTGTAAATATGACCACATTTTTACATTGACTATGTCAATATTTTTCTTATTTACACAGTGTGTGTCAACGCCCGTATTTACAAACGATGCTTGCTTAAGTGAAGCATCAAATCGAACGCACAGCGTTGAATAGAGCTCTGTGATTGGTTCGTGTGTCACCCTGTGCGTCCACGCGCACTGTGAGACCTAGTAATGTTTGTGAATGCGGGCGAAAATGTTTGTATAGATGTATTTCCATTTTAACCGACTTCAAAATGGAGGAGATCTCGATTCGTCCGGAAGTTTTTTAAGTGTAACTCCGTCAATTATGATCCGATTTCAAACACTCTTTTTTGCTTGATAAAATTTGATCAGTAGTTTAGTTTTAAAATTAAAATAACTGGGAATACGGATCACGAACTCGACGCTTCAGTCAGCCTGTAACCACGGCCAGTGCAACCCGGTCGAAACGTCAGGCAAATACAGGTAATATTTCAGTATTACTTAACCGCGTATCGCGTTAAAACCTGTTTTATTTAATTAAGTTATGTAACGCGAAAGTTTAAAATTAATTAATTGAGAAAATGTGTCATCCATGTAAATAAATAGCGAGTTTTGTTCAATAAAAATTCTCAAATATCATTCATGAGATAATAATTATTACTGACGGGATTGCTACCATGTACCTTAATTTTGAGTTTCCGATATTTCGGCACTGTTGCAAGCGCCATGGTCACGGAGTAACTGAGGAAACTTGCGGGTGAGAAGTTATGGGCAGACATAACAGTCTACCCTCTTTCGCAGTCTTAGAGTAGGCGCACACCGTTGATTTTTCGTCGGCCGATAGTTTAGTCGGGCAGTTGATCAGTATGGGCATGTATGGGAGTGCGCACACTACGCCGATTCGATTTGGCCGATTCTTCATACAAATTAAAATCGGGCACAACTATCGGCCAACTGAAAATCAACGGTGTGCGCCTACTCTTATTATTATGTTAGTGACTATGAAAGTTTAAAACAATTAAACGTTCCATAAACAATTAATCATCAATTAATTAAACGTTCCACTGCCAACCTTCAGTAGTAACATCAAATTTCACTAAAAGCATAAAATAGATTCAACTTTTTAGTGCGCTATTTTACACCCAGCCTACCTTTTTGGAGGCTTTTTGCTGACACAACTTTGCAATGGTCGAGCCAGCGGTCGATGCGATATCAATTGGAGGGCGTTTTGATTTATGTTTCGACTATATTTCGATTCGGCACGTTAGAGTCGGTAATATAAAATCGAAAACTATTTGGTGGGTAGAAATACTACTTCTATAAATACCTACACTATACAGTGTGAAATTTTGTAATGTCACCTGGAGGGAAGGTACATCTTAATACTGTAGATAGAAAATTTTACTCAAATAAAACATTCCTTTATTTTTGTAAAGAAAGAAAACTGCATTCAAAGATTTATATTTATACTAGCTTTTGCTCGCGGCTTCGCCTGCAAAATTTTGTCAGTCACAGAAGAACATTATCACGCGCGTCCCTGTTTTAAAAACCGGGATAAAAACTATCCTATGTCCGTTCCCGGGACTCTATCTCTAGGTATGCCAAATTGCATCAAAATCGCTTCAGTGGTTTAGGCGTGAAAGCGTGACAGACAGAGTTACTTTCGCATTTATAATATTAGTATAGATATAGATTTATAGGCATTACGAAGTTCAATGAGTCAGCTAGTAATAAACAAAAATCTATACTTGCAAGTAAAAAGAATCAGTTATTTTACTATTCGTCAGTCAATTGGAAAATAAATAAAAATTTGCACAACACAGTGGATACACGTTACTGCTAAAAGTGCCTCAGATAAGTCTAATATCTTGTTGAGATCCGATTTTTCACTTTCCCCACTGTGTTTGCGATATAAGGGTGATTTGTGTCCCATTCCCTGTTACTGAGAAATAGGGGGTGGATAAATCACACCTACACCGGCTGCTGCTAAGGCCGCTTGGTAAAAATCAGGGATGTTATGGATATCCGTAACCGTAAAGTTTCTTTCGGATATCCGAAATAAAAAAATATCCGAAACCGTAACCGTAACCGGTTCAAAAGTTGCGGATAATTTCGGATGTCGGCAGTTTAAAAGTTGTTTTTATATAGCAAATATATAAAGGCATAACAGCCTGATTTACCTTTATAATGCCATCTAGTATCTAGTTGTACAGTCGCGGAATGAAAAGGTTCGTCACCTTAGTGTCGGTTTTTGCTTGCACTAGGTACTGTAAGAGTCAAACCTGCCAACATAACCGTGCAAGAAACAGTGCTGCTAACATTTAAATAAATATGACGGTTGCTAACGAATAAGGTTTTGCTTGTTTATTTTTCTATCCCATCAGTGCAATGCAGTGATGACATTGACCAATTGTTTTTTTTTTATTTAATAGACATAATAATGGCAGGTTGAACCAACAAGAAGGTTTTAGTTTATCAATCATGGACCTATAAAAAAAGGCGGACGGAACTCGCGCTACAACAAAACTGTGACGCAAAATTTTGGCGTTTGTCTATTGTGTGAGTGAATTTAGGGATGCCATGTTAGCCAAAACATTTTACCCATTTATTTTAAGAAAAACATAGATCGGCAGATGTTACTTGGAAATGTAGACATAATTATTCCGTGCCATTTTAAAAGGATGAAAGGTGAATGCGTTGAGGTAGGCGCGAAATTTTCAATGATCAAATTTTCTTACATTGTTTGCAAGTCAGTGTGTCAGGGTATGTACATAATGTTGATCAAAAATGATTCACGCAGTTACAAATTACGAATCTTGTGTACATTATAATCATAATCTTATGCATCATCAATATATTATTATTATCTCTGATAGATTTTTTTTAACATACAACCTGACACTGACTTGCAATCAATGTAAGAAAATTTGAATTTTGCAGTTCCACATTTTTGGGAAGGATAAAATTTGCCTATGAAAATATATCCCATTAAAACACAATTATTATGATAAATTATTTTATTTCAATAGTATGCGTAATAAATAACTAAAAAGTCCTAAAATTATTATTAATTTCCCATATTTCGGGTAATTTTCCCACGTAAATAACTGAGAACACTGGTCTTTGACGTATTATTTTTTCGAGTGAATGACGTTTGATTTCAATTAATTTCAATATTTTAATGTCGTGAAATAAGTGATTGGATTATTATTTTGCCTGTGAAATGTGATTCCTTAATTTTTGTTTGTTCGAACAGAACGGTTTTTACACAATTTCATCACACAAGACATGTCGTATTCGTGTTGTTTTTTCGCTGCTTAAATGTGTCAACTGTGTGAAGTTTGCACTCGAAGTGGTGTATCAGGGTGTGAATGTGTGCGTGCCGGCCTGTACGTACAGGCAAGCTGGTGTATCCTAATGTCACAGTATTTTGTTGATGAGACTCCGTCCGACTTTTTTTATAGGTCCATGTTATCAATCATGATAATCTTCTTGACAAGATAAATCGTCAAACAACTTTGATCTGAATAATTTTGAACTTTACTTACGAACAGTTAAAGATTATTTTCTCTAACTCGAGATTATTCTGTAACATAGTTTCAAAAGGTAATATGTGCTCGCTGTTCGTTGAAGGAATCAATTTGAAAACTGACGAACCTTTTCATTCCGTGACTGTACATAAAACAAAGTTGTGCTAGTTACATCATTTATAACTCAAGAACCGCTGGACAGATTTTAATGAAATTTCGTATGGAGGTAGCTAAAACCTTCTATTAACATATAGGCTTTTTACCCGACTATCCAAAAAAGGGGTATAATGTCTTAGAGAATCTAATAAACAGGGTATTCGTACCATCATACCATTGACGTAGTACCATCTCAATGACTACAATTATTATTATCTGTTACACGGTACGAGATTCGCTGAGTTAGCTAGTATAATTATAAAGTAACAATTTCATCATTTCAATAAAACTTAGAATCGAGTCAAAAATCTATAAGAACTTTTAATAAAAACTGTCCATACTACGAGAAAATCACATCACGTCCGTAGCGTCTCGTAGTCGACTAACAATTTCATACTACGCCGTAGCGTCCGCAGTCTACGCTACGAACATTCTTGTGATTTGAGAAAATGTCTTTGTAAATATGACCACATTTTTACTTTGACTATGTCAATATTTTTCTTATATACACAGTGTGTGTCAACGCCCGTATTCACAAACGATGCTTGCTTAAGTGAAGGAGCAAACCGAACACACAGCGTTTAATAGAGCTCTGTGATTGGTTCGTGTGTCACCTTGTGCGTCCACGCGCACTGTGAGGCTTCATAGTAATGTTTGTGAATGCGGGCGAAAATGTATTAATTAAGATTTTGAATTATTGGTATATTTTAACCGACTTTTAAAAAGGGGAAGGTTTTGATTCGTCTGGATGTTTTTATGTATAACATTGTCAGTTATGAGCCGATTTCAAAAATTATTTTTGGGTCCGACAGGATATAATTCCGAGTTGGTATTATTCAAACTTTATTAAAATTGGATCAGTAGTTTAGTTTTAAAATTAAAATAACTGGGAATACGGATCGCGCACTCGACGCTCAAGTCAGCCTGTGAACACGGCCGGTGCAACTCGGTCTAAACGTCAGGCAAATACAGGAAATATTTCAGTATTACCTAACCGCGTATCGCGTTAAAACCTTTTTAAATTAATTAAATTATGCAACGCAAAAGTTTAAAATTAGTTAATTGAGAAAATGTGTCATCCATGTAAATAAATTGCAAGTTTTGTTCTCAAATATCATTCATGAGATAATAATTATCACTGACGGGATTGCTACCATGTACCTTAATTTTGAGCTTCCGATATTTCGGCACTGTTGCAAGCGCCATGGTCACGGAGTAATTGAGGAAACTTGCGGGTGAGATGTTATGGGTAGACATAACAGTCTACCCTCTTTTGCAGTCTTATTATTATGTTAATTATTATTTTAGTGAAAGTTATATTACAACAGTATATTCATGAGATAAATCATCAGTTAATAAAACAATCAACTGCCAACCTTCAGTAGTAACATCTTGGTCCACTAAAAACATAAAATAGATTCAACTTTTCAGTGCATTATTTTACACAGCACCCAGCCTGCCTTTTTGGAAGCTTTTTTGCTGACACAACTTCGCAATGGTCGAGCCAGCGGTCGATGCGATATCAATTGGAAGGCGTTTTGATTTATGTTTCGACTATATTTCGATTCGGCACGTTAGAGTCGGTAATATAAAATCGAAAACTATTTGGTGGGTAGAAATACTACTTCTATAAATACCTACACTATACAGTGTGAAATTTTGTAATGTCACCTGGAGGGAAGGTACATCTTAATACTGTAGATAGAAAATTTAACTCAAAGAAAACATTCATTTATTTTTGAAAAGAAAGAAAACTGCATCCAAAGATTTATATTTATTCTAGCTTTTGCTCGCGGCTTCGCCTGCTAAATTTTGTCTGTCACAGAAGAACATTATCGCGCGCGTCCCTGTTTTAAACACCGGGATAAAAACTATCCTATGTCCGTTCTCGGGACTCTAACTATCTCTATGCCTTTCATCAAAATCGCTTCAGTGGTTTAGGCGTGAAAGCGTGACAGACAGAGTTACTTTGGCATTTATAATATTAGTATAGATATAGATTTATAGGCATTACGAAGTTAAAGCTAGTAAGAAACAAAAATCTATACTTGCAAATAAAAAGAATCAGTTATTTTACTATTCGTCAGTCAATTGGAAAATAAATAAAAATTTGCACAACACAGTGGATACACGTTACTGCTAAAAGTGCCTCAGATAAGTCTAATATCTTGTTGAGATCCGATTTTTCACTTTCCCCACTGTGTTTGCGATATAAGGGTGATTTGTGTCCCATTCCCTGTTACTGAGAAATAGGGGGTGGATAAATCACACCTACACCGGCTGCTGCTAAGGCCGCTTGGTAAAAATCAGGGATGTTATGGATATCCGTAACCGTAAAGTTTCTTTCGGATATCCGAAATAAAAAAATATCCGAAACCGTAACCGTAACCGGTTCAAAAGTTTCGGATAATTTCGGATGTCGGCAGTTTAAAAGTTGTTTTTATATAGCAAATATATAAAGGCATAACAGCCTGATTTACCTTTATAATGCCATCTAGTATCAATTTTTATTTTTTTATTATAATTTTTATTATAAAGTGTGCGGCAATGAATGAACCGTGTTGAACAACTATTGCAAATTCCATTCTAAAGCACAGATATCCGTAACCGTAACCGAAACTTTCGAATATCCGAAATAAAAAAATATCCGTAACCGTAACCGAAACCGGTATTATTATTCCTATATCCGTAACCGTATCCATAACCAAAACTACATATCCATAACATCCCTAGTAAAAATGCGAGGGTATTTTAGACAGACTGAAAGATATGGCCCCGATAAATATGCCGTTGTACAGGCGAGTCACCCCTCCCGTGCTCTCCCATACCTCAAACTAGACCTATAGTAAAAGATTGCGTGAAACGTTCGTTCGTTCGTTCGTTCGTTTCAGCCGAATGACGTCCACTGCTGGACAAGGCCTCCTCCAAGGTTTTCTACAATGAACGGTCCTACTCTGCCCGCATCCAGGCTCTTCCCGCGACCTTCACCAGATCGTCGGTCCACCTAGTAGGAGGCCTGCTTACGCTACGTCTTCCAGCCCGTGGTCGCCACCCGAGAACTTTTCTGCCCCAACGGCCATCGTCTCTACGAGCTATGTGCTCCGCCCACTGCCACTTGATTTTAGCAATTCTGCGAGCTATGTCGGTCACTTTGGTTCTCTTGCGGATCTCCTCATTTCTGATTCGATCACGCAGGGAAACTCGGAGGCGTGAACAACATTATCTAATGAAGCAAAACTGACGCAGAAAAGTCAGGAAACATAAGAACAATAGATTAATCAACATCCCAGCTTCCACGAATATATTGTACTATCCAATACATCTTACAAGGAAAACGGATACAAAAAGATTGAGTCAAAGAAATAATCACTTAGCTTGAGACAAATAGCGAAACAACGAAGAAAGAAACATTATCAAATGTAGTCTATGTCTAATAAAAGTGATGTATATGTCATAAAGTAAAGTTTCAATCATTAAAAAACCATTTACTAGGTGGACCGACGACCTCATAAAGGTAGCAGGAAGGCGCTGGATGCAGGCCGCTACCAAGGCGATGTGGAAATCATTGGGGGAGGCCTGTGTTCAGCAGTGGACGTCCTGTGGATGAAATGATGATGATGCTGAATTAAAAACTTCAGCATGAAGTTATGTATACTTCTCATAATTATAATCTTAATTAGTCCTTAAAACAAAGTCCTTCGCCGTATCTGTCTTTTGACTACAAACTCAAAAACTACTGAACGGATTTTCATTCACTTTTTACCAATAGTTAGTGCTCTATGAGAAAGATTTAAGTGTATAAATTTTCAAATTAAGATAAACGACAGATAATTTTTATCCCGGTTTTTGAAAGGGGGACGCGCGCTATACAGGTTGCTTTTCGGAAATCAATGATTGCAGTTCTTTCTTTAAAAAAAATAAAGGAATGTATACTTTGAGTAAGATTTTCTATCTACAGTATTAACGATGCTTGCTTAAGCGAAGCAGCAAATCGAACGCACAACGTTGAATAGAGCTCTGTGATTGGTTCGTTTGTCATCCTGTGCGTTCACGCGCACTGTGAGACCTCATAGTAATGTTTGTGAATACGGGCGTAAATTAAGAGTACTTTTCCTTCAGGTGACTGTACAAAATTCCAACCTGTATAGTCTCTCTGTCAGACAGGCGAAACCGCGGGAAAAAGCTAGTACAAAACATCATTGTAGTATTTCAAATCAAAATTAGGTCCGGAACGGCACGCTTTGCTCTGAATTCTCAGCCTATTCAGAGAATTTGAAAGACTCTTCATTTTTTAGTTTTCAATAGGCACAATTGAGAAAGTTTGAAAAAGCGTGCCTATTTAGAAACTTATTTTCGCTCTCTTAGTTCGAAACTGTTTACGCAGCTCTCAAAAAAAAAAAATTACCGACTTGAAATATTCTTCATTGGTGCTCCGCTCCTATTGGTCTTAGCGTGATGATATATAGCCTTAAGCCTTCCGGAATTAACGGGCTATCCAACACAAAAATATTTTTTCAAATCGGTCCAGTAGTTCCTGAGATTAGCGCGTTCAACCAAACAAACTCTTCAGCTTTATAATATTAGTATAGATGTATAGGCGGTACGAAGTTCGCCGGCTCAACTAGTTGTTTATAAATCAGAATAACAGGTGAAGCCACGGGAAAAGCTAGTCTTACTAATTCTTACTAATATTATAAATTCGAAAGTTTGTATGGATGTCTGGATGTTTGTTACTCTTTCACGCAAAAACTACTCAGCTGATTATGATGAAACTTTACAGTATTATTTATAACCCAGAATAAGATATAGGCTATAATTTATGACGATCTGTGACAAACTAAATTGAACTGAACGAAGACGTGGGAAAAAGCTAGTAAGTCATATAAAAGCAACATGAAAAACGCCCTGAATCCTTTTTCTTTGAACGTTGTAACAGAGCTTTTGCGACAAAGCTTCTGCGTCTTTAAAAAGCTCATAAACTCGCCCAGCTTTAACAATGCCTATACATGTAAAGCTCGTGACAATTAGGCGGTTATCACACTGCGCCGCGCTCCGCCGCGGAGCGCGTGATTTTCATATAAAAATCACGCGTGCGGACGCGTTGTCAGTGTGAAGTGCCGCGCGTGTTTTCTATACAAACTGACTGTACTTGCATACAATGATTAAATCTGTCGCCCCGCGCTCCGCGGCGGAGCGCGGCGCAGTGTGATAACCGCCTTACTGCTTAGAAAGAAGGAAAATGTTTAAATTATTTGGCATTATATCTTTACTAATATTATAAAAGCGAAAGTAACTCTGTCTGTCTGTCTTGCTTTCACGCCTAAACCACCGAACCGATTTTGATTAAATTTGACATAGAGATAGTTTGAGTCCCGGGAAAGGACATAGGATAGTTTTTATCCCGGTTTTTGAAACAGGGACGCGCGCGATACAGGTTTTTTGTGACAGACAAAAATCCACGCGGAATGCTAGTACCTATATAAATAGGTAGGTCTAGCCTTAACTCAATCAGTGCCTGAGGCATGGGAGCGGCAGGGGACTATTCCCACCTCTCGTTCCCACCGCTGCAACTCCTGTGTAGCCAGGATCTACAGCTTGACCGCCAATAACCCAACCAGTGAAGGCCAAGTTTGTTCCGGAGGAAAGTTAAAGTCATTGGACCCGCAACGAAATTAATCAGAAGAACATAGGAGTTCGAAGTTAAGGTTCGACTTCCCTCCGTTGCAAAGCGGCAGGGAAGGGACATTGACATAGTATGACGTGACAGGGCATATAAATCTGAAGTCTCCCTAAAAAAAAAGACGTTTGATATCACAGAACCAATCCCGTGCTGTTCCTATACGTCTGCAGGGTTGAGAAGAAGTGGCTTCTTTCGCCCGTATTCACAAACATTACTATGAGGTCTCACAGTGCGCGTGGACGCACAGGGTGACACACGAACCAATCACAGAACTCTAGTCAACGCTGTGCGTTATATTTGCTGCTTCACTTAAGCAACCAGCGTTTGTAAATACGGGTGTCAGTCACTTTTTCAAGTACATAATAGATACAGGAAATACATTTAAATCTATACCCATAAAATCGAAAGGTCATTGACTGACTCACTTATCACAAAATCTCAGAAACTGCAAGTGCTAGGAATCTCAAATTTTGCATGGGGGTTCCATTTAAAACGTAGTGCTCACTAAGACGGGATTTTGCAAAATTCAACCCCTAAGGGAGTAAAACTAGTAGATAAGTGCGAGTTAGGCAAGTAAGGTCCATGAACTCTCTAAATCTCTCTCTCTCTGTAATCATTGAGTCATAGACCTTTTAGTCTCATACCACTGTTGTACACTGTGATAATTTGTAAATAAACCTGTTTTGGGACAATATAACTTAGTATCATCATCATCATCATTTCAGCCACAGGACGTCCACTGCTGAACATAGGCCTCCCCCAACAATTTCCACATCGCCCGGTTGGTAGCGGCTTGCATCCAGCGCCTTCCTGCTACCTTTATGAGGTCGTTGGTACACGATGTAGAGACGCTGCGTTTGTCTCTTTATAGTGCAAAAATTACTGGACAGATTTGATAAAAACTTGACCAAAGTTAAATAAGCTATTTGCTCGTTTATTAACCTCGCGCGCCTACTGTACCTTAATTGTAATTGCCTCGCTCTATATTACATGGTTTCATATATCAATATGTGGATTACGTAGTGGGATGCGTTACCACATAAATAATACATAAGTCTAGTAGATAAGTTAATTTATGTAACACGTTTGTTTGTAATTCCTAAAATAAATAAATAAATTAAGTCCAGTTCGCAGGCAAAGCTCGTTTATATTTATTATCATGAAAGGCAGCGGTCACATTAGAATGACTAAGCTTACTGATAACATAATAATGTTTATCTTTTTATCATTAATAGATGATAAGATATTTTTGTAATCGTACGACATTAAAAAGTATTTTTTTTATTATTTAAGCGAATAGCGCAGCGTAGGACGTCCAACCACAAGGTGGACCGACGATATAAAGGTAGCAGGAATGCGCTGGATGCAGGCCGCTACCACCCGGCCTTTGTGGAAATAATTAAGGAAGGCCTATGTTCAGCAGTGGACGTCCTATGGCTGAAATGATGATGATGATATTATAATGTTCGGGAAAAACAGCAGCAGGCAACGAATTCTTGTCCCTAGCTGTTCGCATTATAACAGTTATAGATAGATGTCATTTTGTTACAAGACACCCTGTATAAGATAGTTAGATTTGTGAATACCTATAATCTAGGTAGGTTTCAGATTATATTGGGTCATCAAGAAATTAAATTAAAATTTGTAGCAGTTTTATTACTACAAATTTTTCCTCCATGGTTGAGGATTCCGGGTGAAGATCGCTTCCACCTTCGGCCTGGTCGTCACTTACCATCAGGTGAGATACAGGCCAAGAGCTTCCTCGTTGTGGATAAAAAAAATAGTTTTTTACCAAGTATTTTACTTGGAAGACAGTAATTACCTAGCTTACACGTAGGGCTCCTAAAAGCCCCTAATAAAGTATAATTTATTAAGTAATTCAGTTTCATTTAATGACAAAAATTTGTAGCAGGCAATTATTGTTTTATTACTACAAGTTTTAATTTAAAATAATTAGTTTTTTAGCAAGTATTTCACTTGGAAGACAGTAATTACCTAACTTACACATAGGGCTCCTGAAAGTCCCTAATAAATTATAATTTATGTAATTAAATTAGTTAATTTTAATGATAAAATGTTACCTAAATTACTTATGTTAATACAGTTAGTATAATTACTTCTAATTTGAATAAATCATAATCCAAAAAGTTGGCTTTTAAAAAGCTTCTTTAAAATCGACCAATTTTTCGCAACGTTTATAAAAAAGCTCTTAAGCTGACAGTATCAGGTAATGGTACAAAAGCTCGTTACATTACACGCCTGAAAAAGCTTTTCTAAAACATAAACTTACTCTATAGACGCACAATGGGCTTTTTCATTGTCGTTCTGTAATTTTCCAGAGCTAAATCTCTCTTAAAGTAAACATTTTTTTAGCTTAAGCTCTCCTAAATTAGTAATCAATTAAGTTTAATTACTTATCGAGCCTAATTTTACTTTAATTGACAACAAATATCCTAAAAAATAATTGCTTAATCATTTTTAATTCACGAAAGTACGGAAAAGCTCGTATCTTACGAACTAAAACACCGATTCAGGCACAAAAACCGTAACAACTCTGCTGAAATTTTCAGGAAAAAAAAGCTGACGAACTCACCTGCACACACTATTTCTAGATCTCATCAAGATGCTTGCAACACACGAAAACACAGCACATTCGCGTTGAACACCGAACGAATGTCCTCTCTCTAAGAGGGCCACGCATCGACTGGCCTCCGCCGCACCTCCTCTCCGTATAAATATAAAAGTATGTACGTATACATGTATAATAATATGGATACCAGAGGGTTCAGTCTGAAATTCGGGATCCCTTGTAATTGGTTAGGGTTCTGTAGTGGTTTGTTTTGGACATTTTTGTTCTTGATTAAAGGAGCGCTGTTTTAGGCGTGTAGAAGCTTTTTAGGAGCTTTTTTTGGAGGAATTCATTTGTGATAATTATACTTTGAAGTCATGTACAACTGTGGGTGGTTAATATATTTGTTTGTTAATGTATTTATCCAGCGCCTTCCTTCTACCTTTATCAGGTCGTCGGTCCACCTTGTGGGTGGACGTCCCACGCTGCGTTTTACGGTACGCGGCCTCCATTCCAGAACCTTGCTGCCCCATCGGCCGTCAGTTCTGCGTACTATGTGCCCTGCCCACTACTACTTCAGCTGGATTCAGGCCGCTACCAACCGAGCGATGTAGAAGTCATTGGGGGAGGCCTATGTTCAACAGTGGACGTCCTGTGGCTGAAATGATGATGATGATGAATGTATTTATAGTTTGCGCGAATAAAAAATGGTAATCATTTAACTAAATCTAAGTTGAATATTTCAAATTCAAATTATTTGATGAAATGACAAGAGTGCGTGGACTTTACCTGCCTAGCTCGCACCTATCACGTGTCATGTAAGCTATAAATTACTGTATTGGTTTGAAAAAGAGGCTGACAAAGGTGACTGAATTTCTTTCGCCACTTCCTCTCAGCACCAGCCCATATGTTGTCCCGAAGTGGTGGTAGGGCAAGCTATATTTGGGACGTGTATAAGTGCCCTGGAAAGGGCCTATGTACTGAATAAACTATTTCAGTTAATCATTTAATTGCAATAATATTTTCACCGATCTTTGTCTGTAGTTATTTGTTTAGTTTCATCAGAAAGAAAGAAACATTTATTGCTATGGACATCACACAAAGACTAAAAAGGTAAATAAAAAAAGACGTAGGTAGCACATAAAACATACAATGGAAGATAAAGTGAACTGAGCAATGCCACCCTGTCGCACAGCGATGCCCATCGCAATGGGACCCACTCAGCATATGTCAGCCCACGGTAAAGAAGGCCATGACGCTGGTTTTCAGTGTTATTTTTTTTAGTTATTATTTAAATTGTTTAAACTCATTTCAACCTAGTGCCGTCAACTGCTAGACAAAGGCACTTTCCGCGACTAAAAACAGATCGTCAGTCCACCGAGTGAGAGGTTTGCCTACACTACGTTTTCCGGTTAAACTGCATAGAGAAAAATGCTGTCTTTTCCCCTTTGAAATTAATTTAATTGTACTCGCCTTGTCGTATTTAAAAGAAAGTAATTTATTCCGTTGGAAATAGAATAATAAGTGAGGTAGCATGTGCATGGTTGGAAGTCCCATTTTTTACTCGACTGTGCAAAAGAGGGTAATGTGTCATTTAACTATGTATGTAATAATATGTACAAGTAGATTACTTATGTATGTTTCTATATGGGTCTCTAGAAGCGAGCAATAATAATATACAGGGTGGAATTTTGTATGCCACCTGAAGGGAAAGTACATAATACTGTAGATAGAAAATTTTACAAAAAAAACTTTCATTTATTTTTGAAAAGAAAGAAAATTGAATTCAAATATTTCCGAAAAATCGCTTGCCACAACCGGGAATCGATGTGACTAAAATCGTTAAAATTACACCCTATATTTTCCTTTCATCGATCGTTAGAGTCAATTTAAGGATGAATCTCTCTAACAGACTTTGAAAATCAAATGAAAGGAAAGCCATGATTTTTTTTTTAATATAAAAAACATTCGGAAATACTTGAATGCAGTTTTCCTTCTTTTAAAAAATAAAGAATTGCTTTCTTTGACTAAAATTTTCTATCTTCAGCTTAGACCACTGTCTCTTCAGGTGTATGTTCTTCTGATTAATTTCGTTGCGGGTCCAATGACAGTTTTAACTTTCCCCGGGACAAATTTGACCTTCACTGGTTGGGTTCTTGGCGGTCAAGGTGTGGATCCGGGCTACACAGGTGTTGCAGTAGGAACGAGAGGTGGGAATAGTCCCGTTTCCCTTCAGGTGGCATTACAAAATTCCACCCTGTATGTGTTAGAATGTAAACTTGTCAGCTTTTCAGGCTCAATTCGACACACGTGCGAAAAATGTAAAATCGTGCGCGAATTCCTGGATATTCTATTTCCAAATTCACGTCAAAGGCTTTGCTTCGAACCACTCGAATTAGAATTCTATCGGTAGAGTGACAAATGCATTCTATGCATAATAATGACAGCTGTCAAAATTGCAAATAAATATCAATATGGCGGATTATTGGCGGGAAGGTGAAGCAGTTTCATTTCATCATCATTTCAGCCACAGGACGTCCACTACTGAACATAGGCCAATCATTTTCAGATTAGCCGGTTTGGTAGCGGCCTGCATCCAGCGCCTTCCTCCTATTTTTATGAGGTCGTCTGTCCAGCTTGTGGATGGACTGTCTACCATTGGATTTGCCTCACATATTTAGGGAATGTACATTGTACATGTAACATGAGTAAAATCTTATTTTAAAAGGATTCAAACAGCAGCGCTGGTAGGGCATCAAAAGACAAATGTAAAGGCCCTTCAAGAGCATTTGACGATCCTAAGATCTAATTTAATTAGTTTAACATATTTTTATAATGAAACTAGCGGCCGCCCGCGGCTTCGTACACGTGGACCCCGTTTTACCCCCTTAGGGGTGAAGTTTCGAATTGTCCGGAAATTATTCGAACTTTTCTCGCCGTAAAAACCATCCTTGATGGACTTCAACGAACATTTAAAAACAAGAATTGGTAAATTGGTCCAGGCGTTGTTGAGTTATGCGCTTACCAACACATTTTGCGAATCATTTTCATATTAAAGATAAAATATTTTGTATTTTTTTTGCACAATGCTTTTTACTCAAGTCTAGAATTTTTTCATTAAAGTGAAATAGATTTACTCTTTAATTTTACTGTGGCTACCCTCTTTAGCTGTAATACTATTAGTGCAGCATCGGTGGTTCTCAAGGCATGTCAGTAAATTGTCTACATACCCCATTATTTGTATTATACTAGCTGCAAGACGCGAGTAGGCCGGGCTCGGTGGACAGATGACCTAGTTAAACTAAAGGGATGTAATGCAAAAGCCCCCTTAGACAAGAAACGTGACAAAACTTGTCTGGGAGAAGGAGTCTTACGTACCTATTCACAAACGATGCCAGCTTTAGTGAAGCAGCAAATCAAACGCACAGCGTCGTATAAATAATAAAGCGCTGTGATTGGTTCATGTGTCACCCTGTGCGTCCACGCGCACTGTGAGACCTCATAGTAATGTTTGTGAATACGGGCGTTAGAGTTGAATTACAGGCCCTGTTTTGATTCGACTCCCCGATTCGAACGGATTGGTTTTTTCCGGGACATGAAAACGTAAATTTTAATATTAAAACAGGTATACTACCACTATAGATCGTTTCATCCACGAAGACGCGCCCCACCACTTTTTGGTCTCGGTCGCGCGGGGTGCGGGGAGTTTGATCCGAGCAATCCGGGCGGCATTATTGTAGTGTGCGTGTGCACTCATGGATGATTTAGCGTGTACCGATAACACTCAAACATTAGCGGAAGAATGGTGGGGCGCGTCTTCGTGGATGAAACGATCTAAATAGGATCTTACAAAAACAGTTCCAATAAAAAACCGTAAAATGGGATGTTTCCAGGGGACAGAGACTTAATAGAGAATTTTGTACCCAAAATACCCAAATCTTATAACAAACGGCTGTCGTACTGTTTTATAACGATCCCCCGAGCTAACCGGATCAAAGGGACAAAGAGAAAAATAACCGCAAACAAACCTTACATAGTTTTAAATATCTGTCCGAAAACTGACCGCATTGGGCAAAAGGCTATTTGATAGCGAAATCTACAAATACTATAAAGAGAAAAGATTTGTAGATTTGTATTATTTATCATCATTTCAGCCACAGGACGTCCGCTGCTGAACATAGGCCTCCCCCAATAGTGACTGAGCTTCTTGCGCTGCTTCTTCTCAGCACTGGCCCATTTACTGTCCCGAAGTAGTGGTAGGGTTAATATTGGGACGTGTAAAAATACTTTTTAAAAGCCTATTTGCAAAAATAAATGAGTTTTATGAGTTATTTATGAGTTTTTTTATTTCCACATCACCCGGTTGGTCACTTTAAGCCGCCTAAAGAAGCTCAAAGTTGCACAGCGTGCTATGGAGAGGGCTATGCTCGGTGTTTCTTTACGAGATCGAATCAGAAATGAGGAGATCCGTAAACAAACTAAAGTCACTGATAAAGATTTATGTTTTTGGTGAAAACCTTGGGGGAGGCCTTTGTCCAGCAGTGGACGTCATCTGGCTGAAACAAAAGAACGAACGCATTTTTTTTTATTGAATAGGCTCCTAAACTACTGGACTAATTTGAAAAATTCTTTCACCATTAGAATCCAATTTTTTCTGATGAATAGACGGTACGAAGTTCGCCGGGTCAGCTAGTGTCTATTAAGCTTTAAAGTTTATTTTATTATTTTACATTATAATGGGCAGGGCACATAGTACGCAGAACTGACGGCCGATGGGGCAGCAAGGTTATGGAATGGAGGCCGCGTACTGGGAAACGCAGAGTGGGACGTCCACCCACAAGGTGGACCGACGACATCGTAAAGATAGCAGGGAAGCGCTGGTCGCAGGCCGCTACCAATCGATCAACATGGAAAGCATTGGGGGAGGCCTATTCAGCAGTGGACGTCCTACGGCTGAAATGATGATGACGATTAAATTAAAATTATTATTATCCCTTAAGATTAATGCTTATTATTACTATCTCCCTTGTAACCGCGCCTTTAAGATAACTAAACCCGCAGTTAAACATAAAGTTTAATTGGCTAACCTCAAATTGCAAAGTCGGTCAAGAGTCGGCTAATGTTTTGATTTAATTACACTAAAGTCCACAACGTCACAACTTAGGGAGAACAGCCAGGCTGGTTTAGATCAATATTTTTTATATCTTTAAAAAAGTTATGAGTACCTAATTTGTTTTTGCACAAATTACTAATAGTCCCGTTTGCCCCTCGTACTAAGCTAACTATGGTCTATGGTTGTGTCACGAGTGAGCTCACCACAATAGTCAAGAGTCCGCGGGGTTCGAACTCGCATTCCTCGGATGTCGAATCGGCCAGTCAAACCCCTTCCGTTCGACTATCATGGCTTCAAAAATATATCAAACTTTCAATAAGAGTCAGCTCTTAATCTATGATAATCGAATGATTCCACATCGCGCGATTGGTAGCGGCCTGCATCCAGCGCCTTCCTGCTACCTTTACATATTATTATGAGGTCGTGGGTCTACTTTGTGGGTGGATGATGTTCCACGTTGCGTTATCCATGGTCCCAGTTAAGCTTGTTAATCCATTGGGTTATGCCAGTGACTTTAGTTCGCACTATAAACCTCATAAAGAAGCTAAAAGTTGCACAGCGAGCAATTGCTCTCAACTTTTAGCTTTAGGGCTTATAACTTTTAGCGTAAAGGCTATCCTCGGTGTTTCAAGATAACGGATACAAAATGCGAATTAATTTTGTTGATTTACACACTGTTCTTTTTGGGCTATGGCAAAGACATTCTGCTAAAGTTCTAAAGGATAACTTCTGAACATTTATTTTGCTATAACCTGGATCTTACTGATCTAGGCTGACAGTTACCTTCACACTAATATTTTACAATTAAACTTAACAATCTTTTAAAATAAAAAAGTGCTCTAAGAACTTGTTTTTGGAGTTTTTAAAAGGTCAACCGACAGTTGAATTTAATTTTAAAAATACCTTCGTCACAGTGGACATTGTTGAGTAGGGTCCCATTGTAATGGGCAACGGGATTGTAATAAGGTGGCTCTGCCTAGTCCACTATTTTTTCTTCGAGTTTTCTTGTTCTACTGTTATTACGAGGCAGGCAAAAAATAAACTATTCCCACCTCTCGTTCCCACCACTACAACTCCTGTGTAGCCAGGATCTACAGCTTGACCGCCACAAAAACCCAACCAATGAAGGTCAAGTTTGTCCCGGGGGAAAGTTAAACTGTCATTGGACCCGTAACGAAATTAATCAGAAGAACATAGGAGAAGTTCAAAATTAAGGTACGAGCCAGGCAAGCCTGAAATACCAGGAGAAACTGGAAACTCATGCAAACGAACTCGCACAGGCCTTAAATGGAGAAGGTGGACTACAGTACAATCGACTGATAAGACAAGGCATTCCCAGTCTCGCCCAAAGATTTGAAGACGGAGCCAGGAAGAGATTTTGCTGGAAAAAGTTCAATTGATTGGCTCTCGAAGACAACATAAAACTCAGGATTTATAGCTCCAGCCAAACAAGTGGCTTTTTGTTTTCGAACAGATTGCCATAGGGCAGAAAATACATAAAAAAAAATTACGAGGCACATAGCTCGTAGAGCTGATGGCCGTTGGGGTAGAAAAGTTCTCGAGTGGTGACCACGGGCCGAAAGACACAGTGTGGGCAGTCTCCCACTAGGTAGACCGACGATTTGGTGAAGGGAGCAAAACTGTTATTTGTTTTATCTTGTGATTTGTGAAGTAGAATAGAACCACCCCCACTATTCCTATGAATATTGTAAGTATAGCTCGCACACTCACTGCGGGTGCTCGTCGCACAGTCGCGACAACAATATAATTACGCGCGAGCGATAAGGATGGGTAGCTTGGGGTCATTGGACAAAATAATTCTACGTGCTCACAGACCGGGCTTTAGAATAACACCAACTCTTCCCGTGGATGTCGTAAGTGACTAAGGGATAAATAAGCGAACATCAGCCCTCCCCAACCCGTCTGGCCAGCGTGGGGAGTGTAGGCAATCCTCCATTTGCCTCTGGTAAATTAGAGGGTCGTGCTCCTGCAGTGGAGACTAAATGACATGATGATGATGATGCATAAGATTTATTTTTATTAGGTTTATGTACCAACATGATTCAATAAAGAATTATGACTTTAAAAGCCATCAAAAGTGTATGAAATGTTTTCCCAAATAAACAGATTTAAGAGGTTCTCTCAAATGTTCAGCAAAACTTGAATTTGAATTTGAAAGATGCATCAACGCTTCGCTTCTTGAAGCTCCCATTGTTGTTGTTCGTTTTGTGTTGATGCAGTGGTTCTCAACATAATTATTTGTTTATCTCAAAATATCTCTGGATACATTTTTCCGTATTTGTATTAAATTGTAGTTTAGTCATTATTAGTATTAAATTAAACGTTGGACTGCTTAACTTGACTTGTAGACGCTTATATCTGTCGCTGTACTGGTTACATAGCACCACTGGGTGCCCACGACACAGGTTATTCCTAGTGTGGGACCCGCAGACAAAGCTATACAGGGTGTTTCTTGTAAGGTGTCAAGCCGAAGGCAGGTGATAGGTGAGGACTAGACCTATCGATTTCACCCCCATGTATGTTCTACGATTTTTCGTAGTTTAGAAGTTATCGTTAATTTTGTGATTTTTTCAAATTTCATGACCTAGCGGCTTAATTTTTTTTAAATCTTTTTTTTGGGTTGACTTTTCTCAGATTTCTTTTTTTTTGACAGATTCCCTATTAGTTGCGGATATTTGAAAAAAATAATCACCTTCCTATCTTTGATGCAAGATACAAAATTTTTGCTAGAAACATAAAAAATATACTTTTAGCAGAACATTCTAAAATTTTCAACTGAAATGTATGAGATAAAAAAAGAATTTCCATAGGTCCAAAATAATTTTAAAAACTGCGCAGTTTTCTGAACTTTCATAATAACACAAAAAAACATGTACTTAACAGGCCATTATTTTCTGTAATCGCTCTACTAAAGTAGTAAGTCGGAGATTCCGTTACATGTTTTTGACTATCTTAGGACTAACTAATATTTGCAATCCACTAAGTGTACGTTACGTAGAACACGTTTAGAGACAATAACTGAACAGAACATTTTTTATCCACAACGAGGAAGCTCTTGCCCTTCATCTGACCTGATGCAAAGTTGGAAACTGCTGGATGATCAGCGAGCTTCACCCGGAATCCTAAACCACAGAGGAATTGGCTGTCCTAAATAGGTAGTCTTACCACTAGACCACAGTGGTGATTGTTACTTTACGATTAAATTTGATATACCTACCTATTAGAGTGTGAAAGGAAAGAGAAAGAGTTTGTGTGTGTGTGTGTGTGTGTGTGTGTGTGTGTGTGTGTGTGTGTGTGTGTGTGTGTGCGTGTGTGTGTGTGTGTCTGTGTGAGAGAGAGAGAGAGAGAGAGAGAGAGAGCAAAAAAGGGTGTAATGACTTAATTTAAAGTAAATGTTCAAAATGTCCGTCGCTGACCTGAATGCACATTCGACAACGACGCAAAACAATTATTCGTAAATTTACAAAAGCTTCTTGCATTCTAATATGGTTTATCATCAAAATTTTCATATTCCCTTTTGTATACCACATGAAGAGCAAGAGCTTCCACGTTGTGGATAAAAAAAAACTTTTCAGTTATTGTCTCTAAATGTGTTCTACATAACGTAAACTTAGGGGATTGCAAATATTATTTAGTCCTAAGAAAGTCAAAAACATGTAACGGAATCTCCGACTTACCACTTTAGTGGAGCGATTACAGAAAATAATGGCCTATTAAGTACATGTTTTTTTGTGTTATTATGAAAGTTTAGAAAACTGCGCAGTTTTTAAAATTATTTTGGACCTATGGAAATTCTTTTTTTTTCTCATACATTTCAATTGAAAATTTTAGAATGTTCTGCTAAAAGCATATTTTTTATGTTTCTAGCAAAAATTTTGTATCTTGCATCAAAGATAGGAAGGTGATTATTTTTTTCAAATATCTGCAACTAATAGGGAATCTGTCAAAAAAAAGAAATCTGAGAAAAGTCAACCCAAAAAAAAGATTAAAAAAAAATTAAGCCACTAGGTCATGAAATTTGAAAAAATCACAAAATTAACGATAACTTCTAAACTACGAAAAATCGTAGAACATACATGGGGGTGAAATCGATAGGTCTAGTCCTCACCTATCACCTGCCTTCGGCTTGACACCTTACACGAAACACCCTGTATAGTGTTTACCGATTTCATTGTTACCAATTGTATTTGAAGGTGTATGCGTAAACGGTGTGTTTGCATAAATAAAATATTTGTATTTGTATTTACAAATCGGAAGTCCGAAGAAGCTTGCCGCTTTTATTCGTTTTTTTACCGGACAACGCACAATTTTTTTGCGGGATTTGGCGGTGGTGTATGGATATTATTGGTTCGGCACAACAAATTGACAACAAACAAAGGATATCCGTTTATTGAGGATCCTTCGTCTGGTGGAAAAACGGATGACTACAAACGGCCTAGGATGTACGTTGAAAATTATGCGGAAACTCATCGAAAAATAGTATGAACAGTGCAGTGTAGAGAGTAGAGACGCACTTTAAGTAAATCTAGATTAATAATCGTTTTTAAAAAGAGACTAACACCCGTATTCACAAACATTACTATGAGGTCGCACAGTACGCTTGGACGGACAGGGTCACACACGAACCAATCACAGAGCTTTATTCAACACTGTGCGTTCGATTTGCTGCTTTACTTAAGCAAGCATCGTTTGTGAATACGGGTGTAAATGAACTTAGCCACGGGCTGGAAGACGTAGCGTGGGCAGGCCTCCTACTAGGTGGACCGACGATCTGGTAAAGGTCGCGGGAAGAGCCTGGATGCGGGCAGCGCAGGACCGTGCATTGTGGAAAACCTTGGGGAGGCCTTTGTCCAGCAGTGGACGTCATTAGGCTGAAACGAACGAACGAACGAACTAAGCTACTTCATAGTTTACCCTAAAACCTCTCAAAAAGTCTAACTACCTACTTAAGGACCACAGAGTGTTTGGAAACCAGTGCCCTTACTTGGCCATTATGGTAATTTATGATAATGTACCCCTAGATGCGAATAATATATTATTGACTTACAATCGCAAGGAACTATTCATATCTATATTAGGTCACAAACATAACTAGAAACTATTTTTATATGGATGACACCACAGAACTGAAGTGACAATGGGCAGGGCATATATGTAGTACGCAGAACTGACGGCCGATAAAGGTTGCAGGAAGGCGTTGAACGCAGTCCGGTACCAATCTATTAACATGGAAATCATTGGGGAAGGCCTATGTCCAGCAGTGGTGTTCTTCTGATTAATTTCGTTGCGGGTCCAATGACAGTTTAACTTTCCCCCGGGACAAACTTGACCTTCACTGGTTGGGTTATTGGCGGTCAAGCTGTAGATCCTGGCTACACAGGAGTTGCAGCGGTGGGAACGAGAGGTGGGAATAGTCCCGTTTATGTCCAGCAGTGGACGTCATTTGGCTGAAACAGCCGAACAAAATCTAGTAATTACTTGCCTCAGAAATCGAACCAGCGCGCAGCGTCCCTGCTTCTACCCACCGATCAATCCGACCATTTAAACTTGCACCACTACCTATTCACCCCAGAGTTGCCTACGATACCTTTGAAACCAACTCTGTTTAATAATATACCGCATCTCAGTAGCCTGGTGACCAGGATTTTATGTGAAATAGGATAATTATTCCATTTTACAAGGCAAAAAACGGGACTATTCCCACCTCTCGTTCCCACCGCTGCAACTCCTGTGTAGCCAGGATCTACAGCTTGACCGCCAACAACCCAATCCGTCAAGGTGAAGTTTGTCCCGGGGGAAAGCAAAGGTTTATGTAACCTTTAATAAAAGATATACATCACGGACAGTAAGCATCAATAGTAAGGTAGCATCCCTATCGGTTTTCTACAGGCTACACTTCGGAGAATGTGCGAAAGAATTACACGAATTAATTCCACCAGCCCCCTTCCATCATCGGGAACCAGACGCAGGTTAGCGTACCATCCCTATATTATTGACATCCAGCTCGCACTAAGCGTTTCGATGACACTTTTATAATGCGAACAGCTAGGGACTGGAATTCGTTGCCTGCTGCTGTCTTTCCTGAAAACTATAATCCGGGCCTTTTCAAGGCGAGAGTGAATAGGCACTTACAGGGCAGATATGTACCATCCTAGACTGCATCCCACTTAACATCAGGTGCGATTGTGGTCAAATACCTGCCTTGTTATGCATAAAAAAATATAATATGTTTCACTAGGCAAAAGACAGGCTCCTAATTAAGAGAAAAAAAAAATTGTCTCTACTCTTCCCGTCGATGTGGTAAAAGGAAACAAGTGACTACGAACATCAAACCTCCTACAACCGCCTGTAGAAAATTGGAGAGTGCGTGGACTTTACCAGCCTAAGTCGCACTTATTACATACTGTTTAATATATTTCCTGTATCTATTAATTGATAAAACAACTTCTTCTCAGCACCAGCCCATATGTTGTCCCGAAGTGCCTGAAAAGTGCTTAAGGCCTTGTTCAGGAGAGCGAATTCGCCGCGAATTTATTCGCGCGTATGTATGACGCAATTTACACATGAATTTACAACTCGCGTGTGTCTTGTGGATGCAATGTATTTGGCTGCTAGTATCTCGCCAACCTCAGATCATAGCTAAGGGAATAGATGTGAAACGGGGGCGTGTCGCGTGTCTCCGCGATATGCCCAGAAACGAACATCGGCCGCGTAGCTAGGTTAGTCGCGATTCAGTCGTACTAAGGAAATGTTCTCCGATATTTTGGATAATGCGTCGTTACGTGCAATAAAACAAGTGAAACGAAGAACTACAGGAACAATGGAGTCATTTACTACATGTAAGTATTGCAAATCCATTGGTATTTTGCTTATAAATAAAAAAATCTAAACATTTTTACGAACGAATTCAGTGCCGTAACAGTTACTGCGATATCGAAATCAGTGGTGATAAAAATTCTAACACACTTGTACATTGACGATTTAGTTAGCAACCACTTTATGTCATGCTCAACTACTGCGCAATGTATTTAATTTCTTCCAATATCCACTGTCGTGTGAAAATACACAGTACGGCCGCATGTGCCGGTCGTAACATAGTGCCGTGCTCGTGTTCTAATTAATGCGGTTTCCTATTATCGATAAATAGAAGTAAATTATAATTTTCTATTTTGTAATTTTAAATAAAAAAATGATGTGTTACTTGCGATTATAAGATTTTACCAAAAAAATAATAACAGTAGAAGTAATTAGTAACTGTCAACTATGTAATTACTATAAGAGCTAGTTGAAAGCCTAATATAGGCATTATTTTTGATAAACATATGCGGTACGCAGATCGTCATAATTAAAAAGTAAATGCGTGATAGTAGTTAATAATAACGTATAATAATAAAAAGGTTTTCATACATAAGCATTTTGTGAAACCAGTTTCGAGCCTTGCCTAGCGATTTAAAGTATCGATATCTTGTCGACTCCATTTTATCTTTGTTCTCTCACTAGCGTTTTCAAAGTGTGCGTCACGTCACGCGGCCATTGATTGGCCATAAGGCACGCCTTCTGGCCAATCACAGCACTTTTAAGCCGGTTGCGCATGTTGTCGTAGACTCTCAGTCGCTTTGTTTTTACACAGTTGAATGTGTGTGTGGGAGCTGTGGTGGGGGAAATGTGGGGACACTGGTTCTCGTTGTAGTTACCCGCGACTTCATATCTATTTTCTTTCTATGATCTGAGTCGCCAACAATAGGCCGTCACCAACCGGCCTTTGTGGACATCATTGGGGGAGGCCTATGTTCAGCAGTGGACGTCCTGTAGCTGTAATGATGATGATGATGATCTCGCCAATGCGCGTATGATTCTACGCGTGTAGGATTGACAGCAAATCCGCCCTCCAGGGCAAGGCCTAAGTACTGAATAAATGATTGATTTGATTTGACTATCTAATTAAATAAGCTGTCCTTATTATTCCCAAATCATTGTCACCCTACCCAGAACCAGATTCGAAGCTAATAGAAAACCAGGTCTTAGGAAGTCATGTATTTTTCAGAGCGACAGAGAAGGCAGATCCTAGGCGTATTTATTGAATGGGAGAGAGAGAGACGGAGGTATTTCTAAAGAGTTCGCCAGTAGGACAGTATTGAAATTAAATTATGGACATTAAGCTGTACCGTGACGGGATGAATGGGAACGAGGGTAAGTAGGATTTTATGGATTTTTATTAAAAGTTGTAGAGGTGGAAATTGTGTTATTTATCAGATTTTCAATGCTGAAAAAAAAATCTTCAGCATGCCGCAGTAAGTAGTTTTTATAGATTTTTCCGATTCTATTCCTTCAAATATTTTTTATGTAGGCCAAGAAGTTTCATATCAGATATTAGAGCTCATATGAGTTGCACCACTTTAACCGTAACTAAAACCATAACCGATAGTTTTGAATAGTTTGACAGCCTTTTGACGTGCTAGAATTAAAAGTTGCTAGGTCATAGTCACATTTTTTCCGTATTTTCCTATAATTATGTAGATGTTGTTGAGGTTTAGTAGAAACAACACCCACTTAAATTTGTTAACTCCGTTTATTGCGGAAGAACACAGTCGTACATTCACAGTAGGAAGAAGATAGCACAATATACAGTAGAAAGAAACGTACAAACTATTATCAAGATGAAGAAATGCGATAGAACTAGCGAAAGCCGGCAAGTAGTATTCAAATAACAAATTGGAAGCGCATAGCAAGACGCGTACGAGCGGACTGGCTCTGCGTCGGGCGGCGGCCGAGCTTCGAACAATAGTCCATACAGAAAAAACGTTTGCCTACTACGCGGCGCGTGCGACGGGCTGAGCGTGTTCTATAAATAGCATCAACTTAACCGACCGACGCAAAGGAGGTAATGTTTTTTAAACAATGTAAGTATTTGATTTATAATATTTTTTATGTTTAGAATAAGTTATAAAATGCAAATATGTATCTAAATATATGAATATTTATGTAAGTATATTATAGATATATATTGAGCGATTTAATTATTTTATAGAATCTAAGTTAGCTAAAATATATTACTTTTTACGTTTGTATGACTTTTTATATCTTATAATGTATTACTAATGTTTTATTTTATGTTTCAGATGCAGCCGCCACAATTATAAAACGAAATTATTCTGTATGTGAAAAAAAAAACAGAATAGATGACTTTGTGTGTTGTGAAAAAACATTTTTTTCATTCTTCTAGTTAAAAGTAGGCTGAAAAACCAAACACGTAAGTATTTTGTAAAAGTTAATTTCTTACATGCGCCCTTTTCCCACCCTGCCTTGGCGAGTGAAAATTATGTCTAATGCCACGTTACACGAGCCGTAGCGCAGTCGGAAGAGCGTTTAGACTACGAATATACTGTCCATTATTGTTGGAGGCTGCGTCTTTAACATCTATACTTAGGTATAATAAATCTGTAGAGAGATCAATTCTGTACATGAAATATATTTTCAAAATAACTATCAGGGGGTGATTAGTGATCGATACTGATGGGAGCATTCAAGTATTACGTAACGCAATTTTTGAAGATTTTAGACTCCCCCTCCCCCCCTTGTAACGCACCGTAACGTTTTTCTGTACCCCCCCCCCCCCCTCCCCCTCTCTAAACGTTACGTAACACTCAAGTGACCATTTAACAGATGGATAGCGATTAATCCCAACTTAGGTAACAGCTTTAAAGCCATAAAAGTTGGCTCAAGCGTAACTACCTATTTTTTTGAAAAAGTGACTCTGGATCCTTCTAAAGATACATTTTTGGAGTAAAAACCTTTCCTTAAATGAAATTTTGTCGGCCGTTTGGTGTAGTGGTTCAGAACGGACTACTATGCCGAGAGGTCCCGGGTTCGATTCCCGGCCAGGCAGAAATTGAAATGATGAATTTTAATTTCTGTGACGGGTCTGGGTGTGACTATGTATAATATTTATGTATTTAAAAAAAAAAGTATATAAGTAGCATATCCGTTAAGCTAGCACCCATAACACAAGCATTAAGGCCGGGTAGCAGAGAAAATGGCGAAAATGAGGTTTTCATTTTTCATTTTTGAGGTACTAAACAGTAAAATTAAAGGCTAAGATTTTTATTGGGCATAGTTGAGGATATTTTCTAGGGCTATTAACGGATGGAAACACGATTTGATGAAGTTGACTCGATAGAATAAATTCCCAAAGTTACCTCTATTCGTTTTCTAATTATGGTTTTATTTTTAAAAAAAGCGATTTGAGATTCTAAATCTTTTACTAAACTAAAGTTCAGAAATAACTTGAGGGCTTTTAACGGATGGAATTTTTATATTGCGTCTTATTTAGTTACTATGTTAAAAAATGTGGAAAAAATCGTCCATGACGGCTTGGACAATCTCAATCAGTCGCGCGGTGGCGCTTACGGAGGACGGACGCGTGTCAGTTTTTTGGACGTGACAGTTCGCGATTTGTCAATATTTTTGACAATGACGACTTTGATGAGTCACTGTATAATAATATCAGTGTTACTGGAGAAAGCTAAAATATTTGATAATTAAGAATTATCAATTTTGTCTACCTATTGAAATTTAAATCGTTCGCATCCTTTTAAACGAAGACTCTACTCATGATACATAGTAAATTCCTTAAATATGAGACAAAACCAATGAGTTAAAATTACATATTAATAGTACCTACATACAATCGTCTTACACTTATTAGAAGAGCACACTGATACAAATAAATAATAAAAAATTAGGTCAGAGGGTCAAATATAGGGGCAGCTGCACGTCACTGAAAGACGATTCTGTTTACTCGGCATCTGGGCTGGAGAACATGAACCCTTGTTTACAGATGCAGATGTAAATGGAGTTATAACTGGACAAATTTTACATGAAATGTTTAACAGAAATCAGTTAAAAGACACATACATGGAATACCAATAAGGTTGCGGAGGGAAAGCTACCTATTATAAACTAGCGGCCGCCCGCGACTTCGTTCGCGTGGACCTCGTTTTACCCCCGTTAGATATCATGTTGATAGATGGCGTTTCACGGCTTCCCCCGAATGAATATTTACGAACGTCATACAGTAGTTTGTTCAGCGCTGTAGATTTTAACCAATGACGATAGGTAGAGTTCGCTTTTTAGACACGTCTTATTTATTTATTGAAATTTATTTGTCACATATCGTCATAAGTTAGCCTATATGTTAATCTGGGTTATAAACAATAATACTATAAAGTTTCAACAAAATCCGTACAGTAATTTTTGCGTGAAAGAGTAACAAACATCCAGACATCATGACATCCAGACATCCGAACTTTCGCCTTTATAATATTATAGTAAGATAGGATATTCACAATCCAAACTAATATTTACTATTTAGCATTTACTTACAGTAAATATATTAGTTTGGTTTTCACAATCGAACGGGTGCGAATCGACCCCTTTGAGAACTAGTAATCGCATACTACTAGTTCAAAAAAGAGTCGATTCGCACGCGATTTTAATACTTCTAATACATCCGGGCGAAACGCCTACTAAAAAAAAATTATTATTGAAAGGGGACGTTTCGCATATTCGTGCAAAGGAAAATCGTGCGAAACTACTACTAACCCAATAGGGGGTAATAGGATGTGTTGGTAAAATATGATCAGTTAAAAAAATAACACCTTATATAAAAACCGAAAAATTCTTATTCTTATATTATTCTAATTATGTAAGAGCATAATTATTAAAGTCGAAGTCAAACATTATTTGTGTGGACCTATATTAACGAGAGATTACAAGGCGTCAAATATTTCAAGAAAAAAATTAAAAACTATTATAAAGCTAAATTTTGCTCTCATGGAGCCTTTACCTACTCTGACAAATCAAGACTTAAAGAAGAAACTAATAATAAAACTATTTAACTGTCCTGCAATGAAAAGCTTGATCGGGTACAACACCTCAAGTTATTTTAGAACTTGATTTCATTAAGGGACTCTGAATATCAAATCGCTTAGGTATCTAAAGTCAAACGATTCTGAAATGTCAAGTGGTATAAAGTTGGGACTAATAAATAACCCATTAAGATAGTAGCGCCCTCCTGTCAATGACATACCTGGAACGATAGAGTATTGGACAACTAATAAAAATGCTTAGTCCTAAATGACTGACGGATATCGTAGAGACCTGAAAGTTGGAAGGTGTGTTCTTTGTATGACGTAGGCATCCGATTTTCCGAAATGGGGTCAAGAAATGAAGGGGGTGAAATAAGGGGGCAAAGTTTGTATGGGACAGTGATTATTTGGTTCAATCTACTTGAAATTTTGCTTAACAATTCCTTAATATTATAATTTATGACAAACGTGTAAAAGGGGTAGAAAGTTATTTTGGGAGTCTTACTGCTTTTGATTTAATTACTTTTTATTTTTACAAGTGTTTGAAAACTTCATGTCAGATTGCAATCAATGTCAAGTGAAATCTCAAATTGAAATGTCTCAATTTCAATGAGGAGGCTCTGCATTTATTCCTAGAATTCCCCTAACACCGTCAAATTACCCTTTCGAATTCAAGACAGTGCAGTTTCCCATCAAAATCTGCTTCGTAATGACTATAAACAAAGCTCAAAGTCAAACTCTAGCGACCTCTGCATAAACTCCCATGAGTGCTCAGAGCGGGTGCCTGCGGCAGGTAACCGCGTGTGATGCTCATAGTGATTTTCAATACAGAGCCCCGTACATACGTTATACATAAATTATGGAAAGAAAACACCCAGACCAATACAAAAAAATATGTATGCAATTTTAGTATGATATTATTATTTATTAATAAACAAAAAAGACTGAACAAAATTGATGCGTGTACTGATTAATGTAATTAACCACATGCAAAGTTTCGTGAATTGCAACAACTATAATTTATTATCCAAGCTCTAAATAATCGCTACTAATTGTAACTGATCATAAAATGTTTTTCCGATCGCTCAAGCTCCCGAGGACCTAACGATAGGTCGGGTGACGTAATCTTGAAAATTCCGGAAGGTCGGGTGACGCCACGCTTCTTTGAACCGTGTTTACTTTGGCAGTTATATTTTATATTTATTCGATTCTAAAATATATTCCCAAAAATTCTGAAAGTTGTTTTAATTTGTATCACTTGGATATGATTTGTATTAGAAAGTGCTGTGAGTGTGACGTTTGAACGGAAGGAAGTCAACCTAACCAACTGGTATTTCTATACTGTGTAGCCGCGAGAGCTCTTTGGCGCGCTGTCTTCGGCGAAGTATTGCGCGCGCAGATTTTGACAGCGCGAAATACCTACTTTAGCAGAAATACCAAGCCTTAAGTTGCTTACTTTGGGGCTAGCTGGCGCTGTGTGAAATTGTCCAAAGATTTATTATTTATAATTTTTTTAATTAAGTTTAGAACTAGGCTTTTAAATGGTGCCAATATTGGTGGGAAGTGGGGATGCATACGATTGAAAGTGCTTGTCGCGGGAGGTGCGATTTATTTGATTTCGAGTGTATAAACGAAAAGGTTTGCCAACTTGCGAGAACAAATGAAAAATGACGACCGGACTATAATACAATCGAAGGATTCCCCGTAAAACGAAAAGGGTTGCCAATTTGGGAGTTTAATTCCCTAAATTTTTATTTTAAAAAATAAACAATGTTACGTAACGTCTTGCATGAAAGACCCCCTCCCGCCCCTGTAACGCATCGTAACGTTTTACGAGACCCCCCTCCCCCCCCAAATTGCGTTACGTAATACTTGAATGCTCCCTGATGCCAAAAATGCAATCAGTAAAATTTTTGTCTGTCTGTCTGTCTGTATGTTCCTTATGGAAACAAAAACTACTCGACGGATTTTAACGAAACTTAGTACAATTATTCTTCATACTCCTGGGCAGTTTATAGTATACTTAGGAATTCCCACGGGAACGGGAATTAGCGGGAAAATCCTTTTGTATGAAAAATCTAAACCGCTTAAGTTAGACGCTTAAAATTTGGCATGCAGGTACCTTAGTAAACTTAAAGCTTAGTTACAACAGGATATTGCAAAATTCCCACGGAAACGGGAGTTAACGGGAAAAAATATTTGTATGAAAAAATCAAAACCGCGTAAGATAGAAGAACAGGATCCACGCGTACGAAGTCGCGGGCGGCCGCTAGTTCTAAATAAGAACATTTTAATCTTTTTTCAAAACTAGATGGCGCTGTCCTTATTTATCTCGCGGTACCAAATTATTGTTTACGGTTTTTAAGTAGTTTAGTCTGATTGATTAGATTCTTATGAAACTTGAAAATTTCGACTGGTTCATCCAGTGTAGCTCAGATGGAAGAGCAACGCCCGGCAAGTGAAAGGTCGTGGATTCGATTCATTAGGCAGTTCGATTTTATCTAGTTATTTATAATCTTAAGAAATTGTTTATTGAATTGACATTAGTGTTCGGAAAGTTATTGTACCTACCAATAGCTTACACTACAACGTCTGGTCCGTAGCCGTGACTCGAGAACTTTTCTGCCCCAACGGTCTTCATTTCTACGAGTTATGTACCCGACTCACTGTAGCTTCTTCTAAGTTTGGAAATTCCTCGAGCTATGTTGGTTACTTTGGTTTTCCTATTTCCTTATTTTTGATTCTATCACGTTACAAAACTCTAGCCCTAAAGTTTTTTTTAAGCTTGTATCTTGAACGGTTAATGGGTAGAACTTGCCGACTTCGATATCCGAGGAACGCTGGTTCGATCCCCGCCGCTGCTCGACTAAAGTGGTGAACCCACACGTAACACAATAATTATTTAGCTTAATACGAAGGGTTAACGGGACTATTAGTAATTTGTCCACCACAAAAATCCTCTCGATTGGTAGCGGCCTGCATCCAGCGCCTTCCTGCTACCTTTATGAGGTTATCGGTCCACCTTGTGGGTGGACATCCACTACCAACCGGGCGATATGGAAATCGTAGGGAGGCCTATGTTCAGCAGTGGACGTCCTGTGGCTGAAATGATGATGATAATGAAAAATCCCCTCTATCTATTGGTGAAAATTACTAAAAAAGCTAAAGTTGGAGCAGAAAAGTTCTCGAGTGGCGACCACGGGCCGAAAGACGTAGTGTGGGCAGGCCTCCCACTAGGTGGACCGACGATCTGGTGAAGGTCAGGGGAAGAGCCTGGATGCGGGCAGTGCAGGAACGGTCGTTATGGAAATCCTTGGGGGCCTTTGTCCAGCAGTGGACATCATTTGACTGAAACGAACGAACTAAAAAAGCCTATTTCGTTCCACCAAACTTCCCCCTTCAAATGCTCCTCCTAATATCACCCCAGTACACATGTTATCCGCTCAACGAGCCTTCTTAAAACTGTACAAAAAACATGTTTTATGCTTTTACAAATATCATTTTTGTCTCTCTTCTTCACGGATATTTTGGGACATTTATTAAGGTAATGAGCTTCCAAGCATTACTAAATGCCACGGTTTTTGCAGAGAAATTTCCCTGAAAATATACTTGCAGTTGCCATCCATGTAAAAGCGCTCTTTTAAAGGCCTATTTGAAAAAATACTTTCCACCTGATTTCTATACAACTTTGTTGAAAAATACCAGTATATTTCTTGCAACTCACGAAGGCGAGTGAGCTTTACTTGTGTGTGTACGTGTACATGCACATAACGATAGTGTAATATCTATCAAAACTTTTGAAAAACAAACAGTAGTGAGCCACCACACATGTAAAGCTCACTCGCCTTCGTGAATAAATTGCAAAAACTAGGTATAACATATTTTGCGATGTTATGGGTTGTTTTGTGTAGAATTTATAGGTAAAATAGGATCTGTAAACCATAATGATATAAAATAACAAACTTAAGGGACAAAATAATTATTATTATGATCGAAATCCCATCTATCTACAAGAGTAATGAATAACTTGTAAGTATAGTTTAGCTATAAAGTGCTACCGCCATTTGGCTACGTCAAGCACCTTCTGTGGGCTGAAACTGTGGACTGTGGACTAAATCTCAAAAACTACTGGTTTGATTTGACGAATTATTTTTGTATAGAATAGTTCATTTATTGAGAAAGGCCATAGGCTATAAAACATCACGCTACAATCAATAGGAGCAGAACTTCAACGAAATATGTTGCAAAAACGGGAACTTCTATAATTTTAAAGCGTACAAAGTCGCGGCCATAGCTAGTCTTGAAAACAACAATTTTAAAACATTTAACACTGCACTCTAAGCATCAAACTAATGAAGCATTCAACTTTAAACTGTCATACCTCCTTTGTGATTAAAAAGTCACTGGTGCGAGAAACGATCAAAGGGGCCCTTGTCTATGCTCTATTGAGAAGATGAGCCTGTTAGTCTATGCCCACCGCTGACCAATCATTAGCATCGGATCCCGCGTTCTTTATTTAAAATTATAACGTTCGAACGGTCAGTTGAGCTTCGGCGTCCGTCGAGTAAGCACATCTTTTGATCACATTTTTCGCTCTATTAAAAAATGGGGGTAGTATTGGAATAGAATGACTTTCCAGCCTATTTAGTACCCTTTTTCAGGCTATTTTTGGGTTTCTGTGAGAATGGGTTTTAAAAATCGGTCATGCGGAGGTACAAAGGCAGTGGGTCGGTTTGTTAAAAATATCTGAACAAGTCAGGTGGCAATTTTTTAAACAGGCCGTAAAAATCCTTTAGTTTATAGTCAAAATGTTGATAGCCCAATAAATAAAAAAATCACTGCATAGTATAAAACAAAGTCGCTTTTCGCTGTCTATCCATAATTACTTAGTATGCTTAGATCTTTAAAACTACATAATGGATTTTGATACGGTTGTTTCTTCATGAGGAAGGTTTATGTAGGTATACTTAGCACCCGTGCGAAGTCGGGGCAGGTCGCTAGTAAATTTAAAGCCTACTAAAGGATACTGTAATTTTTTTTATTTAATATTATAAAATGTGTGTTTCCATAAACAAATTAAAAAACATATCCCTCCATCTGGCACAGTCGGGTAAAAATACGAAAGTAGCTCGTCTGTATTACTTTTTGGCACCTACCTACCCACATCCCTGAATCGATTTGGATAAAACAATTAAAAATTAACAAAGGACATACTAGAGCAAGGAACATACTGAGTAGTCCAATTTAATGCAACAATTTTGTTTTGTTTTTAAGTTCGTATTTTGTATTGTTTTATAAAAAACACTGCAATAAAAAATCTTTTAATTCCTTTCTTTCTAAAGTGGGACACTCACGCGTTATATGGTAGATCGGAATATTCTTTCTTTCTATGATTCTTCGCACGGACGCAAACGCGGAAGAAATATAAACACAAAAATCATTTATTAAATTCACATAATTGTGTATTGGATTGCAAATTTCTCTTGAATTGCTGATGGCTAACAGGATCAAAGCATCCATGGGAACGAATAGGATCAGAGACTGAATCTACAGTCTGATTCAGTAGGATTGGCGTCACGGGAATATTCCCACCTCACGTTCCCACCGCTGCAACTCCTGTGTAGCAGTCCTGGATCTGTCAATATGCCGTATAGGCCGCGGCCTAGGGGCGGCAGATTTCAGATGACGCTTACTCGATTTCAGAAGATAAAAGTTAAATAAAGATCCAACCCCACCCTAGCCTACGGTCGGCAAAACTGTAAATCCACCACTGCTGTGTAGCCAGGATCTACAGCTTGACCGCCATAACCCAACCAGTGAAGGTCAAGTTTGTTCCGGGGGAAAGTTAAACTGTCATTGGACCCGCAACGAAATTAATTAGAAGAACATAGGAGTTTGAAGTTAAGGATTGGCGTCAGGGAGATTTTAAGACCGCCTCTGTGGTCTAGTGGTGAGACCACCTGCTTCAGACCCAGAGGTCTCACATTCGATTCCCAGTCACAACTCACATGCTAATTTTAGGATCGATTCTGGTGTAGCGACCATACATTCCACACCACATTGAATTAGAAAGAAAGAAGAAAGAATGATTGGAATTATTTATTATTATTCATTTTATAAACTCGTGCTCAATGAAGAAAATGTTATTTTTATCATCTTCTTCTTCTTTAATTTAAAAAAAAAAGAATTAGTAGGTATCTTATTTAATATTAATATTCATCATCATCATCATCATCATCTCAGCCATAGGACGTCCACTGCTGAACATAGGCCTCCCCCAATGCTTTCCACATCGCCCGGTTGTTAGCGGCCTGCATCCAGCGCCTGCTACCTTTATGATGTCGTCGTCGGTCCACCTTGTGGGTGGACGTTTTCTGATGAACATATCCGGTACGAAGTTCGCCAAATCAGCTATTTATTATCTACCAATCCCCACCACCCGTGCTACACTATGACATATTTTAACGCTTAAAAGAACCCTTGATACAAATCTGCTCCCATAACGAGCTTACGAACTACTATGACGGATTAAATTACCCCCGCCTCGGCGATCAAAGGGTTAAGAGATGGGAACGTATGGAAAGGGTAATCTTAGATTTAGGTTTGTTTAGTTTATGCAGTGGCTCGGATTGTTTGGGGTTAAACGAGTGGGCTTTGTTTGTCTTTTTAAGGGTTAAGTTGTACATTCGCAAAATTTGTCAAGCGAGGGTATATGACTATTTTTTACCCGACTACAGTGAAACTTAAAGAAAGGGTCATAATATTTATATTATTTGTACACTGCTAAAATATTTTAATGTTCTTTTGCTTAATTTCACTAAGGCTGACAATAGTGACTATTACATTCACAAACAATGCTTGCATAACTGAAGCAGCAAATCGAACGCACAGCGTTGAATGGAGTTCTGTGATTGGTAAGTGTGTCATCCTGTGCGTCCACGCGCACTGTGGGACCTCATAATGTTTGTGAATACGGGCGTGAATTTCTTGCGCTGCTTCTTCTCAGCACTGGCCCATTTATTGTCGCGAAGCAGTGGTAGGGCTTTAAGGAGTCAATGACTCTGTTTACCTTTCCCCGGGACAAACTTGACCTTCACTGGTTGGGTTATTGGCGGTCAAGCTGTAGATCCTGGCTACACAGGAGTTGCAGCGGTGGGAACGAGAGGTGGGAATAGTCCCGTGCCAAAACTTTTTATCAGAAATTCTATATTATCCCAGTTATTAAAATTTTCTAGCGTTAAGAGCGTCGCATCTTAAACCAAATCTATAGCGAAAGGTCACTGACTGACTCATTCATAACGAAATCTCTGAAAATACAAGTGCTAGGAGTCCCAAATTGTGCATGGGGCTTCCTTTTAGAACGTATGTGCTCATCAAGACGGGATTTTCAACCCCTAAGGGGGTAAAATGCGGACCACGCGTACCTACGAAGCGCTAGTTCTAAATAACTTGAAAAAATCGCCAAAGTTGGAAATTATTCTATTTTATTTTCAACACGTCCTCATTTCCCACCAGTTCAATAACCCCACAGGCCTCACCAAGCATCGAACCTGCGCTAATCCTGTGATCAAAGGTTTCAAAGTGCTCACTGAGCATATATGCGACGAGCGTGAACGCACGGTGGGTGGCGTTGGAACATGCATGGGAATTGAAATTTCCCATGCACGCAGGTAATTTGTAACAGGACGGTAGCTATCAATATTAAAAAACATTCAACAGGTATTAAAAGTTTCTGGATTTAAGAGTCGCATCCCAAACTAACTACATTTGAAATACTTGCAAAAATCTGATTGCCTAAGGTGGGAATCGAACCCACGACCTTTCACTTGCTGGGCGACTGCTCTTAACCATCTGAGCTTCTAGACAGTGGGAGAACCCGTCATTGGCAAGCGAAAGGTCGTGAGTTCGATTCCCACCTTAGGCAATTCAATTTTTCAAGTTATTTCAGAAAATCACATTCAAGTCATTGAATGTGATTTTCATAAAAGTGTGCGAGTGTGCGTAGATACTCATGTTTACTAATAATACGGTTTTTATTGGTGATAAACGGGCCTATAATACCTACTATTTCTTTACTTATCTGGATACTTACCTAAATTATAAAAAAATATTAATTTCAAAGGTAACGATATCAAGTTACCTCGAAGAAGAAGAAGAATGAAGTAAAATAAACATAAATAAAAAATATTTTAACAGTCATAAAAATACATTAAAAGAAATTTTCACTTGGCTTCATCAAATTTCGAACCCAAGATCTTACTCAAAAGGACTAACAAATTCTCTAGATTGTAACAACGTCCCCACTAATATCTGAAGTTCTGACCTTGCCGTGATGGCTGAGTAAGAGCTGTCAATTGACGGCCAGCTTGACAGGACCTCTGCATCGTTGGGTAGGTACAATTAATAACATTATCCTAATGCAGGATAGGAAGACCTAAGGATAGGAAGGATAGGAAGGCCGCAAAACTGGACTGTTATGTGAACACTCATGTGCTTGAAATCCAAATTACAAATTGTTATAAATAAACACACATATTTTATATTATTATTTTAATGGTGTTTGAAATTGAACGAATGTGTTTTTTGCGGGACAATATAAACGGGCAAAAAACAGTTCCTGCAAAAAACGTGATGTATCCGTGGTATAGTTTAGTGACATCCTACTTTCTACATAACTACTAAGGCTTTTGCGGGATCCAGTAATGTAGGATCCTGCATTTGGATGCCGGATCGAAGCGACCGGTTTTTGCGGGACACTGCTAACGGGATGTTCGTGTTAATATTAATATTATGAGACTAATAAACGGGATCTTGCAAAAAATAGTTCCTGCAAAAAACGGGAGGTCGCCATCTTACTGTCTCTACCGAGATTCGAACCCTAGATCTCTACCTACTACAAAAACTGTGCAGGACTGTTTATTTATCCGGCTAAAAACTGTACGGAACTGTCGGAGCCAGATAACTGTGACTGGAGTAGAAGAGCGGAGTGGGCTGTACGGATGCGGTGAAACGGAGAGCGGTGAACTGTAGACTGTAGAAGCTCCGCTGACGGTGTCTCCAATCGCTGCACGACTATACTATAATCGGTGGGTGGATCGTTGCCACGTCTTCGTACCTCGTGGCTTCTATACTATGTGCGGTGTGACGCTATAAACGGTGAATACGGTGCGGTCGATGTCACACGCTGTAGGAGTCCGGTCAATACGGTATCCGAAGTTGCTATGCTATACGGTGTCCGAGGTCTATGCTGTAGTCGTTGTACTATTCACTATCTTCACTATGCGCTCTTGAGACTCTTGCGTAGACTATTCTTCGCTGTACTATCGGAGACTATTCTCTTCGGTTTACTTCAGAAGACTATTCACTTCGATTGATTATGAGAGACTATACTAGGTGCGGCCCGGCAGTCGGTTTATATACCCATAAAATCCCGCCTATTTTCTGGAACAATTCGCGGTCCGCCCGTATTCGGGAATACGCAAGTACTTACTCGAACTCGCGGGAGTAGTAAACAAACTATATGGCGTCCGGATATGAGCCTTATTTCGTAGATCGTAAGGGCGGTTATCGCGGGCGAGCGTACTATCGCTGTCCTTTGCACGCTCGCACTGTCTCTGTCTTTTTTGGTACTTGCCGAGTGCCGATGATTTATTACATATCTATAGCTATAGTTGCGTATACGTATTTACTGCGGTTTCTTTTGATATTTTTAGGGTTCCGCTCGCCGATTAGTAGTCGTCCTGCACATACTCCCGCCGTGCAGCGACGGACTCGTCGATGCAGAAAAACAGCTAGCAGGACGGCTGCTGTTTCTGCCCGGTGAAATGGTGACGGAGATAACTATTTCGATGACTATATTGCGGTACTGTAGCTCCCGCCGGTGCTGGAGTCTTCTCTCTCCAGTTTGTTGTCGTCTGGCGTTGTCTATAGAAGTCTGCTGTTGAACGCCGTCTGTCTTTACTTCGCGGTGTTTGGCGTGATACGGACGATGTGCGGTTGTCGAACTTTCTACGTTTTTCCTCTGTTCTATTTTCACGCCACGAAGCCTCCCGCCGGTATGGAAGGTGCGATGACTCTCGCTGGTTTCTATTTCTCGATGACTCCCGCCGGTTATGCGATGATCTTCGGTTTTTTATTGCCTTTGAACGACGGTTTCGGTTAGCGCCTGATCGATTTTTATCCGCAATTTTATCGACGTGCGTAGGCAAAACTATTGCGTGTATTTTTTCTGTAGGCGCAGCGGGTTCATGGTGCAGTAACTTGTGATGTGTCTTTCTGCACCCATTTACTCTACATTGTATCCCTGGGCATCTGTGTGCTCTATTCCAGGGACGAAGGCAGCGGAAGCAAAGGCGGTTCTGTTTAGCGATGTCCCAGCGTTCGCTACTTGCTGCTTTTCTTATCTTGCCGCATTCAGTGACGGGGTGGTTGCCGTCGCACACTGGGCACGAGGATCTCTGTACTGTCTTCTCTTCGATGTGGAAGACACGCTGGGTATTCTGTATTTCCCGATGTGGGTAGCTGTGTTCTCTGTAGATCGGTTCGGGAGCGGCGAACTTGGCACACTTCTCGGCCTCTCGCTCGATGAAGCGGCTGAACTTTATAAGGTCCGGTTCCTCCTCCGTGTGCTCCCACGCGAAGTCATACCAGCGGTAGCGAAGCGCTGGCGTTAGCTTGTCGGTTAAACTGTACACTATCTCCGGATTGTAGAGGTAGTGTGTTCGCCCAAGTATACGAAGAGTCGCTACGCTGTTCTGTATTCTACTTGCGAATACACAAATCTGTTCCGGCGAGTCGGTGAGTCTCTGCAGGCTTCTCAAAGTGTCTATCTCGGACAATGCGATTGAGTCCGGCCGGCCAAAGCGCATCTCTAATGTGCGCATGATATCTTGCGCCTTCGCGTTAACTATCAGCAAGGAGGTCACGGCTTCCTTTGCTCTTCCTGTGAGTGACCGCCGGAGTCGTGCGATGTTTTCTAACTCGCTGAAGGAACTTGCTGTTTCTGTATAGGCTGCCTTGAAAGCCAGCCAATCATAGTGCGCGCCACTGAAGTTCGGCAATTCTGCCACATACTGTTGTTGCTGTCCGGCGCGCGCTGCTGTTGCGATAGCGGATGCGAGTTCTGTGAGATCTATCTTCGATGACGTCGGCTGCGGTGCGGTTACGGTAGAAGGCAACTGCGGTTGTAAGTCGCAGTGCTCCTGTTTTGAGACTGCCAAGTCATCTTCTTCATCGGACTCTATCTCTATAAGCTTGCGGCGGGCGATGGCAAGCTCTAACTCAAGGCGGGCTATCTCTGCCTCCGCCTCGGCTAGTCGACGGGCGCAATCGGTATGCGCGAGCGTTGCTCGCGGTGAAGCCGTCGAGTGCTGTCCTGTGACGTCTATTACGGGTGGAGGCTCCAACTGCATCAGTTCCTCCTGCGCGGTAACGGCGGACTGTGATGACGTCATGTCTTGCGCTGTCGGTTCCGGTGATGACGTCATGGGCGGTGTAGCGGGCTGCGATGATTTCGATTTGCCTTTCCTTGATCTAGTCACAGGCATTCTATCGGTGCTGTACTATGCCACTTCACGAAGGCCGCTTCGGTGTTCTCGAAGGTTCTATAACTTCGGGATCGGTAGACAACGATCCGGCTCGAAGGACCAGAAAAATTGTGCAGGACTGTTTATTTATCCGGCTAAAAACTGTACGGAACTGTCGGAGCCAGATAACTGTGACTGGAGTAGAAGAGCGGAGTGGGCTGTACGGATGCGGTGAAACGGAGAGCGGTGAACTGTAGACTGTAGAAGCTCCGCTGACGGTGTCTCCAATCGCTGCACGACTATACTATAATCGGTGGGTGGATCGTTGCCACGTCTTCGTACCTCGTGGCTTCTATACTATGTGCGGTGTGACGCTATAAACGGTGAATACGGTGCGGTCGATGTCACACGCTGTAGGAGTCCGGTCAATACGGTATCCGAAGTTGCTATGCTATACGGTGTCCGAGGTCTATGCTGTAGTCGTTGTACTATTCACTATCTTCACTATGCGCTCTTGAGACTCTTGCGTAGACTATTCTTCGCTGTACTATCGGAGACTATTCTCTTCGGTTTACTTCAGAAGACTATTCACTTCGATTGATTATGAGAGACTATACTAGGTGCGGCCCGGCAGTCGGTTTATATACCCATAAAATCCCGCCTATTTTCTGGAACAATTCGCGGTCCGCCCGTATTCGGGAATACGCAAGTACTTACTCGAACTCGCGGGAGTAGTAAACAAACTATATGGCGTCCGGATATGAGCCTTATTTCGTAGATCGTAAGGGCGGTTATCGCGGGCGCGCGTACTATCGCTGTCCTTTGCACGCTCGCACTGTCTCTGTCTTTTTTGGTACTTGCCGAGTGCCGATGATTTATTACATATCTATAGCTATAGTTGCGTATACGTATTTACTGCGGTTTCTTTTGATATTTTTAGGGTTCCGCTCGCCGATTAGTAGTCGTCCTGCACAAAAACTCTATATCTATACTAATATTATAAATGCGAAAGTAACTCTGTCTGTCTGTCTAACTTTCACGCTTAAACCACTGAACCGATTTTGATGAAATTTGGTATAGATAGTTTGAGTCCCGGGAAAGGACATAGGATAGTTTTTATCCCGGTTTTTAAAACAGGGACGCGCGCGATATAGTTTTTCTGTGACAGACAAAATTCCACGCGGGCGAAGCCGCGGGGGGAAAGCTAGTATTGTAATAAAGTCCCCACTAATATCTGAAGTTCTGACCTTGCCGTGATGGCTGAGTAAGAGTTGTCAATTGACGGCCAGCTTGACCGGACCTCTGCATCGTTGGGTACAGCACAAATGATGATTGTGTGGATGAAGGTTTTGGGACATAGCTTATTTTGTAGTTCAGTAATTCTAATTCGGTAACGAAGTCTAAAATATTATTCGTTTGTTCGTTTCAGCCAAATAACATCCACTGCTGGACAAAGGCCTCCTCCAAGGTTTTCCACAATGCACGGTCCTGCGCTGCCCGCATCCAGGCTCTTCCCGCGACCTTTACCAGATTGTCGGTCCACCTAGCAGGAGGCCTGCCCACGCTACGTCCTTCAGCCCGTGGTCGCCACTCGAGAACTTTCCTGCCCCAACGGCCATCGTCTCTACGAGCTATGTGCCCCGCCCACTGCCACTTGATTTTAGGAATTCTGCGAGCTATGTCTGTCACTTATATTTATTATCACTCTATTATTAAAATAGATAAATACTGCATTGTAGTTATGACCACGGTTGCAGCATAGCAGCCGAAACGTCAAGCCGTAAGTACATTCTATAACTCATGTAAAAAATTAAGCTTTGAGACCCGTATTTCACTATGTTAGTTGAAATGGAACTCGAAAGTTTTTGAACACTCTTTTATTGTTTCTGTGTCATAACCCACCCAATTTTAATTGAGTTATACCACAGAATAATAATAAGTACTACGTACAGAAGTTTTACTTCGCGAAGGTATTTAAAAAAATGTATGCTCAATATCATTAACAATATGGTGTAATTTAGCCTGTCTCAAGAGTCAAGCATCATTTTGTTGACAAACGTCAGTGATCGGCACTGCGCCGAAGCTATAGGGCTGACTTCGGTAAAATGATATGACGTGAGGTGCCAAACTGCGGAAAATGGTATAGAAACACCTGCAATGGAAACACGCATCACTAAAACACAAGAGAAGACCCAGACCCAGCCATCCCGGGCCCAGCCGTCCCAGGCCCAGCCGTCCCGGGCCCAGCCGTCTCAGGCCCAGCCATCCCAGGCCCAGCCGTCCCAGGCCCAGCCGTCCCGGGCCCAGCCGTCCCGGGCCCAGCCGTCCCAGGCCCTGCCGTCCCGGGCCCAGTCTTCCCAGGCTCAGCCGTCCCGGGCCCAGTCGTCCCAGGCCCAGCCGTCCCGGACCCAGTCGTCCCAGGCCCAGCCGTCCCGGGCCCAGTCGTCCCAGACCCAGCCGTCCCAGGCCCAGTCGTCCCAGGCCCAGTCGTCCCAGGCCCAGTCGTCCCGAGATCAGCCATCCCAGGCCCAGACGTCTCGGGCCCAGCCGTCCCAAACACCACAGCCACACCCCACTCCGGCGCCCCACCAGCGCCACGCCCACAGCAGTAAGAAGACAACAACAACTACACCCAACCAGACATTTCGATAATGGATTACTGATAACATTCCAAAATATCCAAAGTATAGGAAATAAATTACATTTGATTGAACACTTATTGACAGATTCTAATATTGACATTATGTTACTATCAGAAATATGGAAAAACACAAATTATTGTAACTCTATTAACTTACCAGGCTACAAACTGGGTTCATTGTACTGTAGAGAAAATTATGAGGGAGGAGGTGTCTGTTTAATGATAAAAGACAGCATAGATTTTATAGACAGAAAAGATATTGTTAACTATTCTGTAGAATTTATTATTGAATTTTGTGCCATTGAAATACCTAAATTAAATACAATTGTAATAGGACTATACAGAGCAGACCGCCATATAGATATATTCTACGAACAAATCAATAAACTTCTAAAAAAACTAAATACAAAAGACAAAAATAAATACATAGTGATAGGTGGGGATTTTAATATAAATATGCACGTTAACAATAAACAATCTCAAGAGCTCATAAATGCAATGAATTCATTTAATTTAAAACAACTTATTAACGAACCCACGCGAGTAACTAAAACAACTTCATCCTGTATTGACCTAGTATTCACAAACTATACCAGCCTAGTAAAAAAATCTTACGTTGAGGATTATGGACTATCTGACCACAAAGCCGTCCAAGTCAAACTAAATTCAAAGTGGCATTATGAAGACAACTGCACTCTCTACAAGCAAAAAAGAATATTTACAGAAAGCAATATAAATATGTTTAAAAATTCACTAAAAGAGCAAAATTGGGATAAGATCATAGACGAAAATAAAAGTGTAGACTATAACTATAATTCATTCATAGCAGTAGTAAAAAATAACCTAAATAAACATATTCCATTGAAAAAAATTAAAATTAAAAATACTATAAAAAAAACTTGGCTTACTACAGGAATAAAAAAATCTTGCATCCATAAAAGAGCACTAGGCATACTTGTAAATGAAACAAATAGTGAAACCATAAAAAAATACTACAAATCATATACTAAAACATTAAAACGTTGTGTCAAAACATCTAAAAAGCTAATGTACATAAAACAAATGAAAAACTCTGACAACAAAATAAAAACCATGTGGAATATTATAAATAGTAAAACTGGAAAAAATAAACAGAAAAAATACAAAAACATGAAACTGGTAATTGATAATAAAAACATTGAATGTCCAAAAATGATCACAGAAACATTTAACAAATATTTTGTTACCGTTGGCCAAAATAATAACAATAAAATCAATATAGGGCAACCTGTAATTGACCCCCCAATAAATTCATTGTACCTAAACCCTGTAACACGCGAAGAAGTAATTAAAATTATAAACCATCTAAAAAACAAACATAGCTATGGTGTAGACGGGATTCCACCTAAACTAATAAAACAGTGTGCTGAAGAATTATCACAACCTCTTACCTATTTAATTAATCAAAGTTTTCGCGACGGAGAATTTCCCAACCTGTTAAAGATATCAATAGTCAAACCGGTTCATAAAAAAGATGACAAAAGCAACCCTAAAAATTATAGACCAATAGCAATCCTACCATCATTTTCAAAAGTAATTGAGAAGGCCATGTGTAATAGACTGTACACATTTTTAGAAAAGTTTAAAATTCTAGATGATTGCCAGAATGGATTCCGAAAAACTAGATCAACTACCTTGGCTGTATATAAATACATCCAAGCTGCCCTGCAACATCTAAATGATAAAAAATATGCCTTGGGCATATTATTAGATATGACCAAAGCATATGATAAAGTTTCACATAACATCCTATTGTCAAAATTATATGGTTCAGGTATACGAGGTACAGCTTTTAACTGGTTTAGATCATACTTGTCAAACAGAAAACAAATAGTCCAAATTGATTTCCACAACACTACAACTAACGAGATAGAAACAATAACATCCGAAGAGAGACACATGACCTGTTCCATTCCTCAAGGGAGTGTACTAGGCTGTGTCCTCTTTTTAATATACATTAACGATCTTCCAAAAATACTAAACAAAGAAATATTATTACCTATACTTTTTGCAGATGACGTATCAATCTTAATTAAGTGCGAACAAAACTCGAGCCCCGACATCCTTATAAGTAACACATTAGAAAATATTACACATTGGCTGGAACTACATAACTTAGAAATTAATCTTAAAAAAACAAAAGTAATACAATTCCGACCATATACAAAAGCCCCTTTAGACATCAATATAACACTTGGAAAAAATGTACAATTAGAATCAGTAGAAACTTTTAATTTATTAGGACTACACATAGACACAAACATTAACTGGAAAACGCACATAGATCAAATAAGAACCAAAATATCAAAATTTACATACGCCCTATTTGAAATAAAACACAGCACAAACACAGAAACAGCACTAACAGCGTATTACGCTTATGCATACTCCTGGCTTAAATATGGAATAATGCTATGGGGCAACAGCGTTAATGCCAATGACTTATTTCTATTGCAGAAAAAGTGTATAAGAATCATAGCCCAAATAGATAACACACAGAGTTGCAAACCTTATTTCATAAAATACAAAATAATGACCCTAACAGCAATATATATCCATGACCTATGCTCATTTGTTTATAGAAATACACATTTATTCAAAAAAATGCAAGACACACATAACGTTAATACTCGACACAAAGAAAAGCTATGCCTCCCATACTCCAGAATAAAAATGTTAAATACCAGCCCATATTACATGGCCATCAAGTTATTTAATAAACTACCACAAGAAATAAAAAATGAACAAAAGTACACAATATTCAATAAAAAGTTGAAACAATACTTAATAAATAAATGTTACTATAAATTAGATGAATATTTAAATAATAAATAAAATAATAATACAGGACTGATTTTGTGATAAAACTAATACACTAACGTAAACTGAATAACTTTTAATGGCGCTCTGGACTGTAAATAAATACTTAAAATATAATATTATACTTACCTACCTACAAAATAAATAATTATATAGCATGCATGCAGCTCTCCAAAAAATTTGCAATACCTAAACTAGGTTACTAAGTTTTAAGCACTGTATTTAGTTATAAGACCTTATGTACCTACACTTAGTGAGCAAATAAATGAATATGAATGAATATGAATATGAATGAATGGCGGAGGAAATACATGATTTAGCATGAATTATCATGAATAATATTAACTACTTATTTACCTCTCAGTGTCTTGAGGCAACTTAAAAAAGTACATTCTGTGTTTTTATTATTATTTAGGCAGTTAAATACTGCACAGTATTTAGTACACCATTTTCTTTATTTTCTTCCATCATACACAAGAATACGCGTGCGTGAGTCAATGTTCACTCGTATGTGAGGCATTGTCGAATAGTATCCTGTAGGTGGGCCATCGTGCGTGTTTTGTTTTCGATGTAAACTCGCGGAGATGAACAGGCCTGGTTATACTTACCTATTATAATGTAGATACTTAGTCCAACTAGGTACTTCTTCTTCTTCTTCTTTTCAGCCAAATGACGTCCACTGCTGGACAACCTTGGGGGAGGCCTTTGTCCAGCAGTGGACGTCAACTAGGTACTATTTCCAAGGTACTAATTTTCACGGAGACCATGTAGGTACCGTTCATTATTTGCGAAAAAATAAAAATATTTTCTCTTGTGACAACAAACAATCCATTGCTATGACAATTACAGGTCTACGATTACTTTCAGATTACGAGAGTTAGGCCCAGTTTTTTTATTCATAGTTAAAATAACTAATTGTTTTGCTACTAATGGTTAAATATTAAAAAATGTAAACGAATAAGTAGTTAAAAAATGTACTAAAAGTCAAACCATTGTTCTAAAAATATTTTTCTGATATTTAACCACTCATCATTTTTAACATCCGTCAAATTTAACTATTGGTTATTTTAACTACGAATAAAAAAACTGGGCCTTATTCGTGATTGGGGTAAAGTTGTTTTGAGTATCATCAAATATTGGTTAGTCCAACTTTAACTAAGGCTGAGTTGCACCATCTTAAATTTGACCGTAACTATAACGTTAACCGGTGCTTTTTGTATTGACTTTGACAGATTTCTAGCGTTAGTCAAAGTTAAAGTAGGATGGTGCAGCTCAGCCTTAGATATTTGTACTTATTGGTAGGTACCATTGTTATCAGTTTAGTCAAAAATTGTATAGTCCATTTTAACTAGTGATGTCATACAAAATAATCCGTTCTTTTTACACATTTTTTATAGTTTACTAGCTTTCCGCCCGCGGCTTCGCTCGCGTGGACTACATTATCTACATATTTTACGGAACCCTGTTTTTTTTTCAAAATAAAATTTAGCCTATGTTACTCGTGGATAATGTATCTTTCGAATGGTGAAAGAATTTTAAAAAAACGGTCCAGTAATTTTTGAGCCTATTCATTACAACCAAACAAAAAAACAAACAAAGTTTTCCTCTGTACAATATTAGTGTAGATTAATTTAATTAATCAATTTCTTGGTACTTTGGTCTAACCTTCACTTTACCCACAATAAATTGTTGAGCTATGACTACTTACTGATGTGTCATTTGACTGTGACAGTCAGAGCTCAACGTATTCTGGTCAGGTGACGCCGATACAGACCGGGGTCGCGGGTCAAATGCTTATCACGCGTTCTGATAAGGATGTAGTGACGTGCACGAGAGTTGTCATTTGATTTGGTATTCAAACTCAAATAAAGTATTAGGGTTCAATAAAAAATCCACGATAGCCGAACGGTGAAGGGGTCGGACTGGCCGACTTGTGATCCGAGAAACGCGGGTTCGAATCGAACCCGCCGCCGATCGACTATTTGTGGTGAACCCACTCGTGACACATTTTTAATTAGCTACTACGATGGATTAACGAGACTATTAAGAATTTTTGCAATACAAATTACTGGTATTCAAACACTTGACAATTGTAATATCGAAATCGGTTCGTTTGAAGGAAAATCGATAATTATTATCACGAATGTTACTTTGTCTAGGAGGCTGAATAGTGTCCACTGCAGGAGCAGGATCCTTCCCCAATTTACCAGATTCAAATGGAGGACACACCCCACACTAGCCATAAAGGGTTGGAGAGGGAGATGTGATCCCTTATTCTCTTTCTAACCCCCCACTCTTCCCGTGGATGCCGTAGAATAGGTTCTACTCTACAACCAAAAGTACATAGAAATTTCCCCCGAGACAATCTTGACCTTCACTGGTTGGGTTTTCATTGACGACCAAGCCCAAGCTGTAGATCCTGGCTACACAGGAGATGCAGCGGTGGGAACGAGAGATGGGAAAAACAGAAGGTGCCAACTAGCATCTTTAGAGGTGCGAGATGACGAATAACTCATACTCTGTAGTCCCGATAACGCAAAAAAGTAACGAATAAAAAAATACCTATTATTTTTAACACAATGTGTACATCACTAGCTTAATCAATTGAAGAGAGAACAATTATTTGACTCAGAGAGTCGTCCGTCTTCAAACAACATGTTGTTGTGTTTATTATAATAATTATTAATCAGTAGGGAAAGTTATCATTACTATTAACTGTTAGAACAGAATAAAGTGAGTGAATTTGTGTATTTTTGGTGATTTTTTGTGGCGATTTGTTATACCAAGGATAGTGTGATAATAATCAAGGATTATTAATAATTATTAAAGACTATCATATAATTAGTAAGTAACTTGCAGCTTCTTTTATTGTTCAAAATCTTATGTTATCTTATGTTACTTTATTCTAAGGATTTTAGTTCTAAAATGTATCCTTTTTGTAATCTAAACCATTATTTTAATTGTAGGTATGTTTATTATTGTGAATTGTACAACATTTACATAAATAACGTACAAATAAATAAAGAACAAAGATTTGTGTGTTTGCTACGGATAAACTCAAAAACTACCGGACCGTTTTCAAAAATTCTTTCACCATTATAATGCTACATCATCCCTGTGTGTCCCATAGAGCCAATAAGTCAAAAACAGACAAAACCGCAGGAATAGCTATTCATAATAATAAAATTATAAAAACTCATAAAACTCATTTATTTTTGCAAATAGGCTTTTAAAAAGCACTTTTACACGTCCCAATAATAACCCTACCACTGCTTCGGGACAATAAATGAGCCAGTGCTGAGAAGAAGCCGCGCAAGAAACTCAGTCACTACTTATTGTCAGCCTTCTTATTATCATAGAGAACTTACCTACTATGAAAACATAATCTAATTGATGTTTGTCCAATCAATAGATAGATTACATACAACAATGTGTAGGTACGTCTCACTCATAACATCAAGTTTTGAGATTGATATCTGCGTGGGGCAGTATTGGTATTACCTACCTATACAGGGTGGAATTTTGTAATGCAACCTGGAGGGAAAATACTCTTAATATTGTAGATATACATTTTAGCTCAAAGAAAACCTTCCCTTATTTTGGAAAAGAAAGAGAACTGCATTCAAACATTCCAAAAATTTGCTTGCCACACCCGGTAATCAAACCAACTAAAATCTGTTAAAAATTACACCCTTTATTTTTATTGCATCGATCGTTAGGGTTAACCTTTAACCGACGACGTGATTTTTTTGTCACGTCGTCTGCGACGTGCGGTCTGTGGGACCGCTATACTGTTTACTCAAAAAATAATCATTTTTTGTATAAAAGTATATTGGTTTTATATTTTTTGAGAACATTATAGTATTACAAATAAACATACTAATAATATAATTTGTGAGGAAATAATGTATATTATTTATTTAAATATGGCTAAAACTTTTTTGACCCTTAATTTCATTGAAATTACACTAGAGCTCAATAATACCTTTAAATCTTATAAATTTTAACCAAATCAACAAAAACTATACTTCTTCCTAAATATAGTGAACATAATGAATGAAATAAAAATAAATGACATGTACATTACATGCACAAATAAAATTTTCAATATCAATATCAAATAATTTATTGTGCATAAATAAATTTTGACGTAGGGTAAACATTAGGCACAATCTGGACATATTTTTTACCGCATGCCAAGCATTTTCGGTATGCATAGGTAACAGCTGTAAGATAATTTCGTTTGCAATTTAGGTAGACTAAAATATACGTCTTTTTTGCAATGAAATCAGGTTGATTTGGCATGTCAGAGCCAATAATCATGTCACTGTTTGCTTTACCACCCGTTCCGCGGTATTTTTTTACAGACTACCATCTTTTACATAATATTATGTCCTAATTTCAATATATCATTAGGAAATGTCTTTCCCTAGGTTGTGATGGCCCAGGATCCATCATTTTTACAAAAAATCTGTTGTCTAAAACAAAAACGCAAGTTTTAGTATGGTACAAAAATGTAACGTAGTCTGCGACGTGCGGTCCCACAGACCGCTATTGAACTTTGAATCGAATTATCTTATTAAAACTGCCCTCATCGATGTAACCACTACCTGTAATGGCGTATGGGTAACTAAACTCGAAGGTACTGAGACGCTCGGGATACGGGAGTAAGTAGAACATTGCAATCTAGAAATTTCAAAAACCGGAGCGGTCTGTGAGACCGCACGTCGTCGGTTAAAGGTTAAGTATAAGGATGAAAATCTCTCTAACAACTTGGTAAATCAAATGAAAGGAAAACCATGAAATCTTAAATTATTTAATTATGTACAAAAAATTGTATGGCATGGTAGTAAATTTTCGAAAATCATTGATTGCAGTTCTATTTCTTTAAAAAAAAATAAAGGAATGGTTTTTTTTAGTTAAAATTTCTATCTACAGTATTAAAAGAGTACTTTCCCTTCAGGTGGCATTACAAAATTCCACCCTGTATACCTACTTCAGATAGGTATTTATTTATTCGTTCTTATTTATTTGTAATATTTTATATACGACCAGTAACTCTGTTTGTGTCTGTCTGTTACCTTTCACGCTTAAGCCACTGAACCGATTTTGATGAAGTTTTAGATCTAGCAAATCATGGAAACGTGGTTTTTATTCCGGTTTTTGAAAGCCACACGCGCTATAATCTTTTCACGACATACCTACCGAATTCACGCGAGCGAATCCGCGTGCAAAATCTAGTACATTCTAGGTAATTTTTACAAAGCACTATCTAGTACCGAAGTATTAAAATAATTAAGTGCTAGGCATCGTAATATCTAATTAAATATTTTTTGTTTTCAGAAAGTTCCAAAAATGAGAGCAGTGTATTTGATTGTTATTATTGGTGAGTGATAATAATAAAATGTGTAATACTTTACTAGTTTAGTCTTTTTCTGAATAGGTTTCTTGGTGCTAAATAATCATTTTTCTTTCTTTCTCTATTTTCCAGCTCTATCAACCCCAGTATTCTCTACCAAAGACCTCCGCCTGCTATTCCCTCTTGATAAGCAGTACGTATACGAGGTCCACGCCTCTCTGTCTACCCTCTCAAGCGCTAGTGATGGTAAGTTCTTAAGAATCAATCAAACCAAAAGCTTTATCGTAAACGAACTAAAGTCGCCGACATAGCCCGATGGATTAGCAAGCTGAAGTGGCAATGGACAGGGCGTAACGGGGAACTGACGGCCGATGGGGCAGCAAGGTTCTGGAGGTTCTGGAGTGGAGGCTGCGTACCGGAAAACGCAGCGTGGGACGTCCCACAAGGTGGACCGACGACATCGTAATGGTAGCAGCTTCCTGCTGGACGCAGACCGCTACCAACCGGGCTACATGGAAAGCATTGGGGGAGGCCTATGTTCAGCAGTGGACGTCCTATGGCTGAGATGATGATGATAATGAATGATGAAAATCTTTATAGTATGTAGGCCCTTTTCTAGGGGTCACATCAAAAATATAACTTGCCCTACCTTCGAGACAACACCAGCTGCTGTTGATAAGTGGTGGAAAAGAGTCGGTCACCTTTAGAAAGTTTTGTAAATGACGCGACCTTACTCTACACTGTCGCCACCTTAGTGTGTGCAAATGCGATAGTCCTTCTATTACTTCACCATTCACCAGTTGGCGCTACTAGCAAGTCACAGGACCATACTCTACAGTGGCGCCAACTGGTAGGGCTATATTTCACCGGGACACAATGGAGGCGCAACCTGGCTACCACCTGGTGTCCGTTTGGTTGCGCAAAGCTCTAACATTTTGTTGGTAGCGGCGACTGGTTGCGCCGCCATGGTGTCCCGGTGAAATATAGCCCGTAAGCGCTATAATGACTATATTTTTTACTTCAGGCTACAAAGACACTTCCTGGAGCCTCACAGGCCGCCTGAAGGCCCAAGTCTTCGATAACGAAAGCCATGTGAGATACGAATTGGACGACATAAAGGTAAACACCTACCTAATTATCACAGATCACAGAAACTAAAGGGAGATGTCGACAAGGGGGCGTGGCTGGTGTCGCAGCAATATGCCCAAAAACAGAACACATTGCTCGTGAAAGCAATGATGACAGCAGCGACGTCATAATGTAAACAGTTTACATTGCTTGCGTAGTACTAAAGATTATTCGAACGTTGAGTACTGATACCGCAGTGGATAATGAGCACATAAAATATTTTGATTACTTTGTGTGTGTGAATTTCTAATGCAACACAGTTTCGAACTTAGCGCATTAGTTGACATCTCTCTATATCTCTTTGATCCGAGCAATCCGAGAGTCATTATTGTAGTGTACGGCTCATAACCGAACCGATTTTGATAAAATGATACAGTGTTACCTACTTTTTACCCGACTGCGCCAGAAGGAGGGTTATGTTTTTAACACGCTTTTATTAGGTCGTCGTGTAGGTATGTAATGTAATGGAATCTAAGAATCTAAATTACACGCACTTCTAATTCTTGTATCATCATGAAACTTGGCAATTATACTATGTAGATTAGATGACAATACAATATTATGGTACCATCGAGCTGGTCTGATGATGGGACTGGAAGGTGGCCATAGGAACTCCTAAACGAAACGGTTGAATTGCATCGAGTTTGGGTTCATTGAATTTGTCTTTTTGAGCACTTTAGTGCTAGATGATGTCCAGGATCCTGCCTTTTAGTGCAGCCATTAAAAGCGCGTTTTTAGTTATTTAAACTATTAATTTATTAACTAATCGTATAAAATTTTTCCAGGTCCATGTAACAAGCAAAACTGATGGCCACATATCCTATCAATTTGATAACGAACTCGCACCATTGAAATTACCATGGATCGTAGAATATTATAAGGTGGGTTTTATTTGGCTGTCATCATCATCATCATCATCATCATCATCATCATCATTAATGCGGGCAGTGCAGGACCGGACTTTGTGGAAATCCTTGGGGGAGGCCTTTGTCCAGCAGTGGACGTCATTTGGCTGAAACGACAGAACGTAGAAGCCAAAATAGATGTTAATAAAAGACAATCACCAGTATGTACTTCATTTTGCATACGCACACAGACGCATCTCAAGCGGGTAGCATTCGCGCTCGCATTGGTTTAGACTGGTTTATGATTAATGAGCTAGTGGTTTAGACTGGTTTGTGATATTGTGACATTCTTCAGTCTTTGACCGAGCGCTCTTTGTATGTAGATTGTCTTCTACTCCTATCAATTTTTTGCTATTGGTGTTCATCATCATCATCATTTTAGCCACAGGACGTCCACTGCTGAACATAGTCCTCCCCCAATGATTTCCACATCGCCCGGTTGGTAACGGCCTGCATCCAGCGCCTTCCTGCTACCTTTATGAGGTCGTCGGTGCACCTTGTGGATAGACGTCCTACGCTGCCATTGATGTTAAGTATAATAAAATAAAATACGTTTTTCGCAGGATATTTGCCTCATAGAAGCCATATTTCTACCGGCAGAACCCACGTGGGTCTCAAATGTGAAACGCGCACTCAGTCTGAACTTCCAATTGAAGAAGGGCGAAGGGATCTACACCAGCTATGAAGTAAGTAAAAGCACAGTAGATAAACATACAACCCAATTGAATTATGTGGTGCATAATCTTTTCTTAAAGGTTTTAAACCTTTGTTTGTCACCTGTCATCGGCTTTGCAATGGAGGGAAGTCGAACCTTAATTTCGAACTCCTCCTAAATGTTCTTCTGTTTAATTTCGTTGCGGGTCCAATGACAGTTTAACTTTCCCCCGGGACAAACTAGACCTTCATTGGTTGGGTTTTTATGGCGGTCAAGATTGTAGATCCTGGCTACACAGGAGTTGCAGTGGTGGGAACGAGAGCTGGAAATAGTCCCGTTAAACCCAATTGAATTAACTGCGCACCTCGGTGAATGCGACTCTCCCTCGCACTCACCCGCACACCTCCTTGTGTTCGCCTATAGTCTGGTCGCCGAGCACGTAGAATTTTGTCCAATGACCCCAAGCTACCCATCCTTATCGCTGGCGCGTAATTATATTGCTGTCGCGACTGTGCGACGGGCGGCAGCAGTGAGTGTGCGAGCGCGACAGCGCGAGACGACGCCCGAGCGATAAGGATAGGTAGACTTTAGAGCGTCGATGTGACGTCACGGCTGCCAGGTGCGCAGTTAACTCGATCAGGTTGTACAGGATGATAGCGTAAGCAGTCGTATCTTTTAAACTGCGAAATAAAAAATATTACAAAGTTTTGAAATAATGTACTTAAAAATTGTATTTTTTTTTAAACTTACATTTCATTTTGTCCCGTGTTGCACTGCAGTAGGCCTCACTCACGACACCCACGATGACGTCACAACCATCAGTTGTTCCCACTCGCTCAATGCTAAAACTACCTTCTTCTTGTCGAGTACAATCGCAAATATCGTATTGTAATAGCAAACTTCAATCAGAAACAAAAGACAAATTCTTTGTGAAAAACACTACAACCGCGTTCAGGTTTGGCAACACACTTGAAACACTTTTAAAAAGGTAAAAAAATATTTAGTTACCTTCCCGACGTTCCGACTCGGTTGCACGAGTCATGGTCGCGGGCAGACTGAAGAGATGTGGCGTCGTCTGATGAGTTTTCTATATCCACCCGCATTTGCACAATATTTTTGTCGCTGGTATATAGTCAGTCCGACAAACAACTAAATTACTCGACTAGTCGGACCGCGTGACGTCAAGTCGACGTGCGCTAGCTTCCGTTACCCGGCGGGGACTGACGCGGGAAGGTACGAAGTGAGCGGGGAGAGTGGCGCAGACACGGCGGCGCCAGCGCATGGAGTTCGTTTGTTCGGTTGCTATGGTAACTACGATGCCTGCGTACGCACATAAATTAAACAACTGAATTTCTATCGGGATATTTTTGTTTTTTAATTATATTTTTTCATCGGTTTTGGACTCTATACGTGATACGCCATCAATACGCTTAACTATGGTCTTTCTTTTGCAATGTTTCTTCCAGCCCTGCATCCACGACTACCGCTGCCTCACCACCTACGTCACAGATAAGAACAAGATCAAGAAGTTTACATCCTCACCCTCGTCTCCCAAGTTCGGGAACAGCTGGCGATCTGTGCCGTGGACTGACCCGGTATATCGCCAAGATCAGGCGTTGTGGAACTCTATTGCAAGTATTTTATGTCTTTGTCTTTTGAAAATAAGTCTAGTGTGTATGACTGAGTTGGTTAGGCCCCTCTCTAATGAGGCAAATGGAAGATATGGATGAAAAATGGTTGGCAGTCCACAACAGTACGTTTCTCTAGAAACTTCCTGCCCCGTACAACCAAACAGTGGAATGGACTGTCATCTGCGGTGTTTCCGGACGGATACGACCTGCAAGCTTTCAAGAGGAGAGCATATCTTTACCTTGAAGGCCGGCAACCCACCTGTAACGCCTCTGGGTCTGCGGGCGTCTATGGGCGACGGTAATCACTTACCATCAGGTGATACGTCTGCTCGATTGCCTCCTGTCACATAAAAAATAAATTTTTGGTCTACACCTCCACGCTGGCCAGACGGTTTGGGGAGGCCGATGTTCGTATTTTGTCCCTCGGAACATCCATGGGAAGAATAATAGTCCTATTATACTCTGCCGATAAAACATCATACTAATTCCAGAAATGGAATAAATTATACCTATTCTATACCGCCGATGGGGCAGTATGGTTCTGGAGTGGAGGTCATGTACTGGAAAGCGCAGCATAGAACGTCCACCAACAAAGTGGGCCGATGACCTCATAAAGGTAGCACTCCTCCTATGTTCTTCTGATTAATTTCGTTGCGGGTCTAATGACAGTTAACTTACCCCCGGGACAAACTTAACCTTCATTGGTTGGGTTCAACCTTCATTGGTTGGGTATGGCGGTCAAGCTGTAGATCCTGGCTACACAGGAGTTGCAGCGGTGGGAACGAGAGGTGGGAATAGTCCCGTAGGCCGCCACCAACCCGCCACTGTGAAAACCATTGGGGGAGGCCTATGTTCAGCAGTGGACGTCCTATGGCTAAAATGATGATGATGATGATACTAATTTCAGAAACTTACGTTTCCAGCCCGACACAACTTCAGTTTCCACTGAGAGGGAGTACGGATTGAATGACAGAACCGGTCTGACAGATATATCTATGTCAGAATTCATAGTATACAAGCTGGACGACACAGAACTGAAGGTGCTAACTGAGTGAGTATTGCAATTGCAATTGAAATAGCAGATAGGGTTATTAACAATTTAAAATTATAAATAACTTGAAAAATCGTACTGCCTAAGGCGGGAATTGAACCCACAACCATCCGCTGTGCCAGGCGACTGCTCTTCCAACTGAGCTACTTAGACACTGGATGAACCCGTCAAAATTTTCAACATTTTCGTCGAAATTAACAATTTCGTAAAAAAAACACTTAATTCTTGCCCTTATAACTGATAAATTGAGGCCCGATTCGACCGAACTTTTATTCGAGAATAACTCCTGGTATAACTGGCACATTGACAGTTTGAGTATGGGAAATATGTCAAAACGTCGACTAACTGACGATTTATTCTGCGATTAATATTTACAGCCGTATTCAAAAACATTACTACGAGGTCTCACAGTGCGCGTGGCCGCACAGGGTAATACACGAACCAATCACAGAGCTCTAGTATTCAACGCTGTGCGTTCGATTTGCTGCTTCACATAAACAAGCATCGTTTGTGAATACGGGCGTTACTCTTGTTTGGTCGAATCCACCCTGAGTAGTTTTTAATCATCTCAATTGGGTACCCTCCCTAAACCAAGTACCCTAAGCACGAATAACTTTGGCAAAGAACTGTAATATTGACAATGAATTGTTTGCTGGCTATCAGGGGAGAAAATATTATTTTATTCATTTGCGTAGTTAAAAATTAAAAATAACGATATGAAAAAAAAAAGTTAGCCACTAGCTTTTGTCGAAAGACATCTTTCTTGTCGTTTATTTAAGCAAATTAATAACAAATTTTCTATTGTGACAACAAACAACCATTGTCCATTCATAGTCATCACAACAGTAACAGTACAGGAATTGAAATCTTATATTGTCAATTCCAGGTTGACAATACAGTACGACAATGAGCCAGACCTACAGCCTAAGAAGCCGGAGAACCTGGAAGTGACCAGGTCAAGCGTCAAGTATGACAGGGAGAGCTGTCAAGACTCCCTCTGTGGCATCATGACTGTCACCCAGGGGCATTTGAAGAACAGGACCTTTGAGGTAAGGAGCTCATAGACGTGCGACAGTATCTAGGTTTATCGGCGACTGTCGCCGACTTAATTCGCAAGCAGTCGCCGATCGCCAACGACAGATATTCAAATTAGACGACCGTTGCCGATGCATCGCGAATACCGTCGATGGTCGCCGGCAGTTGCCGATGCATCGCGACACTCGATGACGGGCAGTCACTAACGTATACTCAGAGTGAACATGTCATGACAGCGAAAGGCGCAAGTTGTAAACTGTCGCCGACAGTCGCTGACCGTCGCCTACTCTATTATCTCAAGCAGTCGCCGACATAAATTCGTTCGTATGTAAGCTCTTAAGACGACCTTTTAGCCTTTGTGGTCTGACCACTTGCTTCAAACCCAGAGGTCCTGGGTTCGATCCCCTGTGGGAGCAAAATTTATTGCTCGACCTGCCGGACTAGGTTGCGCACCGTGATAAAATCTTATCGCAGATTTTAGACGACAAATGTATGGACTTATCGTGTAAAATCGATAAAATGGCGTGATAAACGGTTATCGCGGCTCACATCCTAGGCCTTCTGGTTTGGGTTATTCTTAGTCCACCTGGCTAGCTAGTACCACCATTTTATCTGTCTGTCACCATAACTACATTTCTGTATTCCGGCATCCTTTGTACCTACTTGAGGAATCCGTGAAGCTTTTTTTTTATTGTTTGTATGTACCTATGTGATAATAAATAAATATTTTTCTCTAATTCTACCATTATTACGTTTGTTACAGATATTATTAAAGATTGCCAAAAAAGGAATTGACGCTGACAACATAGTGAGAAACTCATCAATGATTCACAGCCTTGATTTCATAAATCTACTGAGGTAAGTTATTCATTCAACTGTTGATCAACATAAATACAAATCATCATTATCATCATCAACCTCCACAATCCGTCTGGCCAGCGTGGAGAGAGCAGACCAAATCCTCTTACCTCTGATAAATTAGAGAAGGTGCTCTTGCAGTGGAGTCTAAATGATCGGATGATGATGATTAATAAAGTTTTTGATTGAAGAACGTGAAAAAGATAGTGTGAAAACTATATCGATACTTCTGGTGCATCTGGGCTCATCAAAGGGCGTAAAGGACAAAATACCGAAAATGTAAGATCGTTTCACCCACGAAGACGCGCCCCACCATTCTTCCGCTAATGTTTGAGTGTTATCGGTGTTACGCTAAATCATCCATGAGTGCACACGCACACTACAATAATGACGCTTGAATTGCTCGGATCACCCCGCACCTCGCGCTTCCCTCGACCAAAAATTGGTGGGGCGCGTCTTCGTAAATGAAACAATCTATACAGTTTTACTCAGAATTTAATTCTCTATCGGTCTATAATCTTGTTTGTCGGATTTCCTAAAAAAATGCCTTTACGGCCCATTAAATTATGGATCACATTACTGTCTCTCTTACAGCACTATATCCCAACTGAACTACACAACCCTGAAGAGAATCTTCGAGGACCTGGTCTTGGGAACTAGCTACGAGCTGGAGACTTCTAGAAATATATTCCTGGAGATGCTTCCGTACGCTGGCTCAGATGCTTCAGTCAGATTTGTGAAGCACTTAGTCATTGAGGAGAAGGTAGGTTCAATCAACTGCGTCAACTGCGCACCTGGCTGCCGTGACGTCATATAGACGCTCTGGTACGGACGGGGCGAACGCGGAGACGTTGTGCGGGTTGACAGCTAAAAGGTCGTCTTACTTCAAAGGTCCTCTTCTTGAAATGCCCCTGGGTAACTGTTATGATTCCACAGCGGAAGTCTTGACAGCTCTCCGTGTCATACTTGACGCTTGACCGCGTCACTTCGACTTCGGCTCTCTTGCTTCTTAGGCTGAAGGTCTGACTCATTGTCGTACTGCACTTATACACGTAAGTACATGTCCCTTAATGCTTGCTTTACCACCACTTCAGGACAACATAATTATTCTGATGTTGAAAAGGTGGCGAAAGAAACTCAGTTGCCTTTGTGAGGATTATTCCATTTTGTTCACCTGCCTCTTATTTTATTCTTTTCACAGGAGAAAATAGAAGATTCCGCGCTGATTGCAATGATCAGAAAGCTGCCGTTCACTGGAGCAAACTACACCCAAGAGTTGTTGCAAGAGCTGGAGCCGTTCACCAAATTGGGACTGGACTTCCCACAGGTGGGGTAGTCTTTATTATTTTAAATATAGGGTTCAAATTAGAGGCGTGAGAAAGGACTACTGTTGTGCCACGGTGAAAAATGCAACGTACTGTGGCGCTGCAACTGCGCTTCTGAAAATATTAAAATTATTAGGGGTGTGTGTGTAGGTAGTGGTAGTGGCGCATAAGTAAAGTAAATTGTAGTACATTTAGGGTGGATTTGACCAACCAAGAGTAAATATTAATCTCAGAATAAATCGTCCGTTTTGACATAATAATTTATGTATTTCCCATACTGAAACTGTCAATGTGTCAGTTATACCAGGAGTTATTCTCGAATAAAAGTTTGGTCGAATCGGGAGTTAGTAATAAAATATATCGATAGATCCTAGTCGGTACCTCAGTGGTGATGATATTAGCTCCTAACAAGGTGCTCAGTGGTCACTGAGCCCCCCTCTAACCACTGAGCACCCGGACCCGCCGTCTTAAAAGGTGTCATAAAACATAATTAGTTTTTTTTTCACGACCTACTTTTAGGACATAAACATCATGACAAGCTTCTTTAAAGAAATAAGTTGATAATTTTAGAACAATTGTCTCTACTAAATAAGTAGATCTTATTACTTTGATTTTAGATCACCTTAACAAAGTGCTAGTCCAAACATTTGCTCTTGTTTTTAATTTTTCTACTTATTTCTCCAGGAAATCAGACACTCGGCTATCCTTAGCTTCTCTACCCTCCTGCATCAGACCAAGAGGGATGGGAAAGTAGGGGACGATTACTTCGACAATATGGTGGTGAAATACGTCAGGATGTACAGTGGTGAGTTCCAAACAAGAGCTGGCATTCTGCTGAAAAACCTAATCAAATCAAAACAAAAGTATACAGTAACTCCATTATGCGTCTCGAAAAGTCGTTAGTTTTTTGAATTACGTAGACTTTTTCTCACATCCCAGTAGAATTTTAACCTTACTACTGTGTCGGGACAATATCTGTCATTAGACTCACTTCTAAACTGTTTTCACTTATCACAAGTTTTATGTTCTTCTGATTAATTTCGTTGCGGGTCCAATGACAGTTTAACTTTCCCCCGGGACAAACTTGACCTTCACTGGTTGGGTTATTGGCGGTCAAGCTGTAAATCCTGGCTACACAGGAGTTGCAGCGGTGGGAATGGTCCCGTTACAAGTTGTTTTTACCCACAAGGTGGTCCGACGACATTATAAAGGTAGCAGGAAGGCACTGGACGCCGGCCGCTACCAACCAGGCAACATGGAAAGCATTGTTGGAGGCATATGTTCAGTAGTTGACGTCCTATGGCTGAGATGATGATGATGATGAAGTTGTTTTCTTATAAAACAAAGACAGATTGTTAATGACTTTTAAAGACTTTTTGTTAAAGACTCAAAGATTTGTTCGACAAATCCGGGAAGTGGTGCATTTTGTTTTATGATTGGACGTTATTTTATCCCGCTCTGTGTTATTTTTTTCGCCCCAGCAATTTTTGGTCTCGGTCGCGCGGGGTGCGGAGAGTTTGTTCCGAGCAATCCGAGCGTCATTATTGTTGTGTGCGTGTGCACTCATGGATGATTTAGCGTGTACCGATAACACTCAAACATTAGCGGAAGAATGGTGGGGCGTGTCTTCGTGGATGAAACGATCTATAACCTGCATTTTAGATTGTCCCCACTACATGGACCGACTGATCTGGCTGCAAGGCATCAGCAACATAGGCTTCTGGGCGCAGAAATACACGATGGAAATATTCACTGACACCTCCAAGAAACGAAACGAAAGGTTATGGGCTGCATTCTCTACCAACTACATCGACAACCAGTACTATACTGATGGACAAGTTCGGGTACGTATCTGTCCGGTTACAGTTAAACTTTCCCCGGGACAATCTTGGCCTTCACTGGTTGGTTATTGGCGGTCAAGCTGTAGATCCTGGCTACACAGGAGTTGCAGCGGTGGGAACGAGAGGTGGAAATAGTCCCATATCTTGTCTCTACCTATATCTATAAGTATCTCTATCTATAAGTCTAGTGTTTAACTCAGACAGTGCCTGAGATATGGGAGCGGCACGAGAGGGAGTTTTTGTTAAACGTCTACGGGACTTCAGTGGGTCTAGTCAAAATGCACTTTAATAAAATCGCAAACCAGTCTCAAACAAATAAACAAATCGCAAAAGTGGTCGATAACAAAAAAGGCTTAGCCAAACGGCAAAAAATCAAATCGCAAAGCCTTACCTATCGATAATCGAAAGACTGGATTGAAATTTGCCATACAAAGGCTTAGCCAACATGCATCAATCAATCAATCAAAATCGAATCGAAACACCCGCCATTTTCATTGCGATTACCAAAACCCCGGTGATAAGCTTCGATTCGATCGAAAACCAAAAAAAAGTAAAGTTTTCAGACAGCCCCCCTAGACAAAACGCACTTTTTGATCGAATCGCAAATCGAATCCGTCAAAACTCCATACAAAAAAGGGGCTTTTCGACCACTTTTCGACTGGTTTGCGATTATAATTTGCACTTTGTCTAGACCCACTGATAATAATTGATATTTAACTTTTTTTTTAATTTGACAATTGGTAAAAAAAAGTATACCACTAGTCTTTGACCTTAGCCTGTTCCGAAGAAACAATCGCAAAGTCATAGACATTTTCTAACTTTTATTCGATTTTGAATGAACTACAAAACGCCACGTCGATCGTGGTTCAATGTGCATTTTGGCTGCCATTTTACGATCGAAACGAATTACTAGTGACGCGGCGACTGAAATTATCGAAAGCTTCCTTGGTTAGCGATGGCATTTTGACTAGACCCACTGATCTCCTTCAAATTTATATGCTCTGTCACGTCATAAATGTCAATGTCACCCCTCCCGTGCCGCTCCCATCCCTCAGGCACTGACTGAGGTATGTTCTAGACATATAATTATGAATTATTTTACAGATAGTAGACCTGCTTCTCCCGATCCTGACCAACTCCACCGAAGACCTGCAAATCAAAATGGCGGCCGTCCACGTCTTTCTGACATCAACAGCGATTACTCAGAATGATTTCTTGACTATCCAAAGATATTTAGTCAGAGATGAGACTCTGTATCGGTTTTGGTACATGGCTATTAAGAGTTTAGAGTTGAATAAAAACTTCGATGGATATAAGTTGGCGTAAGTTGATGTTTAAATACAATTTATTATGTGAAAGTAACTGCGTTTTATGCATAAAGGATAAAGGACGAAGCACACTTATCAACCCGGAAACGGATCGTAACAGTATCAACTTGAGGCGGTCAGTATTATTTCTATGAAACTCCATACTGCAACGCATTCTTATCCGCACCGTAACGTAAACGCCTCGCATCGCGGTTGACAGCGCGCGAAAGGCGATACGGTGTTAATTCCTTTCCGAATTGATAAGCCTCTTATGAGCGTTATGCGTAAACCACTGAAAAAATGATATTACCTACAACTCGATTGAGCTAATTAAAATAAATTATTAGCTGTACAACCTTGTGGATGGACGTCTCACGCTGCGTTTTCCGGTACGCGGCTTCCATTCCAGAACCTTGCTGCCCCATCGGCCGTCAGTTCTGCGTACTATGTACCCTGCCCATTGCCACTTCAGCTTGCTAATTAATCCGTTGGGCTATGTCAGCGACTTTAGTTCGTTTACGGATCTCCTCATCATAAAGGTAGCAGGGAAGCGCTGGACGCAGGCCGCTACCAATCAACATGAAAAGCATTGGGGGAGGCCTATGTTCAGCAGTGGAGGTCCTATGGCTGGAATGATTATGATGAAGATGAACTGTACAACATCCTTTTTACTAGGATTTTCTTAATACATTTCTTACAAACAACATAAGATGCACTCTGATTCACCAAACTTTGTCTCCCACTCAGCTCAATGTACGTCCCAGCAGTATCAGGCCTGAAGTACTACCTCAACACCGACTTCTGGTCGGTCAACAACCTCATCATCAGCTCCGCCGACCAGTCGTCCACCCTCCACCTGCTGTCCACTGGGAACCCTGGAGAACTGCCCAACTTCGCTGGTCTGAGGCTGTCGGTGGGAGGAAATAGAGTTTCTGTAAGTCATGATTGTAGAACGTTTTCACATTTCAAAATCAAAAAATCAAAATCAAAAATATTTATTCAGTTTAGACCACAAGTAGCACTTATGAACGTCAATAGAAAAAAAAAAAAAAAGAAAAGGTAGCCCTTATGGGGCACTTTACATGTCTCCTTATCTTTTGGGCCCTACCAGAGCTTCGAGACAAACATAATGGCAAGTGCTGAGAAGAAACGCCGGAACAAACTCAGTCACCACTTATTGCCAGGAATTATCTAACGGTAAGAATAGTCAAATTTAAGTACATCGAATATGTGCAGACTGAACTGACCACGCATCCTTGTCATCAATATAGTCTCGAACCTTGTAGTAGTTTGGACATAAGGGTATTTTTTATTTTAGGCGACTTAGTAGCGCGACAAACGCGCTACAGACGCGCTGCCGATAATTTCATACTATATGACAGCGGATGCCTGCCTTCACATTATAAAAACGCCGCTGCCGCGCTGCTGTCGCGCTTCTCACGCCCTAATGTGAAAGCGGCCTTAGTTTAGAACTATTATAAATGAAAGCGTCAAGGACTGAGTCGAATAGTGACTGAGCTTGCGTTGGTTTCTCTCAGCACTGGCTCATTTAAAGGCGTAGCTCACTTATCAACCAGGAAAGGGTTCGTAAGCGTATCAACTCGAGGCGGTCAGTATTCTTTGTATGAAATTCCATACTGCAACGCACGTGTACCTACGTAAATTTATTTTATCTTTTTATTTATTTATAAATATCTTATCACATCTTTTCTACTTCGTCTATATCGTATATTGTTATTTTCTACTACGTCTGTATTTACACTTAAATTTATACGCGCACTATTATTATTATTTATGTATGTATATTTTATGCAGTATAGGTTAGTGTCCGTGACTCTCACTCGGCATGGGGCACACTGAAAACCAGCGTCGTGGCTTCCCTCACCGGGGGCCACGGCATATGCTGAGTGGGGTCCCATTGCGATGGGCATCGCTGTGCGATAGGGTGGCACTGCTTAGTTTACTTGCTCATTCATTGTATGTTTTATGTCACCTCTGTCATATTTGCTTTTTTTTTTCATTTTACCTCTTTTGTCATTTGTGATGTCCATGGCAATAAATGTTTCTTTCTTTCTTTCTTTCTTTCTTTAAATGCCTCGTCTCGCGGTTGAAGGCGATGCGGTGTTAATCCCTTTCCGAGTTGATAAGTCTGCTATGACCTTTAGAAAACTAATTAGCTTCAATCCTAAGTTGGATTCATCCTATCTCCAATCTAACCAACTACCTATAGTCTTTCGTCATTAGAATCCTACATTATTTCTGATGGACACAGGCGGTACGAAATTCGCTTGGTCTTGTATAAACTTATTAAAAATGTCATTTTTCCTGCAGGTCTACATCTCAGCAGAAGGCGTAGCCTCCAACATATACAAGAGGATGCACAACTTCAACGAGGATGAGCTGAAGATGGAGAAGCTGGTGGAACTCCTGAAAGAGTTCAAGGTGTGGGCCACAAAGTCTTCGGAAGAGGTGAGGGTATTTTGAAAACATGAAAAACCTGCAACAATTCGCCAAAAACCTTAAAAGGGGGCGAGAGAAAACTTACACCGCGATGTAAGTGACATACAACGCCATCTATTGGCATCCTTCAGAACTAAAAAACCAAAGAACCAAAGCAAGTGTGTTGCTAGTCTTTTATGTATTTCTATGGTGTTACAAAATAAATGTTAATTGAAAATAATTGTTTTTACAGGTGCACATAGATTTCGTAGTCAAAATCCAAGAGAAAGCTATTTTCGTCTCGCACATGAATCAAACTAGGTTTGACAGCTGGAACTTGCTGGAATGTAAGTATTTTGGATGATCTTTTAGATACATAATATGGACTGTAACATAAAGATGTTCCATTCCAATAGACGACTATTTTGATACAAATTGACAACCAATTTATTAATTAACCAATATATTTTAAAATAATGCACTCTTTCTCTAAAAAATACTTTTAACTTCTTTGTAAATCATATTTTAAATAAAAAGAAATGAATGCATTATTTTATCAATGAGGGTTTTCGCGAATAAAAGATCCGCTAGATGGCGGGACGTGGATGTGGGGTCTGACTGCTGCGTGATTGGTGGATTTTGACATATCTGTCAATGTCATGTCAAAAATAACCAATCATGCAGCATTTGGACCTCGCGTCTACGTATTGCCATCTGGCGGATTTTTCATTCGAAAACCCTCATTAGCTTGCCTACTAAAAAGAGTTTAGTTGCTGGAAATTATAAAAGATCCCTTTTATTGCAGGATCGGTTTTTTATGCAGGATAACGTTTAGTAGTATAATGTGTTTTAACATGTGAACGTACATGTACATCCCGTTTGCAATATCCCGTAAAAAAGCTATTTTCCAGCATTACTGGGTCCCGCAAAACTGGACTGGATTGCCGTGGGAAAGAGGCTTTTACTAAATCTTTATTTTCTTCCAGTGGCCAAGTCAGTAAACGAATTTTTACGACTCGGCAGCCACATCAATCAGCAGCTCGTCTACTGCCCGACGCATAAGGAGTTGATTTTCCCAAACGAGCTCGGTAAGTGTTCCGTATTACCCCCATTTTTCGCTGTTACACCGTCATTTTGTACGTTTAGCGTTTGGGAGTGTTTGGTAAAATGAAAGTAGCATTAGTACTGGTATTTTTATGTTAGGCTAGGGAAAGTGTAAATATTTTCCCAAGTTTTATTATTAATTGCTTGATTAAGTATAATTTTCATTATTTAAAAAGAGCGCTGAAGGGTGGCGCTGCTTGTCTCCACGGAACACATAAAATAGTACTGAAAAAGTTAGTTCCTATTTTGACCACCGCACCGCACTTTTTACGTGACCAAGTAAAGTGTATTGCTGATAGCTTCTAATACAACTAAATACTTACATTATGGAAAGGAAGACGAAAGGTTTATTGGGCACAAATTACTTAAACAAAACTTAAAATAACATCATGTGATGAATTATCTAAATGGGACAAATTTCGTGTCTGTATTAATTAAAGTTAATAGGTAATTACTGTTTTTCAATTAATAGGTATACCAGTGAAACTACAAACGACTACACTATCGTTCACTTCAATCCGAGGAAACCTGACAACACCATCGACGGATCTGCACATAAGGTAAGTCTGCTGAGGAAAACGGTATTTTTTCGATACTTATTGGATAATAAAATCAAATCAAATCAAATCAAAATTCATTTATTTGCTTGATAAGCGGTACAGCAGATGTCAATATAAAATTAGTTCGCACAAATCACCACAACTGGCATGCAAATAGCTTACAACTACTTAATTTACGCAATTTAATAGATACATGCAACAAAACAGGAAACATGTGGGTACATACTACTGAAACTTAAAAGCATCAAAGTATTCCTTAATGGTGTAAAAACCCTTACCAATCAGCCATGATTTTAATTTTCCTTTAAAAACATTTAACGGCAAAGTTTTCATTTCTTCGTCCAACCTATTATAAACCTTAATAGCCATACAGTACGCATTATAAATCATTCTGAAAAGACAAAGAAAACACTATTCATCGATCAACACCATATCGCCTTTGCTAAGCTGCCATCGTATTTCGCGCGCTGTCAACCGCTTTACGGCTTTACGGTGCGGATAAGTGTGCGTTGCAGCTTCATACAAAGAATACTGACCGCCTCGAGTTGATACGGGTACGATCCCTTTCCGCGTTGATAAGTGCGCTACGTCCTTTAATTTTTTAATTATTTTTTTTAAAAGATTATGAGCAATTTGTATTGTCCAAATTACTAATAGTCCCATTAGCTATGTATAATATGTATGTATTTACAAAAAAAAAGTATATAAGTATGTTTATATCCGTTGTCTAGTACCCATAGTACAAGCTTTGCTTAGTTTGGGACTAGAGGCGCAGTGTAAAATGTCCAAGGATATTTATTTATTATTTATTTATTTATTAGCCCCTCGTGTTAAGCTAAATAAGCTTGTGTTACGAGTGGCCTCACCTCAATAGTCGAGCGGCGGTGGGATTCGAACCCACGTTCCTCGGATCTCGAGTCGGCCACTCCGACCCCTTCACCGTTCGGCTATCGTGGCTATCTGATGATCTGATGATGATAATCATGAATTTATAGGTATCAAGGCGTAACCCTGACATCCTTATCATCTTTCGGCGCGTTCTTCCAATCTGAGCACACGATGCGAGTGCAGACCTCCACGGTAGCTCACTTGCCCATCAAGTTCAACGTCACTGCTGGACCCACTGGAGTGGTCAAGTAAGTAGTAAAACAACACTTACATAGCCAGTGTTTGAAGAGGTGCTATGTTTTTCGAAATAATGCGCATCTTTCAGACTAAAGTATTCAAGCAACTTTCACATCTAATGACGAGCATACATTAAAATCAAGTTTTTGCAATCAAGTTTAGTGACTGAGTTTCTGCTTCTTCTCAGCACTGGCCATTTATTGTCCTGAAGCAGTGGTAGGGTTAATACTATGACGTGTAAAAGTGCTTTTTAAAAGCCTATTTGTAAAAATAAAATTAGGTTTATGAGTTTTATGCTTTTCAAAAGGTTTTATGATGGAGTGCCATTCATAACGAAGGTGTAAAGTGCCTACAAAAATTTATGGCACCTAGTCCAACTGTACGTAAATTTTATTCCACTCCTCAATTTACTTTGTGAGATAGCGTGACGTCATCTATGTTACCGAACTTTCCAGCCGTAAGGTTAGATTTGTTATAAAAACAATGTTTGTTCTAAATTAAATAATTTTATCCAGCTTTATATCTCCAAACCTGCAACGCGGTGGTATAGTGATGCACACAAGAGTACAAGTGGAGAAGCGAGCCAATGGGACTGTGGATGCTTTCACTTTGAAACGCGACGGGCATGATTATGAGGTAAACTTCATCATCATCATCATTACAGCCACAGGACGTCCACTGCTGAACATAGGCCTCTCCCAATGACTTCCAAATCGCACGGTTGGTAGCGGCCTGCATCCAGCGCCTTCCTGCTACTTTTATCAGGTCGTCGGTCCACCTTGTGGGTGGACGTCCCACGCTGCGCTTTCCGGTACGTGGCCTCCATTCCAGAACCTTGCTGCCTCATCAGCCATCAGTTCTGCGTACTATGTGCCCTGTCCATTGCCACTTCCTTCATAGATAATAATAAATAGATAGAATACACCTTATTGTACCACACAAGACAAGGAAAGAAAAAGAAAAAAACATTCAAAAGATATGGCACAATGGGCCGGAAGACGTAGTGTGGGCAGGCTTCTCACTAGGTGGACCAACGATCTGGTGAAGGTCGCGGGAGGTGCCTGGATGCGGGCGGCGCAGGACCGGTCTTTGTGGAAAACCTTGGGGGAGGCCTTTGTCCAGCAGTGGACGTCTTTCGGCTGTAACGATAAATGCTCTCACCAGTTGACGCCATTGGCAAGTGGTTCTTTCGTTTGTCTTAACTATTAAGCGAAAGTAGCCTAATTTACATAATGTAATCGTTAAAACAATTTATTTAATTTTGAACATGAACTCCATTCGCAGGTGAACGAATCGAGCATATATTTCGACTGCGACCACTCCGCTGCAGGGTTGGGATTCGAGGATCTCTTCACCACCAGTTTCTACGAGTAAGTTCTTAAAGTTTAGGCAATAATAAAAAGATTGAGATTTTCAAAATCTCATACAAACCCCAAGCCTGTCATATTATTATTTAGTTCTGCATCTCAAAACTTCAAAAAGCAAACCTTCTTGAAAAAAAAAACCTTTTTCGTTTGGATTTTGGCTTCGTGTAGTTTGCACATTAAGGACGTAGCACACTTATTAACTTGGAAAGGGATCGTAACCGTATCAACTCGAGGCGGTCAGTATTCTTTGTATGGAGTGCATTAACGCAGCAAAATTTTTATAAATGAAACTCCATTGCAACGCACACTTATCCGCACTGTAATGTAAACGCCTCGCCTCGCGGTTGACAGCGCGCGAAATGCGATGACAGCGCGCGAAATGCGATGACAGCGCGCGAAAGGCGATACGGTGTTGATCCCTAGTTGATAAGTCTGCTATGACATATAACTGAAAATTATAACTTCTTTTTCAGCTTCCTCAATTCCCTGCGCTCCTCCAGATTGATCCTCAACAGTTTCCCTATCCTTGTCTCCTCACCCTCCAAGTCTTGCGGCGTCATCTACCCTCCCAAGACCTTGGGGGATGATAAGGGGCTCTTGGCCACCCTGGTGGTAGACGACGCACCATCAGTCGTTGGGTTCCTATCAGGGCAGCAGGAGCAGTTGAAACTGACGCTGCTTTTGAAGTATTATAGGTAAGGATTTATATCATTTTACATCGTCAACTATTGAGCGCACTGAACACGTTCTGATGAGCTTTGTATTTTTTTATCTATTGAAATTTAAAATTAATCATAGATATATTGTGAAATACAAATAGGTAATGCGTAGGCAGAAATAATATTTTATTATCTTACTTTTGCAAAAAATAAATAGTTTATAAGAAATAAAATGACGAAGTGGGACGTCCACCCACAAGATGGACCGACATCATAAAAGTAGCAGGAAGGCGCTGGACGCAGGCCGCTACCAAGCGGGCAACATGGAAATCATTGCGGGAGGCCAATGTTCAGCAGTGGACGTCCTATGGCTGAAATGATGATGATGATGATGAGGGGATGCAAATAAGGGAAGAGATATGAAATGACATTGGTGTGGGTAACTTCTTAAAAAACCTGCAAAAGTAAACAACATCATTCATTGCTCATACTAAAGACATAAAACGTAATTTTATCTATTTAGCGAATAAAATTTTCTGTGACAGACCGACGGCCTGTTTATGTATATTTTTGATTCCAGACAAGACGTCGAAGCTCCAGAAGATGATACCATCTTCAAACTGGATGCGGAGTTCGAAATAAACAATTTGGACGACAAAGTCACTACGAGACTGGTTGCTAATGGATCCAGGCCTAAGTCACCAGGATCTAACTGGAGGGTAAGTTAAGAAGAGAATAAGGCTCGGTTTCCACTAAGGTGGAGCAGAGCGGAGCAGAGAGGAGGAAACACTTATTCGTTCAGTAGTTGTGAAAACCCAGGGGAGGCCTTTGTCCAGCAGTAGACGTCATTTGGCTGAAACGAATGGACAGCATCTAGTGATGATTTGATCTCATGGAGATATAGAGAGATGCCAACTAAGTAATGCGCTGAATTCGAAACTCAGTGTCGCATCAGAAATTCACACACACAAAGAAATCAAAATAACCTTAGCCCCGCGCCCTTGTCACATTTCTGTGATCTGTGATTGAGCTGTTTCATTATTTTTGCTCTCCAAATAAAGAAAATAAATTATTTTCAGCTGTTAATAGAGAACCAGGACTTCAATATCTACGCCAAGAACATGCCTCAAGGCACCAGCTACGCCGGCAGCTTCGCCGTCAACTTCGTGACGTCATCCAAGGCCAGGGTCCTGAAGGTGGAATACAGTGACAATAAATACTCCTTGGGGAAACTCCTCAACTTGAAGATTACTAACAAAAATGTAAGTGTTTTTTTAATTAAACTAATTATTTGTTGCAAATATAACACTTTAAACAAGTAAACAAGATCATATTAAAGTTAATGCAATAGTAGGCACCTTAGTTAATGCGATAACAGGTATCTACTGCCGAAAATGCCCTATAGATACTAAAGGACACTAACTACCAACTGACCAATCTGCGAATCAATGGGAGAGGCTTTAGTCCAGTCAATGAATGCCTTAACGACGGTGTAGAGAGAAATCCGTGGAACACAATTTCTGACCTCGGGACTTTATTTAGCCTAGTTAGGTGGTGAACATAGCAAAAGTCCCCGCCCTTAGCTCTTGAGCCGGCGGGGAGAGGGGGGTTTAAAGGTACCACTTTTCGGTTTTTCGCTTAATCCTCGGAAACTATGCGTCCTAGTGACATGACTACTATGAACCAAAAAAAGCTTATTCAATTTGCTACAGGTGAGACCGTCAAGTTTTTCTATATCTTGTATAGTTTTTGAGGCATCTGCTCTAGAAGGTCTGTAAAATTGGAAATTTTATTTTTGTCTTACATGTTCTTTTCAGGAGAAAATCGACTAAATCAACATTGAGCAAACACTATAGACATGCGGGAGCATGTTAAGCCTAGTTCCAGGGAGGGGACTGCACCGTGCGTAAATTTAGACGAACCAATTAGAGCCACTTTTGACTCCTCATCATTCAACTTGATTATCTCACCTGTAGCAAATTGAATATGCTTTTTTTGGTTCAAAGTAGTCATGTCACTAGGACGCATAGTTTCCGAGGATTAAGCGAAAAACCGAAAAGTGGCACCTTTAAACCCCCCTCTCCCCGCCGGCTCAAGGGCTAAGGACGGGGACTTTTACTATGTTCACCTCCTAACTAGTCTAAATAAAGTCCTGAAGTCAGAAATTGTGTTCTACAGTTTTCCATCTATAATGCTTTATTGACTGGACTACTTATGTTCAACTAGTGACGAGTTTCTTGCGCTGCTTCTTCTCAGCACTGGCCCATTTATTGTCCCGAAGCAGTGGTAGGGTTAATACTGGGACGTGTAAAAGTGCTTTTTAAAAGCCTACCTTGCAAAAATAAATGAGTTTTAAAAGTGAACTTCCTGTGGCTGAAAAGATGATGAATGCCAGAACAATAGTGACATGAGCAGTAATAAGCAAGCTGCTGATGTATCTTAAATTCTGATCATCGATTTTTTTTATTTATGTATTAATTTCAGTTACCAAGTGACATGTTGGCCAATCTGGGTCTGGGGTGTGAAGCGGAGACTTTCAGGCAAAAACCTTTGTTCAGTACTTCTGAAGATCTAGCCCAATTCAACGTTACTTTAGAGGTTTGTACATATTCAAGGTGGCTCTATATTATGTACTAAACTAATTTAAGTATTGTAAGGTTATTAAATGTGAAATTAATTACTTACTTTGACTTGAAGGTCCTATATCCCCTAGATGGGGCAGAGGGCGTCCACAACAGTCCTCCATCGCGTTCGGTCTTGAGCTTCCCGCTTGATGTCGCTCCAAGTCTTGCCGATTTTCTTCGCCTCGTCTGCTACAGTGCGCCACCAAGTTTGCTTGGTGTGACCACGTTTGCGTTTTCCTTGGTGGTGGAGTGGACGTCCTGTGGCTGAAATGATGATGATGATGATGAGTTAATTTCCAGGTGAAGAACGCTATAGCATCGTTGGCTGTGAATAATGACGCGAAGATTCAATTTGTGTCGCTCGGCTTTGACAGACTCTTCGAAGCCTGGACCAATCTGAAGATGATAAACAACTACTACAGTAAGTAAATCCTTACCTTCGAACTCCTATGTTCATCTGATAAATTACGTTGCGGTTCCAATGACAGTTTAACTTTCCTTCGACAAACATGACCTTCACTGGTTGGGTTATTGGCGGTCAAGCTGTAGATCCTGGCTACACAGGAGTGGCAGCAGTGAGAAAAAGTTGTAAGAAAAGTCGGAGTCGGAGTCGACTTTGATGATTTTCTTTTCGTGGCTCGCGCAGTATCGTTCATAGTCCGTCTCGCTCATAACAAGTTACAAAAATAATGACAGATAGCAACATTATCAATTATTCCCAGAAATGACTTTTCTTTTTGCAAATAATATTTGTTTTATAGCTTCATACCGTCAAGTTTCACTGCTATAGAACGCTTTTCCACTGTGCAATAGTTGTGTGTGGAAATCGATGCCCATAAATTAAATTCTATTGATCTTTTATGTTGTTTTATCCAGAGGAATTCTCGCCGTCGCAAAACGGTACAGCGGAGAAAAATTTCGAGACGTGGTTCAGGTTCGGACCCCACGGAGGCACCACCGAATGCACTGAACGACTCCTACTAGGCGACTGTACTGAGAAACCCAGGTAATATATAGTTAGATCGTTTCATCCACGAAGACGCGCCCCCCCAATTTTTGGTCTCGGTCGCGCGGGGTGCGGGGAGTTTGATCCGAGCAATCCCAGCGTCATTATTGTAGTGTGCGTGTGCACTCATGGATGATTTAGCGTGTACCGATAACACTCAAACATTAGCGGAAGAATGGTGGGGCGCGTCTTCGTGAAAATCCATGCATGGGAAATTGGGAAACAATTATGATGAAATTGAGCTGATGTGTAGATAGATCTTCTGGTACCCAATAAAACGACACAGCCCTATCGAGTTTGGGCTTCTTTGGTCAGTAATGACGAGTATATTAAAAAAGCTTGTTTTTAAATTACTCTGCCACAGGTTCGCAATCACCCAACTCAAGCAGGGGGGGCTGAAGGTTTACGCGGGGGGGTACTACGTCACGGTGGAGAGGACGGGGAGGCAGAACATGTTCATCAATATGACGCAATCGGACAACCATTTGAAGTAAGTCAAACGGGACTATTCTCGTTCCCACCGCCGCAAATCCTGTGTAAAGCCCAGTCTGCGAGCACGTAGAATTTTGTCCAATGACCCCAAGCTACCCATCCTTATCGCTCGCGCATAATTATATTGCTGTCGCGACTGTGTGACGGGCGCCCGCAGTGAGTGTGCGAGCTCGACAGCAACATAATTACGCGCAAGCGATAAGGATGGGTAGCTTGGGGTGAACAACAGTGAAGACCAAGTTTGTCCCGGTTTAGAAGTAAGTTGTAACAACTGTGGTTGCTGGTGTCAAACCGACTTTTTCATAAAGGTTACTTAAACCTTTGTTTTGTGACCTGTCGTCCACTCTACACTGGAGGGAAGTCGAACCTTAACTTCGAACTCCTCCTATGTTCTTCTGATTAATTTTGTTGCGGGTCCAATTTTTTGTTTCTTTCCCCCATGTCTATCTTGTCTTTCACTGGTTGAGCGCTTATTAGCTGTAGATCTTGGCTACACAGGTGTTGCAGCGCAAAAAGAGGTGGGATTGTCCCGTCATGTCAGTCTAATAGCTTCTATACCCTGTTGATTTCGACATTGAGATTTCGGTGTGGTAAAATGTGCATTTGGAAACTACTGATACCCATTTTGTCCCAACCAATACTGAGTTTTCTGAACCTTCTCCTTACAAACGATTCTGACTATGCCTTTTTTCCAGGGTCTCCGAAATCAAAAACGGCGTGAAGATCACCTCGCCTCACACAGGCGTCCAGGTCTATTACAGACACCAGGATATGCTGATCCTGGTGCCAAGCTCGCATCTCCACGCCATCTGTGGGCATATCGTGGCATCTTTGCCCATAGATGCTAGGATCTGTGGGATACACTAATTAAGATAGCGTAACATAGCGGTCGACAAATGTTATGTAGAATCATAATTATGTCGACAGTTGCTAGACTAGAATCTGTGAGACATTAGAGCTCGCTCCTGCACGCCATCAGTGGGCATAGCGTGGCATCTTTGCCCACAGATGCCAGAATCTGTGGGAAACACTAGCTAGGATATCGAGACATCCCTGTCGACATAACTTATATAGCATCTGCACTCTAGACAAGTGACAAGACGTGACAGTTGTAATTTGAAATCCCTACGCTCCGGCGTTTTTGTTTGTAGTTATTCGTACATCGCTCTGTGAAGGAAATTCGAAGTTGCAAACGTCACGTTTTTCCACTTGTCTAGGGGTGCTGGGGCAGGCAATAACTAGGATAGCGTGGCATCTCTGCTCATAAGATGCTAGAATTTGTGGGGCATTAGAGCTCGCATCTTCATGCCATCTGTGAGCATAGCGTGGCATCTCTATCACATGCTAGGATTTGTGGGAAACACTAATTAAGATAGCGTGGCATCTCTGTCATATGCCGACAGATGCTAGAATCTGTGGGACATTAGAGCTCCCATCTTCATACCATCTGTGGGCATAGAGTGGCATCTTTGCTCACAGATGCCAGAATCTGTGGGAAACACTAATAATAAGGTCGAAAAGAGATGATTTGGTGCTAAATTACAATAAATGTTTAACCCACTTCATGCATTGTACATTGAAATATCAAAGTAAAACTACTTTCCCATAAAAATGGAATTGCACAACTCAAAAATAAAAAATTCCTTAACAACAAATCTGTATGTTCTTTCTTTCAAAAAGTGATAGTAGACCATATTTTGATAATAGCACAAATTAATAAGTGTAGTCTTAATGCAATCAATAATGTGTAGGTAATGAATGTAAATAATTATTTTTATTTAATTAAATATACAGTATGTAAGTGAATCGTTGTTTAATTTAACAAAGTCAACGTTTTATTCCTTTATTTGAAGTCTCGCTGAGTTAAACGCTAGACCTGGAGTTTTGAATAATTATTTTGAAAGTGCTCTAAGTATCATTTAATTGAACCCACATACAAAAGTTACAAATGATACGGGATCGTTTAACGCTCACTTCACTTTATACAGGGTGTCCCAAAAACGACGGATAAATAACCCTGCAACTATAAATAGGATTTTTTATGTAAGTATTTTTAGAAAATTGCCACCTGTGATTTTTCTCATGGAATTCAACATAATTCCAAAATATTAAAAAAAGAGAAAGGTAAAATTTAATAATTCATAATCTTGCATCCCAAAAGCAGGTGGCAATTTTCAAAAATACAAAAAAAACTTAAAAATCTCGAAATCCGTGATATTTTACCTGGTCAAAATGTTATATTTAGAGAGACCATAGTGACTTATCGATAGTGAACTACAAGGTTATCCATTATTTATGAGACACCCTGTATAATGATATTTTTTACTTTAAAAGATTTATCATAGTTTGCAACTAAACTATTTATCAACAATGTTCGCCAGAAGCGGTTATGTGTTTTGTGCGTTATTTTTTATTATTATTTTGGTTAATATTGGTAAGTATATTTTATTATTAAAATAAGATCTAGGCCTCTTCAAGGCGAGAGTGATCGTAGACATTTACATGTTTTTGACTTTAACTAATTTATTATTTAATGTTTTTGTAGCCGCAACAGAAACTGTATCTAGACAAAAAAGGTAAGTAGGACATTTTTTTTTATCTACACTAATATTAAAAAGAGGAAAACTTTGTTTGTTTGTTTGTTTGGTTGTAATGAATAGGCTCAAAAACTTCTGGACCGTTTTAAAAAATTATTTTACCATTCGAAAGCTACATTATCCACGAGTAACATAGGCTAAATTTTTTTTTAAATAGGGTTCCGTAAAATATGTGGATAATGTAGTCCACGCGCGCGAAGCCGTGGGCGGAAAGCTAGTTTGAAAATATACTAGTCACTTGTGATAAAAAGTACCTACTATATGTCTAGAGCTTAACTCAATCTGAGGTATGGTAGCGGCACGGGAGGGGTGACATTGACATAATAATATTATGATGTGACAGAGCATACAAATCTGAAGCACATCTGAAGTCTCGCTGACGTTTGTTTGACGTCGACGTCCCATAAACACCCTCCCGTGCCGCTCCCATACCTCAGGCATTAACTTAGTTATGCGCTACATCTCTATACAGGGTGTTAGGTAAATGGGTATATGAGCCGACACTAGCCCATGTTAACATGGTCATATATAAATGGTATGGTGAAGTCAGAAAATTGATATCTTCATTTTAATTATTTTAATTTTCATACAAATCGGATTTTTATAAAATTTATTATGTGTGAAAATTAAAAAAATTAAAATGATGATATCAATTTTCTGACTTCACCATACCATTTATATGCCCATGTTAACTTGGGCTAGTGTCGGCTCATATACCCATTTACCTAACACCCTGTATAGTAGATATTCCTATTAACCCCTCCATAGGTTAGGATAGGGTAAATCATTGGGAAAGGCCTATGTTCAGCAGTGGACGTCCTGTGGCTGAAATGATGATGATGATTTTTTCTACCAAAACCCAGATGCATCGTAGTCCAGAAGCAGTCAGGGTCTAGAGACGTGGATGATGAGGATGACGAGGACTACAGGCTGCCGCAGCCGAAGGACCCGAGGCCTGACAGGATCCGAGCTGGTGCTGCACTGGATAAGAGGTTTGACGTTGAGGTTAGTCCCATTTTATGAACATTAAGTCTAGGCGCAGACCAGCAATTTTTAGTCGGCCGATAGTTGGGCTCGATTATAATTTGTATGAAGAATCGGCCGATACCAAATTGGTGTAATGTGCGCACTTTCATACATCTCCATACTGATTAACAGCCCGACCCAACTATCGGCCGACTAAAAGTCGGTGATCTGCGCCTAATTAGAGTTTGTTGCGGCGCTTCTTCTCAGCACTTGCCAAATGTTGGTCTCGAAGCGCTGGTAGAGCAAAAAGATTATGAGACGTGTGAAGGCTCCATAAGAGCAAAACTTTGGTTCTTTTTTTTATTAATAGTTTTATTTTTTTTATTTTACTATTTGACGATGCAAATAAAGGAATTTTGAATTTGACTTTGACTACTTCTTCTTGTCGTGTCGACAACATCGGCCCAAAACTCCGCCACAAGAATGGCGTTGTCAGTAGCCTTCATTAAATCTTCCTGCGTGCAGTGCTTGGGCACGCAGGGCACGACATCATGTGCTTCGTCGACTGGGGAACAAAACCACTTTGACTATGAGTGTGATATTTTATTATGATGAGTGTATCTTAGCTCAGGATATCTGGTAGCACAGAAGTACTTAGAGGCAGTTGCACAGCCCCTTAAATCCTTTGAGCTAATTTTTAGGGTTCCGTAACCGAAAGGTTATTACAAAGACTTTTTTTTACCCAGGAAAATGGGTGTGGGACTCGAACCCACTAAAAACCTGGGGTGTTCTCTCTGCCGCATAGTGGTCGGCGCCTTGGGTACTAGAAAACGACCAAGGCGCCTTCCGCGGACGTCCCGCCGAATACTAAAAACAGCATAAAAGAATACATTAAATGGGGCTCCCGTAAAGTATGTAACACAAACGTGACTTTTTTCCATTTTTTTCTCGAAATTAACAATGGCAATAATTTTACGGAATATTCTGTTTATTTACTTTAAAAAGAAACAATAAAATAAAATAAATTAAATTGTTGCTCCCATACAACAACAAAAGCGTCATACGGAACCCTTTGCACGCGAGTCCGACTCGCACTTGGCTTTTTACCCAAATTAGGCTCACTCAACCAAATTATACTTAATGACCATGCGGGGCGATTATTTTTGAACAATTTAAAAAATGGGTCGCCGGCCAAAGGGTTAATAATGCGGTTTAAGCCCGGGCTATTTTTGAAATTATTCCGGTACACTGGCAGGGGTGGAAATATGTGAGGGTAAAGGATTTTTCACACTGGCTGCAAAAAAATCCTACTAATATTATAAACGCGAAAGTTTGGATGTCTAGATGTTTGATACAAGAGTATCGAATAGCGTGAAAGATCACGCAAAAACTTCTGAACGGATTTTGCTGAAACTTTGCAGTATTATCCTACTAATAATGCGAAAGTTTGGATGTCTGGATGTTTGTTATTCTTTCACGTAAAAACTACTGAACGGATTTTGTTGAAACTTTACAGTATTATTGTTTGTAACCCAGATTAACATATTATAGGCCGATCTGTGAAGCCGCGGGCAAAAGCTAGTTCTTTATAACCCAGAATAACGTACCACGTATCTTATCTATTCGCGCCACAGTGACAAAAAAAGTGCATAGTAAGAATTTAAAACAATCATAACTCGAAAACTATCAAAAATCGCGGAACATACATGGGGGTAATTCGGGTAGCCCTGGTGATGCTCTACCTCTGGGTTTCAGCTTGCCACTACTTTTTGGGACACCCTGTATAGGATAAAAAACTACTCGTCTTATAACGTAATGTTTAGGGTAATTGGTGTAATGTCATCGTAATAGTAGGTACTAAATAATGTAGTATTTTAGTACTCAATTAATTATCTTTAAAAATAGTAAGACACGGGTCTTAACGCGACGTTTATTAATGAGTTACATTATGTACTCACGGCTTGACGTTTCGGCTGCGATGCTGCAGCCGTGGTCACAAGCAGACTGACTGGACGACGCCGCGAGCCGCAAGTCGCGTTAAGACCCGTGTCTTACTATTTTAGTTGAAATGGAACGCGAAAGTTTAAATCATATAATTCTCTTTTTACAGGACATACCAGCCAGACTCCTGAATCTCGTCCCGAAGGCAAAAGGATTGAAAAATAAGCGAATGTTCCGAAAACAATTCAAAGATTTGTACAAAAGCGACTTAAGTCCTTATACGCTATTTTGAGACCCACACACACCCTGTATCTTTAAAACATTATTTGCAGAAAAATAAAATATTAAATAAAAAACTTATTTTATAGCAAGCCCAATATATTTTTAATCTATTCGTAAAATATACCCTGTAATTTTAGCAACTGTTACTGTCAGTAAGAAATAAAACAGCAAATATAATAACGTTCCGATTTTATTTTATATAAATTCTGAATTTATATACAATCACAACTCTATATATAAAACTCACATAAACACAAACATCAAATACAAAAAAACTTCACACAAATTCGTTGATGATTGTCGATCAACAATAACAACTGGTCATTGGTAAATAATTATAATTATTTAAAATATAAAAACTATTTTTGTTATTGGTACAATAACAAAAAAATGGAATCTTTCTGCAACATAGTTTGTAAAAAATAACCTGATAGAAAGTGATGATCAGGCCGAAGGTGCAAGCAAGCTTCACCTGGAATCCTCAACCACAGAGGAACTGGCTATCTTACCTCCAACTGGCTAAACAACAATGGTGTTAACATTGTTGTTATGGCGGACATTCTTTTTATTTCAATATTTATTTTTAAACTATGAAAAAAGTGTCGGCTTTTGGACTGAATCTAAATTAAATAATGTAGTAGAGAATTAAAATTAAGGTTAGTTTGAAAATAACTACCAATAACATTATTTAATTTTAAAGTTATTGTTGACCGAATTATACTGATTGCCCTCTTATAACATGTTTTCACCACCATTTTCATTAGGTACTTAATTCATCTGTCTTTTTCCATAATAGAATATTCAATGTTTATTTTATTATCAAAAAATGATTTTGTTGAAAATTTTTTTACCCAAAAAAACTTTTTCCCTGTTTTGATGTACAAAAACCATTACTTTTCATGTTCTCTTAAAAATCATTTAAAGTAAGAAATAGAGCAATAGAATGGCAGTAGAATAAAAGGCTTATTTTAATAAGAAACAATACATGCTTATAGAAAACACTCAAAATCTTTTAAATATTCTTCTCATCAAACGAAAACAATATATCACCATTACATCACAAAGGCTACATTTAAATGAAATTTCGAATTTATTAATTACACCAAAATAATTAATTAAATGAGCCAATTTTAAAGAACACAAAAATAATAACAAAATCCAACGACAGTTTAACTTTCCCCCGAGACCAACTTGACCTTCATTGGTTGGGTTTTTATCGTGGTCAAGCTGTAGATCCTGGCTACACAGGAGTTGCAGTGGTGGGAATGAGAGGTGGGAATAGTCCTGAAGTCAATTATAACAAACTTTGGTATTTGTAGTCAAAATAATCAAAATCCATACTTGTTTGTAATTAATAAAATCGAAGTTTTCATTAATATACAATAACAAAACATTATAAACTTAATAATAAACATTCCACTATTAAATACAATAATATTTACAGTAAAAATCGCAAAAAACAGTCTGACACACGTATACACACATTTATAATTGTTTTAAATATAAATTAACAGTAATTTATATATATTTTATATTATATTTCAATAATAATAATATCCCTGCTTTGTACACTTTCCAAATACGACAGATTTTGTTTTTTTATACTCCGAGATTGACTATGTAAATGTAAGTAAACTTTATAGAAATACAGACGATGTCTCTCATAATACGATGGCATTTTAATGTACCTAGCTGTACTAAGAGAAAATTTTCCAAAAAAGGCCATAGCAGACATGCTACTTTTATATCGATACAGCATCGCGATTTCGCGACTTCATGCAATCAGACAAGGTAGGAATCGCGCGTTTTAGCGACTCTATCGATGCAGCATCGCGATTTTGCGACTACAGGAGTTCGGACGCGGCCATGGTATTGGAGTCGCGTGTTTCAGCGACTGCGGAGTGTTGTTGCTACGTCTAACTTCCCAAAGGCGACTCAATTGCAGTGTTTGGCATTTTTAAGTGTGTGGTGTAGAATGTGTGATCTGGTCGCTGCATTCGGCTTCTAAAAAGCAGCTAAATTGTTGATAGTCGATGCTAAAATTAGCACGTATGCTGTGGCTCTAACGTAGGCCTCTAGACTTTATAAAATTTGAGTTTAACTCTGGAGTTTTTTACTTGGCACAATAAACTTCTTTTCAATGTCAAACAGGGTTGGAATTTTGTATAAAACTTTAAATACAAAAACAGAACACTACAGTATATAAATATTTATCTAGCATAATCATTTTATCAAAACCTTATATTCAATAATATTATAATATTAATATTATTATTTTCAATACAATACTAACCCTCAAAAAAGTAAATAAAAAAACTTGACTGTTTAAATAATAAATACTGAAAAAAGTCCTCAGTTATCTAAAATTCTGTTAAAAAAGGAAAATTAGACATTAATAAAATATTGAATAACCTACTAATTTTAGTATAAAATACACTTACATGAAATAACTAAGGCTTAATATTAATATAGCTAAATATAAATATATTTACATTACTCGAACACAATGTATTTTGTATATCCTTAGTGTTACTTAGATTTATTTCAAATTAAACTGACTATAGGGAAAACTATGCAAATGGAGAATATAGTAAAATTCGAGAATGTTTCTTTTTCTTTTAATTTTAGATTTTTGTAAAGTGCTATAAATGGTAAGCACAGTAAGATTGACAAATATTATTATTTAAGGATTAGCCACAATTGGATGCGTTCTGCGGTCTGCGGTCAGGTCAAAGTGAACGCAGCCCGCATAATTTATTAACAGCATTGTCAGCACAAACATACAAACACAATTTTTGAGTCTTATTACGTCCCAGTCTATTCCATTTTTAACCGACTTAAATAAAGGAGGAGGTTATGCTAAAACATCTTCAAAGTACTGACGACTTTTTACATTTAATTTAAATTAAGATCTTTAGGTTGTCTGTGAGGGATCGCGCCTTTATAACGATAAGACCTAAATAGTACCGTTGTATATTTCTTTCTTTTTGTTATTCTTGTCTTGTGTGGTGTACAGTATTCTGTGTTCTATCTAAAGTCCGGTCGCCGTGCAGATTGAATTTCGTACAATGACCCCAAACTACCCATCCTTATCGCTCGCGCGTAATTATATTGCTGTCACAACTGTTCGACGGGTGGCCGCAGTGAGAGTGCGAGCGCGACAGCAATATAATTATGCGCGAGCGATAAGGATGGGTAGTTTGGGGTCATTGTACGAAGTTCTATCTGCTCGGCGACCGAACTTTATCTATCTCTCCATTTGCGGAAACTAAAAGTGAAGTAAATACTACGCTACGATCTGAACATGTTTCTTCACTGGTTCTCTTGGCTCCTTCAGAACGTATGAAGTAGTCCGCCTTAGGGAACCAACGGAATCTGAAACAAAATAATACCTTGCCATACAAATTATCATCATAAATCAGTCATTCAGTATCGTTCGTTTCAGCCAAAATTGACGTCCGCAGCCAAAGGCCTCCCTCAAGACGTAGCGTGGGCAGGCCTCCCACTAGGTAGACCGACGATCTGGTGAAGGTCGCGGAAAGAGCCTGGATGCGGGCAGCGCAGGACCGGTCATTCAGTATCATATTTTCAGCCACAGGATGTCCACTGCTGAACATAGGCCTCCCCCAATAGGTCATTCAGTATAGGGGTATTAATTTTATTGGAAAAAATTATATTGGTCCTGTAGGAAACGTCGCTGTTTTTGAGTAGTATCACAGAATATAATAAGTACTGTAGTATAGTCAAAAGGCTAAAGCTTGAAACATTGAATTTTCGGATAGATACAGTTTATTCTGTAACCTATTATTGGTACCGTTTGATAGATTCGTGAAGCACTTTCATGATCAACAACCAGTCTTTCGATAGTTAGAAATAATCGATTGATTATCACGACTTATCGTTTCCACCCTGTATGTAGGTTACTTACTCGTATGTGTGTCTAAAATTTTGTATTTAGATTTGAGGGCGTAGTGTGAGTTTACGTCAAACGCATTCGATATCGACTGCGTTATAAAAATATAGGAAAATTTTAGTTCTTGAATGTTTTCGCTAGGGGCGCTGTACAATCAGTAATTATTTTAATGTCACTTTTTTACGCGCTCTATAATGACGACGTTTGATGTAAATTCACACTATTTCACACTAATCCCTCTGATTAACAGCCCGACCCAACTATCGGTGGACAAAAAGTCTATATTCTGTAGTTTGACAGTTTAACTTTTCCACCGGGACGAAATACGCCACCGGGACAAACTTGACCTTCACTAGTTGGGTTATTGGCGGTCAAGGATTACTAATGTTTGGCCAAAAAACGTTTCCCAAATTATCACATCGCAAACAACGTTTTGCAAATTTTCATTTGGCAAATTCTCATTTGGCAAAGCAACTTATTGCAAACTTTTAATTCGCAAATGTTGTTTTTGGCATATTATTGTTTAGTAAATTATTGTTTGGCAAAGTATGGTTTGCCAAATGTTTCATTAGGCAAAAATATTTCACGATAAACTATTTACAAAACAATTTGATTGGTGCATAGAATGGAATACAAATTAGCTTGTGGTTATTATTTTGTTTAGTGGGTAGTTAATATAAAGTTTTTGTTCTACATTAATTTCCTTATTTCATTCTTTTTATCGAAATTTCCAAACGATTCATTAACAATAGAGGTGATTCTAGCGCTCGGCGGCCGCTGCCGCGGCACGCTTCGCTCGCCTTCGCGCATTAAGGGTCACTGTTCTAACCTAACCTAACCTACTTTTTTCTGTAATACCTACTTTTTGCAACCATACCTACATAAAATCCTGCAATGTTTTACATAAAATTCTTGTGAAAACCATGATCATGTGCCTTATACTTTGATTTGTGGGTAAGTATGTGAATTGTCAATTTGACCAAACAAATTATTTGGGATATAATATTTGGCAACATAAAACATTTGCTATATAAACATTTGCCAAGTAAAATTTGGCCAAATGATAATTTGACCAAATGAATTAGTTGCAAAAAGTACAGTTGCTAAAAGTTCATTTGGGAAATGAAACTTTGGCGAAAAGTTGTTTGCGAAGTGAAATTTGGCGAAAAGTAATTTGGCCAAACGGAAGGATACCGGCGGTCAAGCTGTAGATCCTGGCTACACAGGAGTTGCAGCGGTGGGAACGAGAGGTGGAATTAGTCCCTTTAAAATAATAATAATAGTGACTGAGTTTCTTGCGCTGCTTCTTCTCAGCACTGGCCCATTTATTGTCCCGAAGCAGTGGTAGGGTTAACACTGGGACGTGTAAAAGTGCTTTTTAAAAGCCTATTTGCAAAAATAAATGAGTTCTATGAGATTATTATGACTTTTAAAGGCTCTTAAAAACTTACTGTAGTGCTGGCAGCGCCGGAACGAATGGTGCGCGCAGCGGGCCGGCGAGGCTGGCGCAGAGGCCGGACCTCGCCGCGCGTTCCGCTACGACCACCGCAGCTCCTTTAGTTCCACTGTGTTGCTCGGCGCGTCTTGAATCTGGGGGTAGACAGATTAATTAGTACTGATTGGTACTAAATGGTACTAATTAGTACTGAGTTGGTACTAAATGGTACTCATTAGTACTAATTCTCAATGAAATAAGTGTTCCGCTACGACCACCGCAGCTCCTTTAGTTCTACTGTGTTGCTCGGCGCGTTTTGGATCTGGGGGTAGACAGATCAATTAGTACTAAACGGTACTAATTAGTACTGAGTAGGTACTAAATGGTACTAATTCCTACCGGTCGTAGTAATTTGTACTAATTGATAGTGATTTGTACTTATTAGTACTTATTGATACTAATGCGTACTGATTTGTACTAATTCGTTCTGATTTGTACTGATTAGTTCTCATTTACCATAAACTTTTATTTGGTGTTTGTGATTATCTAGCAAATAGCATCAACATCTGTGTGTATTGTGTTTTTCTACCAATCCTCACCATATAAGCCCTAGTGTTTGAAAATTGTGTACATTTACTCCTACCTTTTGTGTACTAGCAGTCTATTTTGGTGAATAAAGGTGTCTCTGCTCTAAAGACATAGTACAGTGTTATACAAAAAATTCAACTGACATTAAACGCGTGTTTAAAATGTAATTTCCATACTAAACAAGTATTTAACGCCCGTTTAATTTTTTGTAATAATCCCTTCGAAATCTAGAGTGAACATAGTTATCTAAATACCAACCATTTGCTTCAATAGCTACGCTTAGCAACGCAACCATACATTATTAATTTATGTATACCTCTTCCAAAACTCCAAAATCAGATTCTACCCTTTCCGTTCGGCAGTAATGATCGGGACTCCATGTCACCTGTTTTAAAATAAATAAAACAATACAAATAAAATAAATTAAATGATAAAAACTTCATAAAATTATCACCATTTCAGACACAGGACGTCCACAGCTGCTGAACATGGGCCTCCCCCAATGATTTTCACTGCGCCTGGTTGGTAGCGGCCTGCACCTTCCTGCTACCTTTATGATGTCGTCGGTCCACCTTGTAGGTTACGCTGCGTTTTCCGGTACGCGGCCTCTACTCCAGAACCTTGCTGCCCCATCAGCCGTCAGTTCTGCGTACTATGTGCACTACCCATTGCCACTTCAACTTGTCGCTTGCACAGCGATATTATGGCTGAAATGATGATGATGAAGAAAGATACAAAATAAAAGTTCTGCATGCAACAAAACGCACCTCATATCGGTTGGGCGCTGGAGGCACGTGTGTGGCTGGGGAACACCTCGAGCATCCAGGTCTGAGGACTGTTCTGCTGGAAGAACCGCCTCGCATGGCCGTCCTCAGCTCCTGGAAATTAATTAGGTATTAGGGAAATGTAGGCCTTATAAATAAGCTCAAACAGCGTGCTATGGAGAGGCCTATGCTCAGTTTACTAGATTGAATCAGAAATGAGGAGATCCGTAAACGTAGGTACTAAAGTCGCTGACATATCCCGACGGATTAGCAAGCTGAAGTGTCGCACATAGTACGCAGAACTGATGGCCGATGGGGCAGCACGGTTCTGGAGTGGAGGCTACGTACCGGAAAGCGCAACATAGGACGTCCACCCACAGGGTGGACCGACGAGCTCTTAAAGGTAGCAGGAAGACGCTGGATGCAGACCGCCACCAACCAGCGATTGTGGAAATCATTGGGGGAGGTCCATGTTCAGCAGTTTTCGTAAGACCTTTCGGCCAGTGTGGGGAGTGTAGGCCAAATCCTCCATTTGCCTCTGGTAAATTGGAGACGGTCGTGCTCCTGTATTGGAGACTATGACCTGATGATGATGATTTATGGTTTACCTCCTTTGATGTTTATAGAGCTGTATGATACCAAAGAAAGAAAGAAAGAAAGTATTTATTTGATGCGAGTATTAAAAGACATACAACCGCCTCTGTGGTCGTGGTAAGACCACCTGTTTCAGACGCAGAGCTCCCGGGTTCGATTCCCAGTGGGGGCAGATTTTTCTGTTCGGTTTGGCTTGTTCTAAGTCCGCCTGGCTAGCTACTACCATCTTACCTAAGTCTGTCACCATAACAACAATGTAAACAGCATTGTTGTGTTCCGGCAGTTAGAGGTAAGATAGCCAGTTCCTCCGTGGTTGAGGATTCCGGGTGAAGCTCGCTTCCACCTTCGGCCTGATCATCACTTACCATCAGGTGAGATACAGGCCAAGAGCTTCCTCGTTGTGGATAAAAAAAAATACAAATGCACACGTTAAAACTAACCTGCCCCATTTCACTGCACAGAGACTGTCTCCCCTGCGAAGCGTTCTTCTTCGTATTCCAACAGAACTCTAAAATGGCCACCATTATGGCCAGTGCTAGTCCACACAGAAGTGTGACAAATACGCCACCTGTAACAAACAATAATTTTGTAACACCGCCTGGGTCTGGTGGTAAGACAAATCTCAGACTCAGGATTCGATTCCCAAAAAGAGCATTTTCTGGTCGGTTTGGTTGGTGGTAGGGTACGTTCTAAGACCGCTACAATGGTACAAAACGCTACAGTCAGAACCTCCTCGGGTGCCCTGGTTTGCCAATACTTGTTTTGATAGATTACATACAATAACTGCTCATAGGCTTCGATCTGGCCACATTCCACTTAATAAATTTAAATATCTGATGAACGGGATTCTCCGGGAACGTGAAGACAGTGAACAGGAGATTCAAAAAGTTGTAAACAGGAACTCACAACTGAAGAATGAGCTTGCCGAGCTTCATGGCAAATATCTGGACCTCGCGGAACAATGTTTGAAATTGCAACAAACGGTGAATTCCTTCAGTGAATGCAACAACACTCATGAGCAGGCTTTGGATCGCATCCATGACCTCGAAAAGAGCCTATGTGAGTCACATAAAACCATAAAATCTATGGAGGAAGAAAAACAGGCTCAAGAATTCAACTCAACCGTTAGCCTGTATAATGAATTGATGAACAATGATCATGAATCGAAGAATCCAACTATACCCATAATAGACTTGACCTGTGATGTGTCCTGTTCCGGTCCAGCAGTAAAATATCAATTTAATAGTAATAATAAACTTAAAAAATATATTAAAATCAAGAAATTTATCAAAAAATGCAAAAAATTAATTAAATTTCAACGTAGTTTACCTAAACAGTCAATTCTAATGAAAGAAAAAAATCTTTTAAAAGAAAAGCTTAAATCATACAACTTAAAAATAGAACAAAACAAAAAGTTGTACGATGATAATACTTTAATCTTACATGAGAAAATAGATGACTTGGAACTTTATCTTAAACAGTTCAAATCTCGATATGAAATTGCACAGAAACAAATCAATGAACATGTACTGGCCACTTCCAAACTTGTTGACCTATGCAATTACAACACTGAGCGTTTTGAGTCCGTATCAAAAAAACAGTCTTGTAACTGTATTAATGGCCTTCAGCCCACTATAATACCAAAGTCTATTCAAACTGAGCCGGCGCAGGACATATTATTCATTGAATCCCAAACTAATGAAACTGCCTTGTTTAAAAAAATTAGTGATACCGGTAATGGAGGGAAAACCTTTATTTATTCTGATCAGCTTGGTCAGGGGTTAGGTTCTATGCTCAGGGAGCACTTGAATACACAGGTCTTGAATTATTGCTATCCAGGCAGGTTTCTGACAGAGATAATTCACGAAATTGGTAAAAACCAAGAATTAGATGAGAACTCCAATGTAATTATAATGTATGGTAATAGTTACTCTGTAGATAAAAAGAGTATAATTCAAAATATTGACCAACTATTAAATTTGCAAAATAGGTTAAAATTTAAGATAATTTTGTGTACTTTACCCTATGTAAATTCAGGGTATAATCTAAATAAGATAAACAAGAACATATTTGATTTAAATATACTTATGTATAACTTGACTTATCGTCATAGCGACGCACTTTTACTTTTTGACGTAAATAAATTTATTTCTAGCTTTAAGTTGACTGTAGATACAATGTATCTCTCTACAAAATTTAAGAATAAATTAGCCTCATTGTTTGCATACAATATTAAATGTAATTATATTCATAAAACTGATCATAGTCAGGGTACTAATAATTTGATATCTCAGTATGTAAATAGTAACAATATTATGACTGTACCTACTACTAGTTGTTTAAACTGAGGCACTCGACAAAGGCCAAGCCCGGAACATTCAAGATTGTTCATCAAAATATTCAAGGCTTGGCCAGCAAAGTCTTAGAAATAGAGCTATTCTTAAAAAGTTTTGATATTAATGTAATGTGTATTACCGAACACTGGCTAAAGAAATATGAAAGCTCTTTTTATATAGATAATTATCAGCTAAGTAGCGCGTTTTTCAGGAAGTCTGCCATTCACGGAGGCTCCTTAATATTTGTGAAAAATAATATTAAATATAAAGAACGCAAAGATGTAGTAGGGCTATCAGTTGAGCGTGTTGTCGAAATATCCTGTGTCGAGCTTGAGAGTTACATCATTGTATGTGTGTATAGACCCCCTTCTGGGGACTTTGGTATTTTTGAAGCGGCTATTGAGGATGCTCTTAATAAAACTTGTAACAGCAACAAAAAGGTCTTAGTTTGTGGAGATTTTAACGTCAATTTACTAGATAGCTCATCATCATATTCTGTAAGACTACTTTCCCTTTTTCAGTCATTTAACTTGTTTAGTCAATTTAAGGAACCAACTAGAATTACGGAAACCACAGCTACTTGTCTAGATAATATTTTCTCTAGCTGTGTCCCTGACAATAAAGCTGTCATACACAATCTTACGTCAGATCACTGTGGTATTAAAGTAGAATTTATTTGTAATAATTTGAATAACAAAAGTAAAAAAAATGCCGTATGTAGACCTGTAACCATTAGTCGTCTAGAACGTTTTAAAAATAATCTTGAAAATAAATTGCATTTAGTCCCGTATGTGCAGGGAGACCCAGATGCTCTTTACAATAACCTTTTCGAATGTATTAAAACCGAACATGACAAAGTTTTTACGGTAAAGCCATTAAAACCAAATACCAAATCAAAGTTTAGTGACTGGGCTACCAAGGGAATATACAAAAGTCGAAATACGTTATAATATAACGTTCATATTATGAACTTTATGGCATGAAAAAGTATAATAATAGTATATCTTTTCTTGAGCATGTAAAAAAGTATTCAAAAATTTTTAAGAAAGTTTGCTTCATGGCTAAGTCTTTTATATTCGGGACAAGATAGGGAACGCCAGTAATAAAATAAAAGAAACTTGGAATGTTATCAACCGAGAGACTGGTAAACTAAAACCAAAAGATAATGACTTTTCTCTCAAAGTTCACGATAATTTGATATCTGCAGATAAAGATGTAGCGGAAGCTTTTGACAATTTTTTTGGTAATATAGCTTCAGCAACAACTGCCAACTTAAAGTCATCTCCCTCCGAGGCCGAAGAAATATTGAAAACCCACGTGACACCCTGTGACTCGCACTTCTCTTTTAAACATATTACTCCATTAGATATCACTAAAACTTTTAATCTTTTAAACGTAAAGAGTACAACTGATATCTGGGGCATCTCTGTCAAGATAGTCAAACACATTATTGATATAATTTCCCCACAGTTAGCGATAATATTCAATAATTGCATAGAGAAGGGAATCTTCCCCGACCTCATGAAACATAGTAGACTAATGCCATTATTTAAGTCTGGTAGCAAAACCGACCCTGGCAATTATAGACCCATTTCTATCTTGCCCACTCTGAGCAAGATTTTTGAAAAAATCATACAGGAGCAACTTATGATTCACTTTGGCTCTAATAAACTATTTCATAGTGAACAATATGGTTTCACCAAGGGTCGTTCCACCACCGATGCTGGGGTTGCACTTCTTAAACATATCTTCGAGGCTTGGGAGAATTCTCAAAATGCACTAGGGGTCTTCTGTGATCTCTCAAAAGCTTTTGACTGCGTAGAACATCAAACGCTAATTCGCAAACTGCACTATTATGGGGTAAAGGACTCAGCTTTGGATTTAATACAATCCTATTTAAACTTTAGAGTTCAAAAAGTTGACATAAATGGTGTTTTGTCTTCTGGGTCACCTGTGAAAATGGGAGTTCCGCAGGGGTCCATTCTGGGTCCATTCTTGTTTCTTATATACATTAATGATCTACCATATTTTGTTAAGGACTCTTGCGAAATCGTGTTATTTGCTGATGACACATCTTTGATTTTTAATATCGACAGAAGTAAAAATAACTTTGACGATGTAAATAATGCACTAACAAGAGTTTTAAGTTGGTTCACTACAAATAATTTACAACTCAATGCAAAGAAAACAAAATGTATAAAATTCTCTTTGCCTAACGTAAAAACAGTTAGTACTCAAATAGAACTTAATAATAATGCAATCGATCTGGTAGACTCTACTGTATTTCTGGGAATTACCCTGGATTCAAAACTCCAGTGGGGCCCCCATATAGAAACTCTGGCGGGAAAGCTCAGCTCAGCGGCTTTTGCAATAAAAAGGATACGGTCATTAACAGATGTTTCAACAGCTCGCTTAGTCTACTTTAGCTACTTTCATAGCCTAATGTCATATGGAATCATGCTATGGGGCAAAGCTGCAGATTTTGAAACAATATTTATTTTGCAAAAACGTGCGATAAGATACTTGTATAAAATGAAAGCAAGAGCATCCCTTAGAGAATTGTTTAAAGAAATTGGCATTCTCACGGCCGCTTCAAAATACATCTTAAACTGTATTCTATTTATTCAAAAAAATATTACTGAATTCAAAAAGAAAAGTGATATTCACCAAATTAACACTAGAAATAAAAATAAATTGGCTATACCCGCTTTTAGACTTAATAAAGTGTTTGCCTCTTTTATGGGACAAGGTATCCATTTTTATAACAAAGTCCCTGATAAATATAAAGAGCTACCGTATAATAAATTTAAAGATATAGTTAAAGATCACATGCTTAAAAAAGCCTATTATACAACTCGAGATTTTCTTAATGATAAGTCATCCTGGGAGTAGGATTATGGTCCTCTCATGCTCGCACTAAAAAGAATTAAAATGAAAAGTAATGTATAAACTCATAATAATTTCTCAAATGTTATAGTGTCATGCTTCTCAATCTGGACTGTTACTTAGCTTTATTATTAGTTTTTTTATTTTAAAGAGATAACTTGGAATTGTCATTCTCACTAAAATGTCTCTGGGGTGGTGGCGTAGTGAGGCGGGTCGTTACATTCCCTCTAATATGGTCGAGTGAAGCGATGGCTGGTTCACTCGTCATGTCTGTGAACAGGCGCTGCTTTCGGGGACTGGTCAATCCAAGTTATTCAAATTTATGTATGCGAGTCATTTCTACTAGTATCTTAATATGTAAGTCTAGATATTAGCACGTCACTACCTTGTTTAATATACCACGCAATCTTGTATACCCATTCTTATAAGATACACCATACAAGAATGCATGGTAAATTCAGTGAACTGCTCCTGAATCGAATGTACCTACTACTACTATTTCTATTTATTTATATTAACCGGCAGACAGTGGTGACTGAGTTTGTTGCGGCGCTTCTTCTCAGCACTTGCCAAATGTTGGTCTCGAAGCGCTGGTAGGGTAAAAAGATTATGAGACATGTAGAGGCTCCTTAAGAGCAAATGACGATTTGTAAGAACTATTTATTAGTCCAAACAAATAAAGAAATTTTGACTTTGACTTTTGACTTTGATGAAAGTTACAGACACCCCGAACTGTGAAATATGCGGTGTAATAGATGATGTGTTTCACTTGTTGATGGAGTGTGACCGGAATCGGCACCTTAGAGACACTGTGTATAGTATTCTCAATGTTAACAAACACGATGTTGGTTTATTGTCTAACTTCCTAGCAGAGCCGTCATCAGAGGCAGCCAGAGTAGTGATAAACTTTGCTATTTCTAGTCTTAAGTTGATTTAGATACTAAGTTTTTTGTTATGATGGAGCTGACATGTACGACTGTATCGATCTAAGCTCCTAAATAAAATAAAGAGAAAAAAAAAAGAAAAAAAAGACCGCTATAGCAATATATTAATAGTTGTGTTTCTGCAGATGGAGGTTTATAAAGCCAGTTTTGTGGTTGAGGGTTTGAGGTGAAGTTTAGTTCTACCTTCGGCCTGATCATCACTTTCCTTCAGGTGAAAAGAGCTTTCTCGTTGCTGTTAAAAAGCTGCAGGCCACAGCTATGTTCGTGTATAGTCTGGTCGCTGAGCACGTAGAATTTTGTCTATTGACCCCAAGCTACCCATCCCTATCGCTCGCGCGTAATTATATTGCTGTCGCGACTGTGCGACGGGCGCCCGCAGTGAGTGTGCGAGCGCGACAGCAACATAATTACGCGCGAGCGATAAGGATGGGTAGCTTGGAGTCATTGGACAAAATTCGACGTGCTCAGAGACCGGGCTTTAGATCTACATATATCCACCTATAAGACGAACGAACTGTGAAGGTCGCGAGAAGCACCTGGATGTGGGCAGCGCAAGAAAGTCTTTGTGGAAATATTTGGGGAAGACTGGCTTTAGTCCAGCAATGGATGTCCTCTCAATCAAGCCTTAAATCAATCTATCCTCCGTGGTTGAGGATTCATGAAGCTCGCTTTCACCTTTCGGCCTGATCATCACTTACCATCAGGTGAGATGGGGTGAGTGAGTGGTCAAAGGATTCCACCAGACCAAGAGCTAAGAGGGTATTAAGGGGGTTCCAACCAAGAAAAAGATTCTCCGTTAAAAGATATTTTTGTACAGCTTTTTTGTGTTTGTACAAATAAAGATTTTTAAATTCATAAATAAATATTCGTTCGTTCGTTTCAGCTGAAAGACGTCCACTGCTGGACAACGGCCTTTCCCAACGATTTCCACAAAGACCGGTCCTGCGCCGCTCGCATCCAGGCACCTCCCGCGACCTTCACCAGATCGTCGGTCCGCCTAGTGGGAGGCCTGCCCACGCTACGTCTCCCGGCTCGTGGTCGCCACTCAAGAACTTTCCTGCCCCAGCGGCCATACCAGCTCTTCGAGCTATGTGCTAAAATAGATATTACTCACCTATATTCTGCACACCCAAAGGATTCGCTTTACTGTCCTTCCCGTCCCTGTTGCACACGTCTCCTGTGTTCTTCCACCACTTGTCGTACAGGATCTGGATGACTCCCTTCTCCTGGAGTTCCAGGATGGCCAGGGAAATCTTGTCGCGCCATGGACTGCCTTTCCATGTCGCTATGCCGTAGCCCTGCGAAATAGAATTTCTATAAAAAAAATCTAGCAAGTCGCATCTTTTACTTGAAGAAATCGAATTGCTTGAGGTGGGAATCGAGCCAAAGACTTTTCGCTTGCCGGACGTCTGCTCTCACCATCAGCAACTTACGTAAAGATTACTATGAGGTCTCACAGTGCGCTTGGACGCACAGGGTCACATACAAACCAATCACAGAGCTCTATTCAACACTGTGAATTCGATTTGCTGCTTCACATAAGCAACCATCGTTTGTAATTACTGTGAATGTTTGAATTGTGACCCTCACTCGGCATGGGGCACACTGAAAACCAGCGCCGTGGCCTTCGTCACCGTGGGCCACGGCATATGCTGAGTGGGGTCCCGTGGCAGTGGGCATCTTGTTGGTGGAAGGGTGGCACTGCTCAGTTTACTCTTGTTTTTATTTTTTCTTCTTCCATTATTTTGTGCCACTGTCATGTCTATGTAATTGCCTGTATTTGTGTGATGTCCATTGTAATAAATGTATCTTTCTTTCTTTCTAATTACGGGTGTTGGTGGTGAAGTAAGTAATTACTAAAATTAATTAATTGGTTTACCTTAGAATCCAACAGTCCCCCGATCTGCGTCAGGTTACAGTCCCTCTGGACTCTATGGTCCAGCATCGTCGACTCCATGAGAAACGCGTAGTTCCCTCCTAACACCCTCCTCACCCCCTCCTCGTATGACGAGACGAGAGCAGGAGGGGAGGCTGTGGACATGTGCTGCCACATCTTCTGGTAGATGTCGATGTTGGAGTCCTAAAAAGAAATTAAAGTTTTAAATAAACAACTTGATACAATCGAACTGCCTAAGGCGGGAATTGAACCCACGACCTTTCGCTTGCCGGGCGACTGCTCTTCCAACTGAGCTACTTAGACACTGGATGAACCCGTCGAAATTTTCAAGTGTAAGCGCTCCTGCACACGACGCCGCCGCGCCGCCACCGCGCCGTCAAAGCATAATTTTACCGGTCCACTTTACACTTGATAGTTATTTAAGGTGTTTTATTTAGAGGTATACAACTTTAAAATGAAATAAAATATGTAAAAATATGTTTGATTCACATGGTATTGGTTTTGTTTAAAAGATGTTCTTATGCCATATATGCTTCAAAATGATTTCGGGCCTAAGGGCGCCACGGTTGGCTCAAATGTAGCGTAATCGAGATTTCCAATTTTCAACGGAACGGAACAATTAAAAACGGGATCCACGCGTAAGAAGTCGCGGGCGGCCGCTAGTTAATAAATAAATGAACTCACCCGAAAAAACGTCATCGTCGAGCCCCCATTCAGAGTGCCGTACTGTATACTGGTCTGGGCGGCCAAGTCCGCGGCACTCTGTATGGGGAGGACTGTCCTCTCCACAGTCAGGAAGGCCGCGAGGTTCGCCGTGTAGGAGGACAGGATGATGAGGGTGAAGAACCACCAGATCCCGCCCACTATTCTGGTGGAGGTCGCCTGGGAAACACATGCTTATGAAATCGCCAGTATGTACATAAACATTATCATTAGGCTGCAAATTGTTAGCCCCTCCAATTCACCAAAAGCATATCGAGGATTTGGCCTATCCAGAAATTTAGTAATACTGGTAATACATAGTATTTCTAATTTCGTACACGGCATCACTTAAAATTATCGTTTCCACCCTGTATATGTCTAGCTCTTTTCCGTCTGGTCTTTCACCATTCTTTCTTCCCCCTTTAATTTCGCCTGTTGGAGAAATTATGTTCCTTTGTTATTGAGGATAGCGAGTGAAGCTCGCTTCATCATCACATAATATCTTGTTTTTCATTGAGATTCAGGCCGAGCGCTTTCCCGTTGTGTTTACAAAACATAATTGTGAGCAAGGTTACTGATCATGTGGTTGGGTGAATATCAACAAACTCGATTTTTGCCTAATTCCGGTGGCGAATTTTAATTTCCACTTTCCAAAACTATTTTGTGGCAGAAATAATAGTAAATAACTTGTATTATTCAATAATATGGTAGAGATCAAAATATTATTAATACTTCTCGAAATATGTTAATTTGAAATTCTCAAGAGCCACCGAAATTGTATTTGAGCCACGGGAATTAAGAACCAATCCACCGAAATTTATTTATACAGTGGAATTCGGAATGTTATGGATGATTGTTTCAAATTACTTATTTATTTGTAATCAAGTAAGTATTATTATCCAGTAAAGATGTTTATAATTAAAAACAATATTCAGGCCTGTGTAGTGACCCTAAAAAAGCATCAGATCTTCCCATGTGAGTCGTAAGAGCCGACTAAGCAATCAAAATACTGGAGGGTGGGCTGCAGCATCTTTCCAGGTATTATACTACCATACTGGCACTACCAACCAGCCTGCTAAGCATGGTGATAACGGCAGAATCCCTCCATAGAGAACAAATCCAAAACTTTCTGGCTCTAGCCGCCAACAGCCCCGTTATTCTAGACTCATCACAAAGACATCATACATGACCCTCAAACCCAGAAACCAACTCTAGTCCCGGGAGGGCGACCAACTGCCCCAGGTTAGTGTTAGGTTTATCTTCCATAAGTAAAAATGTTGGTCCAGGCTAGCCAAGTTTTCATGATGGTATCATACCTATCCTACACTCAGAATTACGCAACTAATTATTCGCTAAAGACCATGCAAACTGGAAATTAAGTATGAAGATATTTCTAGATCTATACCAGCTACTGAACTAACACATTACATATTTGTGAGTTAAATGAAAGTAGTACAATTAAGAAACGGAGGACTAAATCCAGCCAGCCTCATGGAGAGAGAAGGCCTAGAAAAACATGCCAGAACTGTAAAAGCGTACTGAGCTTACCCTAATAGTACTGCGAAAATCAAAATGTAGTAATCATTTTTAGACGAACAGGCAATTTAATCACATGTGCATTCTCCGATCAGCACACAGCTTATGACCGCAGTCTATGGAAGAACACTATCTGCGGTCGCGATCCTCATCAGTGAGGGACTGAGGAAGAAGAAGAAGTGATCACCGAAATAGAAGAATGCCGAATAAAAGATGCTCAAAAGATGTCGACTGATGAAGTCTAAGCCACGACCAGTGCCAATGCAGCTCCAAAATCCCACGAATTTTCAGCTCGAGTGGCAGAATAGATTGCTACCTACGAGTCTAGGGAAATTTTAGCTGTTTCAGAACTATTCTCATCTGTTTTTAAGATTCTGCTTAGTATCGATGTATAAATAGCTATCCAAGTCCTCACGCTGATACAAAGTGTATTATAGAGACGATTTTTTGTAATAAATCGAAAGTATGTATTTGCGAGGACCAAATTGAATATACCAACATGAATAATGAGGATAGCAGAACCATTTTGGTAAATGCCTAAGCTGCTAGGAGAGATTAAGAAGCACTACTAGTAATTAGGCTGAAGATCGAGATTATCCCGACACTTTAGCAAAGCTATCCTAGACTTAAGCTTGAGCGAGATTAGAATGCCCTATTAAAAACAACAAGGTATGAACCAGGAGATAATGAAATCACAACTGAGCTTATGAAATCAGTGGTCGCTTACTATGGGCCTCATAAGAAGGCTCACGGTCACCCAAAGGGCGATGGAGCGGGCTATGCTCGGAGTTTCCCTGCGTGATCGAATCAGAAATGAGGAGATCCGCAGGAGAACCAAAGTAACCGACATAGCTCTCAGAATTGCTAAAATCAAGAGCCAGTGGGCGGGATACATAGCTCGTAGAGACGATGGCCGTTAGGGCAGGAAAGTTCTCGAGTGGCGACCACGGGCTGGAAGACGTAGCGTGGGCAGGCCTCCTACTTGGGGACCGATGATCTGGTAAAGGTCGCGGGAAGAGCCTGGATGCGGGCAGCGCAGGATCGTTCATTATGGAAAACCTTGGCAGAGGCCTTTGTCCAGCAGTGGACGTCATTTGGCTGAAACGAACGAACGAACATGCAACTTCTGAAGTATTTGTATGAAAACTTCATCATATCAGCCCTCCCCCAAGATCACAACTCGAAACTTATCTGATTGCTGCGAGGGTTCAGAGTTGGAGACACCATAATCTCTTAAAGTCTTCACTACCTCCCACTTAGAGGTTTTCAAGCTTCTGAGCTAGACCGAGCTCAGTATCAAGATACGGCGAGTACATCACACAACTTCGATTAACTGACGATATTGTATTTATGACTGAGACCTTAGTAGACCTAGGTACAATGCTCCAGAGCCAATAAGACCAATCCTGGCAATAGATTCGCCACCGGAACCACCGAAATTGCGCCACCGGAATTAAAAAACTGTAACAAAATTCAAATTATAAAGTAAACTATAATTCTGATCAATAATTTCTGTATGCAGATACAACAAAACACCAAACTTTAATCATGTTAAAGAATCGTTTAGCATCTAAGTAAGTAGCTTTCACTCATACACTTGTCAGCGAAATTGAAAAATTTTGTATTCCTGTGCCGCTGATACAAATATTTACGGGTCTGCTGGAAAAACAATACCACAAGTCGCAAGTCTTTATAGCCCGATCAGGAGGACACAGCTGTGTGATGCAGGGAAGAAGAACTCTACGTCTCTCAAAGCTTCTTTGGAGATGTAAGAGAGTGTCGAAATTGAGCCACTGTAATTGCTTTTTTTCGTGGGACAGTTTTGAAAGGCTATTTAAAACACTTAAATTATGAAATATCACATTTCTTTCATATCATTTGGAAGTCTTATTTAATGTATTTTATGGCTATACTATTCTTAAATTACTAGAATCCCCGAGAAAGAAGGAATAACACAATTTATGAGTAGAAATAGAGTTAGGACACGCCACCGCTATTAGATTTTGGGTCTTTGAAATTTTTTTTAGTACATAAAATAACTACCTATTGTCCTGAAGACTTTGCTATCGTGTAAAACGCTGTTTAAACTATATACAGAAAAAAAATCATCGCTCTAGTTACATTTCTCCCATCGATTCTCAGCTCCGCCGCGTAAAAAACGTGCTTGGGATATTCACCCGGTTCTAGCTTAATAGAATAAGGACCACCTCCACTATTCCCGGGAATATCGTAAAACAAAATTAAATATGCGAATATCAGGCCTCTTCAACCCGTCTGGCCAAAGGATTTACCTAAGAATCCTAGCCCCAAATCCTTAGGTAATATAGGAATCTCTCTTTGCCGTATTCGTACTCTTATATTAGAATATCTCTCTATGCCGAGCCGTGGCCAGTGACGCTCACAATACAAACGAAGCTTACCTTCGGGTTCAAACCAGAGCCCTGCCTCAAGAAAGTGCCAGTGATGAACCAGAAGGAGTTGCAGACGCTGAACTGGTTCGTCAGGAGCTTCGTCTCGTGCCCGCAGACGTGGGTACTGGTTGACCTGCAATGTTCAATAATTAAATAATAATGTATTATCGGCCACAAATTATCTTGTAGACTAAGAGCTAGTGAACGCCAGACCTACGTCATTTTATAAAAGCTGAAAGTTTGTCAGCGTATGCTCCCAATGTAGGATAGAATGAGTTGGGGAATCATGAAGTTTGGGTCATCGTGGCTTTGGCAGCTATCCTAAAAAAACTATCTGGCAAGGAGTTGGAACTTCAACCCACCACCAGCCAGACAGTTTTGACAGTTCTAACTCCTTGCCAGACAGTTTTTTAAAATAGCTGCCAAAGCCACGATGACCCAAACTTCATAATTCACAACATTTTATCCTAAACCTTTAGCTTTTATATAATGACGTAGATCTGGCGTTCACCAGCTCTTAGTCTATTGGGATAGGGCACCGACGAGATGGTCAGACGCGGTAAGGAAATCGGTAGACGGAAGCTTGCATCGTGCGGTCCACACAGCTTATGACCGCAGTCTGTGGAGGAACACTATTTACGTAAACTTAGTGGTGACCACAGGCTGGAAAATGTAGTCTGGGCAGATCTCCCCCCACTAGGTGGACGGACGATTTGGTAAAGGTCACGGGAAGTACCTGGCTCGTAGCGCAGGACCGATCATTGTGGAAATTCTTGAAGGAGGACGATGATCTTGAAATAGTCATCATTTCAGCCACTGGCAGGACGTCCGCTACTGAACAACAACCTTCTCCAATGATTTACAGATTGGCCGGTTGGTAGGTCCTGCATCCAGCACCTTCCTGGTACCTTTATGAGGCCACCTTTTATGTGGACGTCCCAATCTGCACTTGCCGGTACGTGGTCCATTACGGAACCTTGCTTCAGCCCCATCGGCCATCAGCTCTGCGTGTTATGTGCCCTGCCTTTGCCACTTCAGGTTGCTAATACATCGGAATGACAGCTAGTTATGTTTTGCCTGTATGGATTTTAGTTTTTCTATTCCATCCATCCACACAAACTTTCACATTTATAATATTAACAAAGCTAGATCTGCGATGCTGGCCTATAATATTAATCTTATCTTCTATCTATCTATCTATACCTTTGCCATACCTGTCTTAGACAAACTTGACCTTCACTGGTTGGGTTTTTATTGGCGGTCAAGCTGTAGATCCTGGCTACACAGGAGTTGCAGCGGTGGGAACGAGAGGTGGGAATAGTCCCGTAGCTATAGGGTAAACTACCCAGTTATTGGCCAACGTCAATTATTGGCCATACTGCACTTTGTCGGCACAAAATAAGAAACGGGGCAGGTCGGGCCATCTGTATTTTTTATAAAGAACTGCTTTATTAATCAGGTTTCATTTTAGTTCATTTTTTTCCCGTTATTGACCATAGTGCCAATTCTAACAGCATTTTTTTGACAGTTGGTACCCGGACGCCCTCGGCGAAGTATTTATGTAATGTATTTGTTAACGGACGGATTTATTTCAAAAATAGTAATATGGAGTAGTTTTCAGTGTTTTGCAGTGGTTTGCAGTGCTATTGTGTTTTTTAAACGGTAAGTTTCAATATTACAGTAGCATATTTAGAGTTAATCTAATAAAACCTCAGTTTTGAGGGGTGGCCAGTAACTGAATGACAATTTGTATTTATTTTTGTTTATTGGCCAGACCGGCCAATAACTAAATTATTCTATGCTCATCGAATTTCTGCGGAAATACACCGTATTTGTAATGTTTTTAAAGTTTAGTATCTACTGGCTACAAATCATTTATTTCTATCCATAAATTTCAGTTACTGGCATAGGTGGCCAGTAACTAAAAGCAAAGTGTCAATAACTAAACTAACCATTTTTTTGTTTCACAGACATCCATTAAATAAACAAGATTGCATCAAAGCGACGAAAGTATTCTCAAGAAGATCTTAACAAGGCCTTGAAGTTTATAGAAAACAAGGAAGGATCCATTCGACAAGCAGCAAATATTTTCAATGTGCCAAGAAGTACCAAAAAACACTGAATTCGCCCAAAAGGCAGGACAAACGCCAAATAGAAAGACTACCGTTTGCGCTTACTTCCGTATCATCATTTCAGCCATAGGACGTCCACTGCTGAAAATAGGCCTCCCGCAATGATTTTCACAATGGCCGGTTAGAGGCGGCCTGCATCCAGCGCCTTCCCGCTACCTTCATGAGGTCATCGTTCCACCTTGTGGCTGGACGGCTTACGCTGCGCTTTCCAGTACGTGGCCTCCACTCCAGAACCTTGCTGCCCCATCGGCCGTCAGTTCTGCGTACTATATGCCCTGCCTATTGTCTGCTATGTCAGCGACATTAATTCGTTTACGGATTCGTTTTCGTAGAGATTTTTGCTTGTGCCCTATCAAAAAGAGAATTATAGAATGTAATCAATGCCAAGAAAAGTATCATTTGAATTGTATTCCAATTGCTCATAGAGTGTATGTACCAGAACAGGATGACGATTCCTTTTTGTGTCATTTATGATGATAAAGTTAGAGTAACACTGATTCATCTGATGATGAAGTGGATTATTTATTTGCTGCTGTCTATAAAGAAGCCAAAAAACAAGGGTTTGATTAGATAGTTTTGTTTTTATTTGTTTATTTGAGATTTATATTGAAACTATAGCTCCTAGGTTTGAAATATTCACTTTGTCTATGAGTAAATTATATTGTTTCACGACTGATCTCATACAGTTTTAGATAACATTGTGTTTTTCATGTTATATTGATTTCTTTAGCTGTAATATATTATTTTTTTCAGTGGCCAGTAACTAGCATGCATATGGCCAGTTACAGAATTTTATGGCCAATAACTAGGATTATTCGTATGTTTTTGAATTAAATAAAAATCTACATTCAAAAAGTGTTTAATTGTACTTCATAAAGCCATAAGGTTAAAAAGTAAGATTTCCTGGTCAATTTGATGTCTGTTTTTTGTTAATAAGTTATCGCACTAAGAAACCGTAAAGCTTTGAATTGGCCAAGAGGCTTAAGTGGCCAGTAACTAGTCGATTTACCCTACTTACCACTCGTATGGTGAGAACCTGGCCATCACGAATAGAGTGAAGGACACCAGGACATACGCAGCAAGGACGTATAGCCAGATCTCTATCGCCAGCGGGTTGAGGAAGCTGAAGAGTCTGGTGGGCTGGGAAGTCGGGACCTGGAAGAGAAGATAATGGTATTTTTAGCTACCTGAGTTTAAGTTTCTTCTGCACTTTTCAGTGCCAGGCTAACTGAGGTGACTGAGTTTCTTCTGCCACTTCTCAGTACTTTAAGCTGTTCCGAAGTAGAAGTAGGACAAGCTATATTGGGACGTGTATAAGTATTCAAAAGGGACTTACACAATAATAAAGAATTTGAATTTGCTATAACGTGATTTATGTGAAAAATAGTGGGGCACGTGTCCTCTAGATGGCAATAAATAAAGGGTGGTTTGTGATAAACAGCTGTTAAGACAGTCGTTTTGCTGAAAAAAAAGTAGCAGAAAGGAAAGGTCGCTGGCAGATGCTGGATTCAAAAAGCCAGGATGCAAAACAGGGAAATCAATATGGCACGTATAGGGATCCAACCAAAAGACCCCTCTACCATAATATGCTTTATTTATTGATGAGTCTTAAGTGGTTTTGCCTCTCCGTTCTCTCAAAGATGGGTTAGGTTGCGTTTCATTGAAGTCCATGTGGTAGATTCTGGTATAGGAATTGCAGTAGCGGAAAAGTATGGTGGGATAACGGATAACTCTGTTCTATCAAAGATGCTTTCATAAATAACCCAATGGCCTCCCAGATGGCGGTTATGAAAATGAAAATGAAAATGAAAATTTTTTTATTGCTACACTAAAAAATAAATTACTTACATGTGAATGGGTACACAGAAATAAAAAAATTAAAAAAAATATGCAATTTTGTGACGTCAAAAAGGGCATCATTACTAACCTTGAAGAGAATCCCGATGCCGAGGTTCATGAAAGGCTTGGTGAAGTCAATGACGGCTTCCCTGGCGTAGTTGATTGTCATGGAGGCCACTGCAATATCCGCTTTCTGAAAGAGATCAAAAATCATCATCATCATCATTTCAGTCACAGGATGTCCACTGCTGAACATAGGCCTCCCCCCAATAATTTCCATATCGCGTGGTTGGTAGCGGCCTGCATCCAGCGCCTTCCTGCTACCTTTATGAGGTCGTCGATCTACCTCGTCGTCGAGGGATCAAATATTGGTTAGTAACAAGAGCCCTCGAAGTCGAACCTTATCTTCGAACTCCTCGCATGTCCTTCTGATTAATTTCGTTGCTGGCAGTTTAACTTCCCCCGGGACAAACTTGACCTTCACTGGTGGGGTATTGGAGGTCAAGCTGTAGATCCTGGCTACACAGGAGTTGCAGCGGTGGAACGAGAGGTGGGAATAGTCCCGTAAACTGCAGGTCTAGCGCTTCTCAGTCAGTGCTTGAGGTATGAGTGTGGCACGGGAGGGGTGATTTTGACGTATTATAACGAGCAGAGACAATAACAGAGCATACAAATCAGAAGTCTCTATGACATTTGGAGACACAAAAAACGCCCTCCCGTGCCGCTCCCAGCAGGCAACTGAATTATGTGCTAGACCTATAAGAGCCCTCGCAAATTAGAATAGAATAGAATAGAATAAAATAGAATAGAATAGAATAGAATAGAATAGAATAGAATAGGATAGGATAGGATAGGATAGGATAGGATAGGATAGGATAGGATAGGATAGGATAGGATAGGATAGGATAGGATAGGATAGGATAGGATAGGATAGGATAGGATAGGATAGGATAGGATAGGATAGGATAGGATAGGATAGGATAGGATAGGATAGGATAGGATAGGATAGGATAGGATAGGATAGGATAGGATAGGATAGGATAGGATAGGATAGGATAGGATAGGATAGGATAGGATAGGATAGGATAGGATAGGATAGGATAGGATAGGATATGATAGGATAGGATATGATAGGATAGGATATGATAGGATAGGATAGGATAGGATAGGATAGGATAGGATAGGATAGGATAGGATATGATAGGATAGGATAGGATAGGATAGGATATGATAGGATAGGATATGATAGGATAGGATAGGATAGGATAGGATAGGATAGGATAGGATAGGATAGGATATGATAGAATAGAATAGAATAGAATAGAATAGAATAGAATAGAATAGAATAGAATAGAATAGAATAGAATAGAATAGAATAGAATAGAATAGAATAGAATAGAATAGAATAGAATAGAATAGAATAGAATAGAATAGAATAGAATAGAATAGAATAGAATAGAATAGAATAGAATAGAATAGAATAGAATAGAATAGAATAGAATAGAATAGAATAGAATAGAATAGAATAGAATAGAATAGAATAGAATAGAATATAATAGAATAGAATAGAATAGAATAGAATAGAATAGAATAGAATAGAATAGAATAGAATAGAATAGAATAGAATAGAATAGAATAGAATAGAATAGAATAGAATAGAATAGAATAGAATAGAATTTCTTTATTGCGGTAAATGTGGTACAAAGTAGTGATAAACAATGAATGTCCGTTTCACACATCTAACCAACGACAATTGGCATGCAACATACGGTGAAACAGAAAGCACACAATTATGTCCAAATAAATAAGTCTCTAAGACTATAAAAATTCAACTAAAATAATTAATTAACAATAATGATATACATTCAATAATAATAAACAAAATACATTTCGATTAAAAAAAAAGACTCTTTATCGGATGATAGTTGCGCCAGCTTATATGAGGTTTGTCAAAGCGAAATAAAAGCTTAAAACTTACCCTATCCATCAGCTCCCTCACAATCCCGTTCCACTGTCCCGTATCCGGGTCTCTAGCCCCGTACATGTTATCCGGGACGAGTCGCAGCCGGTAATGGAACCCGGCCCTCGCCGCCACCCGGGCCAACAGGTCTATACAGAAGCCCTCGAACCGGGCGTTGCCTTGGAGGTTCCAGCCTTCTTTCACCATTACGTAGGGCTTTTCCTGTGGGAAGAATGAAGGTGAGTTCAATACCTTACATTGTAGACCCTGTCTAAAGGGAATAGCAATGTCTAAAGGTAAAAATAACTATAGCATAGCATAGCATACAAACAGTTTACAGTCTAGGCTTCATCGTGAAGAAAAAGTGGATACTTTTAGAGCGATTTCGCACTATGTCCGAATTGAATCGGTCAAAATACTGATGTAGATCTTGCTAAACATGAGAACATTGTAAAAACCAACATCATTATTAACATGTTTCAAGTAGGTAGGTCGATCTTAGTTTCACTCGGGCGACGCCGCGGGCAATAGCTAGTAGTAGAATAGTTCTAATATTTATTTATTTATTTAATTAGGACAACCAACAAGACAGACACAAATTCAAGCAAAGGGGTTTACATACATAATTTTGTCTTAGGACTAGTTGCTATCTTAATTACAGGCTGCCACGGCATGCAAAAGTGGACTTTGACAGAATGTGAAACTTAAACGTACAGCTGATTTTGACACAATATTCAATTTAATTTAATCTATTTCTATTTAGAACAATATTAAGGTAGTTAGACTAATTAGTCACGGACGAATGTCCAATATTAGGTCTAACTCGCGGCATAGTTACAACGGCCCCGGAGAACACCGTCGGGTTTTAGTGGGTAGGCTCCGCCCTCCTAGCGAGGATATTCCCACAGTGGGTATGCGCAAAGAATTTCTCGGTGAAAAAAAAAGAATTCGCTTCCACCTTTGGCCTGATCATCACTTTCCATCAAGTGAGATGCAGGCCAAGATAAAAAATAGTAATTTGATAAAGAATCTCACCTCAACAGTGACCACAGTCAGTGTAACATTAGGCGGGGGGTCCCTCCTATACGCAGCAGGGTCGGTGATCGTCAGCCCCTCAGCCGAGTCCCAGTGACCAGCCAGGACCGCCCCCCCATCCTCCCCCCCTGCCAGCCTCATCAGCTGGAGGTTAAACTTACTACGGGAGCCGTTCTTGAACTCTATCGGGCCTGTTAGGCCGTGGGCTTTTATCTGGAAAGGAGACCATCAAGTCATTTATTTTCGGCCGTTTTAGTTCGTAAAGAACTACTAGGTATGCCAGAAGTCGCGGGTTTGATTCCCACGCAGTACAAAAATTTGTGTGCATATGCTGTCGGCAGTTGCAGTTGACAGCTCATGTTCGGAATAGCACCTTTACACGATTTTATTAGAAAACACAGCGTGAGACGTCCATCTAAAAGGTCAGACGACCTCATAAAGGTAGCATGAAGGCGCTGGATGCAGGCCGCTACCAATCAGTCAACATGAAAATCATTGAAGGTTTTGGGGGAGATCTATATTCAGCAGTGGACGTCCTATGGCTGAAATGATAATGGATGAGGATAATGAATAATGACTATCGATTTTATACTGGCATTTTATATTTTTTATTTTTATTGGCACCACTGGTGATTGACATGACCCTACTCTACAGCGACGTCACCCTGGTGGGTGCAATGCGATAGTCCAGGAGGACTATCGCATTGCACCCACCAGGAAGCGGTAGGAACCGCTTCAGGCTTCAGCACTCACCAATCGGAGCCACTGTCTTCGCCACTAGCAAATGACGTGACCTTACTCTACAGTGGCACCAACTGTACCTCTAGTAGGAAAAACTTTCGAGTTCGTTTCGTTGCGTATTCAAAGTGTCATCGAAAAATTTTGTATGAAAAATTAAACAGCGCCCCCTAGGGCGGCTATAATATAGGGGGCGCTGTTTAATTTTTCATACAAAATTTTTCGATGACACTTTGAATACGCAACGAAACGAACTCGAAAGTTTTTCCTACTAGAGGTACTGGTCACCTCTAAAACGATAGCCTGCGATAGATGCTAAGTTACATACTTTGAGAAGGAAGTTACAACCCGATCGAGTTATCGCGCACCTGGCGGCTTTGACGTCACATTGACGCTCTGTTACGGACGGGACGAGCGCCGGGAGGTGTGCAGGTAAGTGGGAGGGAAAGTCGCATTCAAAGAGGTGCACAGTAGCTCGATCGGGTTGCAAACAGTTCTTTCTTCGTTCGTTTCATCCAAATGACGTCCACTGCTGGACAAACACCTCCCCAAGGTTTTCCAGAATGAAAGGTCCTGCGCTGCCCGCATCTAGGCTCTTCCCGCGACCTTTACCAGATCATCGGTCCACCTAGTAGAAGGCCTGCCCACGCTACGTCTTCCAGCCCGTGGTCGCCACTCGAGAACTTTCCTGCCCCAACGGCCATCGTCTCCACGAGCTATGTGCCCTGCCCACTCCATCATCTTTCTTCCATCATCAGGTCATTTTATCTCCGCTGCAGGAGCATTATCGCAGAGGTTAATGAAATATTAAGTTAGGCCTACATTCGGGTCAGGAAGGTCGTTCTTCTTCTTCTTTTCGTGTCGACAACAAACCTACACAATGTCAGCCCAAAACTCCGCCACAAGAGTGGCGTTGTCAGTAGCACTCATCAAATCCTTCTGAGAGTCCTCCACCTGGACATGAGCTCCCCTGGCTTACCTGGAAGTCTTTAAATAGACTTCGAACGCAGGTTGGCCGTAGTAAGGACAATCTGGCCAGGTGGGAATTCTTGGATGGCTTAAGGGTCATTCCACCGGCCAAGAAAATCACGTGTCCGAGGCCAAAAAGTACCCGAATATCATAATATTTTAGTAACAAATATTTTTATCTAATAGTATAACTTTGGTTCTTGTTGTTAAACCACAGAGATAGTTAATAATAGTTAATTAAGTAATTAAAAAAAAATCGTAAGTCGTCAAAAATTGATTACCACGACGTGTCCGCGCTCCCGATTTCAGAACAAATTTGCTCGTATAAATTAATCCGTTATTATTAACGCTTTCAATGCTTATGTAATCGATTACTGATTAAATAAACATTGATAAATTAAATACGATATAACTATATTACTAAAAGGTTTTGTAAAATAACTGTTTGAAGTTGTGTCCGGGCGTTAACCGTGATTACCCCGACACGTCGCTAATGTGCGCCTACGTCCTTAGCTACGCAATTTAGAAACGAGCTCTATCCTCCCCCGTGAACCTTTAGTGGTGGCCTCCGTGCCGAGGTGTCCGGTAATGCGATTCGTTGCAAGATTTCGGAGTTATCGAGTTAAGAATATGATTACCCAGACCTTGGTTCAGTGCACGGTTGATTTACTCTATCCTGTTTTTTTAGGTTTCGTTACATGGAAAGTATTTGAGAATGTACAGGAATAATGGTCCATGTAACCGCATTTTTGTGTATTAAAACATTTGGGATTCAACTTACAGATTGGGCAGGGCTCAGGATAAACCTTAATTTTTTGACTACCCCGACCTTGATTACCCCGACTTTTGTCACCGGGTAATCAATAGAACTGTAATTTTACTAATGAATGATTAACTAAATAACGTTTATTAAGCAAAAATAACCATTTACTAATATGAAATCCTGTTAATACATATTATTAATGATGATAATATCTTATCCTATCTTCCGCCCTACCGGTGTAACAGTCGCCACCACCACGCCTGAGACACTGTGGGACCTGAGACACTCTACTCCACCTAGGGTGCTCGACGTCAACGTTAACCCACCAACCCGCGACGAAGTGACCAAGGCTATCCTGTCTCTCAAAATTGGCAAGACCCACAGACTCGACTTTATCACCGCAGAAATGCTGAAAGCCGATGTAAACTCCGCCGTCGACGTCCTGACACCTGTCGCCGAAAACATCTGGATGGAAGAGGAACTCCCAGATGACTGGCATAAGGGGCTTCTAATTATTGTGCCGAAAAAAGGGTAAAGCAAGGGTATCAGTATCGGAAGACCCAAGAGATGCGATCTGGTGTGAGGAATTGCACACCGTTGGTGCAGAGGCTGTGGAACGAGTCCACAATTTCACTTACCTCGGGAGCATCGTGTCAGAGCCTGGAGGTACCGAAAAGGATATCATTTCGCACATTGCCAATTCTCCAAAATCTCCAAACGACAAACTCTTGGAACGCTGCTACGAAATACCGATCGGCCAGCAGATCAAACGCTGCAAGTGGAACTGGATCTGCCACACTCTCCGAAGGGACCCCGATAATATCCCCAAGCAGGCTCTAGATTGGAACCCCCAGGGAAAATGCAAACGTGGTCACGCCAAAAAAACATAGCGGCGCACTGTAGCAGACGAGGCGAAGAAGATCGGCAAGACTTGGAGCGAGATCAAACGCGAAGCTCAAGACCGAATGCGATGGAGGACTGTTGTGTTGTGGACGCCTTCTGTCCCATATAGGAGACATAGGACATTGAGTCACTAATATTATATGTATAAGCGAAAGGTTTTTACTCTTTTACGCAACAACTACTTAACAGATATTGTTGAAACCTTACAATGTTGTCGTTTATACATCAGAATAACAAATGGCTAGTTTTAATAACATTTATTTCACCATAACTTAAAAAAAACCTTAGAAAATAAAATATTTTGTTTTATTTTTGATTACTCTGACTCCCAACTTTGATTACCCCGACCATGAAAATTTTGATGTCACATAACTTTTTATTCCTGCTTGCTACAGATGGGCCAATAAAAAAAATATGCACGTAACAATGTCTATTTTGAAATGTTTTACCTAAACTTATTCTAAATTCAAAAATAAAAAAGGTCGGGGTAATCAACTAAATAATCCAGATCCGGAGAAATACCCTTAAACATGGAGTGCAGGTGCGGTTTTGTTCCCCAGTCGATGAGGCACCTGATGTCATGCCCTGAATAAGGTCGTTCTTACCGTATTAATGTTCTCCAGTAAAGCCTTCCCATTGCTCCATGGTATTTCCTTGTCACAGCTCACATTCGTGGTGTGAATCTTCTCAGTGCTCGACAGAGCCAGTGCTAGAACTTGCACAGCATCGTAGAGGAGAGCTGGTTCCGTCTAGAAAGAGATAGAAACATTTTATTACAACGGAAACAAAAATTAAATTTTTGATTGGGACCGAGTAGTTAAGGTACCTGTAGGAAAGTATCGTCACTTTTGAGGTAAGTCTCGTACCAAAAAAAATTTTCTTTATATTTTTCCGTGAATTCGAAGCTGAACGCCCCGCCGAAGCCCCAAAGACGCCCTACATTCCCACTAAACATAAACACACCTTACTAAATACCAACTAACGCCCCACATTCCCAAAGAACGCCCCGCATAAGCCCCATTTTATTTACAGCTTTAGCCAGCTGCCGGACACATCTGTATCGATTTAATAAGATCAAAACACATGCTCCGGGAATGCCCCACCAACGCCCCGCTCACCTTAATATGCCCCCCGCTCAGTATAGACGCCCCGATGGGATGAAATTTCTCCATCACCTGCAGAGCTTCTTTAACTTTGTCCGAATCCCGGTCCACCAGTCGCCAGCCGCTGATGTTCACTCGGTTGTAGTAGAAGTCCTCTAAGTCGAAGAGTTCCATGTCCTGGAAAGGAAAAAGGGTTCCGTACAAAGTATGTATAAATGGTTTGTTCTTGAAATAAGGTTATTGAGCAAAACACTGAAAATAAGTCGTTTGTTCTATTATTATTACCCGCACTTCAATGTATTGTATTTTACTATGTTTCAGCTGCTACAGCATAGGCTCTCCATAGAACGCATTTACGCTACAGGTGACAGTTTAATCAAGGGTCGCTTAGTTCTTCCATTAAGCTTCCGGATTTTTAATATACGAGTAAGATACTAAACTTATCTACAACTGATTCAAAACTTTAAAAAATATAGTTCCAGGTGGGACCCACAACCTTTTGCTTACTGTGGGACATTAGTAAGCTAGCATCGTTTAATTAAACGCTGGTATTTCATTATTATTTTGTATCTGTTCCTAAACATTAAATAAAACAAATTAATAAAAATTTAAAATACTTACGAACGATGTGAAAATGTAATGATACTCTTCGTTATTCATTTGCAGCTGTAATATCTGAAAAGAAATAAGAATAGAATTAGAAAATGTGCATTGGAAAACCTAGCTAAACACATTTTAGACTATTTTAAGCGGAATGTATTGCCCACCCCACTTAATAAAAATAGATGCCCCACGAACGCCCTGCGAACGCCCCACTTACGCCCTATATTCCCCACATAAGCCTCACGATACTTACAGCTCTAGCCAGCTGCTGGACCCGCCTCGGGTCAGTATCAACAATGACCCGTGCTATGTTCTGCGCCTTCAACTGCGCTAGCGAACGACGATACTCTCGTCCGGCGTGTTGTATTCGACTGCATACATGTCGCAGCCAGTTAGTCAATAAGAACGCCCCGAAATGCCCCAATATCCAATGCACGCTCCATTTAAAAAAATGCTCTACAGCCCAACTAAGACCCGCTAAAGTCCCGTTAACGCCCCATGAAAACCCCGCGAACGCCCCACTAACGCCCCATATTCCCCACATAAGCCCCACGATACTTACAGCTCTGGCCAGCTGCCGGACCCGCCTCGGGTCAGTATCAACAATGACCCGTGCTATGTTCTGCGCTTTCAACTGCGCGAGAGCACGACGATATTCGTCTGGCGTGTTGCATCCGACTGCGTACATGTCGCGGCCATCTTTGGCTATGTTGAGGACGTTTAGTTGGCCTGTAAATAAAAAATGAGGAGTAAGTATTAGACTGATCTTTTTTCGTACCATCCCCCCAACCTTTTTCTGTATAGCCAGTGGCGGCGTAGCATGGGTTGGCACCCGGGGCGATCCCCCCCCCCCCCCCCCCCCCGTCACAAGTCCTATGGCACCCCCTGGATCTTTGGGGTTACCTCGCGATTCGAAGATTGAAAGACAATCGCACCCCCCACCCCCCTCGTATCATGACATAGACGGCAGATTTGCCATGCAGATGTGCTAGTGAGTACTAATCTGCGCGACTTGTGTCACCCCCTGATGCTTGGCACCCGGGGCGGACCGCCCCCACCGCCCCCCCCTTACGCCGCTACTGTGTATAGCCTATAAAAGAGGGTAAAGGGACAAACTATGTAGTTATTAATATTTTTGATGCGAACATCAAGCCTCATACCATCTAGTGGGGAGTATAGCTAAATCAGCTTTTATTTATTTAAACTTTAATGCCAAAATAAATTTGTACATAAGGCGAACTTAATGCACTAAAGCATTTTATTAACTACTATTAAGGCTTGGTATTTCTGCTAAAGTAGGTATTTCGCGCTGTCAAAATCTGCGCGCGCAATACTTCGCCGAAGACAGCGCGCCAAAGAGCTCTCGCGGCTACACAGTATAGAAATACGCAGTTTAGAAATACGCAGTTGGTTAGGTTAGGTTGACTTCCTTCCGTTCAAGCGTCACACTCACAGCACTTTCTAACAAATCATATCCAAGTGATACAAATTAAAACAACTTTCAAAATTTTTGGGAATAATATATTTTAGAATCGAATAAATATAGAATATAACTGCCAAAGTAAACACGGTTCAAAGAGGCGTGGCGTCACCCAACCTTCCGGAAGTTCCGCGCCGGCTAAAAGAATTTCAAGATTACGTCACCCGACCTATCGGTAGATCCTCGGGAGCTTGAGCGATTGGAAAAACATTTTATGATCAGTTACTCGTAGTAGCGATTATTTAGAGCTTGGATAATAAATTATAGTTGTTGCAATTCACAAAGCTTTGCATGTGGTTAATTACATTAATCAGTACACGCATCAATTTTGTTCAGTCTTTTTGTTTATTAATAAATAAAAATATCATACTAAAATTGCATACATATTTGTTTGTATTGGTCTGGGTGTTTTCTTTCCATAATTTATGTATAACGTATGTACGGGGCTCTGTATCGAAAATCACTATGAGCAATAAGCATCACACACGGTTACCTGGAGTGCATTACCGCAGCAAAAAGCTTGCCATCTTAAATGAACGGTATAATATCGAGGTTTCGTCAGTACAGTTGCGAACAAAGGTGTTTGTGTAGTGTAGTTGAGTTGGGAGGTCAGTAGGGTAATTCAAGTGCAATCTGTCATTTCAATCTATTCTATTTGTCATTTAGCTTGTTTAATCTGTGCTCAATAAAGTGCACAATATTTAAGCAGGATATGGTTGCACGCGGATTTTTAGAGAGTTAAATCTTTTGGCCAATAGAAAACGTCATAATAGTTATTATATGAACTGGGATTGGTCAATGACTTTTGAAATTAAAATCCGATGGCCTGAAAAAATCGGTTTTCCAACAAACGTCAGTTACGCGCAAGGAGGTTTAGCTATTTATCCATCGAAGTTAATAAGGGAGAAGACATAAGACTAATTTTATTATTTGCCTGCCGCGACCCGGTTTTTACGAACAATGACGATGACGAACGATGAACCAGTAACGAGGAGCACACTTAGCAATGCTTCCAGGTTGCGCCTCGGTATCAATTAAGTAACATTTTTCGTTAAGTTTACTTTATGGCCAACTAAAGGACTTTTGCCGTCTCCATGGACAAACTCGAAGTATGATAACTAGAGTCATTGTCAAAATTTTGCACTGCCATTGCCGCTGGATACCATATATCGCTACTATATTCATAGATAATAGACTTTCAGTTAATCGTCAAAATTGACATTGTTTTTTAAATAACAACAAATGGTATGAATTTTTAAATGTGATATTTTTATAAAGGTAAGTCCCCAAAACAACATTTGATAGCCTATTTTCTTTCGTTGGCATCTAAGTTCCTGTTTTCTACATATAAGGTAAGTGCCCCCTACTTCGGTATATTAAGGCTCTTACGACTTTAACATTTTATTTAAAAATAACCAAGCATGATATCAGTATGAAAGCTTTTGTATGCTAAACTTTGGCCTTTTGACAGTAAGTTAATACATAATTAATAGTTATATAGTTTGAACTTTTTTTTATATTAATTGTTCTGCGGACCTCTTGTTTGGATCCTGTTTCGTGACAAAATTTTGCTCTGTTTCTAAGTTCGTGAACTCATGTCCCCTATTTCGGGATAAGGTTTTATGCATCCAGTTAGGATATTTTAATAATGATTAAGGGTTTAATAAATTTAAAAACGATAATAAAAATTTAGAATATCATAATTATGTGAAATTGACGATATTACTTACCTGAAATATTAATAAGAAATAATGTGAGTCTAGTATAATAATATTTTGATTTGTTAATTCTAACAATATGTGAAAATATTGTTGGCCGTTTGGTGTAGTGGTTCAGAACGGACTACTATGCCGAGAGGTCCCGGGTTCGATTCCCGGCCGAGCAGAAATTGAAATGGTGAATTTTAATTTCTGTGACGGGTCTGAATGTTACTATGTATAATAAGTATGTATTTAAAAAAAAAAAAGTATACAAGTAGTTCCGTTAAGCTAGCACCCATAACACAAGCATTAAGTTGCTTACTTTGGGGCTAGCTGGCGCTGTGTGAAAAAGTGTCCAAAGAAAGATTTATTTATATTTATATAACCATTAGAAATGTAGGGGGGGGAACTTAAACCCCCCCCCCCCCCCCTTCGTACCCATAAAATTTTTATTTGTTATTTCTAGCGATATGTGAAAATATTTATATAACCATTAGAAATGTGGGGGGGAATTACCCCCCCCCCCCTTCGTAGCCATAAAATTTTGATTTGTTATTTGTAACCCCCCCTTCTCCCCATAATCCCACCCCTGGAGCTGTTTCAAGTGAGGGTAGCCCCCCCCCTGAAAATAACCCCAGATACGCCAATGACTCATAATAAAAAGTAAGTAATTAATTAATTAATTTCTTAGGTAGGTAAGTATTAAAAACTAAAAAATATGTCGATTTCTTAGATGGTATGTGTCATAAAAGTATCTAACACCATACATTTATATAACACGAACTTGGAAAAAAGTAACAATAATACGGTTCCTTGTTTCGTGATACTGATTATTCGAAATTCCCTAAGTAAAATTCATGGATTATTGTCAAAATGTGTCAATTAACTATTATCTATCCCATATACAACACAAATAAACAAAGATAAACAAAACAAATCGAAATAAAACCAAAATTATGCTGGTACTACTTATACTAATTTATCTTAAAATTGGTCATATATGTGAACTTCAAACTCGTGTCATATACATTCTAGTGAACGAAACATATACCGAATTTAGGTCATGAGAAACTTAGATAAATGCATTATTTGTTTCATAACTTACATTTAAATTATCATAAATAATTATTTAAAAACCAAGCATCAAAATGTTATCCATAATATCCTTGATTCGGTAGTGTCACGAAATAGGGGACACCCGAAAAATAATATGTACGCTATTTCGTGAGTCAATTAATCGCAATTTTAAAGGAATTCTAAGTTTTCATATAACTTTTTTCTAAGCCAAATCAATTGTCAAGGAACACATGAAACCACTATTACAAGTTTTATTTAAATGGACGTTCCTTCGCCTTTTTATAAGCTTAAGAAGTTGGAGCGCTAACCTTACGGTGAGAGCAACGTTTGCAAGCCGCACGGCTGGTTTTGGCTCTCTGAGAGTTTGAAGCTTCGTATTGCTCTCATTTTTGGCGCCACATTGTTGGTACTTGGTTTTTTAGATAGCTTAAATAATAGAGTTGTTGTAGTAATGAAGAATTTTTATAAATAATATTCCATTTGCTTATTATTTGAGCTAGAAAAAAAACTTACGAACTTACGTACTATCACGAACTAGTAGCCGTTTACCTTATGTTACTACTACCTATTTGATAAGTTAACTAAAAACTTTTGTCATTTTTTCCGTGTGAACAAAAGCCCTACAATAAATCACCTATTTTTACCTAGTAGGTATACCCTACATATTTATGCTAGACGTGTTGCAAAGACAATAATAATTATTATTAGCATAGCATGCCATAGGTACTACTCGTACCTATGTACACGTGTGGAATGGCTCACATACTACCCGTTCGCGCTAAGTTTGCCGCCCTTCTGACCGACCGCACCAACAAACCACACTACCAGTAGTGTCGTGGGGAATATTTTTTCCCTTCTACACTACCAAGCCAGTAGTGTCCTGGGTAATGGGTTATTTATAAGGACCATACATCTTCATTCCCATCGACACTACTCCATAACTAAACGCGCGTCCCCTCCCCCAACCGCGATTCAAGGCAATCGGTTAGTGATTAAACGCAATTAATGTGTCTTATTTTATGCAAATACACAATTCTTATCAATATTAATAAATAAAAAACATTCTAAATATAGTTTGTTATAGTTATAGACGTTTCCCTTCGATTGACGTCATATCGCCAGCGGCAAACTTAAAGCGAATGGATAGTAATTAAGCTGTAAATACCTATACCCTTGAGCCATGTGCGTGTGGACTGAGTTACTTAGGGCTGTTATGGATATTATGTAGTTTCGGTTATGGATACGGTTACGGATATAGGAATAATATTATACCGGTTTCGGTTACGGATATTTTTTTCGGTTCATTCATGGCCGCACACTTTACATCGAATAAATAATATAAATTTATACTAGATGGCATTATAAAGGTAAATCAGACTGTTTTGCCTTTACATATAATGCTATACAAAAACAATTAAACTGCCTACATCCGAAACTTTTAAATCGGTTACGGTTTCGGATAACCGAAAGTTTCGGTTACGGATATCCCTGGACAGAGTGATCTTTTCAAAAAACTCATCCAACACAACCAAATTTTGAGAGGATTTAGGATATAACTGTGAAAACTTCATAGTAAGGTATTCAATTTGTGAAACCTAAACATCGAAAGCTATAACTAATTTAATAAATCTACTGTCTGGGCAGCGCAGTTCTTTCACAATTATTCAAGTTTTATTTATTCATTCATTCATTTAATTTAAAGCAAGAAGTTATGAACAAACAAATTTTATGGCTTAACTGCTCTAACTTGCTCAAAACTAAACAAATGTACATTATAGAGCTGCTTCAATAAAACAAGGAGGTATGAATTTTTTAATATTTTTATTTTTTTTTGGCAGCCTTTACTAGGCAGATTCAGTGGAGAACCTTCTGTTCTCTATTAAACAAAATCTTTTAATTAATATTATACACACTGATTGCTTCCCTTCTTGCCAGTCTGGTGAATGCATGCGCATTAAGTAAATCAAATAAATTGTTAAAATGCTCCAGAAAAGTGGCTGTTGCAACAGATCCTGCAGGCAGCTCATCTTAAACAATATTACAAGTTTTAGTTAAGTAATCAGATATTTTGACAGCATTTCTTAAAATAAAGAAAAGGGAGAAGAAACTAAGAAGATAATAATTTGATAGATAATTTATCCAAACAATATATTGGGCACTAGCGGCCGCCCGCGACTTTGTATGCGTGGATCCTGTTTTACCCCTATAGCCTATAATGTTATTCTGTGTTTTAAAAAATAATACTGTATGGTTTCATTAAAATCCGTTCAGTAGTTTTTGCGTGAAAGAGTAACAAACTCAAACATCCATACGGACATCCAGACATCCAAACTTTCGCATTTATAATATTAGTAGGATGTTATTATGACGTTTATACAATAATACTATAAAGTTTCAACAAAATCCCTTCAGTAGTTTTTGCGTGAAAGAGTAACATTCATAATACTCTTTTAATTTAATTTTAATTTGTACACCGCAAAGGTAAGACATGTTGATACCATTTTAAATGCTGACTTAACACCTTATGTAGGTACCTACACATGTTTGAACAAATAAATGTATCTTTATCTTTATACTCGCATAAACATACATTCACACACACTTTCGCATTTAAATAATATTATGTAAGATATTAAACCTTGGATTCCAGAGAAATTATTGTATTTCCCCGCAAAGAGGTTTCCTGTTTCAATATATGACAAAGCTCCTGAAATTGGCCTTTGTTAAGCCTGTAACGTTGCCTGAACAGAAGCTCTGGCATGTCTTCAAAATTTTCTTCATATATTCTGGCTAATTCTCGCATTTTCCGCCTTCTCCGCAATTCTTCCCTGTGGGCAGCCCACAAGAAATGTAAAGTATTCATTTCGTTAGATTTTGTATCAAATAGTAGGATAGGGCTATTTGAAAAATAGCATCTGACAGTTTTGGTGGTAAAAAAAATATGATAGAAATAAAACCTTGACATTGGCAGCGGGGCGCCACCGTCAATACCGGATCGCTGGTTCCGATTTTTTGCCATGTTGGAAACTATATAGTTGAACGACGGTAGCGCCCCCTTATCAATGAGTTTGGTGGGACAGTTCAGTTTAGGCATAGAGTTTAGGTCATCTTTAAGATGTTTTTATATGTCATTGGATTGGAGGGAGGAATGATTGATGAAAGTTTACATTAGAGCTATAAAATAATAATTTAGTTATGTAAAGACAGCCTAATATAAGTCCCTCTGTTAAAATTACATAATATATTTACTTTAATGAAGACATTTATAATATACTAATATTATAAAGCTGAAGAGTTTGTTTGTTTGTTTGTTTGGTTGAACGCGCTAATCTCAGGAACTACTGGACCGATTTGAAAAATTCTTTTTGTGTTGGATAGCCCGTTAGTTCCTGAAGGCTTTAGGCTATTTATCATCACGCTAAGACCAATAGGAGCGGAGCACCAATCAAGAATATTTCAAATCAATGAATTTTTACCTTTTGAGAGCTGATGCTGCGTAAACGGTTAAAGTTTCGCAAAAATCATGTATGACAGGATTGTTCCCCTTTAAAAGCTCTTTAAAAAAGTCCGCGGTAGCATATGTCTATCTTTTAAGGTTGGCTCATAGTAACCATTTTTATGCAAAAAAAATCTGTTTTAAAATAATGCATTATTTGCGAAGGTGTTTTTATAAACATGATATTAATCCTTATCCAAATAAATAAATTATTCACCACAAGTATTTAATTTTAAACATTCTTGCCCTTTACACCATTCGATTTCAATAAATATCTTAGGAGATATCCCAGTTTTAAAATCACATCGCAGCAAAATAATGATCAAGTAGGTACTACGCGCGCTACTGATGGATCAATGCACAGCCTAAACCGCTGATCGTAAAGACCTGAAACTTGGACGGTGTGTTCTTTGTATGACGTAAGCATCTGATAAGAAAGGATTTTCCAAAATTCTACCCCTAAGGAGGTAAAAAGGAGGGGCAAAGTTTGTATGAAATAACGAGATTCCTTCGTCCAATCTACTTAAAATTTTGCATAAGCATTCTATAACAGAATTAATGGAAGACGTGTTTCGTATTTTAGTGAAATGCACCCCCTAACTATGTTAAAAAGGGGTAGAAAGTTATTTTAGTGGTGATTTGCTTCAAAGTTGATATTAATTACTCATTAGTGCATTTTTTTACAATCATGACGTCATGTTAACGACTACCATACTCTAGGGGCCTCCACTTAACCTCGGAGTGGGTGCCCGCTGCGTGCGCTCGCGCGTCTTTCCGTTCTATACATGGCCAGAACGCACCCATAGGAAACTGCTCGTGTATATTTTGGAGTGTCTCTTTGTAAGTAGGTCACTACAAACTATACACGAATTTTGCGTACTGATCGTGTATAGTTTGTATCGTGGATGGATTCCGTCTTCGCTCCAAACTATACTACACCACTTACAGTTGACTAGAGTGTATTTAGTTTATTTGATTTAATAAAATATGGAATTATATTTAAAATTATTACATTTATTAGATATTATGCTCGTGCTTTGTCCTCGAGATTAGAAATAAGAACTACCTATGTAGATCACGTACGGTGATGCCATTTTTAAATTCATTAATTATTACATAAAGTATTATTATTTTACTGAATCTACATATTATTATAATAAATCTAGATTTATAACACTAATGTAAGTGGTTTCTGAAATTAAATTGATTAGGTAGATTTCAAATTAAATAACAATTATTTATTAGTGAGAGTGAATGAAGAAAGTTAAACGTGCATTATTAACTAAAATTGTCGACCGTTCGGTGTAGTGGTTCGAAACGGATAACTGTTCCGGAGGTAGCGGGTTCGATTCCCGCACAGTACAAACATTAATTTGTGTGCATGAACATATTATTATTTTGATATTTGTTTGTATTGGACTGGGTGTCTTCTATGTATAATAAGTATGTATTTACAAAAAAAGTATTTAAGTATGTTTATATCCGTTATCTAGTACCCATAGTACAAGCTTTGCTTAGTTTGGGACTTGAAGCGCAGTGTAAAATGTCCAGGGATATTTATTTTTATTTATAAGCTTTTATCTCAAGAACAAAAATCATTTTGACATACATAATTCTTAATTTAAGAGTTATTCAGCCCCAAAACAAATATCTTTTCTATGGCAGAATATGAAACACCAAAAAGCTCTTTATCAAAACAATGGCACGTGTCGAAATTGATTCAAAGTTTAAAGTAGACACGCAGTTATGAATTAATATGTAATAGAAAGAGAGGTAAATAAGTCAAAATGACGAGCATGCAACTAAGTACTCGCGTGTGGGATATGATGTTGATCCACAATAAGGAAGCTAGATGTTAGTGCTTCCTTCCGAGCGGGTGTTATGCTCGGGGACCAAGGTCCAATTTACACCATCTTGGTTTGTCTATATATACTTTGGCAGGATCTAAAACTCCGTCACCGCGATGCAGGTTTGTATGAGCGGCGGAGTGTGCCATAGTGAAGTAGTAACAGCGCCATCTGTTGGTCACTAGTTTGTAGTGGCGTCGCCACACGCGTATACATTGTAATCGCGAACTTATTACAATACATACATGATTAGTCCGTATGCGTACTGACGATGTATATTTTGGAGTAAGATAATTGACCTAAGTCACTACAAAGTATACGCGAGCAGTACGCAGCGTATGCGTACTGGTCGTGTATAGTTTGGAGGAGCTTAGTAAAAAAAGTCACATCCAAACTATACTCGATTAGTTTCACACCCTTGCGTTCTGGCTATGTATAGAATGGAAAGACGCTGCGCTCGCCCAACAATGCATAGTAATGCATGAAAGTCATGCCGCGGGCACCTGCTTGCGCTGTATACATAAACTCATTTTCGCGCGAGAGTTTTGGCGGAGGCCCTTGAGGTAGTGGGAGTAGTCTTGAGGAAAAGCTCCTTCTCCCACGGCCAGTGGCATGCTGGAAGCTTGGTGATTCTAGCACCCGTAGGAAAATATAAAAAAAAAGTTTACCAATAATACTGCGGTAGGTGTAGTTTTCGATTTCGTTGTAAAAAAATAATACCACCGAGTAACTTTCACCGGATCAAAGGCCGAGCTGCATATTCATAAAATATAAGAAAAAAATATTTTCATGTTTATTTAACCTGATTTTTATATTTTAAAAGTATTTAAACATTTAGATAATAACGTTAAAACATTTAAAAATAATCGTATGAGAACGTTTTCGACTTCTCCACGGACGAAGTCGCGGGCAAAAGCTATTTGTAAAATAATTAGACTAAATTATTAAAAGTGCCTACCCAAAGTCATTATTCCACGCGGACGAAGTCGCGGGCACAGCTAGTTTAATAAATAACACTGTGATTAAATCTGGATTTATCTGTAATTTACTATAAAGTGAATTTTAAAAACAAACTAATACAAAAACCATAAAGAAAATCGTATCATTTTCGGTCTTATTTAAAACATTACACTAATTGTCAAAAATGACAAATAAAAAAAACTATACGAATTCGAGCTAATTATTTTCATTGTAAATGGTTAAATCTTTAAATGGTTTTCAGATTATGCACCAAATCAAATGAACACAGTAAATAATGACAATAATTTAATCTAGGTGGAGAGATGTGGGTGTGCGAGGGAAGGGGTCAATCTTAATGTTAGATTTTATCAAATACTCAATACTCAATACGTTTATTGCTTCCATAATAGTAATATAGGTGTTACAATGTGATAATACAGTTAAAAACTGTTGTAAAGCCTTTGAAAATGACGAAAAGAGATATTAGCCCAGACCAACATTTATCGTGCCTTTCTAAGCATGGGTTATAATACTTATACTAGCTTTCCGCCCGCGGCTTCGCCCGCGTGGAATTTTGTCTGTCACCGAAATACATTACCGTGCGCGTCCCTGTTTCAAAAACCGGGATAAAAACTATCTATGTCCTTTCCCGGGAGTTAAACTATCTCTATGCCAAATTTCATCAAAATCGGTTGAAAGCAAGACAGACAGATTCCTTTTGCATTTATAATATTGGTATGGGTAGTATAAATTTATAGCAGTAAAACTAAGACACAAATCATTTTAGGCACTCTTACACAATTACGACAGCTTCTAGCTGCAACTGATTTCTACATACACACATACACGGTACTACTCGAGCAGTTGTGACTACTTCGGCACGGTGAAATTTCAGTTGCCAGGTATATTTTATACTGACTGCTCGAGCAAATATTACAAAGTAGCAGTGGTTCCTCTTCCTCAAAATCAATGTTGCTACTGATTTGAATGAAAATGAAATTGTGACCTGTTGAGCAGTTTCACTACCAACTACTCCAGCAGTTACCTATCAATGGTAGATTCAAGCTGTTGACTGGCTGCAAAAGCGGTCCGTGCCTTTATGTTGACCACTGGCTAATTGCTCGAACTGTCCGTGTATGGCGGGCCCAAACAGACTAATTTTTGCGCATGATAATTTATTATATGAAAGTTCTGTAGCTCTACCATAAGTTTAACCTTACCAAGTGCGTACAAAATGTATGGCAGATTGCACAGCGCCCCTAGCGGTGAACGGCAGAAGTTTGTGTAAGTTACAGTTAGTAGCAGCTAGTGGTAAAGTTTTTATGCAGTTTTACAAAACACTCCATCCACTATGTCATCCACTCCATCCAGTAGGTACCTATCCATATTTCTGCTTACAAATCCAGACATAAGTGTAATAAGTTATATTATGGTAAATTTATGTTCAAATTTAAGCAAAAAGCATTCTGTGTTTATAAAATATGTTTATTTGCACCTAGTTTATCAATCACCATGTTATTTCCATGCTTTCTATCCAGTCGACTGCTGTAACGACAAGGGTGGGCAGTCGTTGAGATGACAGCGCGAAAATCGTCGGCATCCACTAATTATGACCCTTATGTACCACTATATTGACAAAGTTCTCCGTCTTCGTACGCGATATTGGAAATTTGGCATCTACCATCGGCTGATCTGACATTAGGCGTAGTCTGGCTTTGATATTCAATTTTCAACTGTATTACCTTGACAATCAGTTCAAAATTGATTACTAGAAAATTATTTGACAGACGATTTCTACTCTCGACAAATGCATTTGAATTAGCCCACAGATTATTGAAATAATAAAACGAACATTTTATTTTTTAAATACATTTTAAAAATAATTTACATTACAGATAACAATGAGAGGATGACATTGCAAGGTGGTGCCAGTCCAGTCTTAAATCCGTTGATATAAGCTGCATCTGCCATGTTTTTGGCTAAAAGATTCTTCTATCTTGCAGTTTAGACTTTTATTACCGAGACCTCAGACAGTATTTTTGGAAAACCTTTACGCATGGTGGAGGAAGGGACGCTCTAGAGACTCAAGTCTAGAAGGAGTCACATGAACTCCAAGTTTTAAATCCGTTGACATCTGCTGCATCTGCCATCTTTTTGGCTAGAAGATTCTTCTATCTTGCAGCTTAGACCTTTAGCTACAGACCTTAGACAGTATTTTTGAAACATTCTTACGCATGGTGGAGGAAGGGACGCTCTAGAGCAGTGGTTCTTGACCGGTGGTCCGCGGACCACTGGTGGTCCCTGGAGGCATTCCAAGTGGTCCACGATGTGCACTTGCACACCTTGGTCAAAACCACTTTTAACTGATTTTTGCAGTCAAACTGGTTTTGACCGATTATGAGGTGGTCGCTGACAAGACAGAAATTTGGTAAAATGGTCCCTCATGACTTAAAGGTTAAGAACCACTGCTCTAGAAACTCAAAACTGCAAGGATACACATGAACTCCAGTTTTAAATCCGTTGATATCTGCTGCATCTGCCATGTTTTTGGCTATAAGATTCTTCTATCTTACGGCTTAAACCTTTAGCTACAGACCTTAGACAGTATTTTTGTGAAAATTCTTACGCATGGTGGAGGAAGGGACGCTCTAGACACTCAAGTCTACAAGGAGTCACATCAACTCCAGTTTTAAATCCGTTGACATCTGCTGCATCTGCCATCTTTTTGGTTAGAAGATTCTTCCATCTCGCAGCGTAGACCTTTAGCTACAGACCTTAGACAGTATTTTTGTGAAAATTCTTACGCATCGTGGAGGAAGGGACGCTCCAGATACTCAAGTCTACAAGGAGTCATATGAACTCCAGTTTTAAATCCGTTGACATCTGCTGCATCTGCCATCTTTTTGGCTAGAAGATTCTTCTATCTTACAGCTTAGACCTTTAGCTACAGACCTTAGACAGTATTTTTTATTATTTATTTGTGTCAGGGTGCTCTTCTAAAGAGTGTAAGACGATTGTATGTAGGTACTAGAGGTGGGCGCCGATATAAAATTGGCCGGCGGCGGCGCGCCGACTTTTTGACCTCGGCGGCGGCGGCGTCGGCGGCGTGACCTTGTTTGACCTTTGTTCATTAGGTTTTTTTTTTAATCTGCTTTTTTAGTATCTGTCGTCAAGACTAATAGGGTGATTTGCAGTTGGTTGGGGTTTGAGCCACTAAAGCAGTGGTTTACCCTAGTAAATTAGCTCTCTTGATCATAGATACTTTGATATTTGGATAGCGGGTTAGGCTGAGATCAGGTTCTCGTGCATTTCCTAAAGGCGAGCGTACCAATGTGACGATAAAAGTACCCTTAACACGTATTTTTGAGCTCTTTGGATGCACATAGTTAATGTTGGATTAGCTGACTGTCGGTGGAATATTATATTCAGTTCTGTTTTATTTATATTTATGGTCTTTCCATGTCATCCTACGGTCCAGGATTTTAATGCAGGTTGATTACAGCAATGTGTCGAGGTCTAGATTGGCCAGAGGATAAGTTTCACGTCTTAAATGATAATATGGTGAGACTTCGGGGCTTAATTACATGCGCTTCTTGGTCAGCCAAGCAGCTGACATTGCAAAAGTCTAGTCACTTTAAGATCACAGTTACATTTGAGGAATGCCGCAGCTTTCTGGTGTCTGGGCTACTTTACTAAAGCCCGGTCCGTGAGCACGTAGAATTTTGTACAATGACCCCTAGCTACCCATCCTTATCGCTCGCGCGTAATTATATTGCTGTCGCGACTGTGCGACTGGCACTCGCAGTGAGTGTGCGAACGCGATAGCAATATAATTACGCGCGAGCGATAAGGATATTAAGGATGGGTAGCTAGGGGTCATTGGACAAAATTCTACGTGCTTACGGACCAGACTATAGTAGATGTTATAGAGTATCGGACCAAGTACAGAGTCCTGGGGTACTCCAGCTCTGCAGCTAAAAAGAGAAGATTTTGTCACCGAGTTTGATTAAAAACTGTCTGTCACTGAGATAAGAATCCATCAGCAGGTAGTAGAAGTGTACTTTTTAATTTCATAGAGTAGTCCTTTATGATAAACCCAGCTGAAGCCGCAGCGAAAGCAGACGTACAGGATTCTTTCTTTTCCAAACATTGTACTGATTATGGTTGGTATGGTTTCTGCCAAAATTTATGGTCGGGTATACTATATTAAACGGGTCATACTTAGGCAAGGGAATAAACGAGCAAGAATGATCCTTTTCTATAATTTTAACAATACAAATGTCAGATTAATTGAGCGATAAGAGAATTCGTTAGGCGACTTGCCAGCCTTATGGATCATTTCCAAAGTTAAGAGACTTGCGAGGTTCTTCTCACTCAGTGTGATCATTGTCAAGACCATGGACTTTATGGTGATCAGATCAAATGCAAGTGCTTTACGAGGGTCCATTTTGGCTATTTCATTAGCTTAGCCATCACTCTTAGCGTTAGTTCTTTCGTTTCAGCCGAAAAACGTCCTGCGCCGCTCGCATCCAGGCACTTCCTGCGACCTTCCCCAAATCGTCGGTCCACCTAGTGGGAGGCCTGCCCACGCTACGTCTTCCGGCTCGTGGTCGCCACTCAAAAACTTTACTGCCCCAGCGGCCATTCTACGAGATATGTGCCCCGCCCACTGCCACTTGATTTTAGCGATTCTGTGGGCTATGTCAGTCACTTTGTCCTCCTGCGTCTTTCGTCCTCAATTAGCGTAGTAGGAATCAATCTTCTACTTTGAACTTGAGGAGGGGAAGCGGAAACATGGCGGTCAAATCCTCAGATAGTCAAGTACAAAGATATCCAGAAGCAGCATACGAAAAGATGCAAAATGAGCCCTTTCAAATCACAATAGGAAGGTTTGGCAGCACAGCACCTAGAATGGCGGGAGATTGTGTTGTGTAGAGGTGAGTCCGCGAATTCAACGAGCATCGCATAACTGAACTCGACGCAAAACGCGATGATGTAAATCCCGTCCATCTGCCGCCATTCACTATAATTATGTTGGCGGCGGGTAATTACTCTCAATGTGCGAGGAGTTTATGTAAGCCATCTTCGGGCTATGTAAGCCATCTTCGGGCGCACGAGCGCCGCTAAGACCGCTAAGTCGAAGTGGTCACCATGACCGAAATCGGTCGGATGAATCATCATCATCAGTAAGAATCAAAGGCAGGCATAGCTGCAAGTCTCGGATCAAGTCCAATGCTTGATCTTATTTTTTTGATTGAATTGTGGATTTTTTGGATTATCCGTGTCAATGGGTTTAAATAAACCGGCTTTTCATGTAGCAAAGGTCTGATATTTTTCTTGTCAGTTCGCACTCATGTATTACCGGACCTAATAAGCGGAGAACACTTTGAGGGAGGTACTTTGTTGCCTTCCAGAGGTTGTGGTTCCCATTTGCATTCCGAGACATATTTTCCAATCTCTGTGTGAGTGATTAGCTTAAAGTATAGTCCAATAGTGTGGGTTATCTGCCAGACGAAGGCGGGTATTATTTTCTTGACAGCAAGAGGTACCGCGCCTCTCGCGATCAATTATTTACTAGACCAAGCAGTAACTTGAATAATGTACTTGATTAACTGTTAGTATATTAAGTTATTCAATCAATTATTAGTATATCAACGGCATTAAGTTCGCCTTGTGTACCAATTTATATGGCATTAAAGAATAAATATTATAGTTAGTTCTTCTGTTATATGGTTTACTGATGGGTCAAAAATGGGCCCTAACGTAGGCTTTGGCGTGTATGGAGAGCAGCCGAAGCTTAGGCTATCTCTAAGCCTGGGTAAATTTGCCTCTATCTTTCAGAAGTCTACGCCATTATTGAATGTGCGGAAGCTAACCTGCGAAAAAATTATGCCAACCACATAATTTACATTAACTCAGACAGTCAGGCCACGCTGATGGCCTTAAACTCCAACTTAATCACCTCAAAGTTGGTAGAAAACTGCATGAGTCGACTGAATACCCTAGGAAAACGTAACAGAGTAACGCTGAGATGGGTTCCAGGTCACGCGAGAATCGTGGACAGTGAAAATGCCGACGAACTGGCCAGAGCGGGAGCGGAGGGAACACAATATGGTCCAGAACTCTTTTGTGGCATTCCCAAAAGTCTCGCTCGAATGACCCTGGAGAACATCTATTTAAAGAAATCCTTTAAGGCATGGTCAGACACGCTAGGATTTACTCATTCCAAAGCTCTTATAAAAGCCTATGACCGAAAATGCTCTAAGCAGATCATAGGACTGAGTAGGATCAAAATGCGCATCTTAGTTCGAGCCTTCACTGGACACAGCAGCTTAAACAAGCACTTGTCCACTATGGGACTGTCCGAATCAAGAACGTGCAGGATGTGCCAAGAGGCAGATGAAACGCCACTACACATTCTCACGGACTGCGGACCTTTGATGCGCAAGCGGAGCTTATTATACCTGGGCAAACACATCCTAAGCCCACAAGATGTAAAACATATCGCCCCCCAAAAGATACTGCAATTCATAATGCAGGACTCGGAGGCGAACTGTAAGGAAAATAGCGGCGATCACAATAGATCGGTACCGGTCGCAGTGTTACTAGGACTTTATTGAACTAGAATAGCCGCTCAACTCAATAAAAAAGTAGTTCTTCTGCGTTTGAAACACAAATTAGTACAGTATAGGTGAGGAATAAATTTCAAATAGTTTGTACAGTATCAGTATCGGCGCGCCGACAGCTGGTCGTCGGCGGCGGCGGCGTGAAAAAATTCGCGGCGGCGGCGGCGCGCCGGCGTGGCGCCCACCTCTAGTAGGTACTATTAAAATGTAATTTTAACTCATTGGTTTTGTCTCATATTTGAGGAATGTACTATGTATCATGAGTAGAGTCTTCGTTTAAAAGGATGCGAACGATTTAAATTTCAATAGGTAGACAACCTAGTAGGAGGCCTGCCCACGCTACGTCTTCCAGCCCGTGGTCGCCACTCGAGAACTTTCCTGCCCCAACAGCCATCGTCTCTACGAGCTATGTGCCCCGCCCACTGCCACTTGATTTTAGCAATTCTGCGAGCTATGTCGGTTACTTTGGTTCTCCTGCGGATCTCCTCATTTCTGATTCGATCACGCAGGGAAACTCCGAGCATAGCCCGCTCCATCGCCCTACTAGGTGGACCGACGATCTGGTAAAGGTCGCGGGAAGAGCCTGGATGCGGGCAGCGCAGGACCGTTCATTGTGGAAAACCTTGGGGGAGGCCTTTGTCCAGCAGTGGACGTCATTTGGCTGAAACGAGGTAGACAAAATTGATAATTTTTAATTATCAAAAATTTAAGCTTTCTCCAGTAACACTGATATTATTATACTGTGACTCATCAAAGTCATCATTGTCAAAAATATTGACAAAGCGCGAACTGTCACGGCCAAAAAACTGACACGCGTCCGTCCTCCGTAAGCGCCACCGCGCGACTGATTGAGATTGTCCAAGCCGTCATGGACGATTTTTTTCCACATTTTTTAACATAGTAACTAAATAAGACGCAATATAAAAATTTCATCCGTTAAAAGCCCTCAAGTTATTTCTGAACTTTAGTTTAGTAAAAGATTCAGAATCTCAAATCGCTTATTTTAAAAATAAAACCATAAATAGAAAACGAATAGAGGTAACTTTGGGAATTTATTCTATCGAGTCAACTTCATCAAATCGTGTTTCCATCCGTTAATAGCCCTAGAAAATATCCTCAACTATGCCCAATAAAAATCGTAGCCTTTAATTTTACTGTTTAGTACCTCAAAAATGAAAAATGAAAACCTCATTTTCGCCATTTTATCTGCTACCCGGCCTATTAACAGGACGTCCACTGACCGGTTGGTAGTAACCTGAAGTGACAATGGGCAAGTCACATACACAGGACCGCTAAGAGTCCGCAAGGTCAGTTAGAAAATCTTCAATATCTTCAAAAGTACCTAGCTGCCTGGCAGACGATCATATAAAGCGTTTCAGGATTTAGGCCGCTATAGTCTGGTCTGCGAGCACGTAGAATTTTGTCCAATGACCCCAAGCTACCCATCCTTATCGCTCGCGCGTAATTATGTTGCTATCGCGCTCGCACCCTCACTGCGGGCGCCCGTCGCACAGTCGCGACAGCAATATAATTACGCGCGAGCGATAAGGATGGGTAGCTTGAGGTCATTGGACAAAATTCTACGTGCGCACAGACCGGGCTTTACCAACCTTTCAATAACATGGAATTTCCTCCTGTGAAAAATTACAGAGGTTCGTCCACCAAAAGTCAAAACTAAATGAAATAATTATGATGTTAATTCTGTATGCTAGCAACTCACCGTATCCATAGTCCTCGTAGATGATCCCCATCCTAGTCCAGTTAAGATACGCGGTCAAGTCCAGGAAGGCTCGGTCCATCACCTCCCGAGGCGGGTGGAGGTTTATCGTGAAGCCTGAGTGGTCGTCAGCTGGAACAGTATTATCAACACAGTTAGGATAATAATATGATGTTCTGAGCTTATGAAAGAGTAATGAACCAAGTGTCTTAAAAATTGACGAACTTAGTGCCTGATCAAGAGACGAATGAAGTGTCTAAGAAGAGATCCGAGTGCCTTATCTAATGACGAAACGAGTGTCAAACGAAGAGCAGAGAGCTGAGCGAGTAGCAAAACGAGTGTCTGATGAGGCTAAAAGGTTGTTAAACCAAGAGTGTTATAGACCAACGAAGTAAGCGTCTAAAAGACCATGAACCAAATATCTTAAAGACAAAATAAATGAACCAAGTGTCTAAACGATCAAAGTACCTACCTAGTGTTTAAAAGAACAAGGAACTGAGCGTCTGATCAAGGGACTCTCCAATTGCTTGGTGAAGGGACTCCAGCCGTTCGTCTCTCTGAAGTAGAAAGCTTCTGATCAAGATGCTCAAGGGACTCTCCCATCGTTTGCGACTGTCTGAAGCAGACCAAGTCTCTGATACTTGATCAGAGACTTGGTCTGCTTAGACTTAGTCTTATCTACACTGACCCTGGTCTTGGGTGCGCGGCGCTGCGACCAGATGCGGCACGTGCATGGAGCGGCACACCGCGCCGAGGGCGGCGCCCGGCAGCGGCCCGCAGCTGCTGAACACGGCCACGGCTCCCGACGGCTGGCGCGGCTGATGGCAAGTGGCCGATGCGTGAGGAGCCGAGCGCCTTATACATGAGGAGCCGAGTGGCTTATACATAGAGGAGCCGAGTGTTTTATACAACGAAGATTTGAGTGTCTTAACTAATGAAGAACTGACTGTCTAAAAGACCGAGTGTCTAAAAGACCAACCAAGTGTCTAATAGAGTGTCTAAGAGATCCGAGTGCCTTACCTAATGACGCCCCAAGTGTCTTCAAACGACGAACGAGCGTCTAAGCGAGTAGCAAAACGAGTGTCTGATGAGGCTAAAAGGTTGTTAAATCAAGTGTGTTATAGACCAACGAACTGAGCGTCTAAAAGAGCATCAACCAAGTGTCTAAAAGACCAATGGACTAAGTGTCTAAAAGACCAAAATACTAAGTGTCTAAAAGACCAATGTACCAAGTGTCTATTAAAACGACGAACCAAGTGTCTAAAAAACTAAGGAACTGAGCGTCTGATCAAGGGACTCTCCAATTGCTTGGTCAAGGAACTCCAGCCGTTTGCTCAAGGGTCTCTCTGAAGCAGACCAAGTCTCTGATCAAGTGGCCTAGACTTAGACTTGTCTACACTGACCCTGGTCGACTCTCTGAGACGAACCAAGCGCCGGGTGGAGGAGTCTCTGAGACGAACCAAGCGTCTTTTACAGATACTCAGTATTATACTGACCCTGGTAGACGGTGCGTCTGGAATAGAGACGAATCAAGCGTCTGCTCTAACGACGAACCAAGCGTGTAACCATGGGACTCTCTGAGATGAACCAAACACCTAATGAAGCGACTCTCTGAGACGTACCAAGTGTCTAATTAAGCGACTATCTAAGACGATTAAAACGTCAATTCAAGGGACTCTTTGGGAAGAACCAGACCTCTAATGAAGCCCCCTAGTCTACACGTACCCTGGTCGTGGGTCCCTGGCGCTGCGACCAGATGCGGCACGTGCATGGAGCGGCACACCGCGCCGAGGGCCGCGCCGGGCAGCGGCCCGCAGCTACTGAACACGGCCACGGCTCCCGTCTTGATCTGGGTGCAGGCTGGAAAGAATAAAGGTAGGTTATATTATTAAAGTCTGCAATAACAAACAGGCCGGCAATACACGGACAGCTCAAGAAGTTAGTCAGTGATCAACATACACGGACCGCTCTTGCAGTCAAGAGTCAACAGCTTGAAGCTGCCAGTGATAACTGCTCGAGCAGTTGGTATTAACTGCTCAACAAATCACAAGCGCGCGCGCCGTGGAATGAAGAAAGTGGGCGGAGGTCACTGCGCGAGAGCTGTCGACAGCTCGAGCAGTCAGTGTATGGCTGGCGACTGCTTGACCGCACGATGAAAATTCACCGTGCTGTCGACCGCCCGAATCAGTTACAACTGCTCGAGCGGTTCGTGTATGTGCGTCCATAGAACTCTGCAGTTCACTATGCAGTCGCAGCTTGAAGCTGTCGACCCTGACTGCTTCAAGCGGTCCGTGTATTGCCGGCCAAAGAAGATAGGTATATTGTAAAAACCTGCGAGCGGGCTGGAAGGAATAAAGGTAGGTTGAAAAATAATAAAGACTGCAATGAATTTTGAACTCTATGTCATGGATTTACTACGCTGGATGTGTTCTGCGGTCATTTATTTATTTAACTAACACTTTAACCTGAAGCACAGAATAAGTACTCCTAGAATCCTAAGCATCCCACTTTTAACATCAGGTGCGATTGTGGTCAAATACCTGCCTTGTTAAGCATAAAAAAAAGTAATAGTACCAAGGTACCTTAAGACAGTTCACAAAACGCATCCAGTTTGATAAAACCTTTAAGTTACATAAAAAATTAAAACCTTCGCCAAATAGCGCGCTACACTAAAGTGCTAACCTGACGTCGCGCTTTATTTATGAAAATGTAAAATCTATACCTTTTTGAATATAATGTTTGAGGATTCTCTAACTACCGATTCCTCCCCTCCCTTTGGAAATTCTTTCATGTAGAATGCGTGTATTATTTCTCATTATTTTCCAATAAAACTTCTTTCACATTATTCACAACAAAACGTGAAAACCCGTCAACAACACACAAAACTGTATTTAAGCTAAAGAACACAATAACCGCGGTATTATTCGCAATAAAAAAGCCTGAAAGAGGTCAAGCCTCCGCCTGAAAGCAATATGGCCACCGGAAGAGGCCACTACAAGGACCCTCGGCGCGGAAGCTAAATTTAAACTGGTTTTTATGCAGAACGGCGCAAATTGGGGCTTTAAGTTTTGAGACGTAGCCATTTTTATTTTATAGTTTGGCTTTTGTGTGTTTTTGGCACTATGATTATGAGTGATTTCATCTCAAATTTAACGGAAAATATCTCGGTCCATAAACGAAATAGAATACCGGGGCCTGTTTATTTACTACGATGTCTTATGTGTTGTTTGTTTAATACTAGCTTTCAGCCCGCGGCTTCGCCCGCGTGGAATTTTTAGCTTTTTTATACATATAACCTATGACACTCAGCAATAATGTGACTTTCTATTGGTGAAAGAAGTTTTAAAATTGGTTCAGTAGATCCCGAGATTACTCCTTACAATTTAACAAATATACAAACACACAAACTTTACCTCTTCCTTTATAATATTAGTATAGAAGTGTACTATGTCCTTTAATGTGACGTATACATGTCACATTAAAGGACATAGTACACTTATCAATCTACCCGGAAAGGGATCGTAACCGTATCAACTCGAGGTGGTGGCTATTCTTTGTATGAAACTCCGTACAGCAACCCACACTTATCCGCACCATAACGTAAAGGCCTCGCCTCGCGACAGTTGTTCCCTTTCCGAGTTGATAAGTCTGCTATGACTTTTATAAGTCAGACTTATAAAGGTCATAAAATTTATTTTTCTTTATAATTCTTATATTATTATTTTTATTCTAGAAAAAATATTTTTCTTTATAGTTCCGCGCCAAAGGCGTAAAATGTGCTTACCTTTCTTATAAGTCCTAAACGAGTCTCTAGCCGGCGTGTACTGTATATCATACACCAGGGTACTGTTGGGCAGGAGACTTCTTTCCTTGTTGATCCGATACACCGCGTATTTGAAGGCAAGCTCCGCGCTGCCCCCGCGCGCTTCTTCCGTGAAAATCGCCCCTGGAAACGTCAAATGTGACAGTTAACACCATGAGTCACATATGACATATGACTCATGCCATGTTCATATGATTCGCTTTTATTAGCGACAATTCTGTACAGCAGCAGCTTACAACTTACAAGAATTCGCCCGTGGATCATTTATGTTCCACGTGATGCACACAATTTATGACTCTTACGGAAATCATTACAATGAGCGAAAATTCTCTACAACGGGAACTCTTAACCTAATAGGATTTAACATCTTTCGTTTCCCAAATTGTATATTGCTGGACCAAAAGCCTCCCTTATGAATTTTCACAACGAACAGTTCTCTGCTGCCCCAATCATCAATTCTACGAACAATGTATCCCGCTCACTAGGTACCACTTAAGTTCAGCAATTCTGCAAACCATGTCGGCTTCTTTGGTTCTCCTACGAAGTCTACTTTCATAGCACTTGTCATTGAGGTCAATTAAATCAATATGAAGCACATGACTCACCAATCTTAACGACCAGCGACAAAGGAGCAATAATTTCCTACAACTCCAGGTGTCAAATATAACTAAATAAAACCACATGCATCACATATGATCCATACGAATCACACATGACTGACATCTTAACGACCGGCGACAAAGAAACAATAATTTCCAACAGCTCCAGGTCCCAAATAACTAAAAAACCACATGGATCACATCCATGTGAAGCATATAAGCAGGAGAACCAAAGTAACCGACATAGCTCGCAAAATTGTAAAAATCAAGTGGCAGTGGGCGGGGCACATAGCTCGTAGAGACGATGGCCGTTGGGGCAGGAAAGTTCTCGAGTGGCGACCACGGGCTGGAAGACGTAGCGTGGGCAGGCCTCCTACTAGGTGGACCGACGATCTGGTAAGGGTCACGGGAAGAGCCTAGATGCGGGCAGCGCAGGACCGTTCATTGTAGAAAACCTTGGGGGAGGCCTTTGTCCAGCGGTGGACGTCATTTGGCTGAAAAGAACGAACGAACGAAGCACATATACAGGGTGTCCCAGAATGAGTGAATCAAACTGATAGGGGAGGTAGCTCTACTAATATGTACTATCCCTAAAAAATATGAAAAAAAATAAAGCGCAAGGACACAAAAAAAATTTTTTTTTTTTTTTTAAAGTTAAACTAAATCAGCTTTGTCTAAGTTTCTGGCTATAATTGCTGCGTTTGGAGTTTATTTGTACTTTTTTCTTACTTATATTAATTGTACATGATCGCTTCGTTTATCTGTAAACAAACTTTTGAAAATAATGAATAGATTTCGAGTTTAGAGCACTTTATTTTAAAAAAATCCGAACTCAAATTTTTTTTTCATATTTTTTAAGGATAGTCTCCCCTAGCAGTTTGATTCACCCATTCTGTGACACCCTGTATGACTCACCAATCTTAACGACCGGCGACAAAGCGGCGACAAGTTCCAGCAGCAGCAGCCACAACCAACGGGACATGTTGACGCAACATCACCCAGACTGCGCGTGCGCCTCTCGATCTGTAAAGACGAATGAGATAATAATTAACCCCCTTACTAATAAAAAGTTACACAGTTGTTGAACACTGTTTTAAAATGACATTTCCATACTAAACGTCACTTTAAAACACTGTTCAACGAGCGTGTAAGTTTTATTAGTAAGGGGGTAAGTCTTTATTGTGAATCACAGGTACAGGTGGAGATTCCACCTATGAGGAATTGACCGATCGATGTACTGATTAACTACCCGACTAAAGTATAGGCTGACAAAAGTTTAGGTCTGCACCTAGGCTTATTAAGTAGACCCTACACGTCCCAAATAATAGCTTGCTCTACCACCACTTCGGGACAACATACCGGCTGCGTGCTGAGAAGTGCCGGAAGAAAACTGAGTCACCTTTAGTATTTGGAATATGACAGTAGGTCTAAGGCAGTTACGTTTTTGACCGGTCCTTTATGGTATTTGACCATCGTGACCGGTCAGATTCGGTCAATTTACATATCTAATGAATTTAATTAGTCTATACAAATAAAGATAATTTTGATTTTGATTTTTGAAAGGTTGAGGCCTTCCAGTAAGGTCCTAGCAGACTTATCAACTCGGAAAAAAATCAAGAGCAAGACCGTATCGCCTTTCGCGAGCTGTCATCGCTTTTCGCGCGATGTCAACCGAGACATTTACATTATAAAAACTCATTTATTTCTGCAAATAGGCTTTAAAAAAGCACTTTTACACGTCCCAGTATTAACCCTACCACTGCTCCAGGACAATAAATGGGCCAGTGCTGAGAAGAAGCAGCGCAAGAAACTCAGTCACTATTGTCAGCATTACGGTGCGGATACCCAAAGTGTTGCAGTATGAAGTTTCATACAAAGTTACGAGCCCTTTCCAGGTTGATAAATGTGCTACATCCATAAAGTAGCTTATATTAGAAGACATTTTAATCATATAAAATACTTAATATTTAACAGCAGCAAAATATTTTATGCGATTTATTAATCCATCTAGGCTATTAATAAATAATTAGGTAAAAAATACCATTTATTTCTTACCGAACATTTTTGTACTCAAAGTGCTATTTTTCCAAGGCATTTATTCCCAAAGGATGTACGAGGAAATAGGGAATTCTCAGGAAGAATTGTTTTTGCTCGTTAATGTCTAATAGAGATAGAAAGGCACCTACGATAAAAAAGAACTCGTTTATGTACACTCAGCGTCATATAGTTCGTGACAGCCTGTAGCCAAAACGTTCGCAACTTTTTTTGGCCACTTTTGGTGTCCCAAAATACACTCGACATCAAATAAATCGACCCTCCCGCGACGCGAACTTTAAAGATTTTCTTCTGACACAATCATGGTACCCCAACAATATTGGTGTTATTTGAAAGCCCAATAAATATCCTTAAAGAAAAACACATTTCATTTCTTAATAAATGATTAACATATACCTACCATAAATGTGACTTGAAAAAAGACCTCACTTTGGGCTCACCTCTGGGATCCATCAGACCAATTTTTATGGTTATAAAACCAAATAATGATCTCACGTGTCCTCTTTAATCAAGATTAATCCCAACTTAACAGTTATAGCCACAAAAGTTGGCTCAAGCGTAGGTAACTACCATTTTTTTAAGAAGTGACTGGATACTTCTACAGACACATTAAAATTTTTGGGGTAAAAACCTTTCCTTTAATGAAATGAAGTTTAGAACTAGGCTTTTAAATTTTATTTATTTTATTTTATTTATTTGGTTCACCAACAGTTAATTACACCAATACAATTGTATAAATCTTAAGAAGAATAGGTAGGTACATGTTCAATGTATTAACTTATTACAGGCAAACACAGCATGCATTTAACGTGAAGACTAATATTATACATTATATTATAATGATAGGTATAAATCAATCCAACAGACATGTGATAAGTTTTAGCAGAAACAAAGTTGTACAGATTTTTTAAGTACATTAATTAAGCAAGTAAGTATCTAGAGAATTTTATTTTCATGAAGACGTGTTTTCCGCAGAGCTGGGACCGGACCAAATGGTGCCAATATTGGTGGGAAGTGGGGATGCATACGTTTGAAATTGCTTGTCGCGGGAGGGTCGATTTATTTGATGTCGAGTGTATTTGACGCTGACTGTAGTTGTAGTTGTAGGTATAGGTAGATCGTTTTATCCATGAAGACGCGCCCCACCATTCTTCCGCTAATGTTTTGAGTGTTATCGGTACACGTTAAATTATCCATGAGTGCACACGCACACTACAATAATGATTGCTTGCTCGGATCAAACTCCCAGGACTCCCCGATCAAAAATTGGTGGGGCGCGTCTTCGTGGATGAAACGATCTAACTATAATACTTCTAGTTACACAGAGCACAAAACACAGGGTGTGTTGACAGATATTCAATAGCCAATGTTTGTTACAGTTAACTTAAAACTCATAATCGGTCATAACCACTTTTGACGGCAAAAATCAGTTAAGTGTTTTTTATTAAAATTCTTAGCGATTAGAGTCGCTTCTCAAACTAAATTAGAAGCGAACGGCAAGCGAAAGGTCGTGGGTTCGATACCCGCGCTAGGCAGTTCGATTTTTTCAAGTTATTTTAAAAATTGGTTTTGAATTATCATTCATATCATCACCCGTCAAAACTGGGTTTGACCAAGGGCGTTAGTCAAAAACACTTTTTTGACAGCGAAGTCAGTCTAACAAACTAGTAATCTTTCAATTACATAAACATTACATAAATAAATAAATTATTTTTTTAATTGTAAGGATTTTATAAAGACTGAAAGATTATATTTTGTGGATAATGATTCTGTTTTTCCAACGCTTTGAATTATCCCCACTGATTGTTTTCCAATCTTTGATAAGGAAAGAATGGAATAATTCCAGACGCTCTGGAATCCAATTGGAATTCTTGGGGCGGCATTTCTTCCATTATAATACGTTTTAAACAAAAGTTAAATGACTAATAATTCTTTCTCGCTTTTGTGTTGGGCCATGGACGGAGAGTGCTAGTGATGGGATGATTATAAACTAATTTTTATCGATATTTTTAATGAGCCTGTGTGTGGTCAAACTTCTTTTACTTAATCGGTAATTTACGATTCATCATCATCATTTCAGCTATAGGACGTCCACTGCTGAACATAGGCCTCCCCCGATTGCCGGTTGGTGGCGGCCTGCAACCAGCGTCTTCCTGCTACCTTTACTTATTGAGGTCGTCGGTCCACCTTGGCCTCTACTCCAGAACCTTGCTGCCTCATCGGCCGTCTGTTACGATGGAGTTACGAGTTTACGATTATTTCAGACAAAATAAGTCAAACTTAAACGTAAAATGGTACCAAACATTACAATTTCTATCTATGCAACGCCATTTCAACAACAGTTGGTGATTTAACAAATCGCTGACCTGGAGCAGGTTCGAAATAATAAAGGCTAGAATTGTAATAAGTATTTCTGCCATTCACACCTTCTCAGGCGAATCGAGGACGGCAATATTAAAGTTTGTACAGTTGTACAATAAAAAGCTGTAAGATTACAGTAGTAAGATTTTTCTCGTGGCTTCGCTCGCGAGATTATCGATCTTTCTGATAAAAACTATTATATTCTGGAGTCTTTCTCTTTGTCAAATTATGTGAAAACTGCATGAAAATCTGTTCAGTCGTCTTTGAGTTCATCGCAAGCATACGGTGAAGTAGAGAAGATACAATAATATTAGGTACTTTCGATATTTTTATCTTCCCCCATCTCTACGCTGCGACATTTATATCGAATGCAAATTTATTTGAGGAATTCGAGGCAATTCGCCTCAAAAGTTTTATATTGAATTAGTTAAGGAAACACCCGAAATGAATTTTGTGAAGAAATTGAAAAGTCAACTGGTGTCTGGCTTAATGAACCGATGGTTTTCCATCACATATCGGTGGAATTGCATAAAGCAATCGATAACATTTGACAGTTCTTAACGTACGATTATTCCGTCAAACGCTTTGCTTTTAACTGACTTTATCGTACGTTATGAACTGTCAAATGATTACGATTTCTTTAATCAATAATTCTTTACAAAACTAAAATTTTCATACAATTTTTAAACGGCGTTTGATGTAAACTCACACTCGCCCCACAGTACATTGAATACTCGTAGTTATCACTTACTCCTAGGAAATAAAAATACAGCAAATCAGGTGCTCTCTTTTACTCGTACGAAAACTCTACAATCTTCTTAAATAGAATTTGGCGAAATTCGTAAGAAGCAAGTAATCTGCAGGCAATTTTGCCGAGTTTTTTGCATAACAACTTTTATGGAAGTTTGTAACTTGAAAACTTTTCCTTTAGGCGTGACAAACAAACAAATACCACGAATATTATGATTGGGACCATGGCTGTGAGGTAAATAAAGTAAATTGGTCGTCGGTCCACCTTGTAAACGTTCACGCTGCGTTTTCCGGTACGCGGCCTCCATTCCAGAACCTTGCTGCCCCATCGGCATCATCATTAATAATTGCAAGTTTAGAATATTATTTGTCCACTTGAATTTAATTTTATTCGACACTCGCTTAATGTGCAAGCCATTACAAAAAAAGCAGTTCATACGCTGAAAGTAGGCACTTCTAAAATCCTCAGGAGAATTCGGTGTCGAAATACGTTAAGTTTCACACTTACGTAGAAACTTCTCATAACAAAGTTCTTAAAAGGTTTGTTTACCAACGGTTGTCATTTTGGTTAGCCGAGTTTGGCTGTGTACAGCTTCACTATTGAGATGTTGATAAAACTAGATAAAGAATCTACAGTATCGATAGAAAAGTATTGATCGCTTGGTGTCACTAGCCAAAAACACGTGTAAGTAAAGTTTGTTGTATATGTCAACGTGAAATTGTGAACTCTGTCAGTTTATAATATAACGCGTTAGATTGTAAACTAACAGTGGGTTAGGTTAGGTTAGATTGTAATTTTGCCTCGGGTAGCGGACGCGGGGGCGTCCGCTTCCCACTAAGAGGCACGATGGTGTGTAATGCGTTCTACGCATCATCGGGACAACAAGCCGGAGGATACCCTCCTTCGGCGCTGGAGGCAGGGGCATTATGCCCTCTCCAGATCGGGTGAGACCGTGTGTCGGTCTAGTCAGTGAAGGGCCGTGGATGCTGATGGCGCTGGCGCTGACCCGTGGCCCCGAACTCATGGCTCCCGAGAACGCCGCTGGTTTTTAGTGGGTATGCCCCAATCGGGGAAGGTTAGATTGTAATTTAACTGTGTCAGATTATAATCTGACGGAATCCACAATTTTACGGTGACATAATTATATAATTTGATGGACCGACACTTCTCCGCTCTGCTCCGCCTTGGAAACCGGGCCTTAACGCTGATGTCAAATCACCTGTCATCCGCTTTTCAATGGAGGGAAGTCGAACCTTAACTTCGAACTCCTCCTATGTTCTTCTGATCAATTTCGTTGCGGGTCCAATGACAGTTTAACTTTCCCCCGGGACAAACTTGACCTTTACTGGTTGGGTTATGGCGGTCAAGCTGTAGATCCTGGCTACACAGGAGTTGCAGCGGTGGGAACGAGAGGTTGGAATAGTCCCGTTTGATGTCAAATCTATTGTTTGTATGTACACGAACATTGTAACTTCGTAAAATCGGTCGTACCGAAGCCATCTAAACGCGTGTTGAGTTACAAAAACTTGGCCATAGGTTAAAAATACCCTCTTTTTAGGGTGTCAAATGTCAAACGGGATCTTGTTCGGAGCTTTAAAACCATTATTGATTCTGTGGATCGATGGGTTTATGTTTTAACTAGCGGCCGCCCGCGACTTCGTACCTACGCGAGGATCCCGTTTTACCCCTTTAGGAGTGAAGTTTCGTAAAATCCATTCTTAGTGAGCACCTACGTTCTAAAAGAAACTCCCATGCAAAATTTGAGACTCCTAGCAGTTGTAGTTTCTGAGATTTCGTGATGAGTGAGTGTGTCAGTCAGTCAATCAGTCAGTGACCCTTCACTTTTAATATAGATTTGATATTAAAGTTCTAAAGTTCTGTGCCGTGTGGTGACGGCAGAGTAGAATACATTTATCACCAACCCATACTCCTCCCGCGGGTGTTGTAAGAGGCGACTTAGGGACTACACATCAAACAGAGAACGGGCAGCAGCGCTCTCTGACAAACATCAATCTTATAAACTGCGATCTCCAACCCGCCTGCCAAGCGTGGAGATTATGACAAAGCCCTCCACTATAGTGAAGGAGGCTCATAGTCCAGCAGTGGACTGTAAAGGGCTGTTGATGATTAAAGTTCTAGCATTTTTTAACTAAGTCAGTGCCTGAGGTTACCGGAGCGGCACGGGAGGGTGTTTTTGTGACGGTCAAACGTCAGCGAGACTTCAGATGTATGCTCTGTCACCTCATAATGTCAATGTCACCGCTCCCGTGCCGCTCCCATACCTCAGGCACTGACTGAGTCAAGCTCTACATATTATACCTAACTAGCGGCCGCCCTTAGGGGGGGAGTTTCGTAAAATCCTTTCTTAGCGGATGCCTACGTCATAACATCTACCTGCATGCCAAATTTCATCCCGATCCGTCCAGTGGTTTGGGCTGTGCGTTGATAGATCACTATGTTAGTCAGTCAGTCAGTCACCTTTGAGATATAATTAGATAACTTCAACTTGTTATCTGCAGTTCTAACTTGTCATTTAGCAAAAGGATTGTCTGTATCCTATAGGTAGTATTACGAGTATTTAATACTTAACGTCTTATTTCCTTTCAAAGAAACCGACAAACATCTTAATCTTTTCCCAATAAACCTTTACCAAACAAACTTCGAAGGAAATCACTTGAAAAATTCAAGACGAAAAACAAAGAGATTCGAACTTAGCAGCTTTCCTCGAGTGCCCTCGGAAGCGATCGCGGGTGAAAACCATTGAGTGTTCGACGAGCGAGCGAAACGGAGCGTAATAGCGTTATTATTAGGGTTCCGTACCCAAACGGGACCCTTAGTTACGGGACTATTCCCACCTCCCGTTCGTATCGGGACACTTGCGCGAAAGACACTAGCGCGAACGGACGTTAGCGCGAAAAGACAAGAGCGCGTACGTACGTTAGCACGAAAAGACATGAGCGCGAAAGACACTAGCGTGAAAGACATTTGCGCAAAAGAAACTAGCGCGAAAGACATTTGCGCGAAAAGATATGAGCACGATTTTCTGCACCGCGGTGTCCAGATTTTTTTCCCTTTCTAGACCCCCCCGTCGATTAAGTTGAATATTGTGTAAGTGTACCAGAATCCCACCGCTGCAACTCCTGTGTAGCCAGGATCTACAGCTTGACCGCCAATAAAACCCCAACCAACGTTCAACGGGACCCTATTAAGTAAGCTAGTTTAATAATAATAGCACATTGAAGGTGGGCCTACCCAGTTGCCGGAAGAAACATATTTAAAAATGCAATTCAGCGACTTGGCCCGTACCTAAACCGAGCTAAAATTCAAATGTTCAAATTAAAATATACTGGTCATCACAAAAATCGGCCCACCTACGTTTTACAGGAAAACTCGTTTCAATCATGGTGCCCCAACAATATTGGTGTTATTTGAAAGCCCAATAAATATCCATATAAGAAAAACACATTTAATTTCCTAATAAACGATTAACATAAACGCGATGTACAATAAATGTGACTTGAAAAAAGACCTCACTTTGGGCTCACCTCTGGGATCAATTAGACCAATTTTTATGGTTATAAAACCAAATAATGATCTCACGTGTCCTCTTTAACAGATGGATAGCGATTAATCCCAACTTAACAGTTTTATAGCTATAAAAGTTGGCTCAAGCGTAACTACCTATTTTTTGAAGAAGTGCCTCTGGATTCTTCTACAGACACATTTTTGGGGTAAAAACCTTTCCTTTAATGAAATGAAGTTTAGAACTAGGCTTTTAAATGGTGTCAATATTAGTGGGAAGTGGGGATGCGTACGTTTGAAAGTGCTTGACGCGGCAGGGTCGATTTTTGTGATGACCAGTGTAGTTTATTCAGTACATAGGCCCTTTCCAGGGCACTTATACTCGTCCCAAATATAGCTTGCCCTACCACCACTTCGGGACAACATATGGGCTGGGCTGAGAAGAAGTGGCGGAAGGAAGAAACTCGGTCACCATCGTCAGCCTCTTTTGGCCGAAGTCGCTAGAAGACTCGTAAACGGTGACCAATATCGGATAAATAGCTGTGCCCGCGACTTCAAAGTCAAAGTCAAAATTTCTTTATTTGTTTAGGCTAATTAAATAGTTCTTACAAATCGTCATTTTGCTCTTAAGGAGCCTCTACATGTCTCATAATCTTTTTACCCTACCAGCGCTTCGAGACCAACATTTGGCAAGTGCTGAGAAGAAGCGCCGCAACAAACTTCGTACGCGTGTAAACCCGTTTTCGCACCATTTTTCATTATTGCTCTGCTCCTATTGATCGTAGCGTGATGTTGTATAGCCTATAGCCTTCCTCGATAAATGGGCTATCTAACACTGAAAGAATTTTTCAAATCGGACCAGTAGTTCCGGTGATTAGCGCGTTCAAGTAAACAAACAAACAAACTCTTCAGCATTATAATATTAGTACCTAGCTATGTACATACCTAATAAACATTTAAGTAACCTACTTAATACCAAGAACAGTACAAACAGATAACGTTCATGGACACAAAATATGAGTATGTTTGCATTGTGCCCCTCCGATCCTATAAACTTGAGAAATTATTGGAGGACTTTGTTTAACTTCCATCCTTTATTTAATCCGTTAAGATTCTGCTTATTTACGAAGCTTTTTTTTATCATCTATCTATACTAATCTATAGGTACCTATTTATAATGTTTAAGATTTTAACCGTTGACCTATACATAAGTTAAGCTTTGCTTAGTTTGCGACTACGGTACTTACTTTACGAGATCGAATCAGAAATGAGGAGATCCGTAAACGAACTAAAGTCGCTGACATAGCCCGACGGATTAGCAAGCTGACTGAAGTGGCATTGGGCAGGGCACATAGTAGGTACGCAGAACTGACGGCCGATGGGGCAGCAAGGTTCTGGAGTGGAGGCCGCGTACCGGAAAATGCAGCGTGGGACGTCCACCTACAAGGTGGACCGACAACATCATAAAGGTAACAGGAAGGCAGAATATGCTGTGACTGATCTTATAAAGGTTACAATTTTTCACTTCTTCTTCTTCTTCTTTGGTTTATGGCGATGAACTTGCGTTTTTTCGCCACTGAGGGCACACTATTCCGCCAATGTCACGTGCGCAGCTTTTACACAGTGGTTGTTGTTATAAAAATAGAAAATTTTGTAGCTGCAATCTAAGCAAACTTATATACCTAAAACAAACAGACATCACAAATAAGACAACACAATACGTGAAAATAAAATATAAAAAGAACAAACAATTATGGGAGACAAAAAAAGGGATGTTGTTGTTGCAGTGCAGGTGACAAATTAGGGAAAAAAAAAAAGTTACTTGTCACTCAGAGGGATAATTTAAAAACGTTTGCCAAACAGTACCATTCACCTACAAATTAATTTTGTTTGAGTTAATGAATTTAACAAGGGATTTTAAAGTGGAAGGGTTATTACAATTAAGGACACACTTAATGTTAGTAGGGAGTGGGAATTTTTTGGGAAGAAAATCAAACAAGGAAGAGCCAATTTTCGGACAATTGAAAAATATGTGGTTGGTTGATCCCTCGTCTAAGCCGCACTCACATAGGGAATTATCTTTAATCCGCATTTTTGCAAGGTGAACCGGGGTACAAGCATGACCAAGACGCAAGCGACAGATAATGGAAACAGTCCTTTTAGATAAGTGGTGATATTTAAAGAACCAGGGTCTTGTGGGAATGCTCTGTTGGATGTCTGCATAATATCTACCAGCCAATCGTTTAGACTTTTCCCAGTGAGTATTCCACGATTTGTAAAGGTGACTGCGTGGCAGGGAGGAAGCGTCATGCGCATATAACTTGTAATGTTCCAACGAGCCAGTGGTTATAGCAATTTTGGCGGATGAGTCTACTGTTTCATTACCAGGAATTCCTCGATGACTTGGGATCCAGGCCAAAACGACTTTTAAATTCAGCTGATTACACTGATATAGGGCTTCTCGAATTTTGAAAATTATTGGAAATTTGGATTTGGATTTGAAGGGATTGGCTAAAATGGATTGAAGACAGCTTAGAGAATCGGTGAAAATCAGAGTGTTATTGAGTTGATGAGAGATTATATAGCGAATAGCTTCAAGTATAGCAACAGATTCTCCGGTGAACACTGATGTAACAGGAGGACACTTAAAATTCAATGTTATTTTGTATGCTGGGATCCATACTGCAGCACCTGTGCATCCACCTTCGTCCAGCTTAGAAGCATCAGTATATATCTTGAGCCAGCCTTGCCAGTGTTCGGAGACAATATTGATAAATTCTTGGCCTGCAGAACATGAATCTTTCGTTATACCAAAGTTTAAAATAATGGGGGGATGGTAAAGTAGTGATTCAAAGCTGTTGGAGAAAAGGGGATTCAATGTAATTTTTTCAATTGGAGTGGGGAGACGGTTAAATTTCTGGTAACTTAACAAGATACATGGCAAACTCCGGGAGGGGTCGTTGTTGATCAGTGAAGAGAGGAGGATTAATTTGTCATTTAATGGGTGAGTTGAATTTTGAGAAACTTTTAAATAAAATCTGTCACTGAGGTATTGTCTACGCAAATAGAGGGGAGGTTCCACGCTTTCAACCTGTAAACCGTTGATAGGCGAGGATTTCATAGCTCCCAGTATTATGCGAAGACATTTAGATTGGGTTTTAGTAATTTTATCGAGGACGGATTTGTTACAAGGGTCTAACAGAAATGAAGCATAGTCAAAATGGCTACGAACGATAGCATTATATAGTAGCTTTTGGGAATAAGGATGAGCACCCCACCAGGCACCCGAGAGGGCTCGGAGAATATTTAACCCTTTTTCTGCCTTTCCAAGGATATAGTTGAAATGCGGGATACCTGACAACCGGGTGTCAAGAACTAATCCCAAAAATTTTACTTGATTGTTGCAGGGAATGCTATCGCCGTTCAATGATATATCTAAATTTGGAATGGAACGTTTTCTGGTGAAGACAACGCAACTACATTTTTGAACAGAAATTGAGAGTCCATGGTCTGTCATCCAAGAGTTAAGGTAATCTAATGCTGAGTTTAGACGAGAGCTTGCTTCGTTTATAGATTTGGAGGAGTAATACAGAGATATATCATCCGCGTACTGCAGTATGCTGCAGAAAGAGTCAACTGTTCTGTTTAGGTCGTATGTATAAACGCTATAGAGTAGGGGACTAAGCACAGACCCTTGAGGGAGGCCTTTCCATATTAAACGAGGAACAGAAGAGTCTTGACATCTCACCGTTATTGATCTAGACATCAATGTGTTACAGATGAGACGTACCAGTTTCTCCGGGATACTCAGCAAGTGCAATTTTTGCCTGAGCAATGGGAGCAAAACGTTATCATACGCGGAGGCTATGTCCAGGAAAACACCAACAAGGAACTTTTTATTTTGGAAAGCTACTCGGATATCGGTTGTCAAGATGCTCAAACTATCAAGAGTGCTCAGCCCTTTACGGAAGCCAAATTGGGACTTAGGCAAGATGTTGCTGGATTCTAAGAACCATTCTAGGCGGTTTTTAACCATGTGCTCCATTATTTTGAGAAGGACGGAAGAGAGAGCTATAGGACGGTAGGAATTGTGGTCTGAAGGTTCTTTTCCTGGTTTGGGGATTGGAATAACTATCTGTTGTTTCCAAGATTCCGGAAGAGAACCTAGATCAAGAAAAGAGTTAATGGTGTCGAGAAAGTAATGTTTGGCTTTTTCGGGGGATTTTAATATAAAAGAGTATGGGATTCCATCTACCCCTGGGGAAGAATCCTTTAAACCGTCAAGAGCCAATGACAGTTCTTCAAATGAAAAGGGCCTATCGAGGTTGTTTGTATGAGGAAGAAAACTACTGGGAGAAGGGAAGCTATCCATGAAAGGAACAAAAGGAGGAGCCAATTTGTCAGCGAAAGAATTTAACCATGTTGAGGGATCATTTGAAGGAGCATTCATTGGTAATAAAGACCTGCGGTATCTTTTGATATGCTTCCAAACTATTGAGGAAGGAGTTCTTGGAGACATAGTCTCGCAGAACTTAATCCAGCCCTTTCTCTTCTTTTTGGCCAGAAATTTTCTGGTTTGCGCAGCAGTTTTTTGGTAGAAGATGTAATTCTCCATGGTCATTGAACGATTGTATCTTTTTTCAGCCTCTTTACGATTTTGGACACTAGCAGTACACTCTGCATCCCACCAGGGAGGTGATACCTTCCTAGATGGGTTTTTTGTTGGGATATGAGCATCAGCTGATGTCAGCAGGGTGTTCACAAACTCCGAGTACACGTCAAGAGCGTTCTCGTTAGTGACATTAGGTAGGTCCTTCAGTTTCTCTCTAACCGACGCATAATAGCCTGACCAATCAGCGTTATTTAATTTATATTTTAAGAGGGGAGGAGGGCGATTTATTGGAGAATTATTATTCGGTAGAGAAATTAAAATTGGAAAATGGTCACTACCGAACGTGCTTTTAAGAACGCTCCAGGAAAGAATTGAGCTCAAATTAGGTGAACAAAACGAAACATCCACGGCAGACGCTGGGTTTTGAGACGGCGCGCATCTTCTCGTTGGACAGCCATTGTTCAAAATGCAGAGGTCCAAATCATCCAAAAGATCCAAAAGCAATGATCCAGGGGAGTCAGAGTGATATGAGCCCCATGAGACGTGATGGGCATTTAAGTCACCCATAATGAGGACAGGAGGAGGAAGGGATATAATGGCAGAGCGTAATTCATTAATAGAGGAAGAGTTAGGACGAGGAATATAAGCGGATAGAAAGGATATGTCAAATACTCGCACGGCCACGACATTAATGTCTTGACTGTGCGAGGGGAGAGGGAGTTGGGTATAGCGGAGAGAGCGCCTTACAAGTAAGGCACTTCCCGCGTAACCATCGGTTCTATCATCCCGGAGGCACGAGTAACCTGATACACGAAAGTGTGAACCAGGCACCAGCCATGTCTCCGAGATGGCTAGGACCGATGGAGAATATTTATTAATCAAAAATGTTAATTCGTGTTTTTTACGTCTAATGCTTTTGCAGTTCCATTGGACTACCTCTGTCGACATTATTATTGCAAGTGAACTGCGAGATTTGGGAAAGCTTTTGCGCAACGTTGGACGGTAAGGTGTTTTTACGGCCAGAAACAATTTGGAGGATAAGAGAGAGAACCAGGTCCAGAAGGTTCTCCTCTCCTAAGGAGGAAAAAGAGTCATCGCCTAAAGCGCAGCCATTGGGGAGGGTGGAGGCACAGTTGCCTATTATGGCTTGGTGTGCCTGTTTGTCATACCCTTTATTCAATGGCGTATGAGGACGGGATGGGCGTGGGATGGACTTTCTGTAAGAGCTGGATTGAGTGGAGGGAGTGGATTGGGGGTAGGAAGATTGAGGAGTGGGGTTGGATTTTTGGGGTGATGGGGATTTAGCAATGTCTGCATATGACCTACGAACTGGCGCAAATTGGGAGGAGGCCTGGGAGTAGGAGATATTGTCCTGAGACATGGTGATCTTGATTGCCTTCTGCCGAGAGTGCTCTGGGCAGGACCTGTTTAATGCAAAATGGGGGCCCTGACAGTTAATACAAGTAGCTTTGTCTTCCGTAACTTGGCATTCCTCAGCGGAGTGTGGTTGAGTGAATCGGTAGCATCTTGGCTTGGACCGGCATTGAGACTTGACGTGGCCGAAACGACAGCAGTTCATGCATTGGATAGTTGGGAGCTGGTACGTCTCAACTGGTAATGAGTTGTGGAAGCAAAAGACTCTTTCCGGGAGAACTTGACCCTTAAATGTGACTACGACTGTTTGTGTGGGGACCCAGGAAGTTTGATTATCTTGAACTAGTTTCCTATTGAGACGGCGCGCCTTCAAAAGGATACCGCAGCCGTCTGGGGTAGTCAAGGATTCAGCGAGTTCGTCCATGGTCCAGTCTGTAGGGATATTTCGAATGAGGCCCATGCGGGTCACGTTATAAGTTGGGATGGAAGCTACATATTTGTACATGGACAAAATTTCATTACTAAGGAAATTGTTAGCAGCAGTGGATGAAAGAAATTCGACAGAAATCCTGTTTCTGCCAATTTTTTTGACTCCGTCTAAAATAATTCCCTGTATCTTGTTAGTCACAAGAAATTTGCCAAATCTCATGGGTTGTATATAAGCTGGGGAAGAAGGTTCATTTTCCACATGGGAAACGTGAACGATAAAGGGGCCTTTGTCCTGGTCGCTGTAGATTTTAGGAGCAATCACAAGTGAGGGATGTGTGTACACCGATTGATGATTTTGTGAAGATCCGTCTGTGTTTGTCCTCTTGGCGGGCTCGGAGTCAACCTCCGTATCTAGGCGGCGTTTAGTTGCCGTTTGGGAGAATAAGGGTTGGGAGACCTCCATTGTATCCGTCTGATCTGGAGGATCAGGCGGGTCGGGAGGACTAGGGTCCATTTTTGTTAAAACTTACCGAGAATAAATAAACTTATGTACCACCACCCTTGTTTTAGTAATAATTTAGCTTAAAATTGATTTTCTGTAAAAGATTACACTAGTAATTACACCAAAACTAATTGTTTTCCTGAAACACGTGTAGCCACTGACACTCGCGAGACGGAAACCCACAATTTTTCACATACGGGTCCCTAAAAGTTGTGACACGTAGTTTGACCGCCTTACCACAGTCCTATGTAAATAAACGATCTAGTTAATTGGGAAGTAATTAAATAGGTACTAAATTGAGTCCTCCAACGACTTGGCCCTCTTTTGGCTTGGTCAACGGGCCAATTCGCCGAATTGAATTTTTACGTATTTTTTTCTTTTTTCTTCCGGCAACACTTAAGATTCTAGAGTAGATTTTTGTTATTTATTTAATTATTTGTTTAATTTATTAATAAAAACATTGAAGGTGGAATACTCGTTAAATTATGGTATATTTTTGGAAAATCAACAGTTACCTATATTGCATTAGATAAAATATTTTTGGACGACAGCACATCAAGGTTACACAGATTATGCAGTTGTAATAAAAGTGATTTTGCCACAAAAATGTGTAGGCTGATGTGCTTTCGACTGAATTATGTAGCTTTTTTTGCATTTTGTGAGTTAGCTCTACTTTACTTAGGCCGTATTTATATTGAAAAATATGTACTTAAAATCTAACATTTTTAGTGCCACTTAATTTGTAATTAACCCATCATTCTCAAGTTAATTAAACCTAATTCTTCTGTCAAACAACCCAGAACAATCTGCATTATCAAAAAATAACAATAAACGTTATTTATAACGAGCGCAATTACACATCACTAATGTTAATGTTAATGAACTTGCACACAATCTCGTTACGGATATGCAAATCCACGACCTCATAAAAGACTTCGTATGCAAGCGAACGTACAAAGAAGAATTTATTCACGTACCTTTAAGGGTGATCTAGCCGATCGCATGGAACTCAAGTCTTCTAACACTCGCGAAAATCCAAAGACACACGCACATAACCCAGCACTCACTACACAGAACAAATCTTGCTAACTATCCACATAATTATACCAACACTGCCTTCATTTTCAGCACAAAACGTCGTTGTAACACAAAAAACTGTTCGCAGTCTACAAACCGTGCCATCGAGGATTCCCTACTGATTATTTCATGGAGTACATGGAAAAACCTATAGCTATGTGAAACTGGTACTTGATAGCACAAGAATTTGAACTCTAAAAATGCTGGTGTATGGTTGGTATTGATTTGCGGGTGGAATGAGGGTGGCGGCTATGCCACCCCAACCCCTACTCGGAAGGGATGTTCGTTAACGTTGGGCCAAATAACTGTTAGCGGTAAAGGTATAAAAATATTTATTTAAGACTCCTGACTCCGGGGAATTCTCGCTTAAACTTAGTTTACCTTCGTAAACCCAAACACTTGTGTAATTTGAGTAAATTTTACCAATTAATTTACCAAATACCAATCACACGTCATAATAAGTATGTCGGCGCCGGACACAGATGCTGCAAATTATTATTGATGATTAATAGTACCAATCTTAATATTATGTTATCTGTATAAATCTGTAGAGCGGAAGGTTTGTGATTCCTAAACGTAACACCTGACTAATGCGCAGAAAAAGATAACTGTCAATCAGTTGTGTCATGTCAAGTGTGAGCAGGCGGCTGCGAGGTTATCTTTGAAAGCGTGTTGAGTTTGGTGGAACGTTAAATTGTAGGAAAAGTGGTTGTCAACCATCCAAGATATTATCTCCTTGCCCGTTAACCCACGCCAATGGAGATTCCACCCCTAGAGTTCCTTCTGATAGAGACCCAGTGCCTTTATCAGAAGTGGGATTCGAAGGGCACTATTCAAAGGAGATAAATCTTTCAGCATGCACACCTACGCTACGCAACTCATCAAGTTTTACATGGAGGATGCTGACTCAGACATTGAGAGTTGGTGCAGGTTGACGGAAATAATTGTGATTGACGTAAACTGGAAGGGTCTTTGAGTGAGTTGAGGGGGCCGGGCCAAGGGCGCCCGGGCCACCCTGTTGCCGTGGTTGAAGGGGCTGTTTACGCCCGGGCCACGCTGGTGTAATGTTGGTTTCCTGGTCGCACGGCTGCATGCCTGGATCAGCAGTAATAGTGGTAGTTGGGTTTGAGGTAACTGGTTGAAGGAGCCTTGGCTTAAGCCTTGCGCATCGGGCCATGTTACCTAAACTCTGGTTTCCTGGTCGGCCAGCTGTAATGTTTTGGTTTCCTGGTCGGGCCAGCTGTAATGTTTTGGATTCCTGGTCGGCGGGGCCTCACCCCGGGCCAGCTGTAATGTTTTGGATTCCTGGTCGGCGGGGCCTCACCCCGGGCCAGCTGCAATGTTTTGGTTTCCTGGTCGGCGGGGCCTCACCCCGGGCCAGCTGCAATGTTTTGGTTTCCTGGTCGGCGGGGCCTCACCCCGGGCCAGCTGTAATGTTTTGGTTTCCTGGTCGGCGGGGCCTCACCCCGGGCCAGCTGTAATGTTTTGGTTTCCTGGTCGGCGGGGCCTCACCCCGGGCCAGCTGTAATGTTTTGGTTTCCTGGTCGGGCCTGACGCCCGGGCCAGCTGTAATGTTTTGGTTTCCTGGTCGGGCTTCGCGCCCGGGCCAGCTGTAATGGTTTGGTTTCCTGATTGAGGGTCATCACGCCCTGATCAGCTGTATTTATTGTGATTCTACGATCTGATATTCACACACTCTGTAGTCAGGAATGGACGAGCTGTGATAATGAGAAATTGAATGTTTACAGATGGACAAACCCTGGACTAAGCGCACGAGGCCGTGCGATAGTCAGGCTGGCCGTGTCGGCGCCGGACACAGATGCTGCAAATTATTATTGATGATTAATAGTACCAATCTTAATATTATGTTATCTGTATAAATCTGTAGAGCGGAAGGTTTGTGATTCCTAAACGTAACACCTGACTAATGCGCAGAAAAAGATAACTGTCAATCAGTTGTGTCATGTCAAGTGTGAGCAGGCGGCTGCGAGGTTATCTTTGAAAGCGTGTTGAGTTTGGTGGAACGTTAAATTGTAGGAAAAGTGGTTGTCAACCATCCAAGATATTATCTCCTTGCCCGTTAACCCACGCCAATGGAGATTCCACCCCTAGAGTTCCTTCTGATAGAGACCCAGTGCCTTTAAGTAAGTTATTGCAGTAACAAGTAACATTTAATAAACTTGAAGACTTCTTCAGTTTTGATAGTGTAAAACTTACGACGATGATGGTTAAAAAAAAATATTCACATAAATCTTGTATTAATCGTCTTGTTTAGTTGGTTCGATAACGTGCAAATGTGCTGCGATGCCCATGAAGATTTAGCCGAGAAAATGTGTCGATATTTTAGGAGGGCAGCAGCACTGTTTTGGTTAAAAGCTGGAGACTCGGCTTTACTCTTATCACAAGCAAAATTATAGAGAAAGTAAAAAAATCGTTGCAGCAACGTTAACGTTATAAATAACGGTGCTAGAAACTCGCTATTCTCGTCACATCCCTACTGAAATAATGTTGCCAAATTCAAATTCACAATTGCCACTTGACTTCTTGATTAGAATTTTTACTATAACAAATAATAATTGTCGTGTTTGCGATTCTAATTAATTGAATCGTAATTTAATTGTGATCTAGTGACTGCATAACTTTGCAAATCTCTGTGAGATTTATGACTGACAAGGATGCATAGAGATGAATTTATTCATTTGTTTTTAACTTCAAATCAATATTGTAACTTTCGTCAATTGTTTTTGAAATACTGGCATAAACCAGCTAAAGTACCCCTTATTCCGTGTCTACGATAATCCAGCTTGTTTAATAGAGGATTTAAAGTATTTCTTGATAAGATATTAAATTAAATGTATAGCCTGACCAGGAACATAAAAACCCTGGCATAGAGGCGCGTCAATTGCATTTGATAGTGCAACACTGAGTACAGTCGTACATGTGTTAAATTAATAGGCTAAATTTATGTATCAGGATTCAGGATTACGGGCTAATTTGATATTTTCATAAATTAACGAAAAAATATTATTAAAGGTAACCTGGTTTAAATAAATTAAATGAAACCATCAATCGAGCTAGTAGGATTTATTTTATTATTCATCAATAATCAAATTCAGAACTTGAATATTCAACTGCAATGTCTGCTCATTAACGCTTCAAACTCGGTACTTCTTTCCCAATTCCATAAAATTCAAAACTTAGAAAGTGACAAAAAACTTTAAAATAGGTAGTTGAAACAGACTACAGCTAATTTTCATAGTGGACTGTACTATACGATAAACATGTCAGTCAATTTGACAACCTTTGTCGGAAACATTATTCAATGAAAATATTGTCCGAACCCTTAGTATTTCTCTTCGACAAATACATTAACACATTGTGAACCACTTTTCTTTCACGACTATAAAAATATTTTAGCAATTTAATGCACAAAATCAATTGCACACATTTAAAATAAAGTTTGTTTACACTTTGACAACAATAGACTGACATGCAAGGTGACATGTCAATGAAGTTTTCAGTTACTGTTGCCATTAAAAGAAATTAGTACCATTAGTTTTCCGCAACATGGCGAGGGTTTTTATGTTCCTGGTCAGGCTATACATGCTTTTGTTCAAGTAGGCCTCGACGAGTAATTGCCAAAAAGAAGAAAGAATGCTTTGTAATCTAGACGGAAGAACTTGCTTCGTAAATTCAACTTTAATGTCAATGACGTTCTGTCAGAATGACAGTTGACAGATAAAATAACCTTAAAATTGCACGAACGTTTCTATTCGTAATATTTACAAATTGATCGCTATATAATACTAAAAGGTGTTTTAATAACATAGCATTTAATAAATACGGTGCATTTTAGTTTATAAACAATGAATTTAGCTCGAAGAATATACTCCATTCGCTATCCGTCGGTCAGACAAAACTTCGATCGGAACCTTCGATTATCAGCTATAAATTACGAAAGTTCTCAAGCTACGCAGCCTCAAGTAAAAGAAGAGAAGTTCGACTTCGAAGACCTGAAGGTTCTCGAACGTGTCGAGCGCCGAAAGCCGAAAATAAAACCATTTATGAAGGATGTCTTCGTATCTGTCTTCAACAAAGAATTACTCGCCTTTCCCGAGATTATAAACAAGGAGGAGTCTGAAAACTTGGACCAAAGAGTCGCTGCTCTCGACCGCGTGTTTTCCGATCCAGAAAAAACAAAAGAAGATCGCAAAACGGCGTTAAAACGTACCATGATGTATGCAGCTCCAGTGAGTCTCACAAATAACGGTCTAGCAATGAATATGACGGAAAGTTTGAGGTATTTAGAGGTGATATCGACAGATCTGAGCCTGGGGCAGGAGATAAGCGACCACTGGGTGGGTTTAGAGGCGTTACGTAGAGGTTTAGAGGTTGATCAGTACCAGCAAATTGTTGATGACTTGATAACTGGAGACAAACCTATTTCGTTGTGTATAAAAGAGAGAGTTTCTGAAAGGATCACACAGCCTGACTTTAGGACTACAGCGGAAATGGATCCTCAGGGTGAGTTTGTTTGTTTTTATGTACAGTCGTCAGCACATCAAGCTATACATTTTCGTTGCAAAGTCGCCTCTATCGCAACTACGTAAGATACCACAGTGTTTACGTTGACGTGCTGTCGACTGTACCTATCTTTAAAGTATTTAAAACCAAGTTGGAGCAACTTCTGACCTACAGAATGTATCTTTAAAAATGTAATTCTTTATCGTAAGCTCCTTTCAGGGTACTTACATAATAATAATAAACTTTACTGGCAAATGGATTAGAAATAGAAAAGACTAGAAATAGAGAGAAAACAACAGTACAGTTCAATATTACTTCTGCTCTAGGTATTCACAAACATTACTATGAGGTCTCACAGTGCACATGGACGCACAGGGTGACGACACACGAACCAATCACAGAGCTCTATTCAACGCTGTGCATTTGATTTGCTGCTTCACTTAAGCAAGCATTGTTTGTGTATACGGACATTATATCACAACAGCCATTGAGTTAATGCTAGTATTATTTATTCTTATTTTGTTTATAACTGTGTAGAAGCTCTGGTTCTACTACATGTCTCCATTAGTTAAACCAGGCCTGTTCATCTCCGCGAGTTTACATCTAAAACAAAACACGCACGATTGCCCACCTACAGGATACTATTCGACAAGGCCTCACATACGAGCGAACATTGACTCACGCACGCGTATTCTTGTGTATGATGGAAGAAAATAAAGAAAATGGTGTACTAAATACTATGCAGTATTTAACTGCCTAAATAATAATAATATGTACTTTTTTAAGTTGCCTCGAGACACTGAGAGGTAAATAAGTAGTTAATATTATTCATGATGATTCATGCTAAATCATGTATTTCCTCCGCCATTTTCCGCAGTTTGGCTCCTCACGTCACATCAATTTACCGATGTCAGCCCTATAGCTTCGGCGCAGTGCCGATCACTGACGTTGTCAACCAAATGGTGCTTGACTCTTGAGACAGGCTAAATTATACCATATTGTTAATTTATTTATTTATTTATAATAATGACATTGAGCATACATTTTGTTAAATACCTTCGCGAAGTAAAACTTCTGTACGTAGTACTTATTATTATTCTGTGGTTAAACTACGCAACTGGCTTTAATTTATTCAACTATCAAATTGTTTGTAATTTTCCAGGCATATGGCGGATAACCGGTGAGAAGGTGTGCCAGAACGCAGATGGATACTTGTTAGTCTTGTGTTCCATTGAGGCAGGACGTCTGAAGGGGTTCCTCGTTCATCCGGGCGTTGAAGGAGTGTCGCATGACGGCAACTTTGTCAATTTCTTGAGAGTGCCAGGTGGGTTAAGTTTGTTATAGATTGTTTCATCATCGCCCCACCATTCTTCCACTGATGTTTGAGTGTTATCGGTACACGCTAAATCATCCATGAGTGCACACGCACACTACAATAATGACACTCGGATTGCTCCGATCAAACTCCCCGCACCCCGCGCGACCGTGACCAAAAATTGGTGGGACGCGTCTCATGGATGAAAAGATCTATAGCAGGGATGGGGAACCTTTAATATGTAACAATGTGCCACTTTTCCGAAAAGTTTGATGTAGTCTGTCTATTTCTGGACGTGGAGGTCCTGTCACTGGCCAGTGGCGCTACTTGTACGATGACCCCTCATTGATAGCATTGGAAATTGCAATGTCTATTTTAACGTCTATTTGTATTTAAAAGTGGCACGTTGATACATAGAGGTTCGCCATCCCTGGACAGAGTAATTAACAGTGTAAATTATCGTACTATCCGTTCGCTTTAAGTTTTCCGCTGGCGATGTGACGTCACTCGAAGGGAAGCGTCTAGCTATATTTAAAATATTTTTTATTTACACACACACTATTGTGTTTGACACATTATTGCGTTTAATCGCGGCTGGGGAAAGGAACGCGCATTCCACGGACCGGCAAACTAAGCGCTAACGGGTAGTAGTATTTTTATTAAACTTTTACCTTCCAGCGACCCCACTAAACGTAATATCAGAGGATGGTCTGGCCCAAACGCTCAGCGCTTCAAGACTGTACGCCGCTACATTGTGCCGTGTGGCGTTGAGGAGAGCTGTGCAGGCCTGCATGGACTATATCAAGCCTAGGTTTTATTCAGGTAAATGGATTTAAAGTTTTTTAGGCCGATGGGGCAGGAAAGCTCTTGAGTGGCGACCACGAGCCGGAAGACGTAGCGTATGCAGGCCTCCCACTAGGTGGACCGACGATCTGGTGAAGGTCTTTGTGGAAATCCTTGGCGGAGGAGGCCTTTGTCCAGCAGTAGACGTCTTTCGGCTGAAACGAACGAAGTACTCTAAAGTTAAAACTAGAAATCATAAAGTATTAAAATAATTTATAAATTAATTAAAAGGACATAAATGTGCGACTTCTTACCACCGACTGTAATTGGGTTTTTTCCACCACTCCACACTAATTCTAAAGCACAACTTTTTTAAATAGGCACTTCGTTCTGTTCTTAAAAACTTAATTAATTTTGTAAATATTGTAATTGAAAAAGTATTTTAATTGAGTTGACAAAATAGTGACATCACAGCCTGTGGGTCTAGACAAAGTGCAAATTATAATCGCAAACCAGTCGAATAGTGGTCGAAAAGCCCCTTTTTTGTATGGAGTTTTGACGGATTCGATTTTCGATTCGATCAAAAAGTGCGTTTTGTCTAGGGGGGCTGGTATTGCCATACAAAATCTATGGGAGAGTCTCGTCTTGACAGTTTAAAAAGTACGTCAATGAGGGTTTTCGCGTATGAAAAATCCGCCAGATGGCAATACGTAGACGTGAGGTCCAAATGCTGCATGATTGGTTATTTTTGACATGACATTGACAGATATGTCAAAATCCACCAATCACGCAGCAGTCAGACCCCACATCCACGTCCCGCCATCTAGCGGATCTTTCATACGCGTAAACCCTCATTGGTTGGTGGTGGCAAATACCCTATTAAAAAAAATGTCTTCCACACACAGGCAAGCCTCTATCCGAGCTGTCAACAGTCAGAACAACGATCGGAGACGCGTTACTGGACCTCTACGCTAGCGAGAGCAGTGAATACTTTACAGCAGGCCTGATGGACGGGTATGAAGAACCTGACGCGGAGCTGGAAATGGCTATGTGCAGGTAAGATTCCCTTTAGCCTTTCCCCTTTTCTCTCGTCCTTTTTCCCTATTCCCCCTTTTCACTTTCCCTTTCCCTCTTCCTACTTCCTCCTATCCCTTCCCTATTCCCTCTTCCCCTTCCACCTTCCCTCTTCCCTATTCATACTTCCCCCTTCTTCCTACCTCCTTCCCTTTTTTGTCTTCCCTCTTCGCTCTACCCTTCCCTATTCCACCTTCCCTCTTCCCCCTTCCTCCAACCCTCTTCCCACTTCGCTCTTCTCATTCCCTATTTCCCTTCCCTCTTCCGCCTTCCTCAAAACCCCTTCCCTTTTCTCTCTTCCCTCTTCGCCCTTCACTCTTCCCTCTTCTCCTTTCCCTATTCCCTCTCCCCCCTTTTTCTTCCGCTTCCCTCTTCCTCCTCCCCTTTTCCCCATTACCTCTTCTCCCTTCCCTCTTTTCTTTTTCCTCCGTCCTCTTTTCCCTTTCCTCTTTCCCCCTTCCCTTTCACTTTTCCCCTTTATCCTTTCCTCTTTTCCCTTTCCTCTTTCCCCCTTCCCTTTCCTTTTTCCCCTTTACCCTTTCCTCTTTCCTCTTCCCCTTTCCCCTTAAGCCCTTTCCCATATCCGCAATGAATCCCCCGCAATATCCTATATAGTGAACATGAAATGTTGTGGTGGAAATAAAAAAATAATATTTACTTTCATTATTATGATGTTGGCTTTGTCCCCAGGATCTTCATGACGAACCACGGCCTGTCATCCATGATGCGTCTGCTAGCCATCCCGACTTTAGAAAAAGAAGAGGAATGCAAACAGATCCTTAACGATATGCGACATCTTGTGGCTAGAGGAGACAGCTTGGATGGAGTCAGCATGTATGTCGGTAAGTATAAACTTCGGCGCAACTCTCCGCTAATCCCCGCTAAATTTTGTCAGTGTGTGCGTACTGCGTGCGCGCCGCATACGTATTGGCGCGCTCACATAAAAACCGCGCTCGGTGCGTTTCTTTGAAGATAACCTACTCATTTGTATTTACTCTGGTTAGGCCGCTGCCTCGAATTTTGGCTCAATTCTCGTTGCGCGACTTACCGTGTTCGTCTTAACTTTCGCTGCGCCATCTAAAATGCCGCTGCCTCGAATTTTACGGGCTGCGGATCGGCGGCGGTGGCGCGGGAGCGGTATGATTTTTGCATATAATTAAATCAGGGTTCGAAAGGATAATTTTCATGATAATTATCGTGATAATAACAGATGGATAATTATCGGTTGATAATAACAAAAAATGCTCTCGTGAAAATGAACTGTATTCGAAGTTTTCGAAAGTGTATTTCCGCACTGTGTCTAGTAGTAGGCGTTAATCACCATAGATAGTTATAAAACCTATCTATTTAGCTCCAAATGATCACTAGTTATCTAGCGTCAAAATGTTTATCTATTTTCCAAGCTTTATGTGATTAGCCATGGATAACTTGACAACAATCAGCAACCAAAAACATAATGCAACATTTGCTAGTAAACAATATGACAAATGTATCTTATACTATTGATAATTATCCGATAATTATCATGGAGCGTACCTAATTATCTTGATAATTTCTAACCCGAATTAAATAGACCAGCTGTCGAAAACAGCGTAATTATGTATCGAAATAAACAATCACCATGATGACACAACACAACGCCGCGCGATCTACCCGTTACTTTCGAGAACAGAGGGCTTAGTGTGAGTTTACATTAATGACATTAAATGTATGATGGATTGTACAGCGTATATTTGTTTCAGCTTTAAACGGTATCCACCACGCGGGCAAAATGATGTCAGAAGAGATCAGGCAGGTCAGGAATCCACTCTTTCATCCCGCTTTCATCTTCAAGAAGGTGATCGCCAACAGGAAACAGGTAAGAAAAAACTCTTTATTTACCTGATAGTCAACTGTATGTACAACTAGCTTTCCGACCGCGGCTTCGCCCGCGTGGCATTTTGTCTGCCACAGAAAAACTTTATCGCGCGCGTCCCTGTTTCAAAAACCGGGATAAAAACTATCCTATGTCCTTTCCGGGACTCAAACTATTTCCCTGCCAAATTTCATCAAAATCGGCTAAGTGGTTTAGGTGTGAAAGCGAAACAGACAGAGTTACTTTCGCATTTATAATATTAGTATAGATAGATATTAGTATAGATGGTACAGGGAGCCCAAAATAACCTTTCACTCATTCATGGGCTTTGTCATATTATTGCCACTTGTAAAACAGCGCCATCTACCGAGACTATAGATGATCTAAATCGATAGCTTGTTTACCATGCGCGCCGCATACGTATTGGCGCGCTAACATACAAATCGCGCTCGGTGCGTTTGTATGAAGATGACCTACTCATTGGTATTTACTCTGCCATAATGTTGTCCCGAAGTAGTGGTAGGGCAAGCTATATTTGGGACGTGTATAAGCGCCATGAAAAGGGCCTATGTACTGAATAAACTATTTGAATAGCTAGCGTAATCACGCTATAATATTCTATTTGAAACCACCAATAAATTGACGTACTCCCATAGGTTTTGTATGGCAATATTGGCAATACAAGCCTGTGACGTCACTATTTTGTTAAGGCGGTTATCACACTGCGCCGCGCTCCGCCGCAGAGCGCGTGATTTCATATAAAAAATCCCGCGCGCAGACGCGTTGTCAGTGTGAAGTGCCGCGCGTGTTTTCTATACAAACTGAGATACTTGCATACAATGAAATAATCTGTCGTCCCGCGCGCGGCGCAGTGTGATAACCGCCTAACTCAATGAAACACCAAAAATCTTAATTCACAGGTCATTTGAAATTAATTAAGTTTTTAAGTCCAGAATGAAGTGTCTTTTAAAAAAGTTGTGATTTGGAATTATTGGGGAATGGTGTCAAATAGTCTATTAGAAGAGAATATTTTATGTTTGTTGATGTAATACACTAACATTTTATATTGAAACCCTGTCTCCTAAACTTGTGTAAACTGTATTTCAAGAGTAATTAACTGTATGTAGGAGAAACTGTATTTGAATTTGTTTATCTTTTTAACCGACTTCAAAAAGGAGGAGCTCAATTCGGTTGGTATTTCCAGGAGAAAGACGACCCGCAACTGACACTATACCTCATAGAACACCTTCATCCGACTCTCAAGCAACCAGCCGAGGACCTGGAGTACTCCGTATTGAGGATGAGATACGCTTGCGAGACCATGATGAGCAGGCACGGAGTCGACGTCGGGAAGGCTTTCACGTGAGTTTTAGGCCCGCCATACATGGGCAGCTCGAGCAGTTAGCCAATGATAAACATACACGGACCGCTCGAACAGTTGCAACTGATTCGGGCGGTCGACCATCCGAATCAGTTGCAACTGCTCGAGCGGTTCGTGTATGTGCGTCCATAGAACTCTGCAGTTCACTGTGCAGTCGCAGCTTGAAGCTGTCGACCCTGACTGCTTCAAGCGGTCCATGTATTGCTGGCCTTAGGTAATCTATTATGACTTATACAGAGTGTCCCAAAAAAAAGTATCCAAATCACTACATTTTGGGACACCCTTATCCACCAAAAAAAAATTACAAACGAAAGTGGAATTTTAGCGAATATTTTTCGTGCGACATCAACTGTGCTGTGGCTCGCAATACTGCAATACATTTACACTGCGGTACCATTGAGCTACGCGGGTCGCTCGTTTGTCATGTCGGATAGCCTACTGAAGGAAACCACGTAAAGTAGGTAGTGTAAATACGTGGTGTATAGGTTTCTTTGACTAATCAAAGTTAAAGTTCGATTTAAATTTTTTTCGAAGTACTACTTTTTAAGAAGTAAGTTTTTTTACTGATTTTTGATCAGAATAAGCTACTTAATCAACTCCCTAAATATGGCGACGATTGAAATGAATACCCTGTATATTATTATCATTAGTATTTAGACAAAATGGTGATTAATTGTTTCAGAGAGCTGAACAGGTTAGCTGAAGCGGCGACTGAGATATTGGCCATGACATCAGTGTTAGCAAGAGCGTCCAGGTAATATTAAAATATATTTCAGGTCTAATTAGACTTAAAAATGTAGAAAAACTTTAGTACGTTTTTTACCATTTTTACCCTAGGTAACATTACCTACTTTTATCCATAATTATTTAATTATTCCGCCATCCTATGCCATAATAAGTGGTGTCAGAAGTAGTCATACATTGTCAGACGATATCACCCTATGTCGCGTTAAGTATTATATGTCAGAAGTACTCGTCAATGCCGGAAAAACTCATGCTATTTTTGTATGACGTCATCCTATGTCGCATGCAAACATCTTAAATATGTCGAAAAAACAGGCCAAGTCATCTTTTGCCAAAGTGAAATCTTCCTATATTATTAGATGTTGACATCCTATGTCGGAAAAGATCTATATCAAACAAAACCATTTGATGTCGTACGAAGTCGTCGTTTGCCGTAAACTAAAAAATGAAATACCATCTATTTTCATCCTTTTTTCATCGAAAACTAACAGCTTACATTAACATCATTCACACTATAAATAACTATTATTATATCTATTTCAATTATTGTCCCACAGATCGTACTGCATAGGCCTTCGCAACGCAGAACTCGAAATGAAGATGGCCGCTTGCTTCGTCGAATCGTCCAAAGAGAGAGTGCGCAAACTTATCAAAGAGATCGACGATGGAGAATATCTGAATCTGGACCATTTCAGGATCTCATTTGGGAAGAGATTTCTGAATAACAGCAGCGATTTTGTGGAGAAACCCACGGCTAGGACCTTTTGGTAGGGAGGTCTTTGAACTACGTTATTTTAGGACGCGCAATGAGAGTTGAGGCCAGGGATGTTTTGGATATCCGTAACCGTAACCGAAACTTTCGGATATCCGAAATAAAAAAATATCCGAAACCGTAACCGATTCAAAAGTTTCGGATAGTTACGGATGTAGGTAGTTTAAATTGTTTTTGTATAGCATTATAATATGTAAAGGCATAACAGTCCGATTTACCTTTATAATGCTGTCTAGTATCAATTTTTATTTTTTATTACTTTTTATTTGATATTGCTAATTGCATTCTAAAGCTCAGATATCCGTAACCGTAACCGAAACTTTCGGATATCCGAAATAAAAAAATATCCGTAACCGTAACCGAAACCGGAATAATATTATTCCTAACTATATCCGTAACCGTATCCATAACTGAAACTAAATATCCATAACATCCCTAGTTTAGGCGATCAACAAAAGTAATGATTTGTCGCGCAAAGAGAGTTTGACAGAGATTGAACAGAAAATTGAGCCGTATCTGTGGTGCGATTGTCTAAGGCAATCGTATTCATTTGACAGTTCATAACGTACGTTATGATGTGTCAAACGGCTAATTCTAATTGTGTAAGGAGTTCATAAAACGATAACGATATGATAACGATTTGATCGTAATTTTATACGATGAGTGAATGATGAATATGTGGTGCGATTGTCTAAGGCAATCGTATTCATTTGACAGTTCATAACGTACGTTATGATGTGTCAAACGGCTAATTCTAATTGTGTAAGGAGTTCATAAAACGATAACGATATGATAACGATTTGATCGTAATTTTATACGATGAGTGAATGATGAATATGATTTTGACAGAAAATTCGAATTGTCTAAGTTTCATGAGCCCATTGCTAATGTCAAATGATTGCGGTGACTCGTAACTCATGATAATTAAAGGTGTAATTCTATCCTCGTCCTCGTATGCAAATTGTTAATTTATTTCTTTGAAAGATAAAGTGTGGTAAGCGGTGAGTGCTTGGTGTTAATGGAAATAAGTTTTAGTGAGACACAAGAGTTCTTTTTCATCAACTACTAGGTATAGCACTAAAAGCTGAGTTACACGTGTTAAGTAGATAAGTGTTTTTCACTTAATTTTACGTGATTAAATTGCACGTACTTAAAACACAAGCACAATCTAAATTTTGACTTGAAACTTACTACTAAGTTTTGTACTATACCTACTACTACGCAATTAATTACTTAAAATTAAGTCAATAAAGTAGGTAGGTACCTACTTATCTACTTAACACGTTTTAATCAGCCTTAACCCACAATACTGCCAAAGTGGTAGGGTAAAGTTATGTTGGGACATGTAAAAGTGCCCTGTGTGGGCTTATTTACAGGAATAAATGACTAATAAAATAAAGAAAACTGTTTAAATATACACATCTTTTTATTTAAATTCTTTACACAGACACAGACAGCTATAAGTACTTCTTTTGTGGTCAGCCTTCGTCTCTTTACAAACTAAGTTTTCATTTTAAATATAATACTATAGGTACTTTAATCACAGCATTCTTGAAAACTTAGTTTTTTTTTGGAACAATCAACAAGATATAAAATAACCATGAAAAATCAACAGCCTCCCTACTCATTTGTACTTGTCGTTTTTTCTAACAAATAATTATGCAATAAAATGTATTGTTTTAAACTTTTATGGTTACTAAAATAATTATTAATCATTAATACACTTCGAAGAGTTCCAACACTGGTAGATGGTAGGACAGGTGCAGGCGCTGTAGAACAAGATGAGAGCTGCAATGACAAACAAAATAACATGTTAGCTGCTAGCTAGGATATAGCAACAACACATATCTATTATCCTACTAATATTATAAATGCGAAAGTTTGGATGTCATAATGTCTGGATGTTTGTTACTCTTTCTCGCCAAAACTACTGAACGGATTTTGTGTAAACTTAACAGTATTATTGTTTGTAACCTAGATTAACATACAGTCTATAATTTATGACAATCTGTGACAAACTAAATTTTAAGCGGGTGAAGCCGCTGGCAAAAGCTACTAAAAATACCTTCATTATTTGTGCAACATAAATCATACTGTTCATACATAATAATAATATAAACATACATTATCATATTCCATTATTTAACTTACATATTTTAGAGTAGCAGTAGCAGTAACTGGAGTATTCTCCACCTGGGTGTGGGTAATTATTGGAAGAGTTCCAACACTGGTAGATGGTGGGACAAGTGCAAGTGCTGTAGAGCAAGACGAGAGCTGCAATGAGAAACAAAAAAAACATGTTAGCTGCTAGCTAGAATGTGGCTGAAAAATTGTGATAAATCTTAGTCACTGTTTTTTTTATGCATAACGAGGCTGGTATTTGACCACAATCGCACCAAGTGTTAAGTGGGATGCAGTCTAGGATGGTACATATCTGCGCTGTAAGTGCCTATTCACTCTCGCCTTGTAAACACCCGGATTATAGTCTTCGGGAAAGACAGCAGCAGGCAACAAATTCCAGTTCCTAGCTGTTCGCATTATAAGAGTCATAATAATGTTATGTTGTGTAAGTATGTTGAACAGTTTATTGGTTAATGTCAATAAAATAGGCCTTACCGTTTTCCAGGCTTGCACCTCTTTAGACGTCCCATCCCCAATCTTGTCTAGTGCCCAGGACGTGTTGCGCCAGAACTCAAGTCAAGGAACCCTCATCACACGACCACGCGCTGTTACTACATTATTTAGCTGGGTCTCCATCTGGCGTGGGCAATTATTCTTGCCTTTGGCACTGAAAATGAAATTGATTATTTGATATGTAGAAACCAAAGTTACAGGAGTAGTTATTGAAACTTGGGTTGTTTTCATTTTTGATAGAATGCCTTAATTTAGTGTAATAATCTATACTTACTTGTGTTTATAAACAAATTTAACATAATTCAAAAACTTCGTAAAAGTTTTTCAAGTTTTTTGACACTTGACAGATAACACTTGTCATTCACAGAACATAGATTAAAATACTACTTCTCAAAACATTTATGTTTAATTTATTAAATAAAATAAATAAAAATAAAAAATGTATTTATTGCCTTCGAACCATTAGACATAGGTAGGTACAGGTAGTTAGACTTACAACTAATAAGTACACCGAAGGCAATTGGACCTGGCTCAGTATACGTTGTAAGGACAGATCCTTGCAACACTGGTTTTCAGCCATGCCCAATTCTCTAGGATGTTGAGCGAGAATAAAGTTATGAGGGCTTAAGAAATAATTATAAACTTTGAAACAATAATAAACTTTAAAGGAAAAAAAAAATGTTTGCAATCTAAATTACCTATTTATACATAAGCATACCTATAAAAAAACGAAAATGTACGCCTTCTGTGCCATTACCCAATACACTATAACCGTGTGTGTGTGTGTTTGTGTGTGTGGGTGTCTGTGTGTTTGTGTGTGTGTGTGTGTGTGTGTAGTGTGTAGACTATTTGAAAAAATCCTTAAGGGGCAATAATTTGGAATATCCACTAATTAAGCTCTCTGCTGCCAATTGTCTTTCTTTTAGAGCCACTTTGTATTTCATTTTAAAGGTAGCAATACTCATTTTTACTTTCATAGGCGGCGGTAAGTCATTCCATATATTAGCAGCAGCGAACTTAAAAGAGCCACGAAATCGAGAAGAGCAATGTTGAGGTATTTTTAATCTATTTTGAATAGCTGTTCGAAGACTTCTTAGTGCACTGTCTTTTACCCAGTGAAGTTTTTCGTACAGATATTCAGGCTTTTTGTTCCATATTGTCCTGTGGACCATGCAGGCAAACTGCAGTTCCCTACGAGCCTTCATATTTAGTATCCCTTTACTGTTTAGGTATGGGGTTATATGCTCCCTTCGAGGTACATCAAAACAAAACCGTATACAAGCGTTTTGTACCCTTTGAATATCTTTTTCAGTGCTGACATTTAGTTTGGGACCAATTACTGAGCCGCAATAGTTAAAAGGGGAGAGCACGAGTAAGTCAGTGAGCATTAAGCGCAGCTCTTCTTTTAGAAATGGTCTTATTTTATAAAGAGTCTTGAGTTTAAAGAAGGCATTCCTGATTTTTCCGTTTACGTGTTCAATGAATTTCTGCTCTCCATCTAGAAGCAGACCCAAGTTGCGAGCACATTTTACTTTATCCAAGACTATATTATTAATGGAAACTTCAATGTTACAATCCAGGACCTTCCTTATTTGGTGTTTAGTTCCTAGGATTAGTACTTGTGACTTAGAAGGGTTTAGTACCAGTGAGTTCCTTTCTGACCAAAGATAGATGTTTTTTAGATCCTCATTTACTTTTTCAACAGCCTCAGTGGTGTTATTATTTTTAAAAGAATAGTACACTTGTGTGTCGTCTGCATACAAGTGGTATTTACAGGATTGTATATACTGTGGGAGATCAGCAGTAAAAATGGAAAATAAGATAGGGCTCAGTATAGAACCTTGTGGCACGCCTCGCCCGACTACCCCAGGGGATGAGAAACTATCTACACCGTCATCTCCAGTAATAGCAACCGTCTGTTCCCTGTTAACCAAGTATGACTCGAACCACTTGCATGTGTTAGGTGAAAACCCATAGTGTGACAGTTTTGCCAGTAGGAGTCGAGGGTGCAGGCAGTCAAACGCCCTAGAATAATCTAACAATACTAGTATGCTGCTCAGTCCCAAGTCCGAAGCCTCAGTAAGGTCGTCAGTAACATGGAGTAACGCGGTTTCAGTACCGTGTCCCCGTCGGAAACCAGACTGGAATTTAGGGATTATATCATTTTTATCTAAGTAATCCATTATTTGGGTTAGCACCACCCGCTCTAGTATCTTAGATAGTATTGGAAGGATTGAGATGGGTCGTAGATCTTTAAGCTATTAAATGTGAGATTAAGTTCGCCTTAGGTTAAAATTTTGGCATTAAAGTATAAATAAATAAAAAGAAGTAAGCATTTCACGTCGTTTTTCGTAGTCCATTAACGCCACCTATTGTAGAGTAGTATTCAACTTAGCCTGCCTAGCCTTAAAGTATGTATGCCACCTGGGGGCGGGTAGTGGAACTCGTATTTCATTCGTTCTATGCGTTTGGTTATATGATTTGCAGAGGTAAATTTTTAATTCGAATTCAATGTTTTTATGAATAAAAGTATGTTATTAAGGTGCAATCATAAAATTTTATTAAAAAAAACTGCATTTGAACATGGATTTCATTTGTTATTTGTTAAAAAATAATGAGTTTTAGCGAATGTTTTTCATTAATAAAACGCAAATCCATGAAACGATTATATACGACCGGTCACTTTTCGGTCTTCATGGAATGGACAAAATTACACAATTCGAATTTAGTTAAACGATCGATGATCAATTGTATTCATTGTCCATCCATGAACAACTTTACACAATCGCACCTCAGGAGTTTTGTTTATTGTCTGCTATAGTTATATTTGTAAATAAAGTTATTGTTAGATTTATATTGTTTTATTGTACCTTTATTATACATTACACCAGATTTTTTTTTACTTGAAGTAAAGCGTGTTTAGTTTTTTAAGTCAATGACAAATAATTCGTGACACCCAAAGTAAAGCCCGGTCTATGAGCACGTAGAATTTTGTCCAATGACCCCAAGCTACCCATCCTTAACGCTCGCGCGTAATTATATTGCTGTTGCGACTGTGCGACGGGCGCCCGCAGTGAGTGTGCGAGCGCAACAGCAACATAATTACGCGCGAGCGATAAGGATGGGTAGCTTGGGGTCATAGGACAAAATTCTACGTGCTCACAGACCAGACTATAGCAATAAATTCCCAACATGTTTGTGTGTCAACTTTTTAGTCACTGGAATGCTTATTAAATCAAAAAGATTGCCCCTGTCGGGTATTGAACCTGACGCCCGTATTCACAAACATTACTATGAAGTCTCACAGTGCGCTCGTACGCACAGGGTGACACACGAACCAATCACAAAGCTCTATTCAACACTGCGTTCGATGTGCTGCTTCACTTAAGCAAGCATCGTTTGTGAATACGGGCGTGAGTCTTTTGTGCATGTAGTTTTACCAACTCAAATGAGATATTTCAAAGTCCTAAGAAAGCTAGTATTATGGTCACCCTACACAAGTTGCATGTCTAACACACCATGTGGTAGGTCTCCCACACTCGTTAAAGCTAAGAGGTTACATAAAGAGGTGCTTCAAATATTCAGGTGGGGTACAATCGCGAACAAAACTCTGTGAGCAGTAAAAAAACAATAAAACCTGTAACAATTTGTCACTAAACTTACTTACTTCTTATTTATTTACTAGCTCGCTTGCATTTCAATAAAATTGGTTATTTGGTAGATGTTCAAAGCAAAGAGGGTTGATTCTATCAAAGTAGGTAAGACAACTTTCGAAATGTCGAAATACCTACTCCAAAAAATAGACTTCCCCATACTAAATGACAGCCTAGATTGCTGATGACAATTTGTATGGAAATCTTTTTTTTTTTGGAAGTTTAGAATTATGTTCCTTTGGGGAAAGTTGAGCAGAAGAATCAAGCCTTTAACTTTTGGATAGTCCTACTGCTTCAGCGCTCACCATTTGGCGCTACTGTCTTAGCCTTAAGTGAGTGTCAGGAACTTACTTTACAGTGGCGCTAAATGTTGAGGTTAATATAGCCCATTGAAGGTACAAAAGGAAAGTAGGTAAGTACCTAGGTTTTTAAGGTAACACAAAAAGCAACCATTTGTATTTTCTACACAACTGTACCAAGAACATAAAATCAAAGCTAACAATATCATGTCTGTCTTTGTTTAAGCATTATTTGTCAACTCAAACTTAATTATTCATCGAAGAAAGCATTCAGAATCATTTCCATGACAAGAAAATTAATACGCCTTTGAAATCGGCCATTTTGTCTTCAACGTTGTGCAATTTCGCGCGCTTTTTGTTTTTTAAACTGTGGCAAAGAAGTTTCAAGTTTTCTAACGTAATTTTTTCGCCGAGTTTTTTCACAAAATGTTTTGTTAACTTTATCAAATGTTGGAAAAATTAAGAATATTATTTTACGTTTTTTTAACTCTGTTCATACCTTATGTACTTCAAGAATACATATCGGCGATACTTATAAGCAAAGTAAGGAGTTGCAACTGCAGATACTGTGAAAATTAAAAGATGGAAGTCCCGTTATTGTTATTATTTGTTATCAATTTGGGTTGTGTTTTATCGGAGATTTCTCTTCGGTTTGGTAAGTCGATCTCAGATTTTACATAATATTATTCTTAATTATTTTGTTAATTTCTTGATTTTTTTTCATTAACTCTTTTTCTTTAAGAATTTTCTTGTAGTCCGTGAGTCCACTCCAAAATTTCATACATTAAATTATGCCATCACAAAAAAAGCGTGGCACATAGTCGTATGCGTAAGAGTTTCTCAAAATTTCCCCAATTTTATGTGAAAACGCAGCGTGGAACGTTCACGAAAGGTGGACCGACGACCTGATAAAGGTAGCAGGAAGACGCTGGATGCAGGCGATGTGGAAATCATTGGGGGAGGCCTATGTTCAGCAGTGGACGTCCTGTGGCTGAAATGATGACGATAATCTGTAATAACAAAACCAAGGACTGTACAGTCGCGGAATGAAAAGGTTCGTCACCTTAGTGTCGGTTTTCGCTTGCACTAGGTAAGAGTCAAACCTGCCAACATAACCGTGCAAGAAACAGTGCTGCTAACATTTAAATCCCATCAAAAACAATACTTGTCAAAAAAACCAAGTCTCGCAACTCAGTTGTTCTACGGTAAAAAGTTGTGAGATCCATGTAATACCAAGTCCAGGCCAGGAAATCTTTAACGTTTTACATAAATTATTGACTTGGCCATCGCACTAAATAATTTAATTTACACGTGTTTTCATGCGATGGCCAAGTCAATATATTTATGTAAAACGTTAAAGATTTCCTGGCCTGGACTTGGTATTACATGGATCTCACAACTTTTTACCGTAGAACAACTGAGTTGCGAGACTTGGTTTTTTTGACAAGTATTGTTTTTGATGGGATCTCATTTCTTTTTGTATTTTGTAGACAGCAGTTATGTATCTAGAAAACTGGACCGAAATTGAAAAATTTTACTCGACTTGGCGGTTGCACTACCGTGCCCCCAAATATCATTTCTTTTTGTATTTTGTAGACAGCAGTTATGTATCTAGAAAACTGGACCGAAATTGAAAAATTTTACTCGACTTGGCGGTTGCACTACCGTGCCCCCAAATATTTTAGTTTTTCCTTGATTCATACACCAAACACTACTTATATTCCAAATTTGAAGCTTCTAGGTCTGCTAGAAGTGCCTTAGAGTTTTGATGATCGGTGAGTCAGTGAGTCAGTCAGTGAGTGACAAAATTAAGTAACTTTGACCCGTTATAATTCTTAAACTACTGGTTCAAATTGAATGAAATTTTAAATATACCGTGTCTTTACAATGCCTGCATAGCTAATGAAAATTCAGCCTTCTAGTTTTATCCACAACGAAGTTACAGGCGGTCGAAAATGGCCTGAATTGCTTCGAGAAAAGGATGGTACGGCCGTGCCGCTTTTTTGCTCGACTTGGTGGGGGCACTGCCGTGCCCCCAGATTTTAAATAAATATGACGTTTGCTAACGAATAAGGTTTTGCTTGTTTATTTTTCTATCCCATCAGTGCAATGCAATGATGACATTGACCAATTGACAATAGTTTTTTTTATTTAATAGAAATAATAATGGCAGGTTGAACCAACAAGAAGGTTTTAGTTTATCAATCATATTAATCTTCTTGACAAGATAAGTCGTCAAACAAATTTGATCTGAATAATTTTGAACTTTACTGACGAACAGTTAAAGATTATTTTCTCTAACTCCAGATTATTCTGTAACATAGTTTCAAAAGGTAATAATATGTGCTCGCGATTCGTTGAAGGAATCAATTTGAAAACTGACGAACCTTTTCATTCCGTGACTGTACATGTACCTACCTGAATACCTATTGATTTGATCAAAAATTATAGTCTTCATCACGGAAGTCCACGATTCAGACCTGGCCCACCAGATAGGGCGAGCGTTGAGGAATGCCGAGGAACAGAGGTCAGGTGTCAAGATAAGCGATTATATGGTCCAGCTGGACAGAGAGAACGAAGACGAAAGCTATAGGAGGCGTGAGTATGACTGGGCATTCCAGAAAACTTTATTTATCATCATCGTCATCATCAGGTCATAGTCTCCACTGCAGCACGACCTTTAATTTGCCAGAGGCAAATCAAGGCCTGAACTCCCAACGGATGGATTGGAGACTAGGTAGGGAAGGCCTGGTGTTCACGGAGAAATATATGTTCCTTAGTTGCCTTTTACCACATCTACGGAAAGACTGGGAGAAGTTCTTATTCTACTTTACACCCCGTCTGGTCAGAGAAAGGGGAAGTGTTGTCCAAAATCTGGAATCCAAATCCTCTATTTGCTTCTAGTAGATATAGGTTTGTGCTTCTGCAGTGGAGACTACCAGCATTACTTGATGATGGTTCAATGAAGTAAGTAATATGGTAGCATAATAGAAAACACCCAGACCAAAACAAGAAATAGGTGTGTCATGCACACAAAATTTCATGTTTAAACTGTGCGGGTATCGAATCTGCGACTTCTGGTACAGTAAGCGTCAGATAGTTTAGTTTTAGTACACCCAAAATAGTAAAAGTTCGCAGCACGTATTTGACAATTGGAATAAGGTTGTGTCACTTTTTGGCCACTTTGGGTGTCACGAACTATTTGACGCTGACTGAACCACTAGTTCAAATCATCATAAACTCTTGCAGTATGCTCAGGAGTGTCCAAAGGCGCGTCTCTCGTTATCGACCTGTCCTGGGCGCCTTGGGACATGGCAGAACAGCTGTGTGCCGAGTCAGGGTTACCACTTGTCCGGACATCGCTTGGTTCGCAGCAGCTGGTGGCAGCATTGGACGAATATCTAGAAAGCAGGAACGCCACTGATGCTGCTATTCTTTTGGAGAGTGAGAGCGGTGAGTGAGGGTAGAAGAACTGGCTGGATGAACTTGAATCACTCCTTACTAAGGCCTGGTTTCCACTTAAGTGGAGAAGTGGTGCGGAAATAAGGAAATCTGATCATATCTCCTCTCCGCTATGGTGAAAACCGCGCCTGAAAGGTAGTCGTGCATGAGCTAGCAAAACGATGGCTATTTATTTGCACAAAGCACCTAGACTGCATCTCACTTATCACCAGGTGCGATTGCGGTCAAATACCTGCCTTGTCTAGCATAAAAAAATATTTAAAAAATCATTATAGCTGGACCAACATACAAAAATAAAACAACTGCTAGAAACAAGTGCTTCACTCTAAAAAGTTCTTTATTTTTAATTAGTCATGATGATCCAAAACCGGGACAAACTTGACCTTCACTGGTTGGCTTTCATTGGCGGTCAAGCTGTAGACGTAAGTGGGCTAAGTGGCTAGATCCTGGCTGCACAGGAGTTTCAGCGGTGGGAACGAGAGGTGGGAATAGTCTCGCCATTCCCACCTCTCTTTCCCACCGCTGTAACTCTTTTTAAGATAAACCAAGTGTTTTCCTTTTCAGATGTAGACAAAACGCTATACGAACTGCTGGGGAGGTCCAACGTGCGTCTATGGGTCCACGCAGGACTCACCAGGGATTCTGCCAAGGCACTGAAGAGCATGAGACCAGAGCCAAGCTTCTTCGTCATCGTCGGCGAGAGCGGATTTTTGATGGACACTTACAGACGCGTTAGTATAGATTACGTCATCTTAATGATCATCATCAGATCATTTAGTCTTGAATGCAGGATCATGCCCTCTAATTTACCAGAGGTGGAGGCTTCAAGCTAAGCACTGTGCTAATCATCATCATGTCAGCCATAGAACGTCCACTGCTGAACATAGGCCTCCCCCAATGATTTCCATAATGACCCGTAGGTAGCGGCCTGCATCTAGCGCTACCTAGATGGTATTCTGATATGCTATCGAGTCTACTTTACCAGCTTCTGACTTTGGATTTTGGATGGAAGAGCAACCATCGATAGTTTAATGAAAAGCAATTTTATTGACAGAAAACTACTCTACCGATACCGTTGGTAGAACAGAAACAACAATCCTACACGTGTATTTTAATTCCAATGGGGCATCATGGCTAAGAAACAAAAAACAAGAAAACAAGAAGAAGAAAAAATCGCTGAACAAAGCTACCTTGTTAAAACGATCGATATTCTACCATACTGTTGTCCTATCGACGCATTTGAAAGCACTATCAAACATCCATTTTTGCCTTCTGCAGTTGATTACCTACATGACAATAAACGTTTATTTCTGTATTATTTTCCCTACCCTCCAGGCTGTAAAAGAGAAGCTAGTCCGCCGCGACTACCGCTGGAATCTGGTCCTCACAGACTATTCAGGAGACTCAATTGACGTCAACCAGCTGCCCCTCCCAACTATGATACTGCATGTAGACCAAGTGGAGTGCTGCAGACTGCTAGGGTTGAGGGAGGAGTGCAGCTGCCCTTCTGATTTGAAGGTAGGTTTTGTTTTGAGAACTAATATCTTCTACAGAATCAGTTTTGAGAGAAAAAATTGTTTGGTTACTTGCGATCCGGCTCGAAGGACCATATTTTTAAAATATACAAATGGACACAATGTTTGAACTATTCCTTCCCGGTCCTTAGAACGGGTGGACAGCTATGCCATTTATTTTACTTAACCTACTCGGTTGGCCAGGGCCGGATCTACCATCTAGTTAACGCAAAACAATAGCCTTTAAATCATATAGCAATTGCACTTATAAGGTTGACGCCGCTGTCGACCAAGGTCCTGTATCTTGCCAGCGGCGCCATCATCATCATTTTCAGGCATAGGACGTCCACTGCTGAACATAGGCCTCCCCCAATCATTTCCACAATGGCCGGTTGATGGCGGCCTGCATCCAGCGCCTTCCCGCTACCTTTATGAGGTCGTCTGTCCACCTTGTGGGTGGCTACGGCAGCGGCGCCAACTAAAGTGCAAAAACGGTAGCCCTCAGGTTACGTTTGCTAAACAAGGCATGATCTCCATAGTATTTTAACCATCATAAGCCCTCATTGCTAAAAAGGCATGGTCTTTCCAGAGGAAACAACTCATTATCAACGCTCTTGTACTCTATTTATCGGAGACATACTCCAAGCTTGAGAGAGAACTGCCTGTATTGAGTACCAAGGTGGACTGCGACAATGTCCTGGCTTCAGAGATGAATGTGACCAGGGATCGGTTGGTCAGGCAGTTCGGTGAAGATGTGGAGATCAATAACGACACGCTGTTCTATTGGGATGATGATAGGTAAGTTGCGGGATGGTAGGGCAAGCTATATTTGGGACAAATATAAGTGCCCTGGAAAGGGCCTGTGTACTGAATATTTTTTTTAAGCTGAATTTGATGAATTGATGACGTCTTCAGCTTTGTAATTTTCGCAGTAAAGATGATGCTGAGCTACAAGCTCAGGGTAGTTTTCAGTCAAATTACGTCCACTGCTGGACAAAGTTCTCCCTAAGGATTTCCACAACGATCGGCCCAGCGCTTTCCGCGTCCAGGTGCTTCCCACGACCTTCACCAGATCGTCAGTCCACGTAGATAGATACTTGGGAAATTAATAAGATCAAAATCGAGTTGAGCAGAGATTGAACTGCTTATGTGCCTGTTCTTAAAATTATAACCGTATCCAGCTTCTGGCCTAAGGTGGAGCTAGTCATATTCAGCTTCTGGCCTAGGGAGAGCAAGTCAGATTTTTTAAATCAGATCGTTTGACTTAGCTCCTTCAAAGTGACTCTCAGACTCTGAAACTCTGATCTGACTCTTATGCCCGTTTTCACCATCAATCCCTAATTTTTAAGTGCCCCTATGGTAAAACACATAACTGGAATTTTGTTTTCATTCACTTTAAAATTAGGGATTGATGGCATTAGACTCTAATTTGACTCTAAGACTCTGATCTGACTCTGAGACTCTGATCTGACTCAGAGACTCTGAACTGACTCTGAGACTGATCTGACTCTGAAACTCTGAGGCTTTGATAGTTTGATCTGACTCCGAGACTCTGGTTACGCCCATGGTGATATGGTGATGGCCATAATATGGCACTATAAAAATGTTACAGGTCCGGTCTTTTCCTCCGGTCCTCCTTCGTCCTCTCCGTATACAGACCAGACTCGGGCCTGGAGACGGTAGCGAGCTGGTCTGCTAATGACGAGTACAAACTGCTGCCTGGAGTCACTTTGGACTCTCTGAAGTTGTTCTTTCGGATTGGAACTTCTCCGGTAAGAAACTGGTCTGTAACATCGTAAAGATAGAACGTCACGTTTGGGTTTTATTTGGAAACTTTTGTAAATCTAACAAAAACTTATTAAGTACCTACTCCGGAACATTTAGGCTGAGTTGCACCACCACCTAACTTTAACCGTTGTTTTTTGTATGGAGTTTGAGTGTGACAGACTATTAACGTTTGTTAAAGTTACGGTAAGACGGTGCAACCCAGCCTTAGTGCTTGGCCGACTGCATACATTGTCGCGGCGCGGCACAGCGTACTCAAACATTTAAAATGAAATCTTATTCGCGTGCTCATCTATGAACTGTCTTAGTGCTGGCCAAGCACTTATATTGTAAGAGGTTGGTATTGCTGATATAGCAGCAGTAGAAACAGATTTTATGAAATTTTCAACTGTGTTGGTACGGCTCTTGAGATTCTGTTCGCTGAAAGACAGACACCCCCACACTTAAAAACACCAAACGCGGCAATTGAGTCCCTTTAAATCACTGAAACCTGCGATCCGATACCGATTCCGAACGAAAAGTCGCGTAATCGCAAATCGCGAAGTCGCAAAATCGCCAATTAATTGCTGATGCTAAATGTGTGCAGTTGCTCTAAAACCCAAATATTTCTAGGCTGTACCATGGACGCTACCGAAGCTAGACCCAGAGACAGGGGAGCCTGAAGTGAATGAGGACGGGCAACCAGTTTACGAGGGGTACTGCATCGATCTTATATCCAAACTGGCAGAGGTGAGAATCCACGTAATTATAATAAAGTACCTACTTAAACATAAGCTATAAGTACAGAACAATGACACTCAAGTTTTAACATTTAAAAGATAGATAGAAACTTAGCTAACTCAGCACAATAAAATTGCTTTGGTACTTACCTTCTTGCTTATCAACTAAAGTCCGGTCGCCGTCCTTCTCACTTTGGTAGCTTGGTGCCATTGGACGAATTTCTATTTGCTCGGCGACCGGACTTTAGCAGCATATTCCCAATCACCAGTTGGCGCCACCAACGAGCCCTGTCCCTCACCAATGGCGCGAACTGTTGAGCATTTAAAATTATACAAGGGATTCTTTTACTTACAGACAATGGAATTTGACTACGAGATAATAACTCCAAAATCTGGCAGTTTCGGGAAGAAACTGCCGAATGGATCTTGGGATGGAGTGGTTGGTGATTTGATGAGAGGGGTAATTAATAAAACGTCCTTTCATAACCATTGGACTAGGCCATGAATATCGGAATCTCGTAATATCGGAATCTCGGAGTAAGAAATCCGATATTACAATTCCGATATTGAATGACCCAATATCGTAATATCGGAATCAGATAAAGGTTTTAATTGAGATTTTAAACAAAGCGTTTAAACGCGGCACAACCAGCCACAAAGCCCAAAATACATGATTGGCAAAGACCAATGAGTTTCTCATGTCTCTCAGTTCTCTCACCATCACTTTTTGTCCCACTGCAAATATTTATGGTTAATTTAACTTGTTCTGAAACAATTTTAGCACTTGCCGTACTTGGTCTTAGCAATGAAAAACGACATCTCAACTACCTTCCAAACATTAATTGGACTATGGCCCGTCAGTTCTGCGTACATGTGCCCTGTCCATTGTCACTTCAGCTTGCTAGTCCGTCGGGCTATGTCAGCGGCTTTAGTTCGTTTACGGAGCTTCTCATTTCTCATCGATCTCGTAAAGAAATCGAATGTGGCGCCCTCTAGCGGACAAAACATAGAGAGTAAAAAAATAAAGTTAAGATAAATATGCCGTGTTTGGTATCATTTGAAAGCGCTTTACTTGTACATTTTGAATATATATATATTACTAGCATTTGCTTGTGACTTTACCTGTATTCATGGGCTGATTGCATATAATTCACATCTATGCGTTCATAGCTTCTTTACTACTTATTAGTTCATCAATTTAACTTTTGGTAATATTATGCGCCACAAATACACTTTATCACCAAAATAGTACAAATAATAAAAAGTAAAAAAACTAAAACCCAACTACGACAAAAAACGACGCTGAAAAAGTATAAAACAAGATTTTCAGAATACTGAACTGAACAAAGTTGCTAATATATGTAGTTGCATAGTAATTTTCATGTTTGGAAAGGCGTAGTCACACGTTACATATACGAGTACCTACCTACCGTAGCACTGACAACGTGTGACTGCGGTTTTCCAAACATGAAAATTACTATGCAACTATATTAGCAACTTTGTTCAGTTCAGTATTCTGAAAATCTTGTTTTATACTTTTTCAGCGTCGTTTTTTGTCATAGTTGGGTTTTAGTTTTTTTACTTTTTATTATTTGTACTATTTTTGTCTTTAAGCACTGAGGTATTTTGGACGAAAAGATGTTGTATAGTTTCCCGAAAGCGGCCCAGCCGAGTAAGTTTCGGCGATTTACCGCTTTCTCGAAATGGCATGTACCTAGCTGGATCGTTTGTCCGAGGTAGCATACTTGTCAACAATCTCGAGAATCGAGCTCCCAACCGAAAATAGTTAGGGTGCAACATGGTCATATGCTTCGTTTTGTCCATCTTCATCCGAAGGCCTACCTGTTGGGAGATTCGATTAAGGTATTCGAGCATTGTGCCGAGGTCTTCCAGCGATTCCGCCCTTGTATGCAAAATTGACGGCCAATGGGGCAGCAAGGTTCTGGAGTGGAGGCCACGTACCGGAAAGCGCAGCGTAGGACTGCCATCCACAAGGTGGACCGACGACCTCATAAAGGTAGCAGGAAGACTATGGATGCAGGCCGCCACCAACCGGCCATTGTGGAAATTATTGGGGAGGACTATATTCAGCAATGGACGTCCTATGGCTGAAATGATGATGATGAGGATGGCCCGTGGTTTTGTGAGTTGTACATCGATAATCAAAAAGGAACAAATTACAAGCATACTCAAGTTTTTTACCACTACCTAAAATTTTTGTAACATGTGACTTAAATGACTTTACAAATCGTTCTGTCAGTGTTGGTTGAAGGAGTAAGTTTGTTTGATACCTGTTTTACAAAAGCACTTAAATTATTTGCTAGTCCATATTGGCTCATTATCAGAAACCAAATGCAATGGATACTCATAACATACAAAAATGGTTTTAAATACTTCAATTTTATAATTTTAAGAAGTGCTGTTTCGTACGAAATTAAATATTTTGATGAAAATCATTATTTTACTGTATACAATCGAGAAATGTTACGAATATAACCAAATATTCAATTTATAACACATAAACTCAATTCCGATATTAATATCGGAATTCCGATATTAATATCGGAATTCCGATATTGAGATCTAATATCGGAAACCAATATCGGAATTGAAAACCTTCCGATATTACATGCCCTACATTGGACTAAGTACATAATATTCATAACTCTCAAAGACGTTGACCAGAAGTTCCTTTGTGGAACTGTAAGAGCACTACAACCTGAGGGTTGAGTGTGAGTTTACATCAAAGGCCGTCACTTGCGAACGCGTTAAAAATATAATTTAGTTCTTGAAAGTTTCCGCTAGGGGCACTGTACAATCTGTCATACATTGTCATTTTTTTACGCGCTCACTAGTGACAATAGTGACGACGTTTGATGTAAACTCACACTAAGGCCTCAGCCTCGAACTTAGCGGGCAGCGGGGCGGGAGCGGCGGCGGCGCGGGAGCGGGGCGGGCAACGCAAACCCGTTCTCGAAACAAGCGGGCAGCTCGCGCGGCGCTTTAGCGGCGAAGTGTTGTGTTCGGGGTTGTGTTGTCGAGATAGGTATTTGTTTTTCTTCTCAGCACTTGCCATATGTTTGTCTCGAAGCGCTGGTAGGGCCCAAAAGATAAGGAGACATGTAAAGTGCCCCATAAGGGCTATCTTTTCTTTTTTATTATTTTCTATAATAATTTTGACGTTCATAAGTGCCACTTGTGGTCTAAACTGAATAAATACTTTTGATTTTGATTTTGATTTTTTGATTTTTATTCGCAAACGAAATGTCTGAACAACGGCGACAATTTCATTTCGATTCAAATTTATTCCTAACGCTCGATTTATTGTGGGCAAAAGAAGGAGTGCGCTGCCCGCTCGCTGCCCGCTCCCGCGCCGCTGCCCGCTCGTTGCCCGCTCCCGCGCCGCTGTTTTCGAGAACCGGTCTGTTTGATTTTACGCATAAGATCCTGCCGCTCCCGCGCCGCCGCCGCTCCCGCCCCGCTAAACTCGAGGCTGAGGCCTAAGCCCTCTGATCGAGTTAACTGCTTATCTAGCAGCTGTGACGTTACATCGACGCTCTGGTATGCATGTGGTGAACGCGGCGAGGTGTGCGAGTGAGTGGACAGGATAGTCGCATTCCAGCGAGATTCGCAGTTAGCTCGATCAGGTTGTAGTTGAGTTTTGGTGGTCAGACTATAGAGCGATGGTCCCAAAAAAAGTATGACAAATGGAAAAAAAACTATAAATCACTTTTTGACCCAATCAGTGCGTGTTGCAGGAAACCGATCTTGCTGTGGCCGCATTGACAATGACTGCAGAGAGGGAAGAAGTCATCGACTTCGTCGCTCCATACTTTGAGCAAACTGGTATTCTAATTGGTGAGTACTTAGAGTAGCAATTATGATTATCATTATTTGAGTCCACATCAACCCCCAAAGAACAACAGCAATGGCAACATGGGACTAGCCATGGCATAATGTACCAATGATGTATCTTGTTGCCATTTGTTGGGGCCGCACTTTTCGCTGTTTGTCACACTTGCGTTGTCTGTGCCACTTGGCGCCATTAAGCCCCACTTATCATTCTTTGTTTGTCACACTTGCCTCACCAATCGCAATCCCATACCGTTAAAAGTCTAGTTATTTTCTTCTAAAGTTATACGTTTAGAATCTATTGGTGGGTAGGGATACTAGGGATGGCTTTTTGCTTGTTCCTTATTAATTTATCTATTTAAACTTGTCTGCAGCGATTCGCAAGCCGATCCGCAAGACTTCTCTCTTCAAGTTCATGACGGTGTTAAGGACAGAGGTGTGGCTGAGCATAGTAGCGGCTCTGGTACTGACTGGACTCATGATCTGGTTGCTGGACAAATACTCGCCATATTCCGCAAGGAATAACCCTCAGGCTCACCCTTATCCCTGCAGGTAGAAACCTTGGGATGCTTGTGAATCCAATAGCATTTAAGGTGGTCATTTATGTCATTTGGCGCCATTTGTTACACTTGGCGCCATGATACACTTGGCTCCATTTTGTCAAACTGGGTCTCACGTGAACACACTTGACGCCAGTGTCACACTCATTGCTTTATGTCACACTTGTCATACCATGCACGAGTCCTCAAGTCCATGAGTTGCTAAGAACAGAGGTGTGGCTGAGTATACAGGGTGTTAGGTAAATGGGTATATGAGCCGACACTAGCCCATGTTAACATGGGCATATAAATGGTACGGTGAAATCAGAAATTTGATATCATCATTTTATTATTATTTTTTAATTTTCATATAAAATCGGATTTGTGTGAAAATTTTAATAATTAAAATGAAGATATCAATTTTCTGACTTCACCATACCATTTATATGCCCATGCTAACATGGGCTAGTGTCGGCTCATACCCATTTACCTGACACCCTGTAGTAGCGGCTCTGGTACTGACTGAACTCATGATCTGGTTGCTGGATAAATACTCCCCTTACTCAGCAAGGAATAACCCTCAAGCTCACCCTTATCCGTGCAGGTATCCTTGCCAGACATGTTAAGGTATTTGTGCATCATTTAGGACACTCGTCACACTTTTGAGATTATAGGCACTTGCCATGCTCTACCTCCAACCCATTTATCACACATGGCGCCGCTTTTTTCACGATTTTTCACGATTGACTCCACTTAAATAAATAAAAATAAAAAACCAGAACCAACCAGAACCAAAGCCATGATGTGCCTTTAGAACTTAACTTGTCACACTAGGCGCCATTGGTCACACTTGCTACTACTAGTCATACTCGGTCACCCTTAGTCTCATTAATGAAATTTAGCGCCATTTGTCACACTTAGCATAATTTTTCACTCTTGCTCTTCTTTTATACACTTTTTTCAGCACTACACACTTGTGTCACACTTTTGACAAAACTTGTCTTGCATCATTTGTCACACTTGATCCCATTGAACCCACTGTGTCACCTTGGAGCCATTTTTCACACTTTTGAGACTCCTAGCCGCGGTCGACCCATCTTCACACATTTAGAGTCTGAGTCACTTGGCGCCAAAACGATAATACAATATTAAAACATAATTCTTCCGCAGGGAATTCACTCTCAAAGAGAGTTTCTGGTTCGCCCTCACCTCTTTCACCCCCCAAGGAGGGGGGGAGGCTCCCAAAGCGCTATCAGGAAGAACCCTCGTGGCTGCATACTGGTTATTCGTAGTGCTAATGCTGGCCACCTTTACGGCTAATTTGGCTGCGTTCCTTACCGTGGAGAGAATGCAGGTAAAAAAATTGAGCTACTGCCAACTCACCAGTTGGCGCCTGTATATGTGATGTCGCCAGTTGATGCCTGTATATGTGATGTCACCAGTTGGCGCCTGTATATGTGATGTCACCAGTTGGCGCCTCTATATGTGATGTCAGTTGGCGCCTCCGGTGATTGACAGAACCCTACTCGTCAGAGGCGCCAACTGTTTTTTTTGTCATTACGACTTTGTGAAGTTTACGCATTTACTTTTTTACCGTCAACTTTTGTTATGTGCCAAATATTAGTTTAAATTGAATTTAATTGAATAAAGAAAGTAATTTACATTCATTTTCTGCCTCAAAAGCCAAGTTTGCTCGAGCTAGGTGCCTTGCCCACTGCAATACGTTGGTACTGAAAAGGTATCCACTCAGCATGGTGTCATAATTATAGTGATTTGATTTAACTATTTGTCCCCCGCGGGATTAGAACCCATGAGTAATTCCGTACGCTGGCGGCCATCTTATCTATACTTACTAATATTATAAAGCTGAAGAGTTTGTTTGTTTGTTTACTTGAACGCGCTAATCTCAGGAACTACCGGTCCGATTTGAAAAATTCTTTCAGTGTTAGATAGCCCATTTATCGAGGAAGGCTACTAAGGAAGCGAGTAATAGCACAGAATACATAATAGTAGCAACAGAAATTGCACTCCTTTGTGTAGGATCAGATGCCGACATTTTAACGGTAATAATAATAATGCAAAATATCCAACGCACATGGTGCATTCGAAATCGCACCTTACTACTACGCTCACAAGAGCGCAATTTTTTTGTGTTCAGAATTGATTTACCTCACAGCTCAAGCGTCAGGGTTGTATAAGCAAAGTAAAATAAATAAAAACTTAATTTTAAGAAGCAATTATTGTATTTACGATTGGTAAACTTTAATCTAGTGGTGTTTGTATAATCGTACCATCTCTAAAGTACCTATTAATAAACTTCAGTGTTGCGATAATTCGAAATTGGACAAACAGTTTTAAAAGGTGTAGTGTCGGAAAATAGACACGGTGAAGTAAAGTTAATGTTTTTATTAGCTAAAATATTTTTGCTACAGTTTTTTGTCATAAGTATTTCAAAATTATTTAAAAAGTGTAGTTTTTTTTAATTATTTAAATCACTACAGTTAATTATTATTCCTAAATATTACGATTTTCCATTAAAGAAGAATAACAGTGCTGTTGGAACAATAAACCTTGATTGCGACGATGATCGACCGAGAGTGTATAGAAATACGCGTGTGCTCACAGGCGCGTGGCGGCCCTGACTGATTTGCAACTTGAAGTTGTCGCGCGCTGTAGGTAATTATCTCGGCCGGCATAGGCGAGTGACGGAGGCCTGGTAATAGGTGCAGAGCAAAAATGATTTTCACGCGTACGTAGTCGCGGGCACTTTTATATCTCATATTCTTTGTTTCTTTGTATCAGACTCCAGTGTCATCATTGGAGCAGCTAGCAAGGCAGTCGCGCATCAACTACACAGTGGTCGAAGGATCCACCATCCACCAGTACTTCATCAATATGAAGTTCGCTGAAGACACATTGTACAGGTAGGTAAATGGCACTTGACGCAAACATTGCAGAAGACTACACGCACTTACTTAACTTAATAAATACACTTACGAATTTTACAAGGAAGGAAAGTAACATAAAAGACGCTAGGCATTCAGCGTCGCATTCAACATATAGAAAATTACTAACTACTCGTACCTAATTACCGAAAATTACGAAAAGGAAAGGAATTGCCAAAATGCTGTCGGTCAATGTCGCCACTCGATCTACCGCGTCAGCGCTAACCAGTTGGCGCCTCTGCCTTAGCCAGTGCTGCCAACTGACAGGATCTTACTCTACAAGGCGTCAACTGGTGAGGGCAAATATATTACGATAGCCCTCATCTTAGGAGGCGCCAATCGGTGCCATATTATTATAATACCTAAGAGCTATCGTATTTACTTTCACCAGTTGGCGCCACTTCATAGTAAGGTCTTGTCACTCACACTAGTGAGTAACCACTAGGTTAAGACATGATACTTATTGACTATTTACGTTTTAAGTAGGTTTAAAGAACTAGCGCTTAATTTAGTCTGTGCCTGAGATATGGAAGCGGCACAGCACAGGAAAGGTGACATTAACATATCATGACGTGACAGAGCATACCTATAAATCTGAAGATCTGAAATCTCGTTGACGTTTGACAGCCTCCCGTGCCGCTCCCATACCTCTGGCACGGACCACAGTAGATATATGAGCTAAAGCAGTACGGAAACTTAGCCCTTTCGGCGAGTTAAATACCTACACTTCAACTGAGTGTTAGGGTTGGCACTCTTAATCTTTATAAAATTAATAAGGTTCTGACTTACTTATTTGTTAAAACGTTTATTTAGGTTTTTTAATTATCAAATACCTAATGGAATAAATTAATTGACTAAGTAGTTAACAAAAAAATAAAACGTTAATTAGGTTCTATAAAAATCGAATACATAATCGAATAAATTGATTAAGTACTATTAGAGGCCGGTAGAAGATATTCTATTCTCATAAATAAAATACCGGATACTTACTTTCACATAGCTATGGCCTCATTTTAAATACAGTTCATCACTTAGTACAAAAGCGCGCGGAGCAAATTACTTTATCAAATAGAACACATAAATTGTTAAAAAGCGTAATTACGTAATTTAAAAAGAACTATTACTAAATCAGATGTAAGCACTTTATTTAAAAAGTAATATTTAATAAAAAAAATTTTACAATTCAGAATTATTACGAAGTTTAAAAAATGAAAGTTCTGGTTTTGAAGATGCCGAGTTCAAGCAGCCGTATTATACTACGCAATACACTCGTGGCATGTTTTTAAAAATACAGCGGACAGTGCATGCAATAAAATTATTATTAAAAACACACCGCGCGCGACACTCGCGACGGATGGACTGCGAGGTTCGCTTAGAGCTCGTGTAAAGCGTGCGTCTGTGTGCGTGAGTCTGATTTCGACCGTTTGTATGAAGCTTCCGTACTGTTTGATTTATCTACTGTGCACGGACTGAGTTAAACGATAGACCTATAGGTACATTGGTATTTCTTTGATGAATGATTTTACCACAGGGTGTGGAAGGAGATTACCCTAAACGCGACGTCCGATCAAGCGCAGTACCGAGTCTGGGACTACCCGATCAGGGAGCAGTATGGGCACATTCTCTTGGCTATCAATGCTTCAGGTAAGTTTCTAAATGAAGATTGCTGCACACATTAGACTATCAGCCGGAAGATAAAGGACGTAGCACATTTATCAACTCGGAAAGGGATCGTAACCGTATCAACTCGAGGCGGTCAGTATTCTCTGTATGAAACTCCATACTGTAACACACACCGTAACGTAAACGGTTCGCCTCGCGGTTGACAGCGCGCGAAAGGCGATACGGTGTTGATCCCTTTCCGAGTTGATAAGTCTGCTATGAATGACTTTATAAAATCTAATAATAACGCGAGAAGCTGAAGCGTTCTATGCTCGGAGTTTCCCTGACTGAATCTGAAATGAGGAGATCCGAAAACTAAAGATCTGATGGCCGCTGGATAGTAAAGTTCTCAAATGGCGACCACAGGCCGAGAGACGTAGTTTGGCGAGCCTCCCACTAGGTGAACCGACGATCTGGTGAAGATCATAAACACAGCTTAAAATACAGAATATTTTTCAGCTTAATCAGCTCTCTCGACAAGCTGAAAGATCTGAAATCGTAAGAGATATAACTACCTATAATAATTTTTCCTGAATTTGTTTTAGGGCCAGTGCCAGATGCAAAGACAGGGTTCGAGCAAGTCAACGAGCATACGGACGCAGACTTTGCATTCATCCATGACTCGGCTGAAATCAAGTAAGTGTTTTTAGGGTTCGTTCGTTCGTTCGTTTCAGCCGAAAGACGTCCACTGCTGGACAAAGGCCTCCCCCAAGGATTTCCACAAAGACCGGTCCTGCGCCGCTCGCATCCAGGCACCTCCCGCGACCTTCACCAGATCGTCGGTCCACGGTTTTTTGGGGTACCATACCCCAAAAAGAACCAAAAACTCCTAAAAAACCTTTTTCTCGATTATAGACTTATTCGCAGTGTGATCGCCCCGGGTGCCAACCCATGCTACGCCGCTACTGCGTTTTGGAGTTATAGCAGGCCTCCGTCACTCGCCTATGCCGGCCGAGATAATTACCTACAGCGCGCGACAACTTCAAGTTGCAAATCAGTCCGGGCCGCCACGCGCCTGTTTGCACACGTGTATCTATACACGCTCGGTCGATCATAGTCGCAATCAAGGTTTATTGTTCCAACAGCACTGTTATTCTTCTTTAATGAAAAATTGTAATATTTAGGAATAATAATTAACTGTAGTGATTTAAATAATAAAAAAAACTACACTTTTTAAATAATAAATTATTTTGAAATACTTATGACAAAAAACTATAGCAAAAAAATTATTTTAGCTAATAAAAACATTAACTTTACTTCATTACTTCACCGTGTCTATTTTCCGACACTACACCTTTTAAAACTGTTTGTTTAATTTCGAATTATCGCAACACTGAAGTTTATTAATAGGTACTTTAGAGATGGTACGATTGTACAAACTCCACTAGATTAAAGTTTTCTAATCGTAAATACAATAAATGCTTCTTAAAATTAAGTTTTTATTTATTTTACTTTGCTCATACAACCCTGACGCTTGAGCGGTGACGTAGATCAATTCTTAACACAAAAAAAATGCGCTCTTGTGAGCGTAGTAATAAGGTGCGATTTCGAATGCACCATGTGCGTTGGATATTTTGCATTATTATTATTACCGTTAAAATGTCGGCATCTGATCCTACACAAAGGAGTGCAATTTCTGTTGCTACTATTATGTATTCTGTGGTTATAGCGTCAGGAAGGAAAACCCGACTTATTTTTATATACTTAGTCGATTATTTTTCTCTTTAATATCTTATTTTTGGTTCTTGTTTTCTGTGAGAACAAAAAAAAAGAAATAGGTCTACCTACACAGGGACAGGACAGTATAATATAAGCCAAAGAATACTCATACTCAAGAGATATAAGCTGTCTCATCACTATAAAGCGATCGCTTCCGGACAACCTTTAAAATGTTATTTTCGCACCAATGTTTTTCATCCTTTTTCCTCAAGGTACGAAGTCACCCGCAACTGCAACCTAACAGAAGTAGGCGAGGTGTTCGCAGAGCAGCCGTATGCTATCGCAGTGCAGCAAGGATCTCGGCTACAGGAACACTTGTCCAGAGCTCTGCTGGACTTGCAGAAGGAACGGTTCTTGGAACAGCTAGCTTCCAAGTAAGATGACAATACTTTAATCTTCATATCGTGTCGACAACAAACCTACTAAAGTACGGCCAACGAGAAGCGATACAAAAGGTCGATTCGACTGTCGAATTGACAATCTATTCTGTCTCTTCCCATCTTGTGTATTTGTCGTAATGTCTCGTTCGCCCGCCAAAATATGTCAAAGTCAAACCCTTAGGCTGGGTTGCACCATCTTACTTTAACTTTGACAAACGTCAAAAATCTGACAAATTCCATACAAAAAACACCGGTTATCGTCAGTTACCGTTAAAGATAGGTGGTGCAACCCACCCCTACTATTCCAAATGACCATGACATTGGGTTTGTTTACATTTGGTATCGCTTCTCGTTGGCCGTACTTTAGATAGTACAGTGTCAACCCAAAACTCGGCTACAAGAGTGGTGATGTCAGCAATATGTATCATCTTCGAATCGGTTACCCATTTCTTGAGCTCGGCGGCCTGTGTCATTTTGCCAGCCCCTGCCACCCTGTAGTTAGGTACACCATTGCCACTCTTGCCGTGGATGTCGTCTAGGTGACTATGCGAACATGAAATTGACTTACTTATATGTCTTTTTCTTTAGGTATTGGAACGAATCGGCTCGCCAAGCTTGTCCTGATGCAGACGAGTCTGAAGGCATCACCCTGGAGAGCTTGGGTAAACTTACTTTTTTTTGTTATTTATCGACAAAACTGATTCATAATAATTTGCCATCCCATTGCTGCATTGCAGTCACCCTGTATTTTTAATAACTTGAAAAAATCGAATTGCCTAAGGTGAGCATCGAACCGACCGACGCCGCGGTTAGCAAATTTTAGCAGAATTGCTAAAATCAAGTGGCAGTGGGCGGGGCACATAGTTCGTAGATACGATGGCCGTTGGGGCAGAAAAGTTCTCGAGTGGCGACCACGGGCTGGAAGACGTAGCGTGGGCAGACCGCCTACTAGGTGGACCGACGATCTGGAAGAGCCTGGATGCGGGCAGCGCAGGACCGTGCATTGTGGAAGGCCTTGGAGGAGGCCTTTGTCCAGCAGTGGACGTCATTTGGCTGAAACGAACGAACGAACGAAGCTGAAGTCTCGCTGATGTTTGACGTTACAAAAACACCCTCCCATGCCGCTTCCATACCTCAGGCACTAAGTTAAACGCTAGACTGTTAACGGTTTACGGTAACGGTAACGGTAGTTTGAGACTTTTAACGGTTCAGAATTTAAATAACGTTTTTTTTTATTCCAGGCGGAGTCTTCATAGCCACCCTTTTCGGCCTTGGCCTTGCCATGATAACGTTAGCTTGGGAAGTATTCTACTACAAACGCAAAGAACGAAACAAGATTCAAGGCATAGACGCTAAAGTCGAAAAGGCAGCTTTTGTAGACCCTAAAAAGAAAGACAAACTCGGTGTGAGACTTCGTAAGGGCAAAACTAAGGTAGCCAAGCTGGATGTGGTAGGGAAAGGGAAGGGAGTGACTATAGGGGATACTTTTAAGCCGGCTGCTGAGAAAATGGGCGTGTCTTATATTAGCGTTTATCCTAAAGGAGAATATAGACCTTGAAACGTAGTATTAGGGTAGGTAGTTGCCAGCACCAATCAACTGCATTTTAAGGCGTCATCTTACTTTAACTTTCTCTGTCAAACTTCATACAAAAAGCACTGGTCATTGTTATTGTTACGGTTAATTAAGGTGGTGCAACAGCCTAAGTTAACTTGTCAATCTTTTCAGTTCGTTTTTACGTAGTCGGGTTTTTTGTTTTCTTTTGGTAGCCTTTCGAACTAAGCGTCACAGACGCAGCGCCTTTAGCTTGGGTCTTGTGCCACCAACGCCGGGTCACTAACTCGCTTCGAAAGGCTACTTTTAAGACCAAAGCTAAAGACGCTGCGTCTGTGACGCTTAGATCGAAAGGCTTCCTTTAATAATTTTATAAAAATGTTGAGCACCAGAACCAGCTTAAGTATCAGTGAGGGTTTTACATAAGTACTGCATAACACTTACTTTAAAAATAAATAGAATATTGAATATGTCTTGTTTTTTATTGGAACTGAGTTCCCGTTGGATTCAACTCCATGATGTTGCACCCTAAAATCTAAAGGTAAATAGCGACAACTGAGTCAGTGCGTGAGGTTTGGGAGCTGTGACATTATGACGTGTGACAGAGCATACAAATGGAGCACATCTGAAGTCTCGCTGACGTTTGACATCACAAAAACACCCTCCCGTGCTGCTCTCATACCTCAGGCACGGACTCAGATAAGCGTTAGATAGTCTGGTCGCCGAGCACGTAGAATTTTGTCCAATGACCCCAAGCTACCCATCCCTATCGCTCGCGCGTAATTATATTGCTGTCGCGACTGTGCGACGCGCGCCCGCAGTGAGTGTGCGAGCGCGACAGCAACATAATTACGTGCGAGCGACAAGGATGGGCAGCTTGGGGTCATTGGACGGGATTCTACGTGCTCACGGACCAGGCTTAAGACCCTTAACCTTTTCAACGCCAATGACGGATACATGCGTACATCAGGTTGACCGTCAACGACGGATTAATCCGCCTTATTTATTGATGTCAGTAATAGGCTAATTGAGTATCATGTAAACTGAATATGAATAGGTACAATGATTATTGATATCATGATTTATTAAGCGTGGCGTCAGAGTGATGGCTTTTGTATTTGACGTGGCGCCGAAAAGGTTAAAAGGCGACATCTAGTGAGCTAAAGTGTCAACTTCTTCACAACTATTAGTTATGAGGAGAGGGAATAATTGAAATAAAACGAGCAATTTAATATATAATAACTATTTATGTAAGTATATAAACATTACATCGATAAGAAAAAAATAATTCATTTACCTAACTCACAAAATGAAGGAAAATAATAATTAATAATAATATACCTTAAAAACAACATACAACCTCACGCTACACGTATTTTAATTTAATGATTAAATTAATAACCAATTTTAAATTATTATATTCTTTAAAAAAACATGCCGGTTGTCTGTCAACCGACATTTTGTCGAAATTCTATTTTTTTTTGTTTACACTAAGTTCACTTAACACTAATCTTTTATTCAACGCTGCATTTAAATTTACAATTTTTGGGTCCGTTTAGTGTAAATTTTGCTAAAAATTGATATATTATTTTTAATTTTTATTAATTTTTGACACAAAAAATTCTATCAAAAAATTAAATACACCACAATTACACATTCAAATTGATTTTATTTACAATTTGTATTATTTATCAATGAAATGGGCGTGTCCGAACTTCAGTCGAGATTCAAAATCGGTATCGATTTTTGAGGTATCGTATTTTTTTGGTATCACTAAAAGAACCCAAACTTGCGCAGAACTATGGACAGAGCAGACGCCCCAAAACTTAAAATCTACCTCTCCAAATCTATGAAATATTCTAATTTATACAGATTTCCATACACCCCAAGAAAAATATAATCCTATGCTACATCAATGAAGAGAGTGAAAAAAAAACTATTACAACACATCACTATCTCATGGTATAAAATTTCCATAAAAATTTCCACCCAAATCTCGAAGCTTAGTGCTCAAAAATGTGTTCAGGCAAGAACAAAAAATTTAAAAATTTCCGGTACCGATGTTGAACACATTTTTGAGCTGATCTAAGCGTCAATTACATCTAGATAATGCTGTTTATCGCGTGAGAAATATCGTAAAATCCATAATTTATATAACATGAATAAATGCTTGTTCTGGTGCGAGAGGAATTTTCTTTGATACCAATTTTTTAAACTTTTTTTTTTGTTTCAAGTATAAAATTCAGTCGCGCATCAAAACTTTTATTAATCAGAGACGTGACCATAAGTCGGCGTTATTGTTTAAATCACCTTTTTTAAACTGCGATGAATATTGTCATCAAATCGACCAAGAAAAAAATGTACTAAGTAAAACAAACAGCTATCTGGTATTGTGATATTTAGAGTGATGCTTTTTATTGAAACTTGGTGACACGTTTTTAATGGTAAATGCCTCAACCACGAATTTTGTAAATTGTATTTACTTTAAAAAGGATTTCAAATCTGCCACTTTTATTTACCACTTATTTTTTAATGTTATCCAGAGTTGGTTGGTTGTAGGGCAAGATATAACGGGACCCATAGAGGTACCTACTCTAAAAAACTTAAGAAATATGTTTGGATTTGGCTCAATAATTTAAAAGGTTTTTCAAATAATTATTACTGTACTTCTGTACAAAAAACTTCAATGGTTGAACTATACTCATTACAACAAAACAAACATTAGGGTGTGTATGGGAAAGCAAAAAAATGACTTCCCATACAAAGTTCGATAGCCAGCTATTGACATTGTGTGAGAAAGTATTTTTTGCGAATTGCTCTTTATTTTTAGTAGGTGAATATTTTGTTTATTTTTGGTACGTATTTGGTCTTATGAGTATAGTCGCCCACTTAAGTTTTTGTACTGTTAAAAATCGCGTTGCAAGTTACACAAAACTCTAATATTTAAATACGTCAAATTATTTTAAAGCCCTCGCTCACAGTTATGGTTGCATTTTTGTTCTTTATTTAGGGTCAGTTTTACCAGTTCCTGATAAAGTCTCAGATAGTTATCTGACAGATGAACAAAATTATAGAGGCTGCTGATTATGGTGACCTTTTCTGATAGATATCTCTATTTGATGCTTGTGAATACACAAATGTTCTAGTTTCTAGTTGTAGTTCATTTGACAGATATCCTTAGGGCTATCAGAGACTTATCAGCTGGTTAAAATGGTCCAGTGATTCAAACAACAACGCCGATACATCCAACGCAGACGCACCGAAATATCCCAAGATCTTAAGAATACAAAAAATACATAATCTAGGAACATTAAGAACTTAAAACAATATGTTAACGCTAAATAATTTATTTAACGAAAAATTACGAGGAAGAAAGTATTATTTGTTGATGTGATTATTACTATGAACGCAGTACAATGTAGTGCGTATGCTTAAATTATACTTATTTGAACTGTAGCACGCATGCGTAGTCTATATTTTAAAACTCATTAAAATGGATTATTAAAATTGTATAAGTTCTACCAGTGGTAGAGTCAAAACCTAAGGATTTTCAAATTTAATTAAATATTTGTACATAATTGTATAAATAATATTTTCGATGAAGTTGAAAACCTTTAGATTTTAATCAATTCATTAAAAAAATATAATAATATTGCAAAATATAATAAGAATAATATTGAAAAGAAATTGATTGATAAATTCCATTTTCTTTTATCTTGTACGCATTTTTAACTAAATTTGACAGATCTTTTTTTTAACAATCTGATTTAAAATAACAGATTAAAAAGATGCTTTAGGAAATATATTTCCTTCGTCAATTCAGTATAAATAACCATGCTACAGTCCACATAATCTTTATGTCTAGCTTTGAAACCACGTTTTAAAGACGTGCAAACGTCAAAATAACCTCAGTGCTTATGTAATATCAATACATACATACTTTATTCGATTTAAAAAATCTAAATAACTAAATATCATAGATAATACATAGAATATCACTAATTAAGTTTCTTTTTTTATCTCAACTATGTGCATAGGCCTTGTTTTGACTCTTGAGACAGAAGAAAAATAAATACATGAATAAGCGAGAAAAATTATAATAATGTTAAGTAGTCACCCAGGAATAACTCTGCAATGCGCTAGTATTTTTTTATCATGTCAGCTGTCAAATGTCATGACTGTAGTGATGCTCCACAGCCTTACAAGACTGTCATTAGTGGCAATTATGTCAAACCGGTTTAACTGTAGAAAATTGTAGGGGAGAGGGGGGCAGCTTTGGACAGGGGCAGCTTAGAACAAATGAATTTAAAAATCACTGGTTTAGGCTACAATGGTATAAATCATAATTTATATTGCCGGCACTGATGCGCATAGCCGTCACATCTAATTTTTAATATCTAACTGTAGGTTAACCGGCAAAAGTGGTTTTTTTGTTTTGGACTGCCAATTTCGCACTTTTTTATTTTGGTTCTAAGGTTTTTGTGGACGTAGTTTTATAAAATAGTGAGTGGTTTGTTTACTATATGGAAGTTTAAATAGTTTCAATGAAGATTTGATAAGAAATTGCGATATAAAAGTATGTTCCGTTATTAAATTTATGTTTTTTTCTGGAAATATACCCATGGGGCAGCTTTGAACGAAATGGTTGGGGCACCTTTGAACTTTATAAATTTTCTTTTTTAAGTGGTATTATGAAACCTTAAGTTTTCTAATACTTCGTAGAAGGTTTTTACATAAAAAATAAGCAGATTGCTTTACTGTGACAGATAAAATTTCAAGCTGGGTGAAGTCCGGGCAAAAGCTAGTTTTAGTAGTTGATTGATATTTTTTAAATTATGCAGTTTTGTCTTTGATGTGTCATTAAACAGAAAGTTTATTATTATTTAGTTAATTGATATATCTTATATTTACTTTTTTTTTAATATTATCCCTAAGTTTTGTGTTACTTTGTACAGAGTGATGTAAAATAAAATAAACATGTTAAATTGATCCCAAATGACACTGATCATTTAAAATTTTGTTTATTAATTATTTTAAAAATACACATTCATAAATATTCAGTTTTATTTCATTGAAAAAAATACTAATTCAAAACTGCCCCAGGCGTGTTCAAGGCTGCCCCGACTACGGGGCAGTTTTGAACGTTTACAGGTCTGTGAAAAAATCTAAATATCTTAATAAGCGTTCATGAATAAGTAAGAAGAACATCATTATTTTGTTGTGTGATAACCATGACCTCTATCTAGGAAGAAAAAATTAATGAAATCGTTCAAGTTTGGAAGATATTTAATAAAGTATGAAAATTGTTCAAAGCTGCCCCCCTCTCCCCTACATGAACAACTTAGAGCAATCAAACTACGCAACCATACACCAGGAAAGCATTAAATTAGGGCAAAAGCAAATTTATATTCAGGTTTGACAGCTCTAAACTGAATGAGTTACACTGACAGAACACAATTGCCACTAATGTTGACAGTTTTTTTGACGTTTTTCAGCGGGCAGTCACTTAGGTGCGTATTACAGAACGACGCCTAAACTCGATTTGATTCCAAGCATAGATTCGAGGCGTTTTGATTGCATGAATTTCAATATTTAGACCAGAATCTGACTGAGATTGGGTCGAATTTTGAGCGCGGTTTTGTAACACGGACCTTAGAGCCCAAAGGTGAACATTTGGCCTAAAAAAGTCCGCATGTAAGAACTTTTGAGAAAAATAAACTGTCGAATCGACAGTCTTTAGTAAGGCTGTAAGTGTTTTAACAGTGCAAAATAGCTCTAAATTGAAGAAAGATGATAGTTTTTTATTTGGTAGAAATTAAGAAATGCGATGGGAACCCATTTCTTTATACTAGACTTGCTTATCAGAATTAAATTGCACTGATTCGTTCAACAACACATTCTTTCGACATGACGTTTAACCGCTTGATCATTTAAGATGTTTCATTACAGATTTAGACCTATTAAATATTATTCTAGCTTGATTTATACTAATGATACCAGGGTTCGAAAATATCCGATATTTATTATAAATATCAAAATATCGGATATTTATGATATATATCGGATATATATCAACTTTGATATATATCAATTTTGTATGAAAGCCATACTATTATTTTATTGTATTATTCATGAATACTATTGCATAAGTGTTACATAAACATGTTTTTAATGTTTTTAAAACTTAAAATCAGAAAAATAAAGCAAAAACATAAAATTTCTTTGAAATACGGCAAAATGAACTAAAAAAATAAAAATCTTATGTCAAAAAGTACAAATACAGGAACAAATTTTAAAAGTTGATATATATCATTAAAACCGGCTTGATATATATCGGATATATATCCGATATATATCAAGATATATATCCCTTGATATATATCCTCGAACCCTGAATGATACATATGAATTAAAGGAACTTCAATTTGATTGGCACATAATTTCGAAAATAAGCTTTTTAAACTGTCCAAAGAGTCACAAACACACCAGAGGAAGAATGCGCGAAAACTATAAGTGTCTCTAAACAATAAATAACGTGCGAAAAAAGTCAAAGAATTTCTATTACAAAAAAAAGTTTAAAATAAATCCTCTTCAGATCGTTGGAAAACATAACGCGAGGCGGCGCCAACCCGCCAAAAACAAATTTTGAGATCACCAAAATACTTTAGACGAATTTCGATACCGAAAAAAATTGGTACCAATTTTTTCGGCAACAAAAATGATACCGAAAAAAATTGGTATCATTTTCTTGGCGAGCTGGCGGCCGACCATCGGGCGATTCACTGCATGAAGTAGTCCGGATGGTCTGGGTCTTTCTCGAATCGTTTCGCCTCCTCTTGCATGCTCTCTTTGATTTTCAAGATGGCCGCCGACTCGGTCTGGTCGTTTTGATCTCCGCCTGGGCCGCCGAAACCTTTCGGACAGCGTTTTCAAGCGCATTTAAACTAAAACTTAAATGAAAATCGTCGAGTCGTGGTCCGATTCGGTACTAGTTAAGAGTTTTAAAGTTTTTTGTTAATATAACCCGTCCCTCAAAACAAAACGTGTTTAATTATGTTGGACTAATTACATCGATATTATTTATTAAAAATTTTCCTTTATTCGCGAGTTTGTGGCCCGTTAGATCGCGGTTTAGCTCGATTTTTGTTTTATTTAATCTCAATCTCTTATGACGTTTTCAACTAAATAAAAATAATTTTATGCAGACACTGCCAAGAGGGGCGAGTCATATTACATCAATGGGGGTGTTATCTCACCGAATGCTAAACTAAACCACTACAGAAGCTTACAATTAAACTTAATCTCATTAAAAATATTTGCTCTAGTGCGGGAATCGAACCCGCATGCATACAACTATAGCTTAGCTAACAATGAGCAATAGAAACTTGGTTTCTTTCAATTTGTTCTTTAATTTCAATATATTTTAACGTCTAACCTAAGAAACAACAAAATTATTATAGGCAAGATTTGACAATAGTATTCTAAGCTTACAATTAATTTAAGTACATTATTATGAAATGTAATAAAAATACTCTGACTTCTATTTTTATTTTATAAAAAATCTCAAGCCCGATTCGTTAAAAAAATATTCAAAAAAATGTAATCGAAACATGAATGATACAGAAATTTAATGTTATGAAATCCATGGTGTGTTCCTAATAGGTTTTTAATGAAAAAAATAGTTAAAAAATGTTTTTAAAATTTATTTAGACCGATTTAACTGTATATTATCCAGGCTCGGCGAGCAAACGTTAACAATTTAATTCATATCGTTGTAACAAGTGTCGCCTACATATAAGATCTGGTTGTACCGTACTCACTTAAACTGTTGTAGTCACCCATTCCTGATCCGGAGTCTTCCCTGGGAGTCCCGGGGCCTCCGCCCCCCACGCCGCCCGGGGAAGACTTCATGCCGTCCACACCTCCTAATCCTGGGGGAAGTTTTAGAGCTGTTCAAGTTCTTGTATTAGTATTAAGCTTACTGTTATTGAAATTGAACTGGGCGCCATGTTGATTTATTGGTTTCGTTAAGCACAGAACAACAGTAACGTTAAGGTAATATTTTGTCTAAAAAAACAAAAAGAGATGCGACATATTTTTTCAATAAAATCATAATGGCGCTTAGTTCGAAATGTTATTTTAGTATAAGTTAGTCGGATTACGCGTAGTAATAGGAAGGGGGCAATTTATAAATTACAAATTATTTTGATTTTTTAATGACTATTAATTATATTGAGTCCAGTTTCACATACACTGAAAATGGTTTTCAACTTAAAGTTCTAAAAAAAACGGAACCCTATTAGATTCATAATAATAATTTAAAAAATACATTTATAATCTGCCCCCTTGAAGATAGTAAAATTAGAAAGCCATTGTAATATTTGACATGTGGATATAGTTTCGTTTCGCTTCATTCTCTAATAACTCGGTCAAAATGCATTCTTTTAAATCATAATGGGACATTTTGGGCACAACTATTTTTATGTAAGTAATAGCAATGACGTATTTTTTTATTTTGTGTTTTAGATAATGTCTGTCATGTTTTGTCCCATTTTCACACACACAAAATGTCCCACTATTTATATCTATTTGATTGCATTGATCTCATACAATTACATTTTTTATTTATTAAATTTTTGATGTTTATCATCATCATAACGTTTATTTAATGTTGTTTTCTAAAAAACCTATAATGTTGTTGAAAAAAATATATTAATTCAGCATAAACTTTTGAATACAATAAAAGGTTTTCTATGAGATCAATGTTTGTCACTTTTTTAGTTTGATAATAATTTTCCTGCTTTTTTATAGGTATAAATATTGTGTATAAATAATATTTATTACTTGACATAAGCAAACACGCTTTCAAAATAGTTTTTTAAGTAAATTATGTGAAATAGAGCAATGACACAATTAAAATTGCTTGTAGAACGCGTGATGTGCCTTATGTTAAGTAATGATAAGATAAATAACTAAATTGGTGGTGGCAGTGTGGGCATAAGTTCGTTTCAAAACGGAAAACATTAAACTGCTCAAAAATACACAGTTTAATACTTTCCTTGTTTTTCTAACAGTTTTCTTTATATCTAAGTTTAATATCCTAAGAAAAATATCAAAATTTCGGGCATTTTATTTCACACATAATTTGAGTTTTTTTAGTAAACAAGCATATTCTAAGCACTTTTTTTTAATTTTGTGCATTTCAATGATTATAGAGATGTACAATCAGACACTCGATTTTTTTATACCGAAAAAATTGGTATCGTTTGACCAAAACAATTATTTATTTATGATACCATAATTAGTCGTGTATTATGTCAACAAATCGTAACACCAACTAATGTGTTGAGTAGTTACGTTTATAAAACTGCGGGGTTACTATTTGGGTATTTAAATTCAACCGGTATCTTTTTTTTTTTTCAAAAGATTATTAGCAACAGACTACTAATAATTTTATTCACTTAACACCTTCAGCTAAGCTAAATATGCTTGTTTTCGGTGGGTTCACAACAATAGTCCCAACATTCAATCGGCAGCCGAAACCTTCGCTCACCGGTACCAAAAAAATTCGGTATCGACGTAAAAAAAAAGTCCAAAAAATGCCCGAGTGACATCGGTACCAAAAAAATTCGGTATCGACGTAAGAAAAAAAGCCCAAAAAATGCCCGAAACTTTGCCTGGCCGTAAAGCACCTTCACTGGCCGGCGGCTGAGGCAGATGCGGCGGCTGCGGGCCGTGTTCGCCGGCGAGCGGGAACTCGGCGCCGAGCGCGCCCGCGCCCACCGGCTTCATCAGCGTGTACATGTTGTCGCCGCCTGCCGCGAAGTGATACCGAGTTTTTGTAACTGGTATTTTTTTGCGTCACCTCACTAATGCTCGCTAGTTTGGGGTGTGGACGCTAGATAGTGCTACGTCTAGGGAGACCTGGTTTTTCTACAGTCGCCACGAAGTGATACCGAGTTTTTGTAACTGGTATTTTTTTTGCGTCACCTCACTAATGCTCGCTAGTTTGGGGTGTGGACGCTAGATGCTACGACTATGTATGATAGGGAGACCTGGTTTTTCTACAGTATACCGAGTTTTTGTAACTGGTATTTTTTTTGCGTCACCTCACTAATGCTCGCTAGTTTGGGGTGTGGACGCTAGATGCTACGTCTATGTATGATACGGAGACCTGTTTTTTCTACAGTATACCGAGTTTTTGTAACTGGTATATTTTTGCGTCACCTCACTACGCTCGCTAGTTTGGGGTGTGGACGCTAGATGCTACGTCTATGTATGATACGGAGACCTGTTTTTTCTACAGTATACCGAGTTTTTGTAACTGGTATTTTTTTTTGCGTCACCTCACTACGCTCGCTAGTTTGGGGTGTGGACGCTAGATGCTACGTCTATGTATGATACGGAGACCTGTTTTTTCTACAGTATACCGAGTTTTTGTAACTGGTATTTTTTTTTGCGTCACCTCACTACGCTCGCTAGTTTAGGGTGTGGACGCTAGATACTACGACTTATATGACAGGGTGACCTGGTTTTTCTATTTTCTACAGTCGCCACGAAGTGATACCGAGTTTTTGTAACTGGTATTTTTTTGCGTCACCTCACTACGCTCGCTAGTTAGAGGTGTGGACGGTAGATAGTGCTACATCTATGTATGATACGGAGACCTGGTTTTTCTACAGTAATACCGAGTTTTTGTAACTGGTATTTTTTTCGTTACCGCTCTAATGCTCGCTAGTTTTGGGGTGTGGACGCTAGATGCTACGTCAATGTATGATAGGGAGACCTGGTTTTTCTATTTTCTACAGTCGCCGCGAAGTGATACCGAGTTTTTGTAACTGGTATTTTTTTGGTTGCGTCACCCTTTACTACGGGCGCTAACGCTCGCTAGTTTGGGGTATGGATAGATAGTCCTACGTCTATGATAGGGCGACCAGGTTTTTCTGCACTCAATTGGTTTTTTTGAGATTTTTTCCACACTAATACAACATTAAATTTTTTTTTATAATGCGAGGAGGTATTTTAAAAATTGAATTGTGCTGTCCCAAAGACTTTAAGTGCTGTGTACGTTCCGTAATTATGGTAAAATGATGTAAAAAAAACTACTACTTAACTGTCTGCGCTGTCATGTAAAAATAAGCATTTTGATAGTAATGATTTTTCTTTTAAATTTCGCTCAGCGGTGAAGTCCAGCATTTCAGAAAATATGTTTATTTCGTTAACAAATCAATGATTAACAGAAATTAAAAAATAATAATCCAGGTCATTATCATTTTGAATACATTTTTCATTTAAAATCTAGCTAAGGGAGCATACATGGAAATTTTTGTATGTCTATTAACATCTTAGTTTTCTAACCGAAATCTACTTTCAATCAAAATTATTTGATAGTCGCTAATAATGAAAGATATCCGATGTAGGTATACTTTTTTTTAGTTTCCCAGCAACATAATGTAATAAGTTAAGATGTCATAGTTAGAAAACTAAAATAATGGTTACTTCTACTCACTTCATTACAACAAGTGACAATTTTATTTGTTTTGTTTTATTCAAAATATTTAAATGGTGTATTTTAAAATAAATGATTTTTATTAGTTTAATAAATCGCCACTTGTTGTAACTTAGCGAATCGAACTTAACATCTAACACAGAATGGATACAAACATAAAGAACAAAAATTTTACAACATAAAAGGAACATATAAAGCGTATACAGAAGTGACCCAAAGCGGACGAACCAAGGTTAAGCGAGAATGAAGCAAGCGAAACTAAAAAAGTAAGAAATAATCTTTGAAGGTATCTTTTTAAATAAACAACAAGTCACACCCCATAAATAGTTATGAAAAACAATATCACTGGTACCAATTAAAAAAACCGGTATCACTGATACCAATTTTTTAACGATTCGTTGAGGTGTGCGTAAAAAAATGTAAAACGACGCCAAAGGAAGTGCCACAGTCAAATACCTGGTTTTTAGTGATGTAAAGATAAGAACCTGTAAACTTCTGAATGTAAAGGTTAAATACTCGTTTAAGGTGTGCTGGGTTTAGTTCAAAGTGTTATTAACGGGACCAATAGCGACGGAGAGCGAAAACTGTACGGAATACATTGGGGGTACACAAAAATAACAATATTACATCCAATTTCCGCTGACAGACAGTTAACTTTGAAAGCGCGCTCGGATACCGATTATTTTTTTCGAAAGATACCTCAAAAAATCGGTATCCAAGCGTAACCCATCGCCACACCGCCACCCGAGTTACGATCTACACTCACCAGAGTTCGAAGAGTCTTGCGGGCTCGGCATGATCGGTGTGGGCGGACCGGGGGGCCCGTTACTGCCGGGCGGGGCCCCGTACGCGCCTGGGGAGCCCCCGCTGTAGTTGAGGGGCGCGGAGCCTCCGCCCCCGCCGGCGCCGCTGCCGCCGGCCCACGCGCCGCGGGGTCCCATTCCCATCGGTGGCATACCTGTTTTTTTTTTGGTTGGTTTAGTGGGCGGTACTTGTAATATTTTTGGATTTTTTTAAATATCTGTAGTTCAAAAGATTATTTTCGACATTATTAGCTATTAATCGCTGTTGGTTTCTTTAAATAAATAAATAGACAATGTTTTTACAATAAAACATTCCAATTAAATATAAAAACTTTATTTACTTTTAGTTTGTTTTTTGTCGATGTAAAAAAAAGTCTAGTACCTAAATACTTTTTCTGTTTTTTTAGGTTTCATTTAATGGTATGGTATTTTGATGTATTTTCAACCGACTTCAAAAAAGGAGGAGGTTCTCAATTCGACCCGTATGTTTTTTTTTTTTTCTATGTTTGTTACGCGATAACTCCGCCAATTATGAACCGATTTGAACAAATCTTTTTTCGGCGTATAGGTAATACCTCAAGGGTGGTCCCATTTAAATTTAATAATAGAAAAAACAACCCCCAAGGGTGGAAAATTGGGGATGAACTTTTTTATACGCAATATCTCCGCCGATTATAAATCAATTTGAACGATTATTTTTTTGTTGCATAGGTATTATCAAAAGGGTGGTTTCATGCGAATTTGAAGAAAATATTTCACCCCCAAGGGTGGAAAATTGGGGATGAACTTTTTTATACGCAATATTTTTAATTTTTAGTTTTTTTTGTGTTCACGCATTTGAAGTCGGTTTTATTTTTTTTAAAAGTTAATTATTCTTCTTTCAATGAGGTTGCAACAACTGCTGACATTCTGGTGTCAGAGTCAATGATCATCACCTATAGGTCTCTTAACTTGTATCTACTCGTATTGTAAAAATTAAGTAGGGAGGGAAGATTGCCGCTTGAGATATTTGCAGCAGGGTTTTACCGCATCCGTCATCTGTCACAGCGGCGATTAAACATCACGAGGTTTATCAGCAGCGGCATTTTGCCGCATTTTTTAAATTCCTTTAGCCATTTAAGCGGCATTATGCCGCGTCTTATATTTATTGCTGTAAATCTCATCTTGATTGAGGGGTCATGATCTAAGTAAATACTCTGGTACTCTCTCTATACTGAGAGCGAAGAGCATCATACGTCGAAGACAAGCGTACTGTGGTTAACCGTCGTTTGTCTCACTGAAGCAGTTATTTTATGAGACTGGTTATTTGCCGTGTCAGCTATTTGTAGCGTGCGTTTTGGCGTTTTGCCGCAATAGCGGCATTTTGCCGCCGCAGCGGCGTCCGGACTCATGGGCCCCATCCCTAATCAAGATTGTGGGGTGTCATATCATACGTCGAAGACAAGTGACAAAGCAAAACGATTCTCTAGTAGTTGTTTAAAGCGTTGGTTACTGGCACTGGGTTTTGCCGCATCATTTATTTGCGCTGTAAAGCGGGGTTTTACCACCGCGGGTTTTGGTGCAGCGGCATTTTGCTGCTTCATTTTGGCTCATGGGCCCGATATCGGAAGAAGTAACTACTCTAGTCTGAAAGCAACGTCGAGATTTTACTGCAGCGGCATTTTGCTCCTCTCACCTGGTCCTTGCAGCGGAGGGCCACGCAAGCTCGCTCATGGGCCCGATGCCGGGACGCGGCGGCGTCATGGTATAAGCACCTACTAGTCCCTAACCAAGGGCGTGGGATGTCATACGTCGAAGACAAGTGACTCCAAACAAAGTGATTCTCCGGTAGTATTTTAAAGCGATGGTAACAGGCACTGATGGGTTTTTTGACGCATTTGCGCTGTAAAGCGGGATTTTGTCTCTGCATGGCGTTATTTTGCCGTTTCAGGGTGTAGGCCGGGCCGCGGGGTATCATCCTAGAAATACCTAATCTACTTTCAAACCAGGAGCGTGGTTTGATGAAGCGGCGTTTTCAACCGACTTCAAAAAAGGAGGAGGTTCTCAATTCGACCCGTATGTTTTTTTTTTTTTTTTTTTTTTTTTTTTTTTTTTTTTCTATGTTTGTTACGCGATAACTCCGCCAATTATGAACCGATTTGAACAAATCTTTTTTCGGCGTATGGGTAATACCTCAAGGGTGGTCCCATTTAAATTTAATAATAAAAAAAACAACCCCCAAGGGTGGAAAATTGGGGATGAACTTTTTTATACGCAATATCTCCGCCGATTATATACCAATTTGAACGATTATTTTTTGTTGAATAGGTATTATCAAAAGGGTGGTTTCATGCGAATTTGAAGAAAATATTTCACCCCCAAGGGTGGAAAATTGGGGATGAACTTTTTTATACGCAATATCTCCGCCGATTATGAACCAATTTTTTTTGGTCTCAGTGTACTGCCTACCTTCAGTGGTAACATCAAGGTAATAATTAGTTAACTAAAAAGCAAGAAATAAGTAAATTTTTATAAAAAAAAATACAACCGACTCCAAAAAACCTACACTAAAACGTAGAAAAATAATTACTAATTAACTACCTACTTATTTATTAGGACGAATTATTAATATTTATGTAGGTATACCATGATTGATACTTTTGGAGTCGGTGCAGGCAAACTTTACATGTTTCATAATCTTGGCACCGACTCCAGAAGTATCAATCATGGTATACCTACATAAATATTAATAATTCGTCCTAATAAATAAGTAGGTAGTTAATTAGTAATTATTTTTCTACGTTTTAGTGTAGGTTTTTTGGAGTCGGTTTTATTTTTTTTTATAATGCAGTACCTAATCTAGTCCCTAACCAAGGGCGTGGAATATCATGGTTTTGCCGCCGCGGGTTTTGCTACAGCGGCATTTTGCTGCTTCAGGGCGGTATTATGTCGCTTCATGGCGCTATTTTGCCGCTTCAGGGCGGCATTTTGCCGCTTCAGAGCGGCATTTTGCCGCATCAATTTTTTTTAGCTGTTTATTTGAGCTGTAAATCTCCTCTCACCTGGTCCCTGCGGCGGAGACTCATGGGCCCGATGAGATCATCCTAAAAGTATCTAATCTACTTTTAAACCGAGGGCGCGGTTTTGATGAAGCGGCGTTTTGCCGCCACAAGCGGCATTTTGCTCCTCTCACCTGGTCCCTGCGGCGGAGGGCCGCGCATGCCCGCGGCGTAGGCGCCGGGGCTCATGGGCCCGATGCCGGGGCGCGGCGGCGTCATGCGCGGCCCGCCCAGCAGCCCCGCGGAGCCGGCGCCGCCGCCGCGCTCCATCGAGTTGCCCATCATGCCTTGACCTGGACAAAAAGATGATGAACATTCAAGTTAACATGTTCAACCTAAAAAGTATTTTCACGATATTTGCTGAGTGAGGGCGTTTTTCCACAGTGCAACCAACTTATTTTCGTATCCTGACATTTGCGCTAATCCACAAGTGCAAAAAGCTATTTGCGCGCACCGAAACTTTGCGCGAAGACAGTGCGAATGGAGTAATGGACGCTTGAGCGAAAAGTCACTATTTAATATTATTACTAATACTGTGTCAATAGTTATTTCAATTTCATACAAAAAAAAATTGACGATGTATTTCTGGGTTCTCAAGAAGAGATAGTTTCAAGCAATTGGTCCGCTATAATTGGCCCTCTTTCTGAATCGAGATTTTTAGTTTGAGCTTGATTTATCATGTATTTAATTTTCTCATAAATCAAATCACGAAAAACGTAACACATAGTTTGTCTACAAATTAAATCAAACATACCTGGAGGTCCGTTAAAATCGTTGCCCATTCCCATCCGGACCGCGCCCCTCGGGCCGCCGCCGGAGTACCACGGGCCTATGAACGGCTGGCCGGTGCCCATGAGCTGCGGCTGCGGCCCGTGCGGCGACGGCTGCGAGCCCGGATGCGGCGCCGGCGGCGACGGCCGCAGCGGCGAGTTCGGGAAGAAACCGGGCGGCATTCCGCCGCCGCCCATGCCTGGAACCACAAAAAAAATTAAAATAAAATCTTACTTCCTACTAATATTATAAATAAATGCAAAAGTTTGTGTGGATGTCTGGATGTTTGTTACTCTTTCACGCAAAAACTACTGAACGGATTTTGTTGAAACTTTTCAGTATTATTGTTTATAACCCAGATTAACATTTATAGGCTATAATTTATGACGATATGTGACAAACGAACTTTTAATAAATAAATAAGACGTGGGTAAAAAGCGCCATCTATCGTCATTAGTTAAAATCAATAGCCAAAAAATTTTGACGTTCGTAAATATTCATGCGGGGGAAGCCGTTAAACGCCATCTATCAACATCATTAGTAATTAAACGAGGTCCACGCGAACAAAGTCGCGGGCGGCCGCTAATAATAACATAAAATAGTTTACTCAGTACATAGGCCCTCTCCAGGGCACTCATACACGTCCCAAATATAACTCGCCCTACCATCACTTCGGGACAACATATGGGCTGATGCCGAAAAGAGATGGAAGAAACTGTAAATGTACGTTTCTTGAGCTTAGCATTTCGCAGACTGGCACCGACTCCGAGAATATCAATTATGGTCATAATAATTGTTCTAATTAAATAATTAATAATGTAAAATAAATATTTTTTTAATTTTTTGGAGTCAGTTTAAAGTTAAAGTCGGTTTTTTTAAGCGCAGTATGATCTCCAAATATTAACGGATAACACTGGGGAACAGTCATTTTGCGGCATGGTAGTTTAGAGTCAATTCTGTATGCGACTAGTGTGCTGAATACTAGAAAAATATTAGATTTGTCAAATTGACTCTAGATCTTGAGATAAATACTATTAACTATTTATATGAAAAAACATCAATAAAAATACCAATTTGTATAAAAAAAAATATTTACACTAAGATCCTATTTAAGAACGATTTAAAAATTAAAAATATATTTGCTTTTCATCAAATAATAGAAAAAAAAACTACAAAAAGCTTTTTCTGTAAGCTTTTATGTTATGGTTTTGGTCAGGAAAATTCCATAATTATGGCAATAGTAATCAGCCATCATCTGGCGGTCCCATTGACCGTGAATATCATTCTTCCACTATCCTGATGTTCTGGTAGAACCGTTCTGCTTATTTCTCACTGTAATCACCCAGATTATGGGAGAACCTGTCCAAATGGTTATTGTAAAAAAAATAATTTAATACTCAAATTAGCTCCTTATGTGTAAATTTTTTAAAACAATTTAGCAACCAATTCTGGTGCTCTATGACTCCTCAAATATTGTTTGACTATTAAAACAAAGCTTAGCCATGCTTCAGATTCAATTTGTGTTATGTGGTTTACAAATACAGTGTCTTTTATAAGAGTACGGATTTGCGGTCAATCAAATATATTTTTTTCATATTCAAACGGAGGTTTCAGGAGGTAAAGGACTTTAATTTGGCTGACTTTTGATCATTTTAGTGATTAGAAAGCTCAGTTCATATCTTTGGCCTTCCAAATTGAAGTCCTTTACGTCTAGCTTGGCTCCAGTATGGCAAAGAGTTTTTTATCACAACCTCCGTGATCTTATTTCTTTGCTTTTGTAAGTTTACAAGCCAAATATTAACAAAAACTGTTGGGGTTGTAAACGCAAAGCTTTCATAATGAACTCATATTTTTTGAGACAAAAAGCTCTTTAAAAATTAATTTGTAAGACATAAACTGATAATTTCAAGGTCTAGTAGCTGATTAATAAATTGTTGTAACTACAACTACACTAATACATGAGTAGAAAATAAACTTAGTGGGGTATAATCAAATTAATATAAGTTTAGGGTGGGTCGTTTAATTTTTTTCATTGATTTCTTGCGTCTTGTTTATCTCAAGAACCAGAGTCAATCCAAAGAAAGTAAATGCACACCATTTATGTCTAATACACGTGTTGACAAAAACCATTAACAAAATAGATGCCGCAGATTTTTTTATTTTTTTTGTTCCGCAGTGTAATTCATATAATAATTGTAAAACATAAAGAATGTGTGGAGCTCCTAATAATTTGATGTTGGTGTCACTAAGTCATCAGTAAAATTATCCATCCATTTAACAGTGATATTCCTTTTTAGTATATCTGTAAGTTCTTTTCAAATACCACTTTGGGATATGGACAGATACTAAGAAGAAGCATTATTTCCATTAATAACACTACTCATCTCCATTTAACCAACAATACTCAATAGTGACTGAGTTTCTTGCGCTGCTTCTTCTCAGCACTGGCCCATTTATTGTCCCGAAGCAGTGGTAAAGTTAATACTGGGACGTATAAGTGCTTTTTAAAAGCCTATTTGCAAAAAATTATCGAGTTTTAGTTTTCATTGCAGTTTTACTGCATTAGTAGCTGGCACTCTATTAATTATACAAACTTTACCAAGCTTTGGTATCTTATGAGAATATTAGTTAAATTACAACACATGACAACTTTAGTAATTCCTTCACAAAACCTACATATTAATTAAGTAATAAATTGAGCTTAAAAACTTGGTGTCAGCTAAAAATAGAAAACTAACCTATTCGTAAATAACTATGATAACTAACTAAACATAACTAAACCTAAATATCATAAATGTATCAACTGCTATGATCCTACAGCGACATGCTAGCTGTAAGGAATAGGGTTCAGTTGAATTGCTTTAGCAAGGTAACAAATTGTAATTATCATATTGAGAATGGATAACACAGAGTGCCCTTGCATATTCCTAAAAAACTTCAATGATGATTTTCAGAGTGGCGTAGTGTTAGTACAATATACTAATTTACAGCTAGATTGGTGACCTAGATGTTTAATTTCAATGTTTGGAGAGATAAGCAAGCTTACTGCCTGAATACTTTCCAATTACATTTCAAATTGAGGTGAAAACTAACAGCACACCATTTGCTTTAGATCTCCAGTCAATACTTCAGAGATATACTGTTTACATCGTTCCTTTCAGGCCAAAACCGCGTTCTTATATTTACATAGCACGATACGTACAGGCATGGCCTAGAAACGGTAGGTCGTAAAAACTCACAAATAACGCCGCGTAACTGGGTTGAATGGTACGTACCGTCGTTCGGAGGCGCAGGGCCTGCGTTGTGACCGATTCCGTTGACTCCATAGCCAGAATTGACAAAGCCGTAGTCGTGAAATGCTTTAGCTTCTGATGAGTGTTCGCACGTATCTCTACGCTCGGGAGCCGCACAGTACAGGTCCCAAAATACACACCACCACGAATGTAGGAACCCTGGCGGCTCCCCGAGCGTTATATTCTTCTCCCATCGGATTTCTGAGAGGAACGTCTGTGCGGCTTTGGTGGCGCCGACATGAAGCAGGTACTCATACACATACAGCGCCAACTTTTCACGAGCCTGAGCGTCCGAAGGCACCGTAGAGCCTTTGCCCTTGGCATACATATCGACTGGAAGCCGACTTTTATGATAAAATTGTTTATTATTTACATTAACGCTTTATATCAATAAATTCAACTTCACAAAATGTCATTGATCGATGGCGACATTTGGCGTCTGTGGCATAGAGAAATGAGTTTGTTCTCGTAAACATAGAACTGTCATAAATGTTACTCTATGGCCACCATAGACTAGTTAAGGCTCATATAGACGATTGATTACAATTGATTATTTCAATCACATCATTTTAAATCTGGGGGCACGGCAGTGCCCCCGCCAAGTCGAGCGCGAAGCAAACACTGCCGTACCATCCTTTACTGGAACCATTTCGCCGCATTTTCAGGCCCCTATTTGAGAACCTCTGGATAAGACCAGAACGCAGAAATTTTCGTCATCTAGTAAGCTATAATCACGTACTTAAAATCCAAAATTTCAAGTCTGTTGGTCATTTAGTTCCGAAGTTAAGCGAAAGCAAAGTTTCGCATTTACGACACTCACTCACTGATAATCATCAAAATAGAACTAGTACTTCCCATAAACTCAGAGAGCTGAAATTTGGTACAGAGTTAGGGTTTAATGGCCACATAAAGGGAAAACTATAAAAACTAGGAAAATCGAAGATCTGGAGTAACACCACATTCATAATAAATACTACTCCGGCACCGTGGTATTCGCCTGTATCGCTCACCGCTAGATGGCGCTAGCACTAGCAAGCGATGTCCAGATTTTTTTCCTTTCTAGAGCCCCCCGTCGATTAAGTTGAATGTTGTGTAATTTGCATTTCGTTGATTTCGTTTATTATATTGTAAGGTTGGATTACTAATGTTTGGCCAAAAAACGTTTCCCAAATTATCACATCGCAAACAACGTTTCGCAAATTTTCATTTGGCAAAACAACTTATAGCAAACTTTTAATTCGCAAATGCCGTTTTTGGCATATTATTGTTTAGCAAATTATTGTTTGGCAAAGTATGTTTTGGCAAATGTTTCATTTGGCAAAAATATTTCACGATACATTTTTTACAAAACAATTTGATTGGTGCATAGAATGGAATACAAATTAACTTGTGGTTATTATTTTGTTTAGTGGGTAGTTAATATAAAATTTGTTCTAAATTAATTTTCATATTTCATTCTTTTTATCGAAATTTCCAAATGATTCATTAACAATAGAGGTGATTCTAGCGCTCGGCGGCCGCTGCCGCGGCACGCTTCGCTCGCCTTCGCGCGTTAAGGGTCACTGTTCTAACCTAACCTACTACTTTATGCAATACCTACTTTCTGCAACCATACTATTTTCTGCAATCTCTTTGTTATACATAAAATTCTTGTGAAAACCATGATCATCTGCCTTATGCTTTGATTTGTGGGGTAACGGTGGGTAAGTATGTGAAGTGTCAATTTGACCAAACAAATTATTTGGGATATAATATTTGGCAAAATAAAACATTTGCTATATAAACATTTGCCAAGTAAAATTTGGCCAAATGATAATTTGACCAAATGAATTAGTTGCGAAAAGTACAGTTGCTAAAAGTTCATTTGGGAAATGAAACTTTGGCGATAAGTTGTTTGCGAAGTGAAATTTGGCGAAAAGTAATTTGGCCAAACGGAAGGATACCTGTAAGGTTCGCTAAGGTTATGTTATTAAAACAATTCTGATTCGTTGTCCATTTTAAAGGTCGTTGAGTTTATTTGTGTTTAATATCGTAAAAAATGTCGATAAAACGACGACGTTAAATAATTTTGCCACTTTCTACAAAAAGAAGTGAAATCCCACCAAAAACATTCTGTAAAAAAACTAGCCAAGTCTCGATGGAGCTGCTTGTTTATCTCTAAAAAGTAATGAAATCTAGACAAAGTCGTGCCAAGTCTATGGTTCCTTACTGCGATTTCTTTATTATTATAGTTAATGTTGTGTGACTTGGCCGTTGAAGGGTACAAAACCAGGTAATCCATGACACCATTGCACCAATCTGTCGCCAGAACCGCTACCCATTGGCGATGGAAAATTGCCACTTGGAAAACGTTGATTCAATAACCAGTCAATTGTAGGCTTAATAAAGCTGTGTATTTCAATAATACTTATTGTACATTATGATTATCTTAATAAAGATTGTTCAACGGCCAAGTCACACAACATTAACTATAATAATAAAGAAATCGCAGTAAGGAACCATAGACTTGGCACGACTTTGTCTAGATTTCATTACTTTTTAGAGATAAACAAGCAGCTCCATCGAGACTTGGCTAGTTTTTTTACAGAATGTTTTTGGTGGGTTAATTTATTCCGTTTTAAACATTTTGTTAAGTTTTTTATTATTATTTCACGTTGCAAAATGTTCAATGGTTTTAGAAAAAGGCACAAATCAATCATCAAAAATAAAATTCCTCAGCAATTCACATAACAATTTAATTTATTTATTTTATATTTTCAAATATTATTAAAATAAAAACATAAAAATGGCTCTAAACCAAAGAATTAAAAATATTTAATAATATTAATCACTAATTTTTAGAAAAATAAACTTTTTTTAAAGTATGCTGTATATAACATTGAAAACACACTTCCGCTCTAGCAATGGCTGTCAATTGTCTATTCCTTTTCCTTTTCGTGCGGCCGTGTCACCGCGTGGTTCACTGCCGCGTTTCTCAAAGAAACACTCAAAATGGCTATCAGACCAGTTTACAGGCCTACAATCGTCAAAAAGAGGACGAAAAGGTTTATCCGCCATCAATCGGATCGCTATGACAAACTTAAGCGTAACTGGCGTAAACCCAGAGGTAAGATTTTCATGGAGTTACCAACTTGTACATTTTAGTCACATTTTGTAATAATTTCGTATGTTTGACGATTCAAGTAATGTTTATAATCAAATTAGACTTGACTTCAATTCAACTCGTGTATAAATGCAAAGAAAAGTAGTTTATTTACTGAAACCTAACCTTTCCTACGAGGTTATGTTTCGGGTATGGTCTTCAACTTAAAACTTTAGGAATATGCAAGGGCACTCTGTGTTATCCATTCTCAATATGATAATTACAATTTGTTACCTTGCTAAAGCAATTCAACTGAACCCTATTCCTTACAGCTAGCATGTCGCTGTAGGATCATAGCAGTTGATACATTTATGATATTGTGAACTTAAAAGCACGGCACGGCTCTTGAGTGCTCGGCCAAAGAGTTGGGATCGTATTTAACATAATTTAAGAAATGATAAAGTGAAATGAAGTGAATTAAACACTTGAAGTAAATTCTGTTGTACTTTATCGGTCTATAGAATCTTTTATGCTTATGGTAACAACATCAAAGATTTACATATAGTATTCCAAGATATATGTAAATCTTTGATGACTATACCATGAAATCTGCTTAAACAACTGTAAATTATTTATTCTTGTGTGGTTATGTTGCATTGTGAACCAACAAATTAAAGATAGTAAATAATAAAATTGAACTTTTCTACTTGATTTATTTACATTGAAATAAACTCCACATGGCAACAATGGGCATTAATGGGATTGTAAACAACTTCCAGGTATCGACAACAGAGTGCGCAGGCGTTTCAAGGGACAGTACTTGATGCCCAACATTGGTTACGGTTCAAACAAGAAGACCCGTCACATGCTCCCCAATGGCTTCCGCAAGGTGAGACAACTTCCATATCAAAGAACAAAAAACGTATCCTCATCAGGTCATTTAGGTAAAATAAAACTCAGTAAAACTCATTTATTTCTGTAAATAGGCTTAAAAAAAAGCACTTTTACAGGTTTCACCATTTCTAATTTCCCAAAAGCAAATGGAGGATCTGCCTACAATCCATAACCTAGCCAGACAGGTTGGGGATATTTCCCTTGGTTACTTTTCATGAAATCCATGGGCATAGGCATCCATAGTGTATTGATATTGTGCCAAATAAACAATATTCTATCCTTTAGGTCCAACTTTTATTAGCTGACTAACAGCATGAAAACTCATAAAAACTAATTTATTTATGCAAGTAGGCTTTTAAAAAGCAGCATGCTGAGTAGACTGAACAGTGTAGCTATGAGTATTTTAATCGTTCTCTAAACGTAATTTTTGAAAACATTGATCCAGGTAGCTTCATGTCCTTACTTCTAGATCATCCGTATTTTGATGGATTAGACATAATTTGAAACTGCTATAATAGTCATTTGTAGTATAAATGCCTCTTTCACTGTCTTGATCCAAAATATTAAAATCTCATTATCCTTTCAGGTCCTCGTCCACAACGTCCGTGAGCTAGAAATCCTGATGATGCAGAACAGGAAGTACTGCGCAGAGATCGCTCACGGAGTGTCCTCGAAGAAGCGGAAGGTGATCGTGGAGCGTGCCCAGCAACTCAGCATCCGGGTCACCAACGCTGCTGCCCGTCTCCGCAGCCAGGAGAACGAATAAACTTAAGTTTAATATAAAGTTACAAAAATTTGCGTCTTTTATTTTTATGGTCCTACCTAGTTTAATAAACCGACTTGTGGACGCGGTCGCTTGAGACCGCGGCAGTAATTGTTGTGACTCGAATCGTGGGTATTTGAAGTAGGTAAATGATAAATAGAATATTTATTTTGTACAATTATCACCCTTTCGAACAAACTAAAAAAATATGTTCAAATATATCGCGTGAGAGAGTCAAACTCGCCCCGGGCGGGGCGGCAGTCTAAGCTATAAGGTGACAGCATAATATGTCTCTATTTCTCTCTGTAAGAGATACACTGCCAAGAAGACAAAAAGTCACCTGTGCGCGAGCGCCTTCCTTTGGACCTAACCCCCTCGCAAGTACTCTATCGTTAATTAAATTGATTTTAATGCACATCTTACAACTCGTGTATAGTCCGGTCGCCGAGCACGTAGAATTTCGTCCAATGACCGCAACGGCCACAGTTAGTGTGCGAGCGCGACAGCAAAAGGGAATTACGCGCAAGCGATAAGGATGGGTAGCTTGGGGTCATTGGACGAAATCCTTAGTGCCCGGCGACCGGGCTTAAAGCGCGTCGACCTTTTTGTAGTAGGTACCTATTTTAAAAACGCTGTGAGAAGGGGCCCTGCCGCCTTAAAGGTGAACGCGCACCTGTCCGCGCCGCATTCATCCCTTTCTAAATCTTTATATGAAACTAGCTTTCCGCCCGCGGCTTCGCCCGCGTGGAATTTTGTCTGTCACAGAAAAACTTAATCGCGCGCGTCCCTGTTTCAAAAACCGGGATAAAAACTATCCTATGTTCTTTCCCGGGACTCAAACTATCTCTATGCCAAATTTCATCAAAATCGGTTGCGAGGTTTAAGCGGGAAAGCGTAACAGACAGACAGACAGACAGAGTTACTTTCGCATTTATAATATTAGTTGGGATAGAGCAGCGCGCACCAAACGCGCCGCATTTTCCTAAAATGCTGTAGGTATATACTGATTCCTCAAGCTGACGAGGATGACGTCATGAAATTCGGCGCGTAGGATGCGGGCAAGTGCGCAAGGCTATGAGAAAATGCGATGACTGCGGCGCGAACAGGTGCGCGTCCACCTTAACAATCCGTGGATAACCCTAAGCTAATAAATTAATTAAAAAAGTATTAATCTAGGTCAGTGGTTCCCAAACCTAAATTCGCGGATCCCTATCCCTACGTGAAAATCATTTTTTTCAGTGTTATTCAAAAAGAATATAAAATAAAACAAAAGTTCCTTATAAAATGTACATTTAATCTAAATATAAAAATAATCATAATACAATGTTAGCTAGCCAATTTGCTGATGTCTTCATACTGGACTCCCTTCAACACTCGGCCAGTTAGCGGGCCTTCGGAGATCTGTAACAAAATAAAATCATCATCAGGTCATTTAGTCTCCACTGCAGGAGCACACGACCCTCTAATACCAAGAGGCAAATGGTTTGGCCTACACTCTTACGACGGAAAGAGTGGGGGTGGACTAGGGATGTTATGGATATGTAGTTTCGGTTATGGATACGGTTACATATATAGGAATAATGTTATACCGGTTACAGATATTTTTTTATTTCTGATATCCGAAAGTTTCGGTTACGGTTACGGATATCTGTGCTTTAGAATGCAATTTGCGATAGTTGTCCAACACGGTTCATTCATGGCCACACACTTTACATCGAATAAAAAGTAATAAAAAAATAAAAATTGATACTAGATAGCATTATAAAGGTAAATCAGGCTGTTATGCCTTTATATTATAATGCTATACAAAAAACAATTTTTAAACTGCCTACATCCGACATTATCAGAAACTTTTGAATCGGTTACGGTTACGGATATTTTTTTATTTTGGATATCCGAAAGTTTCGGTTACGGATATCCATTACATCCCTGGACTTTGGCCTACACGCCTACTACATCTAGCTAGACTCTTACGACATCTACGTAAAGAGTGGGGTGGACTTATTTTATTCTTTAGAATCCTATTTTCTACTAATATGAAAGTTTGTGAGGATAGATGGATTTTTTAGTATTAAATTAAAGGACTTAGTACACTTATCAACTCGGAAAGGGATCGTAACCGTATCAACTTGAGGCGGTTAGTATTCATTGTATGAAACTATACTGCAACGCACACTTATCCGCACCGTAACGTAAACGCCTCGCCTCGCGGTTGACAGCTCGCGAAAGTCGATACGGTGTCGATCCTTTTCCGAGTTGATAAGTCTGCTACGTCCTTTATGATAATTACAGGAGTAAGTTACAGCTACCCACCTCAACCTTACAGCAGAAGTTGTCAGTATCGATGTCCTTCAGCACTCCAGTATGGCCGCGGTACGCTCCGTTGACGAAGCGGACGGTCCGCCCGGGCGATGGTATCACTGTTTCCAGATGGTTCTGGAAGGTTAAGAAAATAAGATAATTATAAATGAAACAATAACATTAAAAAAAACCTATCCAGAATACAGCCTTGGCCAAAAGTATTGAGCACCCCCTAAATACTGCTTATACATGATAACTATAAAAGATACTCAAAGATATTTGATAAAAACCTTTCTTTGACAGGTTTTGAAACATAAACTCACGGCACAACGTGCAATAAAACACGTTTCGAGATGTTTAGCTATGATACTGTAGTATTGTTAGTCTTTGAAAAATCATAAAAAAACTTCTTCCGACCTCGCTGCTGAGTTATCAGCTGAAATTAATACGCCGATTTCTGCAAGAACAACTCGCAGAAGACTCCAAGAAGCTAGGCTTAAGGGCTATACAGCCAGAAAGAAGCCATGGCTCTCAGTAAAGACCAAAACAGCTCGTTACGAGTAGGCTTTAAAATACCAAACTTTTACCGAGGAAGATTGGAAAAATATTGTGTGGTCAGATGAATCAAACTTTGAGGTAAGTTAGCCAATATCATGTAATAACAATACGCGACAATAATATTATAAAACTATATTTGTAAAAATAAATATTGGACCGAAAAACACTTAACAAAATTTCGTTACTTTACAGATTGTTGGCACACCTGGTGTGACATTTGTCCGTCGTCGAGTAGACGAAGAATTTACCCCGGAGTGTATGGTACCTACCGTCAAACATGGCGGCGGCAGTGTGATGGTCTGGGGGTGCATGAGCGCCGCAGGAGTTGGGGAAATGTTTGTGTGTGAAGGACGCATGGACTCTACAAAGTACATAAACGTTCTTGAATCCGCACTTCTGCCCTCGTTTACAAAACTTTTTGGTGACACCAACATGGAAAGCGTCAAATTCCAGCAGGATAACGCACCTTGTCACAAACGATGGCTTGGTTTAGTGACAATAACATCGAGCTGCTTGAATGGTCTGCCCAGTCACCAGACCTGAACCCCATCGAGCATTTGTGGGGTCTATTGAAGGGCAAGGTCCGGCGCCATTGAATAAAAACAAAAGAAGACCTAAAACGTCGCTTGCGGGAAGAGTGGAACGCTTTAACATGTGACGATTGTAATAAATTAGTACAATCTTTACCAAAAATAACTTCTGCAGTAATTAAGGCAAAGGGTGGTCCAACAAAGTATTAATTTTTTGTTGTTAATAAACAATATAAAACTGTTAAAAACTGTTTTGATTCAGACACATGTATAATTCCTTCAAAATTAATAAATATCATGGGTGCTCAATACTTTTGGCCAAGGCTGTATATTGTTCAACTTTATTCTATCTTCATTGGATGCTGCCAGTCATTGGACAATACCTCTTGAACGTCAAATCCAAATAATAATTGTAAAGCCCTTTTAACTCCAAACAGTCGGAATTTCTTAGTTGTTGAAATAGAAATGTGATATCATAAATTCAATAAATAACTCGAATACATGACTGGCAGTTTACCATGCCACAGAATAAGTAATAGTACAGGTACAGAAGGATTACTCCGCAAGGCGATTTAAACAAATGCGAGTCTTGCTACGACGCGATACAGTGGAATTCAGCTCGCACAGCACTACGTACCTACAATTTTATTCACCTACAAGTTTTGTCTCTTTCTATCGCGTGCCTCTGAACTCTTCTTACGCTGTTAGGGTTGCTGTCTAGTGAAAAAATAATTAATCTACTTATTTGTAATGAGGTACGTATGTAGGTAAGTATGCATTCATTATGGAAAACCTTGGGAGAGGCCTTTGTCCAGCAGTGGACGTCATTTGGCTAAAATGAACGAACGCATTCTTAGCAGTAGTCATAGTAGGTTAGGTTCCTATACTATCCTAAGAATTATTGATAAACTTCATGGCCAACATACATTTCAGCATCTTTGGGAAGCGAAAAAAAAATGATGAATCCGGTAGATTACTTTTCGAATTTAAACACCCGAACGCCGCACAATATTTCTTTCTCTTTATGTCCATTTTTGAATAATACTTCGATCATAGAATTATAATCATACTACAACGCACGCCAGCGTCCTGACGAGCGCGCGCGTGACACTCGACTGATATAATACCCGCCGGCGGGGCGCTTCGCTGTAGGTAATTATCGGATGTACCGCGCGGAGTGAGCCAGGCCTGACCATGCTTCTTAATGTTATTTTTTATTGTCAAAATATTTATCGAAGAGTGCAAAAATGCGAAAAATTAAAGCAGTTGAAACACAACGTTATTGGTTTGATGATTTTGACCAATTAGTAAAGTCGTGTGTGACGTCATTCTATGTCGTAGTAGTACTTGTAACCTATCGTAAAAGCGCTCTTTAAAAGCCTATTAGCAGAAAAATATTAAAAATTAACCTCACCAGAATTAGCCAGGGGGAGGCCTATGTTCAGCAGTGGACGTCCTATGGCTGAAATGATGATGATGATCACTCACCTGATCTAGCTTCAGTTTGACTTTCTCGTCCACAAGTTTAACTTGAGCCCCATATTTGTCTATCACTTTCTCTATAACTCCTTTCTTCTTGTAAAACTTGTCGCCGAGCGATTTGGTTACTATCTTCACCACTATGCCCTCTGTTAGCCAGTAATCCTTCCTGAAATAACAATAATGACGTAATTTTGTGTGCGAATTTGAAGCGCTACTACGAGTGTCCCGAGAACTAATTTTGACGTACAATATTATGGAGTAACCATAGGAGTAAGCGAGAAAGAAAATCACTAATTTTATTTTATTTTATTTATTATTTATTATTATTTATTTTATTTATTAGTTCCATTGACCCTCGTATCTGCCTACAGTATGGCCTCCAGCGCCAAAATGGAGAAACTCAAATAGGCACAAAATATGACAGCTTGTATCTATACTGACCTCTAGGTCAGCGTCTAAAATGGATTGACTAAGAGAAAAAAAAGACCTACCTATTTGCTCTCTCTTTCGCACGCTCCTCCATTTCCATGAGCTCGTCCAACGCTGATCTCTTTCCTTCTTCTGTCTTCTCTTTCTTGCTGGACGATTCTTTATCATCCCTACTCTTGGATGCGTCGTCTTTCCTTTTCAATTTTAGGGACAAGGACGGCATGATTTCTGGTTTTTTGTCTGAAAATCAATTAGTTTACTTAGTTTGCTTCATCATCATGCCTAGGATGCGCGCCACGATAAAATTTTATCAAGGCATATTATGTCGCATGATGGACCGATACAGTTGCCGTCTAAAATTGTAGATAAAATTTTATCATGGCGTGCATCCCAGCTCGGCAGGACTTTTAAGGCCGTAGCACATTAATCAACCCGAAACAGGATCGTAAACGTATCAACTCGAGGTGGTCAGTATTCTTTGTATACCGTAACATAAATGCCTCGCCTCGCGATTGACAGCGCGCGAAGGGCGATGACAGCTCGCAAAAGGCGATACGGGTTGATCCCTTTCCGAGTTGATATGTCTATGACATTAGTTTCCAAACAGGGTCGGTGCAAATACCTTTAAAGGGGGGCGCGGGCCATCTGTAAGAAACCTGCGACCGCTGAGAGAATGCATTCCAGACTGCTTGATACGACCAATAAATAATCTTGACTGGAGGAGGGGGGCGCGGAATTTTTTGTATGGTCGAAATGGGGCGCGTCTCAAATAAGTTTGGGAACCAATGGTCTATGATCTTTAGTCTCCACTGCAGGAGTATGGCTCTAATTTACCAGAGGAAATTGAGGACTAGGCCTACCATTAGATTCTATGGGCATGTTGGTAAATATTGTAATAAGTTATGTGAAATGGATATGAGAGCATTTTTAAAGAGTAGTCCATCCGTTTTAACCAAAGGACCGTGACCTTGAGCCTTCTTATGAGGTCTGTCTGTAGTAAGTGACCAAGTCTTCGTTTCGTATGTCATCTCACTGGCAACACACATTCACTTGAAATGAGTATAAATTAATATGAGAGAAAGGTTACTTTGGTTCTCCTAAGGATCTCATTTCTGATTCTGAAAGAGACTTCATCCTCATTTCAGCCACAGGACGTCCACTGCTGAACATAGGCCTCCCCCAATGATTTCCATGACCGGTTGGTAGCGGCCTGCATCCAGCGCCTTCCTGCTACCTTTATGAGGTCATGAAAGACTTACCTTCAGCTTTCCTCTTCAAGTTAAGACTGAGCGTAACTTTCTCCTGGCTGCTCTCTCTCTTGAACTCAGAGTATGTGGGTTCTTCGGATGTGGAGCCTTGCTGTTTGCCTCTCTCCACTTGCTTTTGTATGAACTCTAGCATTCTCTCCTGCGGAGTGATTAAGTTTTAGGTGTTAGATAGGTGAACACTATTTTTTACCTACACCTCACAAAATAAGAAAAGAAAAAAATACATAAAAGGACAGCACAATTTAGGCAGTCTTGTATGAAGCAATCTCTTTTAGACTATCAGGGTGTTATTATTACAAACTTATGTATTATTGAAATATTTCTTGAGTGTGTATAACACTCATTTATTTATGCAAGTAGGCTTTTAAAAAGCACTTTTACACATCCCAATATTAACCTTACCACTGCTTGCTATAAGTCTTAAAGATTAATCCTAGAACTTTGGCACCAAACTATTGCCCGAAATGAGGACACTAACTACCCATAGCATTTTTTTGCTTGCAATGTTCAGAGAAGGCCCAAATAATTTTTGTTTTTTTATAAACCTGCCTTGTAAAGCAAGATTTTGCCAATAGCAAGTAAATTTTAAACTAACCTGATCATCTTTGTCCATCTTCTCTTTCTTAGCCTTAGCCTCTAACGCAGCCACCGCAGCTGGATCCCTGTCTATGTACGCAACAAACCAGCCCTTTTCCGTTTCATCGACCACACACTTCCCCTCCCGTCCGAGCCATTTGACGAACTCCGTGAGGGTCTCCCATTGAGTAGCGTTCATGTGGAGATGGTCCCTGTAAAAAATAGCTATGAATTCCTGAAGAAAGTATGTAAATGGGAGAGAATTTTTTTTATCTAAAATAGATTTGATTATTATTGTTTTTATGCAATCAAAATAATGTCTTATTCAGTTGAAATTGAAGTTACTTTGCTAAACAAATGTCTGATATCTTCAACTGTAAAGTTTTATTTTTAAAACACATGGCCTAGACCCAGTGTTAAAACTTTCCATGAATACAAATCAATAAACATTTCTTCTTTCTTTCAATTCAATTGAAACTTGAATGCTATATTGTTATCTTCTCTGAGGCTTATTTGTCTATTTTAGGAGCATTTCAAGTTGAAAATGGCACAATTATGATATTTAAAACAGAAGTTGTCTTTACCTGTGAGAAATATACTCTTGGTACACTTTATTAGCATTCACACGTTTTGTACCGAACTGGCGCTTCAATAACTCGACGTAGCCATCAGCAAACTCTTTGGAGAAGTCGTCGATGTACTTAGAAGCATTATCAGCGAACAATAACAACTGCCTTTGGTGAGATTCCGACATTGTGTGGCATTTGAAACCATTCTCATCTCGGCACTGTTTCTGGCACATCTGGCAGTACCATCGCAGTTTCTGGAGGCCTTTAGCTTTGATCTTGTTCGCTATGTACTTTGGAGTACCTTTCTCTGCTTTTCCACCCATTTTTGGGTGATTTTCTTAGGGGGTTCAGTCGTGAAACGTGAACTGCTGTATCCTTGTGATGAGTGGGTTAATGTTGTAAAAATATATTCTAATATTAGCCCTGTACAAATGCACGTCTATTAAATCGCAAAAATGATCGATTTAAAGTTGATAAATAAAGAAAATAAATAAATTAATGAACACAAAACCAATGGATTTATGGAATGTGTCAACCACAGATTAGAGAGTATGTCTAAAGTGTCAACGTCAAACTCGTTAATGACAGATGTTTTTTTTTCTAGTAGTGATGTGCCTTGTATTCGATTAACAATACAAGAAGCGAATAACGTTAAAATAACGGTATTTATTTAAAAGACACTAAAGCTAAGCGTCCACTTGTTGGTATCGTACGCAACGGACGCATCACATCGTATCGGATGTGCGATGAGTACGATGCGGACAGGTGGACGCACTTTTAATATGAGTTTCCATATAAATAATACTACGATCCGTTGCGTGCGATACGTCCGATGTGTACGATACCGACATGTGGACGCTTAGCTTTAAACCTACTTTCAAGCCTCAAGCTTTGCTCAAGCTCCTAAAACATGACAGTTTGTCAAAATTTCAAAACTTGTGGCCTATTTTAGTTTTGGTTTTTAATTTTTAAAATTATAATTTTACGATTAATATGAATGTGCTAAGGACGAAAGGGAAGTTCCATAAAATATTTAGCACTGTAAGTAAAATCATGACAAGATTTTATCGTTGTACAATGTCTTTACTATAGACGGAGTTAATTTTGCTTCTGTTTCAAAGGAGAATGTAAGCCTACATGCGTCTGGCGATGGGGCAGCAGCAGGTCGTTGTTGCCGCCTTTGTGGCGGTGATACCAGCCTCCGCGCCTTCGGGGACACTTACGTGTGGGAAGGCGTTGAAGAACGATACGACCAGCTGCTGTACGACTGTTTTGGAGTCCGGGTACTTCATTTTAAAGATATATTACACCAAAAATAATGGTAATTCTGACTAAAAAGGGGTATGTTTTGCTTTTTTTGTCCTAGTCGAAGTCTAGCATATAGCATGACTACGAACGTTTACGAAGCTTATTGATTCATTATTTAGTCGTCTGATCCCTTTTCTAAGCCTACCGTCATAAAAGTTATCACGTGCCTTGGATTGGCAAGCTGACATGCTACAAGATTTCGTTTCTCTTTGTAGGTGACCCAGCTAGACAACATGATCTGCGAGTGGTGCGTCCGGCAGCTAAGAAACACTGAAAGGTTTAAGGCGCTGGTGCACGCTGCTTTTGATAAACCACCAAGTTAGTATTCTTTTTCTTTGAAGATATTGATTTATTGAGATATATTTACTGCAAAGGTACAATCAGACAACTCATTCGCAGGTTCATCAATTCCCTCGCCAACAGTTTCCACAAAAGTTCCAGACGACATTCTTAATAATGAAAACATAGGCATCATCAACAACAAATCAATAATAGAGTTGCTGAAGACAAAAATGTCTAAGGAAAATAGGAAATCTAAAAGAGGCCATCCGAAGCCTCTAGACGTGAAAAGAACGAACGTGCAATGTAAAGGCTGTAAGCAAAAATACCCGATGATAGTTCCTGCAAATGGGTGCAAAGAGTTTGTGTGTTCACGGTGTAAAAAGAATAATGACAAACAGAGTTTGTTTAGGAAAAGTAACGTAGCGATGCCGACTGGGATGACTACACACATGAGGTTTCAATCAGGAATGGATTTGAGGTGGAAGAATAGGTTTGTTATTTGATAATTTTCGGATATTCCCCTTATTGATAAATTAAGGTTCAGCCAAACCAACGCGATCACACGCGATCAGCTGGCGTGCAGCCAGTGCAGCGATGGCGATCAGACTTAAATGCATTTATCGCCATCGCTGCACGCTAGCTGATCGCGTGTAATCGCGTTGGTTTGGCTGAACCTTTATACGTGGGTCGAACACTGGTTTAAAGCGACGTTTAAAAGGTATTTCAACTACTGTTCAACGGGTGTGTAACTTTTGTTAGTAAGGGGGTTACTATTTAAGCATACTTAAGGTAAGAAAAAAATATTGTTATCGACGTCGAGGCTGAAAGACGCTAGGGTACAGTGTTGGCGTTGACTTTTTGAATTTTGTAATTATTTATACCTTACATTTAAACAGTGTAATCTATGTCTTTTGCAGGCTATCCAGCCTATCAAAAAAGCCATCTCAAACGAAAAGGCAAGAAAACCCCCTCCGCAGTCGCTTCGCCAAGTTCAAATGCTCGATTTGTCCGAAAAAATACACCACATCCGCACATTTAGTTGAGCATATGAAATTAGTTCATGGAGAACGCAAAAATACAATGTTCGCAAAATACTGTGTCCTCTGCGGAAGACATTATAGAACGAAAGAATTGCTGGATAAACATCTTCAAATGCATTTGGATAACGAAAATTTAATCAACTCTCGTTGTGCTTCAAGAGCTCAACTAGCTTCGAAAATGCACGCGCGTGAATAGAGGAGCGTGTAAAATGGCGACTGTTTTTGGCGGGAGTTGTATGTTGGAGGTTATGAAGTGAATAAAACTTTATTTTGTATTTCTGCATTTCATTCAGTCAATTTTTGTCCAACATTTTTCTTTTACTTTTATCCATTAGGTAGGTACATCAAAGTTCGCGCCGATATACTTTAAAAAAAAAGAATAACAAAAACAAGATGCAATGAATTGAGTTTGCGGGTAAAATATTAAAACAAACTTTGATTATGTAGTACAGTACTATACTCATATTTACATCTTAATCAAAATATAATATACATTTTACACAACTTAAAACCTACGCATTATTCGATTACTAAAATAAATTCTAACTTTTGTTACTAAAAGGTACTTACTTTTTGTACTAACATGTACCTACAGTAAAATAGATTTATTTTGATAAAGATATAATAACAAATACTTAACGTGCCTCAGTGGTACAATTATTTTTAGGCGGGTTTTACTACGCTGATAGTTTCTTTATGGATTTAACAAGGCAGGTATTTGACCGCAATCGCACCTGGTGTTAAGTGAGATGCAGTCTAGGATGGTACATAATTTGCCTTGTAAGTGTCTATTCACTCTCGCCTTGAAAAGGCCCGGATTATAGTGTTCGGAAAAGACGGGAAAGTCGGCACTAACAGATCAATATAAGAGTGTGTTATTAAAAATTCCTCAGTGAAGTTGATCGCCATGACGTCTCTCCTAAAACCAGCCTTAGAAGACCACATCCTAAGCGAACTTGGCGCAATGTTTGACCAGCGGCCTCCCAGGCAGCCGCAGCGAGGCCACGCAGCTCTTCGTGGCTGACAGCTCCTTCCTCAGTCGCACAATGTCGAGCTCAGCCTGCCGTTTACGCTAGAAATGTACTGGAGGATTATTGGCAAGAAGTTACAGAAGAAGCAGAGATGTGTGTGCTAAGCAGGGGATGAGTTTGTTAATAATGCATTATTACAACTAAGTAGAGATGCTTTAAAAGTGTTATTTTAAATATCACGAGCTAAAGTCTGGTCTGGCTCGCACACTCATTGGGGCGGACCGTTGCACAGTCGCGACAGCAATAAAATACGCGAGAGTGATATGGATGGGTGGCTTGGGGTCATTGGACGAAATTCTATCTACTCGGCGACCGGACTTTAGTGATAAACATGTACAATGTACATGGACTGCTCTTTCAGTCGTCAATTAATATTCCACTGTGCTGCCAACCGCCCGAATCATTCACAACTGCTCGAGCGGTTCCGGCGTGTAATACTGTTTAAGTAGTTTGCTATGCTTGAAGCTGTCGACACTAGCTGCTTCAAGCCGACCGTATTACAGGCCTAAGGGCTCTTTCAAATAAGACGTTTTTAAAGAAACGACCCTCTCAAATTTTTTTTATAAAGATATCCCGAAGTGTTGGTAGGGCAAGCTATATTTGGGACGTGTACAAGTGCCCTGGATAGGGCCTGTACTGAAGAACTATTTCATTTCATAATATAGCAGAGGCAAATGGAGGATTATAACCTGATTCAGATGATGATGGCCTTTTTGAGACAGAACTGCTTTGAGAAGATACCTTTAGCTCGTTGGCAAGGCGGGCCTCCACCTGAGCCACCCGTTGCCTCAGCTCGGCGATGTCGCGCATCAGTCGCGCGGCAGCCAGCTTGTTGTCCGCCTGAAAGCAATAGGCAAACAACTTTTCAAATCTTGTCTTTCTTCAAAACCTTAGGCTGGTTTTAGTGTCACGCGGACCGTCCGGTGCGGACTCGCTCCGCACGGCCAATCTGTATGAAATTCTAGGGAGCGTTTTAAATAGAGTAATGCGGTCCGGAGGAACCGCTCCGCTCCCTAGCAGTTCATACAAATCGGCTGTGCGGAGCTATCCGCACTGACAGTCCGCGTGACACTAAAACCAGCCTTATTTGGGATTAGCAGTCCCCCACAGAGACATTGGTGAACAAGTCTTTATGTAAAGTGTATTTAACGCTCTCAAAATTCTTGACTTCAGAGTCTAGTGTGAGTTTACATCAAACGGGCTCACTAGTGAAGTGAGCGTGTAAAAAAATGACATTAATGGGTGAATATCCCAAACACGTTTTTTACGCGGCGGAGCTGAGAATCGATGGGAGAAATGTAACTAGAGCGATGATTTTTTTTTCTGTTTATAGTTTAAACAGCGTTTTACACGATAGCAAAGTCTTCAGGACAATAGGTAGTTATTTTATGTGCTAAAAAAATTTTCAAAGACCCAAAATCTAATAGCGGTGGCGCGTCCTAACTCTATTTCTACTCATAAATTGTGTTATTCCTTCTTTCTCGGGGATTCTAATAATTTAAGAATAGTATAGCCATAAAATACATTAAATAAGACTTCCAAATGATATAAAAGAAATGTGATATTTCATATTTTAAGTGTTTTAAATAGCCTTTCAAAACTGTCCCACGAAAAAAAGCAATTACAGTGGCTCAATTTCGACACTCTCTTACTTCTCCAAAGAAGCTTTGAGAGACGTAGAGTTCTTCTTCCCTGCATCACTCAGCTGTAGTGTGTCCTCCTGATCGGGCTATAAAGACTTGCGACTTGTGGTATTGTTTTTCCAGCAGACCCGTAAAAATTCGTATAAGCGGCACAGGAATACAAAATTTTTCAATTTCGCTGACAAGTGTATGAGTGAAAGTTACTTACTTAGATGCTAAACGATTCTTTAACATGATTAAAGTTTGGTATTTTGTTGTATCTGCATACAGAAATTATTGATCAGAATGATAGTTTTCATTATAATTTGAATTTTGTAACAAATTTTTAATTTCGGTGGCGCAATTTCGGTGGCTCCGGTGGCGAATCTATTGCCAGAATTGGTCTTATTGGCTCTGGAACATTGTACCTAGGTCTACTAAGGTCTCAGCCATAACTACAATATCGTCAGTGAGTCGAAGTTGTGTGATGTACTCGCCGTATCTTGATACTGAGCTCGGTCTAGCTCCGAAGCTTGAAAACCTCTAAGTGGGAGGTAGTGAAGACTTTAAGAGATTATGGTGTCTCCAACTCTGAACCCTCGCAGTAATCAGATAAGTTTTGAGTTCTGATCTTGGGGGAGGGCTGATATGATGAAGTTTTCATACAAATACTTCAGAAGATGCATGTATCGACAATCAATTTGACGCCATTAAAGAGACTGTAGCACAGCCCAGGTCTTGACCGAATCGAAGAATGTACAAAAAGGCCAATAATAATGACTGATTATAGTCCTCAGTCTTCTGCATGACGCGGCATTAAATATGCACGTAGTATTACGAACGTCTTTTCGAAAATGAGGTTGTCTGGGAGACTGGATGTTGGATAGCGAGAGTGTCATATTTGAAGTAAAGCCCGAAGCAGGAGGCCTCACCTGACTCTGGACCATCGCCAACGTCCAATCCATTCCAGTCTCTACCGCCACCACCATGTCTTATTTTTTGGTTTATCGGCCAATAAACATGGTGGTATTTAAGGGAACTTTAGTACTAGCATTCCATCTGATTTCATAAGCTCAGTTGTGATTTCATTATCTCCTGGTACATACCTTGTTGTTTTTAATAAGGCATTCTAATCTCGCTCAAGCTAAAGTCTAGGATATCTTCGCTACAGTGTCGGAATAATCTCGATCTTCAGCCTAATTACTAGTAGTGCTTCTTAATCTCTCCTAGCAGCTTAGGCATTTACCAAAATGGTTCTGCTACCTTCCTTATTCATGTTGGTAGATATATTCAATTTGGTCCTCGCAAATACATACTTTAGATTTATTACAAAAAAATTTGTCTCTATAATACACTTTGTATCAGCGTGAGGACTTGGATGGCTATTTATACATCGATACTAAGCAAAATCTTAAAAACAGATAAGAATAGTTCTGAAACAGCTAAAATTTCCCTAGTCTCGTAGGTTGCAATCTATTCTGCCACTCGAGCTGAAAATTCGTGGGGTTTTGGAGCTGGATTGGCACTGGTCGTGGCTTAGGGTTCATCAGTCGACATCTTTTGAGCATCTTTTATTCGGAATTCTTCTATTTCGGTGATCACTTCTTCTTCTTCCTCGGTCCCTCACTGATGAGGATCGCGACCGCAGATAGTGTTCCTCCATAGACTGCGGTCATAAGCTGTGTGGTGATCGGAGAATGCACATGTGATTAAATTGCCTGTTCGTCTAAAAATGATTACTACATTTTGATTTTTGCAGTACTATTAGGGTGCAGCTCAGTACGCTTTTACAGTTCTGGCATCTTTTGCTAGGCCTTCTCTCTCCATGAGGCTGGCTGGATTTAGTCCTCCGTTTCTTAATTGTACTACTTTCATTTAGCTCATTGTCGCTAGGTTTGCATAGTTTTCCGTTAAATTAGCCTGTCACAAACATGTAATGTGTTAGTTCAGTAGCTGGTATAGATCTAAAAAAATTTTCATGCTTAATCTGCAGTTCGCATGGTCTTTAGCGAATAATTAGTAGCGTAATTCTGAGTGTCGGATAGGTATGATACCATCATGAAAACTTGGCTAACCTGGACCAACATTTTTACTTATGGAACATAAACCTAACGCCAACCTGGGGCAGTTGGTCGCCCTCCCGGGACTAGAGTTGGTTTCTGGGTTTGAGAGTCATGTATGATGTCTTTGTGATGAGTCTATAATAACGGGGCTGTTGGCGGCTAGAGCCAGAAAGTTTTGGATTTGTTCTCTATGGAGGGATTTTGCCGTTATCACCATGCTTAGCAGGCTGGTTGGTAGTTCGAGTATGGTAGTATAATACCTGGAAAGATGCTGCAGCCCACCCTCCAGTATTTTGATTGCTTAGTTGGCTCTTACGACTCACATGGGAAGATCTGATGCTTTTTTAGGGTCACAATACAGGCCTGAATATTGTTTTTAATTATAAACATCTTTACTGGATAATAATACTTAATTGATTACAAATAAATAAGTAATTTTAGACAATTATCCATAACATTCCGAATTCCGCTGTATAAATAAATTTCGGTGGATTGATTCTTAATTCCGGTGGCTCAAATACAATTTCGGTGGCTCTTGATAATTTCAAATTAACATATCTCGAGAAGTTTTAATAATATTTTGATCTCTACCATATCATTGAATAATACAAGTTATTTACTATTATTTCTGCCACAAAAACGTTTTGGAAAGTGGAAATTAAAATTCGCCACCGGAATTAGGCAAAAAACGAGTTTGTTGATATTCACCCTAATGTATGACGGATTGTACAGCGCCCCTAGCGGAAACGTTCAAGAACTAAATTTTCATACATTTTTTTAACGCGCATGTTTTGTTTGATGTAAACACACACTCAGTCCACAGAACTTTACCAGAGCAGAAATACCAAATAACTCTTCATGACAAATCCAATAGCAGTTTCATAGTACTTTTTTCATAGGTACCTACCATTCTTTTGAAAATACAAGACTTACTTTTTTGACTTTCTCTGTTTAGCTGTTGCCAACATAATCTGCTAAATTAATGGCCTGCCCAAAATGAAAATTACCTACCAGTTTAGCCAATCATCCAGTTTTCCACAGGCTAATGTAATCTCTCGGGGTTTGAAACATACTCACGCAGTACTGATTCATGACTTCCATCTCGTTTATCTGCCCATAGTGACCCCTTTAGGAGTCTTTATCATTACCTTGATGATATTCTCAGTATTGCAAGTCTGGTCTGCGGGTGCCACAGTTATTTGGTAGTATGCAGAGACACTATTAACACTATACTAAATTATACCTTGATGAGTACTTACAACTCTAGAAGGCGCATTTCTAGCCACACTGCGACTGACAGCATTTGGCAGTTCTGCCACTGAACACGGTGTGAAGAGGAGATTAGTGGGGATATCTCTCACTATCCCCTGGATAGCCTGAAAGAATAGGATACTTACTGGGTGGTCTAGTACCGGTGATCAGGGTTTTCTGGATAAATTATGGAGGGACGACCATATTTTGAGATTGTGATAAGATAAGTATCATGCGATCATGCTAAGACCCGTAATACCAGTCTTTGTGAGTCATTACATCAATTACTATAGGGATTTATAAACCATTTGTGTATGAGTAGCAACTCTAAATGCTAAGATTTTTTTAACTAGTGTGTGAAAGATAAGCTAGTTTGACCAAGGTCCAAGGGTGACGCTCAACGTTGTCTTTAAAAGGCTTAGTTAGTCTACTCTGTGTTTCCATGCCACAGAAGACCAGCATCGTGGCATTTTGACAGTCAGACAGACACCGAAGTCTAGAATATACAAAGCATGAATCATAGCTATTTGGTTCCGACTGTTAAACTTTCTAATGGATGTCTAGAGGCGAATAAGGATATGCAAACTCGGGGAGAAATACGCCAAGGGCTTCCTTTTTCATCTGGACATAAAGGAAGTATTTAGCCTACACTTCATTCTCGACCAGAAGTCTGGTAATTTGGCCAATGTCCTGCTACAGTGGAGTCTACAATGACCTGATGATGACTCCAAAAACTGGTCGCACGAGCCTATATTACCTGAGCTACACAAGTCCGTACATGTTTGACATGGTGCGCCTCTTCCCTCTGTAGATGTCGCTTCATGTGCTCGATGTCTGACATCAGGGTGTACTTCTCTTTCTCCAGGCGGACGTTGGCTTGTTTCAGAGCCTGCAACCAGATATAGACCTATAAAGGTAGCGTTAGAATGTATCTACAAGCATAGAATAATTACTTTGTACAAGGCACAGACTGTAAGGCCCGGTTTTCACCCAGGTGGAGCAGAGCGGAGAAGTGTTTTGAATAACCAATCAGATATCATTAATTCCACATCTCTCCGCTCTGCACGGCTTTAGCACCGCGCCTGCACCGCACCCACGACGTTGTCAAATTCAAAATAGTTAAATTATTCCACCCGACATTATCTCTCTTCTTCGCTCCACTCCATCTTGATGGAAACCGAGCCTTAGTAAGTTTTGGACAGTTTGTTCCAAAACGAAGGTTAAATTAAATTAAAACAAGAAAAGGGAAGATACAGTACGCATTTCGTTCTCCTTCTCTCGTTTCAGCCAAATGACGTCCACTGCTTGACAAAGGCCTCCCCCAAGGATTCGAACCGACCTCCGACCGGTCCTGCGCTGCCCGCATCCAGGTACTTCCCGCAACCTTCATCAAAACTAGGCCAAGACTGCACTACATAGGTCGATCTGGTGAACGATAAGAGCGTTGAGCTCCAAGTTTGAGCAAGTGAGACAGTCAGTGAGTCGGAAAATGACAGATGCTGCATGCCACAGCAATGCAATGATGTCCATTTGCGAGACTATTGCCGTATCTTCCCTTTTTGCAAGGCGTTACGTTATGGTACGTCCACGCAGTGGCGGCGTAGCATGGGTTGGCACCCGGGGCGATCACCCCCCCTCCAGTCCTAAGGCACCCCCTGGCCCCCTGGTACCCCCTAGGATTTTGGGGTTACCTACCGATTCGAAGACAATCGCACCCCCCCACCCCCCCGCATCATGACATAGACCGCAGTCTTGCCATGCAGATGCGCCAGTGAGTACTAATCTGCGCGACTTGTGTCACCCCCTGATGCTTGGCACCCGGGGCGGACCGCCCCCACCGCCCCCCCCTTACGCCGCTACTGTCCACACTGGGTCATCCTGCTTACCCTGCTCTTGAGTGAGCAGGATGTCGAGCTTGCCGCGCGAGCCCGTTCGCCCAGTGTGGACGCACCATTACGGTGCGGATAAGTGTGCGTTGTAGTATGGAGTTTCATACAAAGAATACAGACCGCCTAGCCTCGAGTTGATACAGTTACGACCCCTTTCCGAGTTGATAAGTGTGCTTCGTCTTTATGTCGACCCACTTGCGAGACGCTAATGCTGTATCTTCCCTTTTAAATTGTTTTAATCTCAGCTATCACAGTATTAATATTTTCTCCCAAACTTTTAGCCAACCACTGACCTTCATCTTCTCCCTCTTCTCAAACTGGCACTCCTCTATCCTCCTCTTGAGTTTCTTCCTCAACTCATCCAGGAGCCCGGAGAGAGTGATTCGGTTGGACTCGAGCTCTGCTCGCTGCTGGACCACTTGGTTTATGGAGGTGAGGAGTTTGATTCCTGACAGGGACAAAAGAAGAAGTACTTTAGGGCTAGTGCTTTTTCAGTGCATGAGGTATTGGAGCGGATGGGAGGGGTGATCTTGACATATGACATAAAAGAATGTAGAAATCTGAAGCACATTAAAATTTGATTTGATCTCGCTGACGTTTGATATCGCAAAAACCGTCCCATGCCGCTCCCATGCCAGGCACTGACAGAGTTAGTGCTAGACCATACTGAGAAGTGTCTTTTAAACAGGAGTATTGCAACCTCTCGTTCCCACCGCTGCAACTCCTGTGTAGCCAGGATCTACAGCTTGACCGCCAATAAAAACTCAACCAGTGTAGGTCAAGTATTTGTCCCGGGAGAAAGGTAAAAACTGTTATTGGACCCGCAAAGAAATTAATCAGAAGAACATAATTGGAGGCATTTGAAAAGTAGGTAATACGATCAAAGAACGTAACTATTAGCACACGTATCAATCAACCCGGAAAGGGATCGTAACCGTATCAACTCGAGGCGGTCAGTATTCTTTTTATGAAACTCTATACTGCAACGCACACTTATCCGCACCGTAACGTAAACGTCTCGTATGGTTGACAGCGCGCAAAAGGCGATGCGGTGTTGATCCCTTTCCGAGTTGATATCTAAGTCTGCTATGACCTTAAAGGCGCAAGGTAATGACAACACTCACTTTGCTCATTCAACCGAAACCTCTGTGCTGCAGGCTGGAAAGTGCAAGACTCGGGACTGGGTGCTCCAGAGTCCTGACCCTGGTACTGCTGGGAGATATAGTTCGGAAGGCTGTCCTGGGTATCCTGAATGGATAAGAAACTTGTTAAATAAACAAACTGACTCCTTTCGTTATTTAGTGTATCGGTTAAAAATCCAGCCATAACGAGTCGGATAAAATAATTGTTTTAAAAATCTCCAAAAATACCAAATGTTTTTAAATTTAAATCCTTTGACACGTTGCAAAAACACGCAGCTTACTAGTATGGGCACGTGTAAGGTGACGTCGCACTAAGCTACATTTAAATAAAATTAAGGCTTTTTAAATTTTCAAATCGATTTCAATACAATAGGTAGGGTCATGTGTTCAACAATGAAACACTAAAATTTCAAAGTCTCATAAAACTCTTATTTTCATAGATAGAAGTCTAATTTTTGACAGGTATGTAGAAAATTTTATTGGGTATAGGATGGCATTAATGTTTTTTTTAATTGATGTTTAATCAATCAGCAAAAAAATAAATTCACATAAATTGGAAATGTTTCATTGTGTCCACTGTTGTGTACACAATGAAACACCTCAAATTCAACAATGAAACATAATAATTAATTGTGTGTCAACAATGAAACACTAACAATTCAATATCTCGTACACCTTTTGTTTTTACAGATACAAGTCTAATTTTTTGAAGCTACATAGTTAACTTAGTTGGGTAGGTATCGGATGTCATTTATGTTTTTTTTAATAAATTTGTAATCAATTAGCAAAACAATAAAAACAAACATATTGGAAATGTTTCATTGTGTCCGTTCTGATGTGCACAATGAAACACTACAATTTCAACAATGAGACATTATAATTGAGTGATTGATTCATATTTATTGAATTTATGAAGTAAGTGAATAATAAAAAATGCCCGAGTTCAATCAAAAGGTTTTATTAATAATTGAAATTTAATCAGACTCATCAGATTACCTATGTCTATTATATTAATATATGTATTCTTATGTTATTTATTTTATCTAATGCTATGTAAGTATATTAATTAAACGTCATATTTATTGCACCGCCTTAGTCTCTCTACTCGACCTGTGGTTGACTGGCAGATAATGCCACCTGGCATTAAGTCCGCCACTGTACAGTTGTATGTGCAAAAGTGTAAATAAATAAAATAAATAAAAAATTACCTATAACTAGTTAAGATAACTCCTTACTATTTACTATTATATTTTTTTATATTATCTCCTAAATGATCACCTTTCTTCCTCTTTAGAGATTTAGTTCGCGCCATCTTAAATGAAAAATAAACATCAAATTTTAGGATAACCTAGTAATTTATAGCCTTAAAAATGATTATTTGCACGGACAGTAGATTTTGTTTGGTATATGGTATTATACAATCAAACAAGATGGTACACAATGAAACATTGTTTCATTGTGTCCATCATGCAACTGTTTCATTGTTGACTACATAGGGTTTATTTTAATAACCCCAAAAAAAAATCACTAATTTGTAACACTTTTAACATATAATTTAGTTCCACTTAGTCTATGATATATGTGTAATGCTAGGTAATCATGAAAAATATAAAGGACAATGTTCGTTCTCCATACATTGTTCGCCTAAAAACCAACAATTTTGACATATTACTACCCGAAAGCGAAATAATATGATTCTGTGTGTAAGAACAATGATTCCTGATGGACACTTGCCATAAAATTAATGATTAAGAATATTAAATCACAGCGATTTTATAATATGTCCTTTATGGCAACATGGCGTCTAAATCACATTGATTGTATTGTGTGAATGTATGAACACCGAGTCGCGAAAAATGTTTTGTATTGTCGTCACGCCGAGTCGCAGCCAAATAGTATAAAATAATAGAACAAGTTTTAGAAATACAACTCGGCCTTTCACTTTTATAATATGCCCACATATTGCACGTAAATAAACAACATGAATCATAGGTAGTTTCCACCCTTGATATCTGACACATGAAATAAACTCCTATTGTATTGTAGATATCGAAGCCAAATCGTATATAACAATAGAATGGGTTTTGGAAATGACTCGGGGTTCCACTTTTATAAAATACTACATATTGCATAAAAATAACACGAATCATGGGTTTTCTTTTCACTATTTACATCTGACATGAGATAACAAACTCCTATCTCCATGGCTACCGTCGTAGTCTATGCCAAAGACTACAATATTATAAGCAAGAAGTTTCAAACCTTAGCGGCTACAGTAACCCCTGGGCCACATACATCGTGATAACATTTGGTCGACACCGGAACGAAGTCTTGCGATTATGCAAAAAAGCACCGTATTCTAATGCGGCTATATCACGTTCAGCCAGGGTTTTAATTCGACTAAAGTCCTGACTAAAGACTGGAAGAAAATACGCAGCATTGTATGAGCACTTCGTGTTCGTTAAAGTGGCTTCAGTATCATAGAGTTTTCATAGCGTTTTCTTTCCAATAATCTCCGCAAGTAGCGCTGCATGATCTTTACAACATAAACGGCAATATTTATTATGGTGCCAAAATTATATGATTACTTTGGCACGTTATTATACACGTTCGAAGATTTGTCATTTTCATACATTTATTATTTTCTTAAAGTGCTGGAAAATAAAGTTATGGTATAATAATTTCTAGCTGTCCCAGCAACTTCGTCAATAAAAAGTTGTCTTGTCTTAAAATCGTAATATTAATTTCTGAACGTATCCTGTTTGACACCTATAATATCATTTGACAATAGTGGTAATGTTACGGTAAATGTGATAAATGTGAAAATTATGAATAATCGCCGGTTATTATGAACAATTACCTCATGATTTGGTAAATGTGATTAATATGAGATCATTTAGGTGTGTATAAAACTAAATAGGCGGCTTAGCGGTGGCCCAAGGGCCATCCCCGCCGCACCTTAACCTATTTTTTAATTTAAATCAAAACAATATGTTATGGGCATTATGGCAAAGTAATGTTACGCAAGAAACAGTCCAAACTCATTTTGCCAAATTACATTAATATATGATATCAAAACGTTCAAAATGTGTGGCTATACAAGAGCACTGTACACGAGCCGGTGTTCTCTTTTATGATATTTGTTAGTATTAAGGTTACATTATTAAATAAATCACTGATAAATGTGATTAATTTATCACTTTTACAGTCGAGACTGTCGGTAATTATTTATAATTTTTACATTTATAAATCACAATTACCGTAACAGTAATACGCATCGCAATAACGTCTATGTCTATACGCGCTACTATTATAAGGTATCATTTTGCATAGTCGCAAGACTTCACTCCGCTGCTTACAAATCAATGTCGCCTAATGTTATCGCAATGTGTGTGGCCCATAAACAGTGAAAATTATTGTGACATTGGCCAAGTCACAGAAGCCTATGCGAAGAAAGAGCACTTGAATGACAATGAAAATCAGGGTTACCATTTTGTAACATCTCCTCACTATTGAGGGTAACAAAATAACATTAATAATCTAGCCATTAATTACATATTATTAACTATACGAGAAAGTAAAGCAACATGCGGTTTTATTTTAATTTGTAAAATATTTGTAACAGTTTGTTCTAAGTTAAGTTTTACAGCAGAATTGCTGTTTCAGCTATCACTGTGAAGGTTTGGGAAAATAAATAAATAGAAAAAATATTAACATAAATATTTCTTTATTATTATCATTATGCCAATTTATGTTACACTGTGTGACAGTCTTTGACATTAAACAAACTCTTCTGCTTAATAATACGTTCCTACAGGGCGTTTTTATAGTTATTCTTGCTGATCAAACAAGAAGGGTTGATTCTATTACTGAAATACAACTAACTTTTCTTACATGACCAATATCAAATTCTTAAAAAAAATGACATCCTCGTGATGATGATAATTTCTATGGAGAGGTTTTTTTTTATCTTCGGTCCCTTGGGATAAGTTATTCCATTTGGGCAGTAAAATTAATCCTTTTTATTTCATTAGATATAAAAATAACACAAGTGTTTAGGAAAACTTCTTCTTTGGTATGGTATCACGGAGTTATAATGGCGGCAACTCTGTATAACTGACTTGTAACTTTCAAACAGTATGATAAGGGCACCACATTGGTTTTCTTTCTGAAAAAAGGCTTTCACTTTTAGTACTAACCCTTTAGCACTACATATTTAATTGAAATAAAAATACAATATACGCACAGAAAACTGAAATTGAGTTAACTGACGTGACATTTATAATTTGTTGACATTATGGCAGTTTGACATGACTAAGGATTGAAAAAGTTTTAATTGAAAAAGTAAATGACAATTTGATAACGATTCATAAGAATATAATCGATTAAAAATATTTATAAAATGTTCTGATACTTGCCTGTAGCGATTATCCAATCCTGGTTTCTACTGAAAAACTACCTCGTGGCAAGATTTTAATAAAATAATACAATCTTTATCTTCTCTTTCACAATCTATAAAAGTTCATTGGTCTATTATACATGTGTATGAATTGGCATAGATTACGAGAGACTGGAAACTATACTAGGTTGATTTAGTTTACTGACGTAACAACAGATGTTTCTCTCACTTCAACTGGCATTAGATTCAACATCGTATTCTGATACTTTTACAGTTATGATACGAGTACCATGATGTTTTCATTGTCAATGTCAGTTTATGGTCCCAATTCTTTTTATTTTATTTACGACCTTCGACCAGTTGGACACTTTAGATAGCTTCTTGTAGTAGTGTAGTAGTAATCTTTTTAGCTTTTTACGCAAATCTAGTCTTCAGAGCAATTTAGTCGATTTATTTTATTTTCAAAATCGATATTTAATTGTCTATGATGGCCGCAGGAACATCACTATACATGGACTCCCAGCAATAAAGTACGTTATTGCCTCGTACAGATTTATCGGCAAAAATTATGGAACTTGATAGGTTTTAGACCATGCCACGCACCAAAACGTCCGGAAGTTGTAATAGTATTATAGAGTAAACGTTAAAAGACTTATTTATTTAATTTTTTAATGCTCAAGTGTCCATTAACATGAAAGGGTGCTTAATGTATTAAAAAAATAAGAAAATTATTATGATGGGTTAATGTTTTTTGGCGGTTTTTGAGGCCATTTCTGACAATGTCCTTTATCAACCATATTTTTATCAAAAATCTTTAAAGAACGACAAAAATACTTGCCTTTTGGTGAAAAAAATAAATAATGCTCCACAGACATGTCTTCTCACACGTGGCGCGGACACGAACTGAGGTGCGGCGGGGTATTGTCGAAAGTATCCTTACGCGATATAGTGCACGATATGGCAACGCAGCATTTAAGAAATATTGCAATGTTTTATTGTGTACCATTGTTTCATTGTTGAACATCTGACCCTACCTACTTTTATAGATGGAAAAAGCTTTAAAAACTTAATTATTCAGTAAGTACCTACATTATAGTGCTCTTCAAAGTAGTTAGGGTAGGCGCATACCGTTGATTTTTCGCCGGCCGATAGTTTACTTAGTCGGGCAGTTGATCAGTATGGGCATGTATGGGAGTGCGCACACTACGCCGATTCGATTTGGCCGATTCTTCATACAAATTAAAAAATCGGGCACAACTATCGACCAACTAAATCAACGGTGTGCGCCTACTCTTAGTCGTCACATACCATTGACTTATATTTGGGCAGGTCATCTGATGTGAAGCGGACGGAATGGTTCCTGGACGCCTTCCCTGGCTGCATCACCTTCATGGTAACGCGTGGTAATCTGAAAAAAAAACATTTAAATTAACTAATTACCTAAGGCCCGATTCGACCAATATCCGAGAATAACTCCTGGTATAACTGGCACATTGACAGTTTCAGTATGGGAAATAGTATGTCAAAACCTCAGATCCTAGAATATGAGGTCAAAACTGACGATTTATTCTGAGATTAATATTTATTTACTCTTGTTTGGTCGAATTAAAGAAATAAATTTTAACTTACCTTTAATAAAATCCCTCGGTTTCGTCCGCCGCGTTGTGTAGTCGGTTGCTCTGCGCCAGTTTGCACAATTTATGTATGAACCGATTTCAGTTGGTAAACAACAGCGGGATTATACAGGGTGTTGGGGAAAGTTAAGTGGCAGAATTAACGTTTTATAAAATAGGTAATAATACCATCGATTTTCTTTTTCAGAAATAAAACACCTTATTCTTTTTTATTCACCTAACTATTTATTTCTTTCTTTATTTCTATTCATATTCTTAACATCAATGACATTTCCGCCTCTGTTGTCTAGTGGTAAGACCATCTGCTTTAGATGCAGAGGTATCGGGTTCAATCCCAATGGGGGCAGATTTTTCTGTTCGGTTTGGTTGGTGGTAGGGCTTGTTCTAAGTCCGTCTGGCTAGCTACTACCATCTTACCTAAGTCTGTCGCCATAACAACAATGTTCTATTGTTGTGTTCTGGCAGTAAGACGTAAGACAGTTCCTCTATAGTTGAGGATTCTGAGTGAAGCTCGCTTCCACCTTCGGCCTGATCGTCACTTTCCATCAGGTGAGATCAGGTTCAGGCTAGTAGCTTCCACGTTGTGAATAAAAAAAGTTAACCTTTGGGCTATACAGAAAAATCGTTTATTAGTTGTTGTAAGTAGGTAGGTACTATTTAGTACTTTTACTTCTGTATCATTTATCATCAAAGTTAGCCTAAATATTTTTAAAGTTTATCAAAACACGGAACACCCTGTATACGGCATCCCAGCCAGTCGTACTTGGTACGGGCGCGCGTGAGGGTATCGTAAAAAATAAAATCATAGCCGACCATTTTGCCAATGATCTGCCATTTTGGACGGCATTATGCAGTAAGAATTTTTATAGTAGCTATTTTTTAAAGTTAATGACAGTAATTTTGGGACTTAGATCCATCCCTTAATGCTTCCTTAAATCCCTATTATGAGTAGTATTACATTCCTCTAGATTTGGCATCATCAAGACATCCAATCATCATCATCATTTCGGCCATTCTCAGTTGAGCTAGTTTTTGCGTGTCCGGGCTGTTAAATCGTTAAAAATGACAAATTACTTAACAACCCTATCCAGTTGTGCATAAAATTATAGGCCTCTATTTTAAGTATTTGTGACTAAATTAATTTCATGAACCTCTGTTCTCTAATTACCGTTACGCGTCCGCACACCGACTTAATGTTAAAAGTTGGCTGTAATTTTTATGTCGTATAGATTTGGTTTACTCCATTCAACATTTTAAAGAGTATAAAAGTTTGTCTTATGCATAGCAAAATATCTATTCAATAGAACCATTCTGTAAATAATTAGAATTAAAAAACTGCTTGTCCGAGCGAAAGTCCTAATTCCCGTGACGTTTTCTGTTTTTGGGCACACAAGCCTAAATAATAATATTTGACACATCATTTACGCGCGCGGCGCGAGCCATTAGTTAGTTCTATGACCTGTTAGCAAGTAGACGTCTATTGCGTTAGCGTACCGTCGATGAAATGCGTAAGAGTATAATTACCATATCTTTGGTTTTCAATTTTTCTATTTACCATGTCCTTATTTTTACACTAGATTTTTGAAGGTAGATCCACGTTGTTAATTTAAATAGAATCAGTACTCTGGCCTCCATACGTTGTAGTAAGACAGTATTTTCATACCCTGCAGATTTTGGAAATTTTGAAGAAAAACTATCGTTTTATAATTTCCATGTACTAATTACCATATATTTATAATCACCGTTGTATGAAATTATTACCTACAAATTGCACTCACGATTGAATAAGTATGATGATAAAATATGAAAATATATACCTAGACAGACACAACTTTACGGACTTTTCTTCTAATCTGACATCAAAATTTTGAAAAGCTTTCGTTAGAGTAACCTCGAAATAGATTCGATTTCATGACGAATGTTCAGCTTCAGTTGCTGCATGGTTGTTGGATTTTAGAGTATATTTTAACCCCACAAAAAGAAGTTGAAATGGCCAGGAGATGTCACCCCTGCGTGAAACATGTTGCGTACCAGATATTTATTCTTACTATTAATATCATTGATATTAACATGTGAAATCATTAATTAATTCTATTATAATACTATTAAAATCTATCCATAATATCTTTGCCCTAAGAAGATGAGATGTCCAACAGTAACACCTACCTGGCGTGATCACATTAAGAAGAAAAGGGAAATGAACAGACATTGGATGGGCCTTTTCAAGACGAGAGTGTATAGGCACTTTATACCATCCTAGACTGCATCCTACCTGCTTTTTTATGCATAGAAAAAACTTCGTGATATGCAATGGATACTGGGCAGAGGAAGCTTGGAGAACAAACTATATACAAATGCATCCTAAGACCCATGTAGACATATGGCATCGACTTAGCCTCGCAAATGTAGAAATACTTTAACATTTTCAAAATAAAGTATTAAAAATCTTGAGCTGTGCACCTTGGTATACAAAGTCCACTGAAGTGATACCAAACGTCAAAGAGGTTGTAGAAAATTCCTGTAAAGCTTACAAACAAAGACTAGAGTGTCATGAAATCTACTTGCTGCATCCCTTCTAAATTCTGAGAACTCTACATTCAGGCTCAGGAGCAAGCGAATAACATCAATCTGAAAACTTATTGTAAAAGAATCGAGATGACTAATCATGGGATATGCAAAGCTGGAACTGTCATTATTACAAATTCAATTTAATCTGATAATGGGTGATTGCTGATCGCAGATAGATTAAAAAGAGGAAAAAACACTAATATAATTAATAAATTTTTCGATATATGCATATCCGAAAAGTCAAATTTGTGAGACCTTCTGATCCATTATCTGTATCCATCGTTTGTACTATATTGAAAGCAAATAAACGATGATTCAGATTCTGATTCAGCTAATTGCTCTCATTTGAAATGTAGTGTAGGTATGTAGTTCTTGCTGAAACTAAGTGTTCCTGAGCCTCGATTCTTGCAGTATACTAAGATATTTTCAATCTTGATACAAAAAATAATATAAATTAGTGTTTTTCTTTTTGCAGAGGGTTATTAAGAGTACCTACAGGGTTTTTTATGACGCTATATATTTGTGTACAAATTTATCAATGCAAGATGTTGTTTTTTTGCTATTTTACATATATTTTCTAATTACCGTTAGATTAAGTATTAGCCTTATCTAATTACCGTGACCATAAAATTTTTGGGTCCCATTTACGCGAAAACCGCTTTGAATAATTTGACGCCTTTACGATTGTTAAATTCGTACTTTTCATGTGTTTTATATTTAAATGAGTTTAAGTCAATTAAGCCAAATTTCAAAAATGATATGGTAATTAGGCTGAGAACGCCTAATCGTGAGAATGACCGATTTCAGCCACAGGACGTCCACTGCTGAACATAGGCCTCCCCCAATGACTTCCACATCGCACGGTTGGTAGCATCATCCAATGCTTTTTTACATTTTTCCAAAATGACTGATGATCCTAAAAAAAAGCAAGTGACTAGCAAATCAACCCGGTTGAACTCGGAATAGGATCAACACCGTAGATAGCTTTTCGCGAGCTATCAACCGCCAGTGCCGTATTATCCATAAGGCACTTTAGGCCAGTGCCTAGGGGCCCACTATGACCAGGGGCCCAGCACTCCCGATTAAAAAATGAAAAAACATATGTTAAAGACGATGTATCAGAAAAGGTCAATTTTCAAGAAGTTTTTAACGATTTTGTATCCAAAAAAATTAGAAAGGTTAATATTTAAATATGCTTCATAATCAGTACAATATGTACCTACATTTTTATTTTTTAATGTTTTTATAAAAATATGCAAGATTTTCCTATTCTTTGTTTCATTTTTAAATGACTCCGATACTTCGTCCTGTAGATTGTGGCGAAAGTCTTTTCACTTGAAGGAAGGCTTATACCTTTGCGATAATGATGGTGGTACCTTCATTCAATTTCTTAATGTAGACGGTAAACATTTCCAAATTGCGTTGTTGTGGTATGAAAAAGGGGGGGCCCAAAACGAGCCGTGCCTAGGGGCCCCGAGATGGTTAATCCGGCCCTGTCAACCGCGAGGCGAGGTGTTTACGTTACGGTGCGGATAAGTGCGTTGCAGTATGGGGTTTCATAAAAAGAATACTGACCTCGAGTTGTCAATACGGTTACGATCCCTTTCCGGGTTGATAAGTGTGCGACGTCCTTAACGCATCACGTATTTGATGTCACGCTCCTCAGCAAATTACATCTTTTAGTCGGCCGAGATTTAGTCCCTATTCTAATTTATCAAAGATTGAAGAATCTACCGATACCAATGTGAGCACTTTCATACATGTCCGTCCATACTGATTAATAAGCCCGACCCACTATCAGCCGACAAAAAATAATAAATTATGATTATTCCCTACTGCATAACCCGGTCCAAGTTTGACATCATTTGGCATGGCGGAGTTATGATTAGAGGGCACGCTATGGCGGCACGCACGCTCCCTCGTTACGTTAAGGGAAGGTTATTTGCCTAAATAATGCACAAAAACCCTAAATATCTACCTTATAAAAGCGAAAGGTCACTGGCTGACTCACTCATCACGAAATCTCAGAAACTACAAGTGCTAGGTGTCTCAAATTTTGCATGGGGGTTCCTTTTAGAACGTAAGGTGCTCCTCACTAAGACGGGATTTTGCAAAATAAAATTCAACCCTTTAGGAGGTAAAACGGGGACCAAGCGTACGTAGTCGCGGGCGGCCGCTAGTGCACTACAAACGTGTTAGCAAGCTGAAGATGAGCTGACGGCCGATGGGGCAGCAAGGTTCTGGAGTGGAGGCCGCGTATCTACTGGCTATCGCAGCGTAGGATGTCAGTCTGTCACAAGGGGGACAGATGATTAAGTAATTAGTGTTTCTGTGGCTCTAATTTTGTGGTTGACGATTTGCTAGTTGTTGTTGAAGATAGAGGAATTCTCCCTGTCCTCTCTGCCTACCAACCAAAGTTACAAAAGTTGTGACATATTAACTATAATTCCGAAATCGCTTCGTTAGTTTTTGTGGAATTACTTCTGTAGTAAGTAACTGCGCATTAACATAGTGCTTAAAAGTCGATCATTTGTTTTGGTTTGTCTAATATTGCAAGGTTCAGATTCATTATTCATTTTACGAGTGGGTAATTTAGGAAGACCTTAAAAGGTGTTGATTTCCAACAGCCATGCAATCGTTGTTGTTGCTAAATATATTTTTTTCTGCGAAAACTAGATGGCGCTGTGTCCATTGTTGGTTTACACTAGCAGCCTTTCCCAAAGTGGGCGATAACCCCCTCTTGTGGGTCCTGACTGAGCTCTCGACTCTTGACTACAAAATATGAGGGTGCTAAAAATATCTATTCTCAAATTAGGCAGTAGTCAAAATAAGTTTGGGAACCCCTGGTTTACACAGGGTGTGGTCAGTGTAACAACCCAAAAAGCTGTCAAATTGGATTTGGCGGGAAAAAGTTATTTTTTTTAATTTGATTAATCATGGCGCGGAAATGGGGCGTTTTAGATAACGTAACTTTTACTAAACAAATAAAACAGCTAAATCAAAGCTATTACTTTATTCATGTAAACAAACTTTATACTTTGCAACAATTAGACATACTTTCTCCAGCCTACCGTTTATCGACTGAAAAACTGAAAACACGTTAATAATATAAATTCATTCAAAAATTACGATTTGCGTATCAACTATACAAAAATATTATTCATAATTATTATTTATATTTACGTAATTCTACATAGTTTGTGATGTTGCCAATTTTTGGCCTAATTTTACAATGTTTTAGGAAAAAAACCGGTTTTGTAAAATATATTAAATACGATATATTTTATAGCACCTACCTATGGTTTTAAGGCACATGTGATTTTTAATAGTGATATAGGATTAAGTATAGGATCATCTTTCATTACCTATCTTATTTCTATTGGCAGTTATATGTAATAGAAATGCGTAGGATATTTTTAGGCTTTGTATAAGTGACTACGAAACAAGCAATTAACATAATGCACGGTTGGCAGAGCCGCCAAACAAAATGTAAAAAAAAAACTATGAACTAGTGATGGATGTACACAGGTTATCAATATTGAAATCGATTAAATTTGTGCATATTCGTTTGCGAAATAATATTAAAGAAGACAGTTAATTTAACTGAATAGAAAAGTAAAATAACAAAACTTATTGAAAACTTTTGATTTTATTATTCGATTACAAATTCAAATTAAAAAATAAAAATAGGAAATCAAAATAGCACGGATACAAATTAGTGTAAAGTTGACTTATTTTTTACAAAATAAAATAGGCATGTAAGTAGTGAATTTTCAATTAATTGAAAAACTAAATAAATAAGTACAAAATGGTAAAATGTATAATTTAATCCAAATCAAATATAGGGCAATATCTTGATATCAAGATAAGTGTTTCAAATTTATTTAATACTACTTTAAATTTTAAATCGGTTATAAGGGTCATTCCACAAAAATATGTCAACTCTTAGTCCGCGCCACATTTCACATGAAATATTTGTTAATATTTTATTCCAAAATTGTTAAATAACAGCTCGCAATCTGCTTTATTCATCACCCATTTATATTTTTTGAAACTATTTTTAAAACATCTTAAATTCCTTTTAAATGACCCAAAACGTCATTCCCTAGGCATGTCCGTACTCCAAAAGTTTGTGTTTTGGAACCCATATTTATAAAAACATCAACTTTATCCTTTGTTTTAATTAACGAATAATCAATTTAAATGTATATTACACCAAATTCTATTAATATTTTGCGGTTTCAATAAACAATAATTTGATTTTCTTTAGTTGAAAAAGAGTCCACAGCTTTTAGCGTCATTCCCTCGCCACGCACTGATTTTATAATTTTGCGCTTTAATATGTATTTAGAGTGAATGACATTTAGTTGAGATTAAAGTACGACACGAAGTTATCCTCAGACCATACTGGCTTTGCGGTAGCAGTTTTTTGAATTAGTGCAAACGTGGCAGTTGTTGCGGAAACATGTGTTGATACAGTCACTTCGTCAGTCCCTAGTTGAGTAGCTTTATTGATTACAATAGGAAATTGTGTATAATTTAATAGTATTTACGTGTGTTTTTTCGGCTATTTTCGGTACATCGTATTAAGCATCTTATAATATAAAGTTAATCTGCATTTCTGTTAAGTTTTACTCCAAATCGTCAGTCCCTAGACCGTCAGGCCCTAGCTTTAAACGGCGCTTGGGACTAAATTACTAGTAAGGGAATGACGTTTTTTATATAGTGATAATAACAAAACAACTACATTAAGTATATTAACTTATCTATAAATGTTAAGGTTATAAGTTTTATACTTTATTAGAAGTCATATAGGAGTAATGTAGTATGAAAAAATTGAAAATTATAATTTCTCCTAAAATAAAGCATAAAGTGACTGGCCCTATTAGACATAACATAATTAAATAATAAACTATAATTTACACTAATAAAGTATTCAAAAGCATCTTAAAAAAGTTACGGACAAAATGACGTCGAAAATATACAGATTTTTATGGAATGACCCATAAATAGTAGTGGACGATTATAAACGTAGTAAAAAAATTCGATTGTGTTATTAAAAATAATCGATTAAAATTATAAGGTTTAGATAATAAACAATAATAGTGACGTTTTATTTTAAATATTATTATTACAATAGAAAGCATCAAAAGAGTTTAGAGATAGCAAATAATCGATTAATTAATTCAAATAAGTTCTCAATTCACAATTGCCCACCACTATCCAAACGTCACACTTTGGCGCGAAAAACAATGTTGCCACATTCAAAACGAAATAAGTACTAATGCGTAAAACCTCTACGTTACACCTAATTGTTAAAAATAGCAACAAATGCTTTATTAAATACTATAAAACTATTAAAATACTATTCTTAAGTAACTAGTATAAAATAACATGCGTTTAATAATTGCGTATATTGAAACAGTTGGCTCACTTCCCTTTTAAGAAGACAGTGTGACCATATTTTGATTTTTTCCTTTTATTTGGAAGACCGTATTGCATTCTGGATATTTTATAGTAGAGTATTGTTATAATCAACACTGGATTTTAAGTATGATAAGTTGGTTTTTTTGTGTTCATGCTGCGCAAACCTATGCTACTTTGTCATAATGGTAAATTAATGTTGCCAACTTTTATTTCTTCTACTATTTCAGTAGTTTCTCTTCCTCTGGGTTGCGGGGCTCTACACTGTTGTTCGGTGTGCACTGTTGAAAAAAAGGATAAATTAAAAATTATCGTTTTAAGATGTTGCAAAAGTACCCACAGTTAATCTTCTTTTGGCGGTCAATTTAGTATTATATAAATGGTTATTTTATAGTTTGTGAAACTTTAAAGTACCTGTATTTTTCTTAACATACAAACCGTCTTCAATATCTTGTTTTAGATTCATCCGTATTCTGTTTATAGCAGCGTGTAATAAAAATATTTTTTAAGCAAACAGACATCTTTATAAGTAGAACCTTTGAGTTAACTGCACACCTAGCGGCCGTGACGTCACAAGTCATATGCATTTCAGCAAAGTGCGCAGTTAGCTCTATCGGGTTGTTATTTTCGTTATGATTATTATAATAATATGATAGTAATAATAATATTTCTTACCTGAGAAGGACGCTCTGTGATCTCACTCAGGCCATCTCCTTCGCGCAACAGCTGTAAAAAGGTAAAATTATTAGAAAGGAGCTACGGGAAGTTACAGAATTTGTCCTAAACAAACTAGGTTGCATCATCTTACTTTATCTATAACAGACGTAAAAACCTGGCACACTCCATACAAAATACCGGTTATGATTATAGTAATGGTTAAATTTTAAGTAAGATAGTGCAACTCAGTACAAAATGGTTGATGGCGGCGTTCCTCAAGTCGAATCAAACTCTGGTTTTAGAGATAATAATTATAGATTTATTCGTAACCACAAATGCGAGGTGACTTCATTCCACACGATAAAATACACGGAACAATGCCGTTGCATTACTTATCGTATACCTATTATATAGTACGCCAAGCGAGTCAGCATAAAATAAACTTTTAAATTTTAAGGTCCAAAGAGAGTTGGCGGAAAGAAGAAAAGGCGCCAAAAGTTAACTGTCAAAATCAGATTGTGATGAATCCAAAATTTCTGCACGCCACACTAACACTGCAAGTAAATTAAAAGCTTGTAAAGCCCGGTCTAAGTATTTGTGTAGGTAGCGATTGAGCGACGGGCGTCCGCAGTGAGTGTGCGAGCGCGACAGCAACATAATTACGCGCGAGCGATAAGGATGGGTAGCTTGGGGTCATTGGACAAAATTCTACGTGGTCACAGACCAGACTATAATAATAATAATGTATATTTACCTTGTCCACTTCAGGTTCAATCTGCTCATTAGTGCCGCCCTTGTTGAGGGCACCCTTCTCCATTAAAGTGGCGCGTTTGGCTGCCAAGTACATGGATCTGTGGAGAAAATTAATAAAATTATAGCAAAAAACTCTTAAGAAAACGCTGATACTTACGCAAGTTTGTGTAGGTACTTGGTAACATGAGACCAATCTGTGATGGGCTATATCGTTTCATCCACGAAGACGCGCCCCACCATTTTTTGGTCGAGGAAAGCGCGGGGTGTGGGAATTTCGATCCGAGCAATCCGAGCGTCATTATTGTAGTGTGCGTGTGCACTCATGGATTATTTAGCGTGTACCGATAACATTCTATGATCTGAGATTCAAACATTAGCGGAAGAATGGTGGGACGCGTCTTCGTTGATGAAACGATCTATACACTCGGTGGTGGTCCGTAAATGAACTAAAGTCGCTGGCATAGCTCGACGGATTAGCAAGCTGAAGTGGCAATGGGCAGGGCACATAGTAATAATAATAATAATAATAATAATAATAAAATGTTTTATTTGACAAAAAGGGCGACATCACATTAAAATTTACACAAATTACAAAAAGAAAAACATGCCCTGCTGTCAAATAGGGGCCCGCTCAGCATTAATCGGGGCACGCCGTGGGAATGCCTCGACACTGATTTTCAGCGGGTCCCTTGACGTTGCTGCGCCCAACCGCCGAAGGAGAAGCACTCCGTAAAGTGCCTGTCCGTCGGCGGGAACACGCAAATAGGAGGGCAGCAAAGGGGGCATACAGGCAGTCAATATTAATGAACATAATAATATAAAACAACACAAAATTAAAAAAAAATAATAACAATTAATCTTACCAGCACTAAAGCTGAGATAAAAAATATACGATAATAACAATAAAAACAACAATAATTTTGCAATCCACGATATATAAGTGTGGCCATGACCATAAGTACCGTGAACGGATCCGATCACGACACGACACCACCCTTGCGTTGCAAAGTCCATTGCCGTCAAAGAAAAAGAAAGGAAAGGAAAAAAAAAAAAAAGTCATAAGATGGTGATTTTTAGAGCACCGTCATTTTAAATAAATAAATTGCAATATTTCTTTGACCGTCGTCAGCCATAACTTCCCTCATACACGTTTTTGTTTTGTGCCACGTAATCACTGTAAATACCAACAAGCAACAATCAAACAGAGGAGGGACGTACTTGTCATGAGGATACTATGGGTGTGGGTTTTGTGGTTGTGATTTCGCTGCGACAAGATGCCGCTTTGGCAGTTCGAAAGATCAGCGACTTTGATGGTAAGCCACGCTCATTTCTCTTTCTCTCTCCACTCCACATTTCACATTTAGCCTCCCTCTAGTCCGTGCGTAAATGGCATGTGTAAGATGAAATGATGCATTGTGCTTTAGTCCTCCAGGTGCAATGATGATTATTATGAGGAAGCAACCACTGTAGCACCAACACACCAAAGCAAGATGGGTCGCCAGGCACCTATGCCGGGACGAGATCAGCCAACCCGCGTACGTGTTACGTGCATACACTGTTGGTAGGTAAACTTCCAGATTTAGATTCTCTGAAAATCCAAAAAATGTTTTTTGACGTGTGTTTTAAATGTGGTTTTCACTTTCAGGGCGCGAATCGGCGGGGGGAGATCGTTCCAGCAACGCGTCGCAGCGAACCTGAAGGAGCCACGGAATGCGACTGTTCGATGCCTAGGTGTGGAGAAAATGTGGGTGCATGCTCGTTTCGAATATTTTCTATGATCATCAGCCCACTCCAACTTATTGTACAGATACTTAGGCTTTGCTGTCAATATAATGCCGAACAACATAGTGGCCAGATGTAACTTCCTGCGCGCCTCCATTTTCATAAGGCCAGCAGCGTTTAAAAAGAACGTACGGAGAACTGACGGCCGATGGGGCAGCAAGGTTCTGGAGTGGAGGCCACATACCGGAAAACGCAGTGTGAGACGTCCACTCACAAGGTGGCAGTCACATGAAGGTAGCAGAAAGGCGCTGGATGCAGGCCGCTACCAACCGCGCGATATGGAAATCATTGAGAGAGGCCTATGTTCAGCAGTGGACGTCCTGTGGCTGATGAAAACGACGCCAGTTGTATTACATACCTCTTAATGGTAAGGTAGTAGAGTTCAGCGATGGCTCGCACGGAGTAGTCGGGCACGAAGGTGTGACGCAGCATGGAGTCCATGTTCAGGTTCTGCAGAGAGCCAAGAGACGAAGGCGCTGGCGCTTCAGCTGTAGACCAAAAAATTATGCATTTAGAAAAACATACAAAGGTAAAAAAGTCTTTGGTCGAGGAGCACCTGGGTGACGCTTGAGACGGGAGCTATGAACGACTGTCCAAATTAGGTTCCGTTTCGGGACTATTCCCACCGCTCGTTCCCACCACTGCAACTCCTGTGTAGCCAGGATCTACAGCTTGACCGCCATAAAAACCCAACCAATGAAGGTCAAGTTTGGCTCGGGGGAAAGTTAAACTGTCATTGGATTCACAACGAAATTAATCAGAAGAACATCATCACGGCTCCGTTTCTTAATTGTTAAGTTATATCGGAATTACAAACCCATATCTAGCTGTCCCCGTTATGGAACACGGCGTACAAGGACAACGGGAGTAGACAAAAAATAAGTGTGTAGTTAATTACACAAATAAGAATAAAAAGAAACAAAAATAAAATGACTAATATAAAAAAGGAATTCATAATTATATAATAGAGATAAATAAGAATAGACAAAAAAAGAAAAGGGGACAAATAAATAAAAAAAGAAAAAGAAAGAAAAGAAACAAGAATAAAAGACGTAGCACACTATCAACGCGCAAAGGGATCGTAACCGTATCGACTCGAGGCGGTCAGTATTATTTGTATAAATTGACTTACCGACGCCGATGTTCTGCGTGAGCGCTTGCACGCCGAAGTACGTAAACGGACCGGACTCGAACACGAGGTTCTCGCGGCCCACCGTCACCTCCACTCGTCCCTCCAGGATCAGGACGAAGTAGTCCACCTGGAGAACAAATAATAAATTCAGAGACTGTCATAACGAATTGTTGGCTGCAGTGGCGTATATGGTGGCAGGACTGGTATGGCCCTCAAAATTTCGTTCGGCTACTTCTTACCGAACGGGTTGGATAATGAGTGGAATTTGTTATCTTCTTTGAATTCTTTGAATTGTTGTTCGTTAGTCTAATTAAAACTCGAGAACGGCTGGGCCGATTGAGCTGATTTTGGTTTTAAAATGTTTGTCGTAGTCCAGGGTAGGTCTAAACGGTGAGCAAATACGCGCGCGATATTGGTTTTTTGTGACAGACAAAATTCCACGCGGGCGAAGCCGCGGGCGGAAAGCTAGTAATAAATAATTAATTACTAAGATAGTTGTATATGGCACTCATTTACTAACCATGTGGATCATTGTATCTTTTTAAATAAATTTTATTGAATTGAATTGAATTGAAAATGGGCTGGGCCCCCGACGGGCCTCAGATGGTATAGTATTAGTTACGCTACTGGTTAGCGGTAAAGTGTAGCGTCATGTATGTAGTAGTTTTGTTTTATTTTATAAAATGCATAGCTGGGCATTAACTCGTTAATCCGTTAATCGTTAATTAACGAAGTTAACATTTCTATTAACGGATTAACTTTTAAGTTAACTTCAAAAAATGTTAACGGACTGGTTTACTTCCGTTAAATTATCCTAAGTCCGTTAATCGTTAATCCAGTACCTACTATTTACCAAAAAGATACAGCAGGCACGCTAAAAAACGCTAGAAAAACGCGTTCTGACAAGTACGTTCGGGCTTCCAGAACTTCCAGAACCCAAAACAGCAGTTTTTGTAACCAGATCCAGATCACTAACAAGTAACGACACTTGTTAGTATGTATGGGTGGGACAACTCTTGCAACTGATTTTAAGACCAGTTTTCCTCAACCGATTGAGCTGGGTATACTTATGTAAGTACGATGACAATCCAATGTTATGGTACCATTGAGCTGGTCTGATGATGGAGTCATGAGGTGGCCATAGGAACTCCTAAATGAAACGGCGGCATCGCATCGAATTTGGGTTCGTTGGATTTGTCTTTTCGAGCACTTTAGTACTAGATAATGTCCAGGGTCCTGATGATGGAGTCAGGAGGTGGCCATAGGAATTCCTAAACGAAACGGTGGAAACTTATCGAGTTTGGGTTTGCTGGATTTGTCTTTTCGAGCACTTTGTTGCTAAATTGTATTGTAATTGAACCAAGGCTCTGAGATTGAGATACTACTAAAAGTGTAAAATAAAATTAAATATTAATAAATAAAAAACTTTTTTAAAAACAAGCTTTTATTCTGAAATGCAGTTGTGCCAAAACGAAAAAAATTATTGTACTTATGCAAGGTTCAAATAATTTCGAAAGCTTGTAGCGCATAAAAGAGGAATAAATTCCATGCGCGATACAAGCTTTCGAAATTATTTAAACCTTGCATACAATTATTTTTTTCGTTTTATTGTCATGTGTTAACGGATTAACGATTAACGTTAACTTGCGTTAAATCTTGAGAAATGTAACGTTTTAACGTTTAACGAAGTTAATTTTTTTATTAACGGTTTAACGATTAACGAAGTTAACTATTTGATTAACGGTGCCCAGCTATGATAAAATGCCAAGTGTAATTTTAATCAAAGCTTAGGTCGAGAACACTCGAGAAGTTAAGCAAATGGAATTGACAACGAATATTAGCAAACATTTGGATACGGCGTGTTTTATTTTTCTTTATTCAGAAAACCACAGCTTTTTATAATAATTAGGTATTATTAATATTATTAAATGATCCGTAATTCAGTTAATTTCAGTCCTAAAAGGACGTCGTACAGTCACATGTAAAAAAAATAGACAAAAAGCACAATTTTGTTTCGTGAAGTGCTCCATCGTGACTAAAAATTCCTGAAATTATGCACAATTTCCCGTCACCCACGCGTCCCTCGAATCGTTTTCAAGAAATCCAGCGTTGCTATTTGCTAAAATTTTCGGCCAAACCTGTATGAGAAAATGTTTCTACAGTCTCATAAAATCATGTCAATGAGGGTTTTCGCGATTGAAAAATCCGCCAGATGGCAATACGTAGACGAGGTCCAAATGCTGCATGATTGGTGGATTTTGACATATCTGTCAATGTCATGTCAAAAATAACCAATCATGCAGCATTTGGACCTCGCGTCTACGTATTGCCATCTGGCGGATTTTTCAATCGCGAAAACCCTCATTGGTTGTATTTTGTCTCCTTACCGGTTTTCCCTCCTGGAAGACGTATCTCTTGGGGTCGTTCCTGTCTTCGTCGCCGCGCAGCTTGATGTGTTGTATCACGTCCTGCTTCAGCAGACGGCGGAGCACCGTCTCTGAGATCAGCTCGGGACGGAACGGGTCCACGCCTGGAAGAGGGATTTAGGGGCTTATGCTGAGGGAATTTAGGTTTAATTTTGTAGTAACTGTCCCTGTTTGTTAGAAAGTCGTCTTTGGTCTAGCGGTCATTAAACGTTGTTAGGTCTTGATAGAGGGATCCTTCAAGGCACTATTCTAGAACTAGTGCTATTCCTACTTGTATGTATTGTACTTTTTGAGTAGGTACTTGATGGTCAATTGTTAAGACTTGTCAGATATTGAGGTGGCCCTCAAAGGCTATAGTCTTGCAAATAGAGACTTCCTCAGGGCACCATATTTGATCCTTACAAGTGGGAGATCCAAGGCACCAACATTTTAGGACCTCGACATTTTCCACTAAACTATTTATAAATGTGAAGTCTCCCAAGGTTCTATTTTGAGACCATTACAAAATGGGGGGTCTTTCAGGGTACTTTCTTAGGACCCTTGCAAAATGGAGAGTGCTCTAAGGCACCGTTTTGGGACCAATGTAAAATGTGGAGTCTCTCAAGGTACTATTTTGGGGGCATTGTAAAATAGGGGGTCCTTCAGGGTAAAATATTAGGACCATTATAAATTGGGAGTTCCTCAGGGCACCATATTTTGGACCCTTGAAACTGAGAATTGCCTCAAGGTACTATTTTGGGACCATTGCAAAATGGACGGTCCCTCAAGGAACTATCTTGGGGCCATTGCAATATGGGGAGTCCTTCAGGGAATCATATTTAGACCCTTGCAACTGAAGAGTGCCTCAAGGCACTATTTTGAGACCATTAGTATTCCTACTTATAATATTAATGTAATGTACTCACTGGTGTTGAGGAACTGGAAGGTAGCCAGCACCAGCTGCGGGGAGACGTGCACCTTCTGATGATGCTGGTGGCCGGCGAAGGCGGCTAAGTCCTGCACCTTATTGGTGGGGCGCGTCAGCCGCTTCTTAGTCCTGTTGTCGCCTGTAAGTAAGGTTAGAAATGAGTTGGATATTTTGTTTGTTTATATTACAAGTTTTTTTCTTCTTGGCTTTTGCAGTTTGAGCAAATCATTAAAAAAAAGTGGAAATATCAACTACCTACCCTTCTACTTTTTCGTGAAAATTGAAGATTTATAATTTATTTTCTAGAATGTAACAGTTGTGCATAAAAACTCATAATTTAGGAGTCAAAATCTAATGTACTGAGAAAAATTGGAGGAAGAAACTCAGCTCCTTATAGGAGATACCATTTACAAGATAGGTAATAAGTACAAACTAGCAGCTACAAGTTAGGCAAGTAACTAAACCACCCGCAAGGTGGACAGACGATCTCATTAGGTTGCTGGAAGGCGCTGCCAACCGACCAATCTGGATATCATTGGGAGAGGCCTATGCTCAGCAGTAGACGTCCTGTGGCTGAAATGATGATGATGAGTCATGTATAGGCTCATTATAACTCACTGAAGACGTCGGACTCGTCCACGATCTCGGCCTGGATCATCTCCTTGATGACGTCCTCCAGGGTGACCAGCCCAGCAAGTTGTTAGTAGAGAAATAGCGAAGAAGCGTAGCGGAGAAACAAATTACTCAGTGCATGCTGGTGGCCTAAACACAGTCCCCAATTTCGCTCCGCATAGTTTCTCCGCTCCGCGCTGTTTCGAAATAACTGTACTCACTTTAGACGTCACAAACTCCGCTCCGCTTCAGTGGAGAGTTGAAAGCGGAGAAGCAGAGAAGTGGAGTGAAGATAATAAAAATGACATAGCTCTGCGTCTAAGAAAAACACAGTCCACAACTCGGCTCCACATACTTTCTCCACTGATGGTAACATAGACACTGGCCTCTATGGCATTCGCAATAGGCGTTACATCCACGTGACTCACTGATGACGTCACAAGCACTGCAGCCTCTGTTGCAATAGCTCCAATTTCTACTCACTGAAGACGTCGGACTCGTCCACGATCTCGGCCTGGATCATCTCCTCGATGACGTCCTCCAGGGTGACCAGCCCAGCAAGTTGTTAGTAGAGAAATTAGCGGAGAAGCGTAGCGGAGAAACAAATTACTCATCGCTTGCTTGTGGCCTAAACACAGTCCCCAATTTCGCTCCGCATAGTTTCTCCGCTCCGCGCTGTTTCGAAATAACTGTACTCACTTTAGACGTCACAAACTCCGCTCCGCTTCAGTGGAGAGTTGAAAGCGGAGAAGCAGAGAAGTGGAGTGAAGATAATAAAAATGACATAGCTCTGCGTCTAAGAAAAACACAGTCCACAACTCGGCTCCACATACTTTCTCCACTGATGGTAACATAGACACTGGCCTCTATGGCATTCGCAATAGGCGTTACATCCACGTGACTCACTGATGACGTCACAAGCACTGCAGCCTCTGTTGCAATAGCTCCAATTTCTACTCACTGAAGACGTCGGACTCGTCCACGATCTCGGCCTGGATCATCTCCTCGATGACGTCCTCCAGGGTGACCAGCCCAGCAAGTTGTTAGTAGAGAAATTAGCGGAGAAGCGTAGCGGAGAAACAAATTACTCATCGCTTGCTTGTGGCCTAAACACAGTCCCCAATTTCGCTCCGCATAGTTTCTCCGCTCCGCGCTGTTTCGAAATAACTGTACTCACTTTAGACGTCACAAACTCCGCTCCGCTTCAGTGGAGAGTTGAAAGCGGAGAAGCAGAGAAGTGGAGTGAAGATAATAAAAATGACATAGCTCTGCGTCTAAGAAAAACACAGTCCACAACTCGGCTCCACATACTTTCTCCACTGATGGTAACATAGACACTGGCCTCTATGGCATTCGCAATAGGCGTTACATCCACGTGACTCACTGATGACGTCACAAGCACTGCAGCCTCTGTTGCAATAGCTCCAATTTCTACTCACTGAAGACGTCGGACTCGTCCACGATCTCGGCCTGGATCATCTCCTCGATGACGTCCTCCAGGGTGACCAGCCCCACGGTCTCGTAGAGCGGGTCCCCGTCGCCTTCTTCGATGCGCTGTACGAATGCCATGTGGCCTTTATGACCTGGAAAGAGAAATCAATGTTAATTAACTTTGAAAAAGTCATAAAGACTCATAAAACTCATTTATCTCTGTAAATAGGCTTTAAAAAAGCACTTTTACACGTCCCAGTATTAACCCTACCCCTGCTTCGGGACAATAAATGGGCCAGTGCTGAGAAGAAGCAGCGCAAGAAACTCAGTCACTATTGTCAGCCTCTTTTTCAAAGGTTTTCAGGTTTTAAAAATACACAGTTATAAATATTTATGCGAGCTAGACAGTTACGCATCCCAAACATTTTTATCTTTTAAATAATCATCGACTTTATAGTAGCCCTTTTTCATGAAGGTACTTACATATTACATTACTTACTATTATTTACATACTTACATTTCATTAAGGCAGAAATTGGTTAAAAAACTAACGCCCATATTCACAAACGATACTTGTTTGCTTAAGTGTAACAGCAATTTGAACGCACAACGTTGAAGAGCTCTGTGATTGGCTCGTGTATCGCCCTGTGCGTCCACGCGCACTGTGAGACCTCATCGTTGTTTGTGAATACGGATGTTACAGTCATTGAAATCGGTAAAAGGGCCACTAGTTTTACTGGGATCAGTTATACAGGATTCTGCAAAACTGGACTGTCGTGTGATGAACACAAAGTTATTGTGTGTTTGAAATTCAAATTCGAACGGATTCGTTTTTTGCGGAACGCTGCAAATGGGATGTCATTTGGCTGAAACGAACGAACGAACTGCAAATGGTATGTTCGTGTGAATAGCATAGATTAATCCTGCAAAAAGCTGTTCTTGAAAAAACGGTATGTCTCCGTGGGAACAAGCTAGGGTATGCAAAACCGAAAGTTTATCAAAAACCGATTTTTTTTTCGGTTTCCAAGAAAAAAAACCGGTTTTCGGTTTTTAATCGGTTATTATCGTTCTATTTTTTTTTCAATCAACTAGTAGTTACATACAGCGATTTGTTACGTCCTGTCCGTTTTGTGTTAGATTACATTATTTAAGAGAGGGTTATGTCGAATATCCATGTTGCGCCCTACCCAGTTTCAGTTGGGAGCTCAATTCTCGAGATTGTTGACAAGTATGTCTACCTCGGACAAACGATCCAGCTAGGTAGGTCCAATTTCGAGAAGGAGGTCAATCGTCGAATCCAACTCGGCTGGGCAGCGTTCGGGAAGCTACGTAACATCTTTTCGTCCAAAATACTGAAGACGAAAGTCTACAATCAATGTGTGTTACCAGTGATAACCTATGGCTCGGAAACGTGGCCTCTCACTATAGGCCTTATACAGAAGCTCAAAGTTGCACAGCGTGCTATGGAGAGGGCTATGCTTGGTGTTTCTTTGCGAGATCGAATCAGAAATGAGGAAATCCGTAAACGAACTAAAGTCGCTGACATAGCCCGACGGATTAGCAAGCTGAAGTGGCAATGGGCAGGGCACATAGTGCGCAGAACTGACGGCCGATGGGGCAGCAAGGTTCTGGAATGGAGGCCGCGTACCGGAAGGCGCAGCGTGGGACGTCCACCTACAAGGTGGACCGACGACATCGTAAGGGTAGCAGGGAAGCGCTGGATGCAGGCCGCTACCAATCGATCAACGTGGAAAGCATTAGGGGAGGCCTATGTTCAGCAGTGGACGTCCTATGGCTGACATGATGATGATGATGAAGAGAGGGTTATAACAGTTTTGATAAATTTAGCTTATTCATTAGGCATTATAGGCACATAATGCATAATGAATAAGCTAAATTTAACTCAAGGGATGGTAGTTTATCTCCATTGTACGTAATAATTGTCAACGAATACGTTTTTAAAATTCATTACTCTGTCGGTTTAGTATTTTGTTAATTACCACCATGTACGTAATGTACATCAAAAACGTATTTGTATACAATTACTATTGATATAAGCAATATCTTAAATTAAAAAGTATAATAAAATGTAAAAAGCTTTATTTGTGAACGTTAGGTGATTACGATTGATATTTTAAGCAATATCTTAAATTAAAAAGTAGAATAAAATGTAAAAAGCTTTATTTGTGAACGTTAGGTGGTATTTCTGACAAATTTCAATACACTAAGTATTACAGTAATAAGCTTCAGCAGATATCGCAAATAAATGAGATTCAATGTTCAAAACAATTCAGAAATAAAAACTGTTCAATTCACTCACACATAGGTTAATTATTCACTGCAATAATCACCAACTATCTGAATCGCGGGGTGGGTCATGTCAGGTGGCGGACGCCGGCGGTACGAGTCTTAAATAATTATCGGGGATTCCCCGTTCAAAGGTAAACGACGGAGTAACCAAGTGACAATGTTGCCAAGTTATAAATTGTAAAATAACCAAATATTCGTCAAATATCAAAATACCCAGGTTATATTATAATAAAATGATATTGCTTATTTAAGGAATTTGTTACATGTATACAGATAGAAAAACCGATTTAAATCCGGGTTTCGATTTTTAAAACCGGTTTTAGAATTCGTCGAAAAAGGGCGGTTTTTCCGATTTTTCGGTTTCCGATTAACCGGTTTTGCATTCCCTAGAACAAGCCCTAACGTGGTGTTGAAAACCGTATCGAAGGCTTTACTCTATTCTTGTACACAGATTCATATTTTTTTTGTAGGAAGTATCCTACGACTACAAAGAATGCTGATCACAACTTTATTTAGATGACGAAGACTACACACTGCTTCAGATGAAGCCTTAACCTTGATTGGTCGAGAACATACTAATTTGAATTGAAGCATGAATCGTATCGTGATTTCATTGTTTTCAGAATTTATGAATGGCATTTTTTCATTCCAAGTTTTAAGAAGGCTAATAATATAAAGTTTGTTTTACGATTCTAGTTAAACGTGTTACTTCTGAAATTACGCACTGATATGCCGATTGCTAGTCTACAACGTACGACATAAAAAAAAACATTGTCATATTATTCCCTTTTAATAGTTGCGATATTACTAAAATAATTTATGTGTACTGTTGGCGTCTGTCTGTACACTTTCGATTTCAGCGAAATCAAATCTACAACTAAGTAGGTAACCTAATGTAACATCGACTACAGAACAAAATGGCATTTCCAGGTTCTTTACGTTTGATTCTGAAGAAAACTGCTTTCTATTGAATAACGGGACCATTCCCACCTCTCGTTCCAAACGCTGCAACTCATGTGTAGCCAGGATCTACAGCTTTTTAATTAAAAGCAAATACAGCGAAATTTTAGCATATTCTTCATAATTTATAGCATCATCCACCGCGAAACGCTATCAAAAATTGGCACTAATCTGCAATAAAAATCCAGCCAGATATAATCCAACTGACTGTGTGTACGTCACTTGAACTGTTGCCAGAACGGCCAGACGGTGTGTAGGGTTCCCAAGTTTTTATGCAAAAAAAGTTGTACCTACAAAAATAAACTTGTCAAGAAACAGAGGTGGAATTGTGTAAAGCAATCGTAATCATTTGACAGTTCATAACGTACGATTATTCTTCTGTCAAACGCTTTGTTTAACTGACTTTATCTCTTCCCGTGGATATCGTAAGGGAAGAAATATGCGAACATCAAGCTTCTCCAAGCCATTTGACCAGCGTGGGGAAGTGTAGGCCAAGTCATTAAATTTTGTTTGCTTCTAGTTGATAATTAGAAATACCTACAATCTACATCATAAGACTGAAAAGTTCGCCTACGTTATTTTCAGTTTGACCCTAAGGTTGACTGGAGGAGAATGCCGTCTTGTGTATAGTGTTATGATGTACATAACACTATACATAAGGTGGACTTAAGTTCTAAATAAATAAATAAGCGTCTGCTACTGTAAGTTTAGTTTTGTAAAGTACCTACTTACATCAAAAAGAGTTGAGACTTTTATATCGACAACTCCATGTTTTTACGTTTTGCGTGGGAACAACTTACTTATAAAAAAAATGTTTTTATATTGAAAAAAGATTTTAGTTTTCCTTTAAAGAATAGTTTCAGGGTAAAAAGGGACTCTACTCTTTTCAACCGACTTCAAAAAAGGAGGAGGTTCTCAATTCGACCCGTATGTTTTTTTTTTTTTTTCTATGTTTGTTACGCGATAACTCCGCCAATTATGAACCGATTTGAACAAATCTTTTTTCGGCGTATAGGTAATACCTCAAGGGTGGTCCCATTTAAATTTAATAATAAAAAAAACAACCCCCAAGGGTGGAAAATTGGGGATGAACTTTTTTATACGCAATATCTCCGCCGATTATAAACCAATTTGAACGATTATTTTTTTGTTGAATAGGTATTATCAAAAGGGTGGTTTCATGCGAATTTGAAGAAAATATTTCACCCCCAAGGGTGGAAAATTGGGGATGAACTTTTTTATACGCAATATCTCCGCCGATTACGAACCAATTTTTTTTGGTCTCAGTGTACTGCCTACCTTCAGTGGTAACATCAAGGTAATAATTAGTTAACTAAAAAGCAAGAAATAAGTAAAATTTTATAAAAAAAAATAAAACCGACTCCAAAAAACCTACACTAAAACGTAGAAAAATAATTACTAATTACCTACTTATTTATTAGGACGAATTATTAATATTTATGTAGTGTAGGTATACCATGATTGATACTTTTGGAGTCGGTGCAGGCAAACTTTACATGTTTCATAATCTTGGCACCGACTCCAGAAGTATCAATCATGGTATACCTACACTACATAAATATTAATAATTCGTCCTAATAAATAAGTAGGTAATTAGTAATTATTTTTCTACGTTTTAGTGTAGGTTTTTTGGAGTCGGTTTTATTTTTTTTTATAAAATTTTACTTATTAACAGTAAAGTTGGAAACCCTAGCCGTGTGTGTCTAATTTTTGCATGATTCACGGCCGCCCAGACTAATTTACGAGGGCGTGCACGTGCTTCGAGCGTTTGAAGATTTTTAGAGATACGCGCAAACATGTTTGACAGAGCGCCATTTAGCGCCAACCAAAGATTTCTAGAGTCGGAACTATTCCCACCTCTCGTTCCCACCACTGCAACTCCTGTGTAGCCAGGATCTACAGCTTGACCGCCAATAACCCAACCAGTGAAGGCCAAGTTTGTCCCGGGGGAAAGTTAAACTGTCATTGGACCCGCAACGAAATTAATCAGAAGAACATAGGAGGAGTTCGAAATTAAGGTTCGACTTCCCTCCATTGCAAAGCGGATGACAGGTGACAAAGGTCAGCGTCAAATAGTTCGTGACACTCGAAGTGGCCAAAAAGTTGCTAACACAACCTTATGAGGGCTATCGTTTTTATACTTAACAGTTGGCACCCCTGGCGATTGACAGGACCTTACTCTACAGTCATCTTGATGAGTGCAAATGCGATAGTCCTCCTACCACTTTAGCGCTCACAAGTTGGCGCCACTGTCTTCGCTACTAGCAAGTGACAGGACCTTACTCTACAGTGGCGCTAACTGGTGAGCGCTAAAACGATAGCCCTCATTGTAACAATGACGTGTTGCAAACTTATTGGCTACTTTAGGTGTCACGAACTATTTGACGCTGACTTTTACAGTCAAAAAACACATCAGATTGTAAATTTTTGTTGCAAAGTAGCACTAGGTTTAGACAGGGTTAAATTCCTGGCAGTTCAGAGTTCAGACTTACAGCGAGAATTCTCTCTCCACTGGTCTTACAGTCTTTCATAAGGTTACTTAAATCTTTGTTTTGTCCCTTGTCATCCGCTTTGCACTGGAGAAGTCGAACCTTAACTTCGAACTCCTCTTAAGTTCTTCTGATTAATTTCGTTGCGGGTCCAATGACAGTTTGACTTTCCCTCGGGACAAACTTGACCTTCACTAGTTGGGTTATTATTGGCGGTCAAGCTGTAGATCCTGGCTACACAGGAGTTGCAGCGGTGGGAAAGAGAGGTGGAAATAGTCCCGTAGCCATTGCAGTCGTCCATAGCTTTCGCATATTTAGTCCAGCGTCAAAACTTTAATGACTTGACTTAGTTAATCGCTTTCTCGACCAACGTCTATAAAGGCCTTAACCGCCTACATTGTTATCACCTTTCAAGATGGACGCCAAATATAAACGTTATTTATGTTTGCAATATAATCTTTTGGCAACTTATCAAAGAGGGAAAGTGAGCTAAAATTATTTATTACAATATTACTTTAATGCTTCAGTATTATTAGAAATGCTTTAGTATTTAGATTATCACGTGCGAAAACTTACTAAGAGCGAAAGTCGAACTGAGAGTCGATTTTGCATAAAATAAAGCTTTTTTGTGCTAGTAATTAGCAAGCATTACTGTATAACGAATTATGACTCTATAGTAGGTAATCATGATGTCAATATTACTGTCATTCCTTCATTACTTCAATGTGATTATACCTACTGATGGTATCTGGTCCACTTTTATTGTCGAAATCAATTTAGTTCAAGCCCAGATTATACAGGTCAAATTCCAGGCATCTAAAATTAGTTTTGCTGGAATAAATCTGAAGATCTGGAACTGTAACATTCATATCTCCATCTTTATAATTACGCTGACCTATTTCTCGTGTAAAATATGATTTTCTTTAGTTAAAAATACTTGAAACAAGGTCAGAGTTCGGCCTTGTTGGTTACTGATGTTCTTGGGACTGTAGGCAAATAATAAACTGCATGTATGCGTGTTTTTTAGTAAAACCACATTTTAGTCACTTCCAATTATCAGTGCTGATTTATCGCGTTCTTTCATAGTCGTGAAGATTGTCTGTTATCATTCACTCTTAAACCACAGAACCGTCTTTGAAAATAAGCTGCTTGAAAGTTAGAACAATCTACTTTCTGTGTCTATCGAATGAAGCAAAAATATATTTTTTTTGGGATTTTGAGAAATAACAAAAGTAAACAACAAAATTCAGCATTATTGTCGCATGTGCAAAGTTGTTTGTCGAGAGAGTCGTGAGGACATACAAAAAGTCGGGAGAATCCCTTCAAATACCGACCATCTGGCACCCTCTATCATACTATGGTTGTTTTTGATGCACTCACCTTCCTTGAATTGCTTCAACATGACATCCAGCGTAACATCCTCAAATACGAAGTTGCACGGGTTCTGGTAGTACTGGCAGAGAGTGCGCAGCGGCGTGTTGTCGTCGGGGTCCACGAACGCCAGGTCCTTGATGAACAGGACAGTGACGATGTTGCCGCGGCTTCCATCGTACACCGGGATGCGGGAGTAACCTGCGGACGACGGAATGGGTGAAGCGAGTGTTTTAACGCGATCACGATACGCTCTTGGCTCTTGCCTATGAACGACACCTAATATTATCATGTCATATTGGGTGACATTGACCTTGATTCTAGCAGGTCGCGTGATTGGTGTAAGTAGATAATATTATTTTGCTTTACGTGGCATCATTATTAGCATTGTACTTTACACAGTGTATAAGTGTTTCGAGAATAATAATTATGTTTACTAAGTTATGAATTCATCTACATGAATATTCACGGAGGAAAAGTTAAAAACGTAGCATTTGTAGTGAGTTCCATTTTTAGGAAATAGGTACTATAGGCCACAGTTCCAGCACTTCCAGCCGTTATTTCCGGTCATGTCGTCTCGTTCTATCGCAAAGAATCATCATTTGTTGGGAGCGAGAGAAAAAACAAAAATAGGTAGCTGGAACTGTGGCCCACTGTATGTACAATGTAACTTATATAACGTATTAAAATGACATAAGCTATCGACAAGTCACGTGGTCAGTATCAGCGCCGTCTAGTGGTGCGTACTTAAAAATACGTGCCTACGTCAAAGTCTACACTCCATGGGGATCGGGAGTGTAGACAAAATCTTCTACTAACCTGGTAATTTCTTCCAGATTCACTCCATGATTTGTGTAGGGCAAGTCCTTCAATCCTTCATGCTAAATAATTATTTAATGACCTGATGATAATGATTTTAATCTTTTATAACTTACCCGACTTGACGATCTCGCTCATAGTCTCAAAATCGAGGACGCTGTTCATGGGCAGCATGAAGCAGTCCTTCAGTTTGGTCATGACATCCTTCACGGTCTTCTTCCGAAGGTCCAGGGCTCCGGAGATGATGTTCACTTCCTCTTTGTCCAGGTCATTCACGTGGTTCGTCACCTGCGGAAGGAGTGAACGAATGAGTGAACGGTTAATTTGAACTTCGAACTTAGAATAAAACAGGGAAGATACGGCATGTGCTATGGAAAAAAATCTCTGACAAAATGGCGAATGTCAGTGTCAGTCAAAGTCAAAGCTTTTATTTAGTTCTTAGGACCTTGCCAGGGCGCTTATAGACGTTCCAAATAGCTTGCCCTACCACCACTTCAGGAGAACATTATGGGCTGGTGCTGAGGTGTGGCGGAAGAAACTCAGTCACCTTTATCAGTGAGTGGAAATTGAGTTTTATTGTATTACATAAATGAAAAGTGATGCCGTGAACTTTGTTTTTAGCTTATGAATTTATTGTTACTCTTGTTAAAAATACAAGAAGGCTCTGCGCGTTTAATGTGTAGGTTACCGATGACATCTGTCAAAAATGATGTCTTAGGTAGGACTTCATTTGAGCGTGATACTTTCTAGATGTCTAACACTGTGGGTCTAGACAAAGTGCAAATTATAATTGCAAACCAGTCGAAAAGTGGTCGAAACGCCCCTTTTTTGTATGGAGTTTTGACGGATTCGATTTTCGATTCGATCAAAAAGTGCGTTTTGTCTAGGGGGGCTGAACCGTCCCAGGTATGACATTGTCATGAAGGCAATACTATCAACTGGGTTGTTAGTTCCGATTTTTGCCACTTGACTTTTCAGAATCGTGGGACATTCAATTGAGTATGTCAGACCGATGACATCTGTCAAAAATGATCATGAATGCCCTAGGACTTCATTTGAGACAATTTTTAAGCCGTATCTTCGCTTTTTGTTTTAATCTAAGACCTCGAACGAATGAGTGAAAAGATACTTGACGATACTTGTCATTACATGCGGCGTTGTTGTTTACCTGAAACTGAATGATGAACGGTTGGGTTATTGACAATTGAGTGAATGGTGCAAGTCGGTCAGTTCGGTCTTTTGGCGGGAACAGACTCGTGCCAAGATATTTGTAAAGGTCATAGCAGACTTATCAACAAGGGATCAACGCCGTATCGCCTTTCGTGCGCTGTCAATCGCGAGGCGAGAAGTTTACCTTGTTACGGTGCGGTTAAGTGTGCAGTTTCATACAAAGACTGACCACCTAGAGTTGATACGAGTCGATACGGTTATAAGTGTGCTACGTCCTTAATACTGACAGTGTGGTAATGAGGGCTATCGTTTTTATACTTAACAGTTGGCACCCCTGGCGATTGACAGGACCTTACTCTACAGTGGCGCCATCTTGATGAGTGCAAATGGGATAGTCCTCCTACCACTTTAGCGCTCACAAGTTGGCGCCACTGTCTTCGCTACTAGCAAGTGACAGGACCTTACTCTACAGTGGCGCTAACTGGTGAGAGCTAAAACGATAGCCCTCATTAGAATGAAGGAATGACAGTTACAGCGCGACAAAGTTATTTTGTATGCGGGGAGATTGTGAATATCACTAACGAAGGAACAAAGGAAGGAATGACAGCAACATCGGAGAAAGGAATGACTGTAATATTAATGTCAATAATACTGATATATTAAGTAGTGTTTTTTGGAGGTCATTAATTTATAATTTTAGTACATTTTCACAAACATCTTGACACGTCGTGTATGTGACTAGCATAATGAAATTATTTGTTAAAAGCCTATGATTTTATGGGTGAGTTTGATGTTCCTTTTTGTTAGTTTTAAATTCAAATTCTTTGTTAGTATGCAGGCCCTTTCCAGGGCACATAAACACGACCCAAATATAGCTTGCCCTACCACCACTTCGGGACAACATATTTTATGGGCTGGTGCTGAGAAGAAGTGGCAGAAGAAACTCAGGGAGAGTTTCTTTGATACACATTTTAAAGTGAAATAATCATCACAGTTTTAAAGAGTCACCTTGTGCCAAATTTAAATCGTCATCTTTTTATGAGTCATTGAATCTTTTTACGAGTTTTATTTAAGTAAAAATAATCTTGTTATTTTCATATTTGGCACAGTTAGTAAAGATACGCTAAAAACTGCCAATGGGCTAGTTAAAACCACCCTAGTCAATTGACGTCCTTTTAATGAGCTGTCAAAATGCAGTCTTCCATAGATGTTACGGCAAAGACAGGATGTGACGTCACTTTTTCGCCAACTCAATTGACTTACTAATATTATTTTTAAAGGTCCTAAAACCTTTTATTACAGTCGATTAACGAATCGGGTTTTCTGGACTAAAAAATCTAAGTGTTCTTTTAATAAAATTGTGGCTTGATGGTATTGTTTTATGGTGTTAATTTAGCCTAATTTGCCCACACAGCAATCACAGCATAGCCAAGAGATCTTCCTTTACTACCTACATGTTTTTTCTACGCTACCATCACCTTCTTAAATTCGTACCCATTCCCAATCACCTTAAAGTATCAAATTGAAACGTACCTTGACCAACTCCTTCAGTCTCTCTCTGTTGTAGTGGGTTCCAATCTCCTCTCCTAGGAAGTAGTCCAGGAGCTTGCTTGTAGGCCAAGCGAGGGGTGCGCAAATGCCCATCACGATCTATACAACAAAATAAAACTTTTAGTTCATTCGTTTCAGCCAAATGACGTCCACTGCTGGACAAAAGCCTCCAAGGAATTCCACAAAGACCGATCCTGGGCTGCCCGCATCCAGGCACTTCCCGCGACCTTTATCGGATCTTCGTAAACCTAGTGGGAGGCTTCTCCCCGTAAAACTTTAGTATTAATACTTTTTCATTTTTAGTTTCCAGCTTTGTTAAATTAGGGATTAGCTCTCAGAAGTCCGAATTATTCTTTTTAGGAGCAACGGGGAAGCTCTTGGCTTGCATCTCAATTGATGGTAACTTAAGTGATCAGGCCGAAGGTGGAAGCGAGCTTCACCCGGAATCCTCGACTACAGAGGAACTGGCTATCTTACCTCCAACTGCCGGAACATAGCAATCTGTTAAACTGTCAAACTCTGTCAAATCTGTCAAACTGTTAAGATTGATGCTATGGCGACGGACTTAGGTAAAATGGTGGTCTGTCGCCGTAACAGCAATGTGAACAGTATTGTTGTATTTCGGCAGTTAGAGGTAAGATAGCCAGTTACTCTGCGGTTGAGGATTTCCTGTGAAGCTCGCTTCCACCTTCGGCCTGATCATTTTTCATTTCAGATGCAGGCCAAGAGCTTCCTCCTGGATAAAAAATATAGCATATTTCAAGATGTATCAAGTACCAACCTTCATAATCCAAATACTCTTCGCTCCGACCAATAGACCATGTCTAGCGCAGATGGCCTGAGGCGTGATTTCGGCAATAAACACGATAGCCAACGTAGATCCTATAACAGCCACAAGACCTGACGTCAAATCGTCCAGGATAACCGTAAATGTACTGTTCACAGCCACGTTACTCAACAAAATTGTACATAGAAGATAATTTCCGTGTGCGCGCACTGGCATGATCGCTCTGGCGTACTTTCTTTCCTTCTCCGATCCTGTGTTGGCTATGATCTTCAATTCTGTGCGATCTAAGGCCATCAGACCAAGGTTCAGACCAGAGAAGAGAGAGGCAAGCATCAGGAGAATCACGATCAGCACCAGAGAAGCCCAAAGCGGCAACAGTTTGTTGTGCGTCGCCAAAATCTTCCAGTCTTCGTTGCCTTGATGGACAAACTCGTCGTTTGGAGAATTTCGCGCGCAAATGTAGAATTTGTAGCCCTCTAAAGGCGGTGGGGCTGTCATATCCAGGATAGCAGAATCTTCCTCCGCTGAAGTTACCTGGAAATAATGCATTTATTAGTGCTTAACTCAGTCAGTACTTGAGGTGTGGGAGCGGCACGGGAGGGGTAACATTGACATATTATGACGTGACCGAACCTGACCGAACATATAAATCTGAAGGAGATGTGAAGTCTAGCTGACGTTTGATATTATTCAATACAACATACATCTGTTTCCGCAATTTATTACACCAAGACCTTAAATACGAAATTATGTCGAATCGTTTTGTGATAAATTAGTAGGTATGAGATTTCAAAGTTATCTTTTATGAGCATATAGAACAATAATACACATAAAAACTTTTATGGACATTATCAAAGTCATTCAGCTTATGGATTTAGCTGATTTTGATAAGGATAACAACATTTGTAATACATTAGGTGAAGTGGTGATCAAAATACAAAAATAGTTTAAAATATCTCTACAATTTCGAAGAAGAGAATTTATACATAATTGCAATGGGACATCACAGAGACATGAGAAGTAAGGTCACAGACTTATCAACTCGGAAAGGGATCAACATCGTATCGCCTATCGCGCGCTGTCAATTGCGAGGCGTTTACGTTACGATGCAGATAAGTGTACGTTGCAGTATGGAGTTTCATACAAAGAATACTGACCACCTCGAGTTGATACGGTTACGATCCCTTTCCGGGTTGATTGATAAGTGCGCTACGTCCTGTAGCTGAATTTTAAAACCACTTATCAATTTTGAAGATTGATATAAATTAGAGATAGCTCGTTCCCACGGCAACCTAGTTTTACGGGATCCAGTATTGCAGGGCTGCTATACTATACTGGACTATCGTCTAAAAACTTCTTATTCTCATCAGTCTTTTTATTTACTAACCTTATAAACACCGTTCAACAGAAAATGGCAGTTGGTCCCATAAGCCTCTGGGTAATGCGTAAATGCAATTTCTGTATTATTCGTGAACCCTTCACCAAACAATCTCAGTAAGAACTTCGTCTCTCTCAACACACTGGGTATCATTCCGTCTACCACCTTTGGTTCTTTTGCTGCTTCATCTACTCTGAGTCCCATCAATCTGACGGGTCCATTAGGTGTCACATTAACCCTTTTAGGGCCTAGACTAGTCTCATTCACCACAGAGTTTGTAACGGGTATAGCAGCTTCAGTTACCACTGTACTGTCAGTCTCGTTTTCCACTTGACGTTTCGTTCTGGAAACCTCCACTTCTGACATGTCTTCAATTTCGGCGTTCTTGTTGACTGCCACATCGTTTTGCAGACTGAATTTGTCGTCGGTTTCGACTGTTTCAATACTGTTGTCTACGATGTTTATCTCGCCACTCTGTAACGCTTCTTCGATCTCATTTTCGAACCTGGAACAATTGAGAAAGGGTGTAAATATTTTATGTTTGCTGAAAGATTTGTTTATGGGCTATGCTCGGTGTTTCTTTACGAGATCGAATCAGAAATGAGGAGATCCGTAAACGAACTAAAGTCATACATACATAGCCCGACGGATTAGCAAGCTGAAGTGGCGATGGGCAGGGTACATAGTACGCAGAACTGACGGCCGATGGGGCAGCAAGGTTCTGTAGTGGAAGCCGCGTACCGGAAAACGCAACTAGGGACGTCCACCCACAAGGTGGACCGACGAACGCGACCAACCGGGTATCATGGAAAGCATTGGGGGAGGCCTATGTTCAGCAGTGGACGTCCTATGGCTGAGATGATAATGATGAAAGATTTGTCAACTTAGGCGACATGGTCCGAAAAAGTAATTAATTATATCGTAAAATAAATGGGATGAAATGAGTCCCAATCAATCATTAGAAATAACAAACTTCGTAAGATTAATATTTTGCTGAACCCTTCTCACAGCTAGGGCAGAAACTGTTAGGGCAGAAAAGTCCTCGAGTGTTGACCACGGGCCAGAAGACACAGAGTGGACAGGCGTCCCACTAGATGGACAGACGAACTGATGAAGGTCGTGGGAAGTACCTGGATGCGGGCAGCGCGGTCGTTGTGGAAATCCTTGAGAGAGGCCTTTGTCCAGCAGTGGACGTCATTTGGTTGATACAAACGAAAGTAAATTTTATCAGTCTCGAATAAAATACTTTTTAAATCCGGTGTAGACCGGGTCCGGTAATCGAAAAATAAAAATAAAATCTACAATCTCCGGATGTACTGACGTCACACTTATGAATTTAATAACTAACATTAAAACCTCTGTCGTTTATGTGCCACCAAACAATTGAATAACGGCGCCCGCGCATAATTTGAATTTCAAACTGAAGGTCCTTGACCTCTTGGCACATTGCAATGAGTCGGTTGATTGTCACATGACTAGTAATTAGTAATGATTTAAATCGAATCCCAACTAATATTATAAATGCGAAAGTAACTCTGTCTGTCTGTCTGTCTGTCTGTCTGTCTGTCTGTCTGTCTGTCTGTTACGCTTTCCCGCTTAAACCTCGCAACCGATTTTGATGAAATTTGGCATAGAGATAGTTTGAGTCCCGGGAAAGAACATAGGATAGTTTTTATCCCGGTTTTTGAAACAGGGACGCGCGCGATAAAGTTTTTCTGTGACAGACAAAATTCCACGCGGGCGAAGCCGCGGGCGGAAAGCTAGTAACTAATATTTCTCTAATATTATAAAGAGGAAAGATTTGTATTATTGTGTAAGTATGTTTGTATTGAATAAGCTCCGAAACTACTGGTCTGATTTGAAAAAATATTTTTGTGTTGGATAGCCCATTTATCGAGGAAGGCTTTAGGCTGCTGTATAACGTCATTCTACAGCTATTAGGGGCGGAGCAGTAAAGAAAAATGTTGCAAGAACGAAAAATTTTATTCAAACTTCAAACTATTTTCACGCGTAGGTACGAAGTCGCGGGCACAGCTAGTAATAAAAATAAATCAAGTTTAACTAAACTTTTACATAATGTAGACTCAGCTTTAGAAACGCTGACGTGCGAATTTGGCGCGGCTCGCAAAATTTCCGCAAAATGACGTCACGCACAATCAGAAACTGTATTTAGAGTGATGACGTCATTTGATTCCGCTGTCTTCAATTTGGACGTTTTATTCACGCGTTCGTGTCGTGAAGTTATTTATTTTACGGATTCAAGTTCGATTCCCAGTAAGGTCAGTTTTTTATGTGGAAATGGCATTTTTAACTTTATTGAGGAAAATTAATTAAAAAAGTTAATAGGTAGGTACCTAAAGCTTGTAAAGGATTCCCAAAAACTTTAGTGAATAATTTTATAATTTTTAGGGTGGGGCGATGTCGATAAGTGTTATATCGATAAAGGTAAAAAATCCATTATTACTACTATTATTTTTATTGATAGTAGTGAGTAATCTGAAGCTTATAAATCCACAGTCACGCAGTGATAAAACTATTCATCTAAAAAAAACAAAATTATTAATAAAAACTAGAAAAAAATCGTGCGAAAAACTACAATTCTATTACTTATTATTATTAAAAACTGTTGACCGAGGTCCAATAAATCCTTTTATATTTTGTAGATCGTACGCTGCTATTTCTTATTGATTCTACATTAGCTTGAGAATGTGGTTCGGGTTATTATTATAAAAACTCATTTATTTCTGCAAATAGGCTTTTAAAAAGCACTTTTACACGTCCCTGTATTAACCCTACCACTGCTTCGGGACAATAAATGGGTGGGCCAGTGTTGAGAACAAGCAGCGCAAGAAAATCTGTCACTATTGTCAGCTATTATGTACCAAAATACCAAATACGTGTAAAATATCGTTTTATAAACTTTTGTCAATAACTTTTATGACACAAATATTATACTCGTAATGTCACGTAATTATCAAGTCGTAGATAAGTAAGCGTAAACTCTTTTTCTAAAGTCATAACACTCATAACACCGTGGGCGTTAAGTAGGTAATATAAAGTTGTTAAGATTTTAACTATTCAAAGATTTTATGGTCGTGTCTGAACGACGATACGCCATATTTTATTGTAAACTAGACTGTTATTCCTTTATTTTATGGACTTCTAAGATGGTATAAGACAAGCTGATCAGAATAAAAATTATGTTAGGAATCTTTCTCAAGAAGACAGCGTTTTATGCCGGAACTGTTTTTTGGAGGAACCGAACCGTATCTGTACCCTGAACGGGATCCTGCATAGCTGTATCCCGCGAATCTGGTCTGCCATGGGAACGGACCCACGTTACAATGCGGGAGTACACAGATTACTAAAAAACTTCAAATCACGTGAACAAAAATGGTCGTAAATAATGAAAACGACATTTTTATCGGTCTCATCAAACGACTTGAGTGTAATTTGACATCTAGTATCTCGTTCTCTCGCATTCAATTAACATAGTTTTTGATTTAGGGGAGACTGGCCCAAAGCGGGCACTCCGCCTAAAGCGGGCACCCCCCTCTAAACTTACACTCATTTGCTCGACTTGTTGTCTTGTCTTGTTAACGTTATCCCCCCGCCCCGCCGCTCCCGCGGAAGTCGTGTGCGCTACCTCCGAGTGACAACACCACGCGTGGACAGCGATAAACGAAATTCGTCAATTTTATTTGAAAAAACAAAGGTATGTTCGTTGTGTTTTGGATTAAACTGAGTGACGTACGTTATTATCAATGTATGCGTAATGTGTTGTACCTACTTAACCGTGTTTTAAGGATATTTCCTTGAAAATTATTAAAAAGGAATTATAGTTTATGTTTTATGAAACGTGGTGTGGCGCAAAAGGCAAAGTGAGCAGGGCAAAATGAGCATGCTCACTTTACCCTCTTCATAGCGATATAAACTAACTTGCTTTTATTGTTAGTCCTCTATATTTATCGTGTAGGTATAGTCCGTTTTTATTTGCTAGTCGAACAATGTAAACAATCTTTTTATAACGTTTAAAGTAATATCAGTGAAAAAAATTAATAAATTAAATGATTTGAAAAGATATCGGCGTTCAACGATTACTTACCTACATAATAGGTTGTGAGCTTTGTGTTTATCTTATTTTAAAACGAATTATTTCGTTAAAAAGGAATATTAAGATTGTTTACAATATTGGACAAGCAAAAAAACAGACTTTAGTGTCGATATTAATCTCTTATTATTTGACTTTTTAGATGGTAAATAAATATAATAGAAAATCACAACAAGGTTCTTGAAGTGAAGCTGTAATACTTCAGCTCAAAAGCTTCAAAATACTAGAAGATAATGATTCAAGACTGCATTATTCAAAGAGAGTTCCTTCTGATTAGTTTTATGTTTTAATTTTTATGTTGTTTGATGAATTTTTATGTCTAGAATCTATTTTTTCGCAATACAGAAAGTATGATTCTCCTTCTGTGTTTGAATAGAAACATTCCTTATTATTCAAAGGTCAAAATTATACAGGGTGTTAGGTAAATGGGTATATGAGCCGACACTAGCCCATGTTAACATAGGCATATAAATGGTATGGTGAAGTCAGAAATTTGATATCATGATTTTAATTTTTTTAATTTTCATACAAAATAAATTTTACAAAATCCGATTTGTATGAAAATTAAAATAGTTAAAATGAAGATATCAATTTTCTGACTTCACCATACCTTTTATATGACCATGTTAACATGGGCTAGTGTCGGCTCATATACCCATTTACCTAACACCCTGTATAGTAAAAATTAAAAAAAACTATTGCCCTCTGCATGCCCATTTTGCCCGTGTGCCGGTGCTCGCTTTAGGCCACCCCCTCGGGCAAAGTGAGCAAGTGATAGTGTTTCGTATTTGAGTGCCTACTTTTTATATATTAGACAAATGAATGATTTGAAAACGCCATGTCAAACTACAATAAATGTAGTAACTGATCACGATAAAAACTTATTCCGTTTTGCTTATTCTGTGTGTTTTTTTCCTACTTTACCTTAAGGTGCCCGCTTTGGGCCAGTCTCCCCTACAGTTAATTTTTATGCAAAATAAATAGTCTTTCTTTACTCGATGTTTCGTCGTCGTTCATACTACATATTTGCCTATTTACGGGCTTTCAAAGTCTGTGAGCTTCGTCAACAGAAGGCCTAGCTATTGTCAATAAAGATTGCGTGTTGCGGACATTGGGTGCGTCCAAATATGTACACAAATCGCACATGGTGTTCTGTTTACCTGATTCTGATGTTTGCTATGTCACTCAGAGGCACATAACATATTATTTTGTATGACTCATATTATGCCCTGTGGTGGTTCCAGTAAGTAGAGCATAGTAACACCCCCAATCTTCCCAAAGAAAGGTGATATAAGGACAAAATTAAATATGCGAACATAAGTCTCCCCAACCAACCCGTCTATCCACCCACAAGGTAAACCAACGGCCTCATAAAGGTAACAGGAAGGCGCTGGATGCAGGCCGCTACCAGCCGGTCATTATGGAAATCATTGGGAGAGGCCTATGTTCAGCAGTGGACGTCCTGTGGCTGAAATGATGATGATGAACCGGTCTGGTCTTCGTGGGGATGTGTAGGCCAAATCCTCCATTTGCCTCTGGTATAATTAGAAAGGACGTGCTCCTGCAGTGGAGACTTTCAACTGATGATAATTTAAACGTTCTGAAGTTCCACATCTATTATTTTTTAAGGTTTTTAAAGAGCGTTAAAATTATTTTTAATAATAATAATAGACAAGACTATTCACTTAATGAGTTCTTTAATTTCTGTGCGCGTAGATTCTAACTTCTAAGGCTGAGTTGCATCACCTAACTTTGACCGTAACTATAAAGATAACCGGTGTTTTTTGTATGGAGTTTGACAGATTTTAGACGTTTGTCAAAGTTAAAATAAGATGGTGCAACCCACCCTATGTACAGAGGTCGCATGCACTAATAGTGATGTTACAGTAACATTATAAGGTTGCATAATTTTTATCGATAAAATGCGTGTAATGCGTAGGTTAAATATTATATTCTAATTTTTTCTACAATGAACTTACAGGGGCTTGGAAATTCAAGAAAAGGATGGCTTGGCCATGCCTTTTTGCTCGAATTGGCGGGAGCTATAGTCCTCATATACTTATTTTTTATTATCCTTGCAGAGATATAAATCCATTATCAATACTTAAATTGTCAAAATCGTGAGCACGATGTAAATAATGATGTAATGATAAATTCCTATAATCTAACTAAAGAATAGGTACATCAGTGGCGGATTTACAAATTTGCCGCTAGTAGGCCATTCAATTTTTGCCGCCCCTACCTACTGACTTTTGAAATTCAATACGTTAGTTTAATCCCGTTATTAGTATGATTGTGAACTTAATGATATTAAGCTTTTCTTGACTTAAAGTAGATCGTAGATAGTTTTTAACCCGTTTTAAGCAAGAAAAGCTTCTCTCACCTGAACAATTTGTCACCGGTGTGCACAGAGCCATGCGAAGTGCTATATCCAGTATAATTAGCTAAGAACTACTTAAAGGTAAACAGAAAGACCAAGGCTTGGTAATACAGGTGGCCCAGAAGAAAATTCACTTTTGAAAATTCAAGGAAACGAAAACTGTACATTTTATAGAACTTTAACTATTGCAATTTAAAGAAAATTTAATGCAATTTATTTTTAAATTTACCTTTATTAAATTACATCGCCCAGGAGATTTCCTTGACGCTTACAACATTCGATCAACCAACATACATCAAAATCTTGGAATGCGTTCGTCAGAATCACCTCGAAACCTATTTTCAATTTTTTGCCGAATACTCAGCTTCTGTTGCTGCATGGTTGTTGGATTATAAAAGAATACTCTATTATTAATGTAACACCACAAAAAATAATTTTCTGGAGTGAGATCAGGGCTTTCTGGTAGCCAGGAGATGTCACCCCTGCCTGAAATTATTTTTTTGTGAGAACATGTCTCTTACCATCTAAATGCTCTCAGTTGAAGTGTGACACACAGCCCCATCTTGATGAAACCAAGTGCTCCGGTCATAACCTTGCGAATCTTGCAGCTTTGAAATAAACCAATTAAGCAGGGGTGAAATCTCACTGCCTCTAAGAAGCGCTAATCTCATTCCAGCAGACTTCTTTTTGTGGGGTTACCTTATGAGCAGAGTATAGGTACTCTAATAATCCAAAAACTCTGCAGCATTCATCCATCCTGAATCCATTTTGAGGTAACTCTAAGGGCTCCTGCACACGACGCCGCCACCGCGCCGCCGCCGCGCCGTCGCCGCGCCGTCAAAGCATATTATAACGCGCGGCGCGGCGGCGGCGCGGCAGCGGTGTTCACGCGGCGCGTATAAACAATGCAAAGGCGCGGCGCGGCGACGGCGCGGCGGCGGCGTGGTAGCGGCGTCGTGTGCAGGAGCGCTTACGAAAGTTTTCCAAAATTTTGATGAATGTTGACCGAATGTTGTAAACGTCAAGGGAATCACATGTACGATAAAATTTATAAAAGATAGTAAATTTTAAAATAAATTGCACTAAATTTCCTTTAAATTGCAATAGCTAAAGTTCTACAAAAATGTACAGTTTTCGTTTCCTTGAATTTTTTTTTTTTTTTTGTGATAATGATTTCTGCAATCAGTCGCCAGACTATAATCAGATATGTTGAGTTGAGTGTCATTTTATTGTTAAAGAGCAGCTGGCCTATGCCTAAGCTGTCTTCTTAAATTACGTGGTTTCTTTTTAGCCTTTTAACCACGTTGTCATTCTCCAGTAATCCATAGGCGAGTGGATTGGGGTAATGAGTAAGACGTTCAATGTGCAGTTTCTTGTATCGCTCTATTTCTGCGGCCACGGTTTCAATGTTCAAGTACTCGTGTATTTCATCATTCCTCGTGAACCACGGGACATTCGCAATATTCCTCAATATGTTGTTCTGCACCCTTTGCAGGCACGCGATATTACTCTTGCTGGCAACTCCCCACAACTGGATACCATATGTCCATATTGGCTTCAGGATGGAATTGTATATCAGAAGTTTATTGTCCAGGGAGAGAACCGAATTCCTGCCCATCATCCAATATAGATTCCTGAATTTGTGGTTAATTTGGTCTCTTTTGAATTTTAAAAAGTGAATTTTCTTCTGGGCCACCCTGTAAGACAATATACACAAAGTTGTGGAGAGATGGTGCTCGTGCTAGGCTCCGAAGATCCTGTGTTACGAGTTTTTTATTTTGTTTTTATTGAAACGCTATTGGAATATTTTAAAATTCATGATCACATAAGTACTAAGTATATATTACAGTGCGTTTATTAATCGTTTATTTATGTATGGATTGTGTAGGTATACGTAGAATAGGCTAGTTTCCTAAAAAAATTTTTTTAGTCCGTAATGTTTAATATCAAAAAATATTGGACACATATATTTTTATTTGTCAATCTAACAAATAATTACATAGTTATAGTGCGTTGAAGTTCCGCACGACGTCACAACGTGCGGCACTTTTATGCACGCATTGCCGTCACGGGCCTCTTCTTATGAACTTTGGCGCGCTTTATCTCTTTAAATTTTCATTAGTTTGAAAAAGTGAAAAATACGTGTAGAGTATTTTTTGATAAGTTAACTGACGGACTAATTAAAACTCTTGCTTTTTGACCCAGGAAACATCCCTATTGTAATTTTTTTCCTGTAAAAAAAATTGCTAAATTTGCCGCCCCTCTAAATCTGCCGCCCTAGGCACTGGCCTACTTGGCCTATTGGTAAATCCGCCACTGAGGTACATAACCTAATTCCTACAATAACTTTAGTAATACCATAATTCCTAGCTGAAACAGAGTTGGCACCAAACAACAATAATAAATATCTTAAATCAGATGCAAACATAGTAAAATATCATGGATCTCGTTAGAATAACATATCGGTGTTGACATACTTTTCGTATCAGTCGAGTATACTCGTATAATCTGTGTAATCATCTAAGTATACAAGTCAATAATAGTAAATAGTCAGATTTTTGAAAAACTTAAAGAAACAGAGTCGAAGCTATTGTAGAAAGAAAACAATATTTCTTTCTATTCAAAAAGAAAAGAATCTTTTTCAACAACGGCTATAAAATGTGCCATGCCCGTTATTTTATTTAAAAAAATATTTTAAAAGTAACTTTAGGTACCTAAATCTATACTAATATTATAAATGCGAAAGTAACTCTGTCTGTCCGTCTGTCTCTCTTTCACGCCTAAAAACCACTGAACTGATTTTGATGAAATTTGGCAGGGAGATAGTTTGAGTCCCGGGAAAGGACATAGGATTCTCCAGTTTTTATCCCGGTTTTTGAAACAAGGACGCGCGCGATTAAGTTTTTTTTTCTGTGACAGGCAAAATTTCACGCAGGCGAAGCCGCGGGCGGAAAGCTAGTTAAATATAAACAAAAATCTGTTTTTATTTTCCATTTTCATCATTACTTTTCATTATTCAGACACTGATTACGAGTTGATATCACATGGGTGGGGTTATTATTTTGTGTCTAAAGTAGAGCGAATGACCTTGGCTACCAGCTATAGCGAGTTCGAATCCCGCTTGAAGCGTCCAACACTGATAAGCTCGGATGTGGGTACTGAATTACAAATATTTACACTCGCTTATAAATATGAGGTAGCATTGCGATGTCATGACTAATCATACTATTATTGCGAAAGTAACTCTGTCTATTTTAAATGTTGATACAGAAATCAGAAATGTTGATACAGATACCTTGAAGAAGGTCATAGCCAACTTTGGCCGCAAAAAATGTATAGCAAAGTAAATGATAGGCTGAACACCCTTCATTAGACAGTCATCATCATTATCATCATCTCAGCCACAGGACGTCCACTGCTTAACATAGGCCTCCCCCAAAGCTTTCCATGTTACCCGGTTGGTAGCGGCCTGCGTCAGTAGCGTTTAGCGTATTAGACAGTAGACTACCATAAAGGTAGCAGGAAGCGCTGGATGCAGGCCGCTACCAACCGGGCTATGTGGAAGTCATTGGGGGAGGCCTATGTTCAGCAGTGGATGTCCTGTGGCTGAAATGATTATGATGATGATGATGAGACTACCATAAAAGTAAAATAAAGATACTCAAAAGAGACTCTTAATAAGATCTTATAAAATCTTATAAAAACTTATTGCACCCACAAATAATATATTAGTGTACCTAGCCTGACCAGGAACATAAAAACCCTGGCATAGAGGCGCGTCAATTGCATCGTAATCGGGGCTCTGGTCAGGCTATACTACTATTCCTAAATTAAATTATGCAGTCTGTTATAAACAAACAACGATCGAAACCACAGACAATGGCTACTCTACAAATATTTGTGTGACGCAACGCTAAATTGAACTATTAATAGTTTGCTGTCATTCCTACGAAAGCATAACACATGCGCGTGGCGACTTCAAATGACAGACGCCTGTCTAGACTTGGGGAAACACAGAACACTGCGCTTTTGACTAAATAAACATTTTTTCTTTCTTTTTTGCTTTGGTAGTTAATAAGACCAATAAACATGTTATTGGAACCTGCGAAAAGAATTAATAGTGTTTAAAATCAAATTGTAATTTTTCATGCCTGCGCGGTTTCATAAAAATGTTCACTCATTGTTTTGATATTTATTTATTTATTTTTGGGAAACATACACTGTTACAATATAATTTAACTCAGATGCCGTAAGAAAACACTTAAACCAATTAAGTTTCCACAGTTAAAATTCACACAAAAAATTGGGCAAACCATAATGAAAATTTTGTTGTGAAAAATATAAATATAAATATAAATACTCTTTAAATTAACTAGGTATGTAATGATTTGATACAAAATATTATATGAGTGCATAAAAAAATATTGTTCTACGTCCGATGACGAATAATAAGTCCCAAAAAATATTTTTAAAACTATCCATGAAAAAGGATACAACACGTCCCTATTTTTAATTCTAGTTAAAAATAAATACAGATATCGAGTTTTTGGTACATAAGTAAACAAGTCACATCCCTAGCCAAATTCGAGTTAATGTAGCTGTAGTAAAACAACACCATGACCTCGCGCAAAATATTTGCGCTGGCCTGTAAGGGACAAACCACACTTATCAACCCGGAAAGGGATCGTAACCGTACAACTCGAGGCGGTCAGTATTGTTTGTATGAAACTCCATACGTCAACAACGTAAACGCTTGGCCTCGCATTTGACAGCGCGCGAAAGGCGATACGGTGTTCACCGGTGTTGACCTCTTTCCGAGTAGATAAGTCTTCTGCGATGATCTTTAAGGGTGAACTTAGGAGAATGATGATTTACCGTCTTATTTTAACCATAACTATAGCAATAAACTTTTTTTTTTGTATAGAGTTTGACAGACTTTTAACGTTTTTAAAGTAAAATTATGCAACCCAGCCTAAGTGTGGTATTGCCCTAATAACACCGTCTGGCGTCGCGTCGCTAAAATTAAACCGAGCACGCCCGTAAACAATGCGCACGCGACGATCGGCACTCCCAATAATTGAAATAGAATTGAATTGTTTTGTTTAACAAATAAATGAATTGTTTGACAACAAAGTGTAAAATACGAGTTTAGCAGCTGTTTTGTGAAATACGGGATAAACTAATCCCACCTCTCTTTACCACCACGGCAACTTTAGTTTAATAGCAAGGTTCTACTACAGTTTGGTAGCAGAATAGATAAGTTTGGACTACAGTTAAAAAAAAAACTTTAGTTTGTCTTTAGAACCCATAATGACAGTGTAAGTTTCCCCTGGGACAAACTTGACCTTCACTGGTTGGGTTATTGGCGGTCAAGCCGTAGATCCTGGCTGACAGGAGTTGCAGCGGTGGGAATAGTCACGTTTGTCTTTAGAACTCGCAACAGGGTTAGCCAAATGTAAAACGGTTGCAGAAATTTAGATTTAATAATGCTAGAATATCTCCTTTGACGGCCAAAATCTATTTATAAGTAGACTAGCGGCCGCCCGCGACTTCGTACGCGTGGATCTTGTTTTAGCCCTTAGGGGTGGAGTTTCGTAAAATCCTTTCTTAGCGGATGCCTACGTCATCATAACATCTACCTGCATGCCAAATTTTAGCCCGATCCGTCCAGTGGTTTGGGCTGCGCGTTGATAGATCACTATGTCAGTCAGTCAGTCACCTTTGAGTTATTATATTTAGTACATAGGTAGATTAACCATAGGCTAATGACTGTCTTACATTACAAAATTAAAAGACATTATGTTTTTATTATACTAAAAGCCAGCTTCTTGAAATAAATTAGATTTTGACCATCGCGTGACCAAATTAATGGAACTATCCATTTGGAACAAGTAATCAGTATTTATTAAGTCGACCTTCATAAAATACGTTTATCGACATCTATAAATGCGAAAATTGGACAACAATAAGCGTAGTGGTGTGCTGTAGCGGCGGACGAAGAATGGCATTTATCGATATTTGTTGAAAGTCGATGGAATTCGTGGTTTGAATGTGGAAGTGTTGGAAAAACGTTATGGTAAAATAATAGATGGGAACCATTTTTCAAAATATGAATATAACAAATAATAATAAATTAATATCTTTAGACATAATTTTACACTGCGCCTCTAGTCCCAAACTAAGTAAAGCTTGTACTATGGGTAAGTACCTAACCTACTAGACAAGGGATATAAACATAATAATAGTATAATTATAATGTAATTTTTGGAGTTCCTTTGATAAAAAATAAAGAAGACACTGTATTATCGCGGTATTTGCAATGCGTGAAGACGATACTGTGAGATTTGCGCCGTCAAAACCGCGGGCTATCTGCTAGTTACCTAACTACACGTGTAAATTATAAGTTTAGATGTCCTTCACGTGTTTGTGATTTATTTTTGTCGATAAAATATCAAAAAAAATAGATAAAAGATAAAACATGTCAAGCTTTTCAACTACAGAAGATATCGATAGCTGTTTCATAATTTGAAAAAGGGAAGATTATTTTACGCCAAATTATTATAGTGATCCTAATCAATAAAATAGATAATGTAATCAAACTAATCCCAATCCCAACTAATATAAACTAAAGTAACTCTGTCTGTCTGTCTGTCTGTTACGCTTTCCCGCTTAAACCTCGCAACCGATTTTGATGAAATTTGGCATAGAGATAGTTTGAGTCCCGGGAAAGAACATAGGATAGTTTTTATCCCGGTTTTTGAAACAGGGACGCGCGCGATAAAGTTTTTCTGTGACAGACAAAATTCCACGCGGGCGAAGCCGCGGGCGGAAAGCTAGTACTTTATAAGCGGTAAAGTCTTTGCTATCATTAAATCACTGTAGTATTAATAAGGTTTTTTTAATGTGTCTATAATAGCATTATACAATTAATCACTGAATCGTCATTATCACCATGCGGCCACGTCAGGCAAAATATTTTTGAAAAAAAAAATGTCACAGTCGGTTATTGTTGATTTGCCACGCTTTGGCAATTTCCATACATTGAAAATAAATTCGTTAACAACTTTGGACCGTTACCGCCTTAAACTGGCCGTAAATGAAAGAAGAAAAATTATTTATTTATTCATTTGAGAGCAAAGAAAAATGGGCAAAAATGTATGAAATAAATCACGCAAATAATACAGGTGCTTTGATAAATACAGCGATGTATGAATGTTATTATGAGTCGTAGGTTATTAAATGATAACCTTTAAAAATAATAACTAAAAATATTTAGCTAGATAACTATTAAGTCATCCATGCCTTGAATGGAGGAAAGTCAATTTTTATTTCGAACTTCTCCTGTATTCTTCTGATTATATTATGGTTTAAGACATTTATTTCATCAAGAAACATTTTCAATTCATTTGTTTGTGAAACAGGAATATTATTTTGTTAGTGATACAAGTGCCGGAACGGTGCGTGTTAGTAATTTAACAAATCTTAATAATGGTAAATTCTTTACGGGTGCCGTTAATGGCAGTTAGCTATCCCCCGGGACTACTCAACCTTCACTGGTTGGTTTCAGTGACAAAACCAAACTGTAGATCCGGTCTATTCCACTTTGATCACCCACGGATACGATGCCCTGGGTGATCAAAGTGGACTCCAGTTAAATTATTATTTTAGTGTCCAATTATACCTCTCAATAGTCTTGTACATGTCCAATTTGTTTGTTGCGGTTTTTAGAAAATATCAAAATGTTACAACAATTGGACATGTGACTATTCAGAGGAGGTGTGATTTGTTTGTAGGTGATCAAAGGATACTAAAATAATAATTTAACTTTAGTCCACTTTGATCACCCAGGGCATTGTATCCGTGGGTGGTCAAAGGACACTAAATTGTCGCTGGAAGTCCACTTTGATCACCTGGGTAATCAAAGCTAGGTGATCAAAGTGGAATAGACCGTAGATCCTGGCTAAACAGGGGTTGCAGTGGGGTTATGAGAAGTAGAATAATCCCATTAGCGGTAATGTCACAGCTGTAACGATCACTTTAAGGAAAAAATATACAAAATCCCTCTGCAACCATGACTCATTACTAAATGAATTTACGCTAATATAATTATTAATTTACAATAACCAGTTAGGTAATAAACGAAATAAATCGTGTTTTGTCTGATTGTGAGTGTGACATACCTACATTAAACAATAATCTATCTGCACCTCTCATATTAGTTAGTGTAGATTTGAAATTATTGATTTGTAATTATGATTTTATTAGAACCACCTATACCAACCGGCCATTAAGGAAATCGTTGGGGAAGGCTTATGTTCAGCAGTGGACGTCCTATGGCTGAAATGATGATGGGAGAAGTACCTTTTATTAATTATCGTAAGGGTTCGTTTCTGCTGCTATAAATGCTGGATAAAGGCCTCCCCAAAGATTTCCATAACGACCGGTTCTGCGCTGCCCGCATCCAGGTATTTCCCATACTGTACATAATTCAAATCAATAATCGAGTTTTAACAATATTATTTTTTTATTTTTATTTTATTGTTAGGAAAACAAACAGCATTCTATAACACATATAGAGTTACCAATTAAACTTCACATTTGCCAAAATAGTTTTCACAAATAGTTTATACATAGGTATCGTTTTTAAAAATTGAGTAAACAGAAACAGAAAAAGAAATTATTGTCATGATAGTCTTCATTTTAAGTTTTAACTTAAAAACTTTTTTGTCATAATCTTTATTTTTATTTTATTCTATCGATGTCGATAGTCTGTCGCGGCACAACACTACCCACTTCCGAATAAAAGCAATTCAGAGGTTCCGGGGAGCGGTTCATTATGGATGACCGAGGCTTGGTTCCTGCCGTGGACATTATTAATTATTTTTATAAAAACAGTTCGGAAATCATGATTTTAACCTACCTAGTGACTTTTACCTTACCTTGCTATAAATTCGGCGTAAATTTTGCTGAAGTCGGTTATTTTTGTATCGTTCGTTCGTTTCAGCCAAATGACGTCCACTGCTGGACAAAGGCCTCCCCCAAGGCTTTCCATGATAACCGTTCTTTCCGCGACTTCTTAACTTCGAATATAAAACTGTGTGGTTCCAGTAGACTAGAGTAAAATGGGACCACTATACACCGAGGATGTCGTAAGAAGGGATAAGAGACAAAATTCCCCAACCCGTCTGGCCAGATCCTCCATTTGCCACTGGTAAATAGAGAGGGTCGTGCTCCTGCAGTGGAGACCAATAATGACCAAGTTTTAGACAAGACAAAAGGCAATAGGAGAGCGGGAAGACAGACAGTACTTTATTTGCATCTTCCGTTCCATTGATTTTGGGAGAGTCCCATAGATAAACTAATTTTTCTGCATAACCTGCAGGTAAACTGGATGAGAATGCCTTATGGCATTAAGTTCGCCTTATGTTAAAATTTTGACATTAAAGTATAAATAAATAAAATAAAAATAAATAACGCACACACGGATAATAAAATGTTACAGTTCGCTTCATGAAAGAGGCAAATTACTTCGTTCGTATCAATTGGTTAAAGGGTTCTTTACATTATGAACACCTGTGTTAGTTTTTCGAGCAAAAATACCGAAAAATATTGAGATATTCTAGTCATTTGTAAGTTTTGTAACCCATTATCGCAAACATGAGTCCAATTAGGTAAAACTAAACTAATTGAAACTACATCAAGCCAGTCAACTGCCGATTCGCAGTCGACCTTGTGAGTGACTGGCCAGTTTGGGAGGACATGCCACACTAATTTATTAAAACAACATGTAGTAATTAATTTGGATGTTTATTTTTGTTTGAGTGCATACTTTAGCTGTCTAGCTCGCATTTATTACATACTAGCTTTTGCCCGCGTGAAATTTAGTTTGTCACAGTCATAAATTATAGCCTATATGTTATTCTGGGTTATAAACAATAATACTGTAAAGTTTCATCAAAATCCGTTCAGAAGTTTTTGCGTGAAAGAGTAACAAACACCCAGACATCCACACAAACTTTCGCATTTATAATATTAGTAGGATAGATAATAGGATCTTGGAAATTTTAATTGTAAAAATATAAAAAGCTGACAAAAGGGTGACTGATTTCTTCCGCCACTTCTTCACAGCACTAGCAGCTATGCTATCCCGAAGTGGTGATAGAAATAAGTGCCCTTAAAAAGGGTAATAGGGCCTACCAACATACTAATAAAGAATTTAATGTTCAGAAGTTTTTGAAAGATTTAATAAAAATACATACACTATTAAAATAACTCTTTAGCGTCTTACTCTTTAGAGACAAGACCGCCTACGGTAGTAAGTACATGGGTCGTAGAAATTGAGTAAAAACCGTATGGAAAATTCAATTTATTTCAACCTAATGCCTCTACGGATTTTTGCCCGCATCCAGGTGCGTCCCACAACCTTCACCACATCATCAGTTCACCGAGTGGGAGGCCTGCCTACACTACGATTTCCTGTCCGTGATCGCCACCCGAACAGTGAAGTACCTACCTACATTTAAGTATTTGGATTTCAGGGCTAAAATCTGCTAAAATGAAGTATTTTTTCTTGGAAATATTGAAAATGGTGTCAAGTGTGTCAACCCAATTGAATTTTTATCAAACCAGATTTATAGAATAGCTTCTTATGCCTTCTTTATCTAAGTAGTTATCAATTTATCTCTTGAGTGCAGTAAAATGAGGTTATGGCCCATGATTCGCGCCATTTTCAGTTTATTACCGCCATCTTAATTTTTTATTTTACAGCTGTCATAAAACGCCATTCGTGCAAAATAAGGGCTGTCGAAAAAGAATATTTAAATCTTTAAATTAGATAATTTAATATTTTAATCTTATAGAGCTATTCGTTTCAGCCAAATGACGTCCACGGCTGGACAAAGGCCTTCCCCAAGGATCTCTACAACGACCGGTCCGGTTGTTTGTATTGTTGCAATGTAAGCGTTTAAAAAGCGCTTTTAGAAAGAAAGAAATAAAGGCCAAAATTTTTGTCCAAAAACTTCCAGGGCGCCCTTGTGGCCATAGTAGGCATCCATCCACTTTCATCAAGTGTAAAACACCTCAATAACATTGGGTTTTATGTACAAGATTGTGAACATGCCCTAAACCCTTACTTACTTTAAATTACAAGGCACATAAAATAATGAGCTAAAATTGCCAAAAAATTACGGGGCACAGCCCTAACCATCATTTCGGCGCCACGCCAAAATGGCGCGCGAGTGACGTCATCTGTTTATTTTCAGCAATTCCAAAGTGTCACCGGTTCACGTCCAGTTTCATCCGGTAACGCGGCACTGGCAAATTTTTGGATTGTAAACTCATATTTTTGTGTAAAAAGACGAAAGATTTTATTTTTAATTCCTTTGCATTATTTTAGTTCTTTGTTCTGAAGATTGTAAAAAAAAAGGATCCTTTCCCGCTTTTTCAGTTTTTTTTCTAAAACATTTTTTTTGTTCAGATACGTACTAACTCTGACTCTGAAATTGCTTCAAAGTAGTTTTAAATTCAAAATAACATAAAAGTAAACTCAAAATAATCTCAACACTCGACCTAAGCTGAAGGATTTTATTATAATAATAAAATGTCACCGTGTTGACTCTAGTATAGCTTGCCAAACAGATATGGTTTTATCTGTCTGTACATTAAGTACTTTGTGATAAAAATATTTATTTCTGCTAACGACATCGCCGACTTTAGCCTTTCGAAAAAGTAAATACTGACAGAAAGTCGCAAATATTGTGGTCTTTTTTATCTGTGACAGTTGAAGGAAGTCAAAAATTCTGTGACTAATAAAAGTTTAATCTCTCGGCTTTGACCTAGTACATTTTGTCAAAAAGCAGTGATAGGGTTAAAATTTTACGGGAATTTATAAAAGCGCAATTTAAATTTCTGATTAATTAGTTTTTGGGTTCTTTTCTTTAAATAGGAACAAGCAAAGGCGTAAGACATTCAACCAAACTTCCCGCCAAAACCTTTTTTTTCTTTTAGTCAATTTTACGGCCTTGGGTTCTAGGTCTAGCACTTACTATGTAGTTCCCGATACGAAGGAGTTTGAAAATGATTAGTAATATTATCACAGAATAATAATAAGTACTACGTATAGAAGTTTTACTTCGCGAAGGTATTTAAAAAAATGTATGCTCAATGTCATTAACAATATGGTGTAATTTAGCTTGTCTCAAGAGTCAAGCACCATTTTGTTGACAAACGTCAGTGATCGGCACTGCGCCGAAGCTATAGGGCTGACTTCGGTAAAATGATGTGACGTGAGTGCCAAACTGCGGAAAATGGCGGAGGAAATACATGATTTAGCATGAATTATCATGAATAATATTAACTACTTATTTACCTCTCAGTGTCTTGAGGCAACTTAAAAAAGTACATTCTGTGTTTTTATTATTATTTAGGCAGTTAAATACTGCACAGTATTTAGTACACCATTTTCTTTATTTTCTTCCATCATACACAAGAATACACGTAATAAGAGTGTCAATGTTCGCTCGTATGTGAGGCCTTGTCGAATAGTATCCTGTAGGTGGGCCATCGTGCGTTTTGTTTTCGATGTAAACTCGCGGAGATGAACAGGCCTTATTCTCGAAGTTATCAGCATTTTTGTTTTATTGTTGTTCTATGCATGAAGGTTACAACTTCTCCGGTTTCAAAACAACTGCCTATTATTTTTTTATTGTTTACTTGCATAACCACAGAGTCAATAACATCTTTAGTGGTCTGTATTCTCTCCCGCCTTTTTACTGCGACCCGTTCATTGACTCCAATTTGCCGGCGTATCTTTGGTACACTTTATTAATATTAATCAACTTTAATCGTAGTGTATGGCTGAAAAGCAATTTATGGCTATTAACTGGTAGATTAAAGTTTTAAACTACGATAAAATCATTCGATTTGGTGTTTATCATAAACAAAACTCTTGCAAAGCTTATAACGGGTCCCACAACTACGGGACTATACCCAGCTCTCGTTCCCACCGCTGCAACTCCTGTGTAGCCAGGGTCTACAGGTTGACCTCCAATAACCCAACCAGTAAAGGTTCAGTAGGAGTAGGATCCTACCTAGGGCACATCTAACTTTCAGAGTTGAATGAATCAGATAATAGTAGGAGTTCGAAGACCGAAGTTGCCATATTGACTTCCCTTATTTGTAAAATTTGAGGCTTACTAAAAAGGATTTAAGAATGACCTAAGCATATAAGGACGTAATTATTAAAATGTTTTACACGAAGACACCAATGGTAAAATCGGTTTGTATAGCACCCACATTCTTTAAATTTCAATTAGTATCTACATGAAGACTACCTACTTAGTAAAATAGACTCCTAGCAATAGTAGTTTTATGCCCGTTTTCACCATCAATCCCTAATTTTTAAGTGACCCCTATGGTGTCAAAACTCCTGTTATGTGTTACCGTGGGGGTCACTTAAAATTAGGGACTGATGGTGAAAACGGGCATTAGACTTTTAGCAAAATAATCAAATTCAAGTTCGTTCATTTTTGCAAGTAGGCTCCCAAAGAGCACTCTGCCACTGCTTCGGGACAGTAATACTGGGCCAGTTCTAATAAGAAGCAGTGCAATGATGTAAATTTTAGTTGCAATAAACTCAATGGCCTTTGTAGCCGTTAGGGCAGAAAGTGACTTCAAACGTTCTCGAATGGCGACAACGCACCGGAAGACATCATAATATTTTAGCGTCCACCTTAGCGGACTGACGACCTGTAAGGTTTCGACCTACACCTGGATGCATGCCGATAGCTAGTGGTTGCCGAAATCCTTGGGGGAAGCTTTTATCCAGGAGTAGACCTCTTTTGCAAGAAGAAATGTGCAAAGAAGTTTTCACACTACCTTGAAAAAATAACTGTTACAACGAAGTTTTTGCACTGAAAAGTTTTTGCCTCACACGTAGGCGTCTATGTAACCATATACATAATATCTGCACATAACACCCACACATCCAAACTTGAAACTTCTCATATTTTAATCACCAATTATTGTTCATCAGCTGACTCACAGCAAACCACATTAACATTGATAACGGCGGTATGCGCCAGTTTGTTTTGTCAAAATGTTAATTACTTAGTCTTATTTGGAATTAGTACATCATCATCATCATTTATTCAATACTTAGGCTCTTTCCAGTACGGCTAGCACGAAAAACTTTCGAGTTCAAATCGTTTGCGTACTCGAATCGCCATCAGAAGATTTAGTACGAAAACTACGACAGCGCCTTTGTGAACGTGTCGTAAATTGAACTTAGTATGAGAAATGGTTGAATGAAACTTATTTTGAGAATCAAAATTGTCACATTATCGTTTAATTCGAAGGTTGAGTATTGAATTTTGTCGAATACGCAAACGATTCGAAGACGAAAGTTGTTCATGCTAGAGGTACAGGGCGCTTATACACGTGCCGAATATTTTTTATTATGCATGACAAGGCAGTATTTGACCGCAATCACACCTGGTGTTAAGTGAGATGCAGTCTATGATGGTGTGCCCTGTAAGAGCCTATTCACTCTCGCCTTGCCCTACCACCACTTCGGGACATTTCATTTTATGGGCTGATGCTGAGAAGTGGCGGAAACTCAGTCATCTTTGTCATTTTCAGCATCACTTCAGCCACAGGACCACTGCAGACGTTGAAAATGCCTTCCCCGGACTTCAAAGATTTCCAGATTGGCCGGTTAGAAGTGGCCTGCATCCAGCATATTAGGTACATTCATTTTCAATAATATTCAAATTAATTTCATCTCTGTACATTATAAAAAAGAAAAGCAATGGTCGATTTTATAATGCCAAGGTTACGGAACTCTGTTCGTAGCGCAACGGAAATGTGAAAAAAAGAAAAAGATCAAAACTTAATTTGTGTAGGTACGGCCAAAAGACTTGATTCCAGGCCAGGATCGCCACATTAAAAAAGGTCTTGCTTGAGTCCTGTGACTGTCAGGTATTTCGGCGGGAAAAATATTTTTGGCGGGTTTAGTTTGTGCCGTCATCCTTCTACAAAAATTAAAATTATTCTGCACCTATTACAAATCTCCAAACAGGTTACGCAAAAATAGCTCTTAACTCCAAGTTATTATTTTTACACACATTACATTTTCCTCAAATCCGTAGAGGATTTATTTATACAGTTGAATCATACAATCGCTTCGTTATGAATGATGTATGAAATTGTTATTTTGCCTACTTTTGAACGCGTAATTGATACAAAAACGATTTAATAATAGCCGATTTTGTTTTGTGTTTTGAATGCAACCCATTTTCTGGGATTCATAACCAAAATTAAAGACTAGGTAAACCATTAATAAATAGGTAACTTATGGACGAATAACATGACAAGACATCGAACAGACTGTGAACAGCGTATGCAATAATATTTAATTTTCTGTTTAATACTTAGTTACATTTTGTGCCTACATCATCTCTGAAACTATTGTGATTTGGTAAGAATTTTAGGATATTTAAATTTCATGTGCGCAAACATTTTCGCTAGTGTAGTGTTCCGTCTTCATGATTTCTGTATAACCTCCTTTTCTTTTTTTGTTCTCTTTTTTCTCCCTTTATTTGTCATCCATCCTGTTATAATATTACAGTTGGTATTCTTGATCAAAGCCAGGGGCATTTTTCGGGAATATCTTGGTAGCTTTAGGTAGCTTTATCCCTATCTATGTCATAAGTTATGTCATAAAATCATAAATCGAATGGATCTACTGACGTATCACGCGCTCAGCAACTGTAGTTATGGCGTATTGTTCTGTCGTGTGGCACTACTGGGAAGAGAACAAACGCCCATTCATCAATATGACGAGGCTTCCAATGTTACTGAAAGGCAAGTCAATCTAGTACACCCCGCAGACTGCAGACTTTTTGTCGGCCGATAGTTTGGTCGGACTGTTACTTAATCAGTCCGACGTAGTTTGGTCGGACTGGTAATCAGTCTAACCCTTGAAAAGGAGACTGACAATAGTGACTGAGTTTCTTGCACTGCTTCTTCTCAGCACTGGCCCATTTATTGTCCCGAAGCAGGGGTAGGGTTAATACTGGGACGTGTAAACAAGTGCTTTTTAAAATACTATTTGCAAAAATGAATGAGTTTTATGAGTATGAACATGTTAACTATGGAAGTAGGGTACGCACATTACACCGATTTAGTATCGGCCGATTCCTCATACAAATAATTGAAAGCCCACCAAACTATCGGTTGACAAGGGCCCGGTTTCCACCAATGCGGAGCGGAGAAATATTTTTAACAACCAATTAGATTTCATTAATTATTGGAGAATTAAATCTGATTGGATTTCTCCGCTCCGCTGCACCTTGGTGGAAGCCGGGCGTAAATACTAACAGCTAGCAGGCCTAGTGGCGTACTTAAGTATTCGACGCCAGCAGTCGCGGGTTCATCTCCGCACAGAACAAAGAATAAAAAAAAACTAGTAAACTCATTTATTTATGCAAGTACCTACGCTTTTAAAAAGCACTTTCATACGTCCCAGTATTAACCCTACCACTGCTTCAGGACAAAAAATGGGCCAGTCCTAACAGCGCAAGAAACTCAGTCAATGTTAGCATTTCATATTTTTGTTTAGGTTTGGGTTTTCAATGTAGTAGTATCATAGTAGGTATTATACAACAAGGTTTATTTTGTAAAGAAACATTTTAACCTTGAAAACAAATTATTTAATTGCTTTCAAGTAAAATAGATGCCTACTTTAGTCAATTTAGTTCGCAGAAAAATATGACGTCACAGTTTCCTATTGCTACATAAATTTTATTTGGTATTCGCATTTTTCGAGGGTCCATAAAAAGTCCGCCAATTGACTGATGGTGTCAACTCATAAATTAGCAAAAATGTAACTACGAGTATTATTGCACAAATTGCAACAACTAATTTAATTGTTTTTCCTAATGAGGTAATTCCAAAGAATTTAACATTAATCACTCTACACCTTTGCCTTCTTATATTTTTTTTGGTACAATTTTATATTGGATCTAAGAAACATTTTAAAAATTAGTGTCAATCCGAAAAAACATAAACAATAAAAATAAAACAATTGTTTATTCATAAACAATTCGCGCACGGTAGTGCACCTGACAAGTTGAATTCAAAATTATTTTTTGTCTACCGACTTTTTAAAATAATATTTATTAATATTCTTGAAGAGTAGAATAAAAGTGAGTAACATATGACTCAAGCAACCTTCTTGGGTTTCCCGCTACTGGAACACGTCTATATTTCGTAACTATTTATATTAGCACAACAGTTTTGCAGTCTGTGACGCGTCTACCCACGTGATTCGAATATTCGTCATACAAAAAACGATAACCAAACGCAAAAAAGTATTAAAAAATACAAACTTTTGAATTTGTATAAAAACTTTTTACAACACCGGCTTCTAAATTCAAATGCGCTTAAAAAGTTGTTTACATTTTTTATTCGGTTACGTAATTCAATTGGAAAAGATTCCCGCGTTCCAATTCGAAACTTACCGTATGGGGGTGACGTCATCCGCAGACAGGTAGATCTCATCGCCTTGATGGAGCCACGCACCGTCGACCCCTTTCGCACAAAAGTACAACTTCTCATTTGGAACATCCACCACCGCCTCCGACGACTTCTGTGTGTAATAAAACGGCGGTGAGCAGACCTCTCCTCTGTCGCCCCGTTGACCGGTCAATGACCACTCCACAACATCCGAACTTAACACTTCAATTCCACATTTATCATCCACACACTCTTTCACCACCGATAATATCCATGGGGGAGACACGGCGCACGTGTTTATTATTAAAAATAATAGCAAAAATAAGCCACTAGTCCGTAATGAGACGGCCATGTCACACGCCGGTCAAACACGAATGAGTTCACCGTACCGCACCGAAGTTGCAGCGGAAAGAGCTTCGTGTAGTCGAGCGAGAGTATTTATATTGAATCGATGGTCGTCGGCTCAATTCGGAGATAAACGCCGGAGTGTTGTAGATAGCACTATCTACAACCCGGCCGATTTGAGTTGACGCTTGTGATGGCACAGGTACACGGCGGGAAAGTCATCTAACAGAAGCGCGAGCACGCACGAAGTATGGGCGTGCTCAGCGAAACTGATTAAAGTGCGTATTTACACTGTCTCGATCATTTCCCGCATAGTGCAACTGGCCCATTCAACTAAATTATACGTTTTGTCAAAGAAATATACACATGGCTCTTCAAAATAGCGATTTTGTTTGATTAACAAGGGCTATTCAAGCTAAGTAGTGCTTAGCTTCTATGTCGTGGTAATAAGTGCTCTTTTAGAACCAAAATATCGCTTGATATGCCGTCTTATCTAAACTATAGCAATAAATAACAGTATTTGTCAAAACCTTTCAATGATGGCATCGATTTAATCCTGATTAGAATTTGATTATTTTAAGTGTCGTTTGATTATGTAAGTTTGTAATTTGGAAAGGCAATTAATGAAAAAAACAACTGTTTGGATGTCTAACTTCGTCTGCTTTTTCACGATTTTTTTTCGAGACTAATCGTACCTCTTTCCCATCACTACAACTCCTGTATAGCCAGGATCTGGGAGTGAACTAGCTTATGCACGCAGCTTCGCTCTTTTTCAAGAAAAAAAATTTTTTTTGGGACTGATCCCATCTCTCTTTCCCATCATTGCAACTCCTGTATAGCCAGGATCTACAGCTTGGCCAATGAAACCCAACCAGTGAAGGTTGAGTAGTCCCGGGGGGATAGCTAAAAAAGTGTTGCCCGCGACTAAACAACTATGAAGTAAAAAAAACAATCGAATAGTGCAGATTGTGACGTCAGCAACAAACACAACACTTCAACAGTCTGGTTGTTAATCGACCTTGGAACTCTGACCCGGAGACCCAAGTTCGATTCTTAACGTACACAAAGTTGTAAAAACACCAGGTATTCGGGTGATATTGCAGGTTTGCAGTAAACAGGTTCCCCGAAAAACCGGCCAACAAAATGCCATAAACTCGCATATACAAAAAACTTTGACCACTCATAATTTTATGCAGTATTTTTCATTTTATCCTTCGTTCGTTCTATTCAGCCAAATGACGTCCACAACTGGACAAAGGACAAAGGCCTCCCTCAAGAATTTCCATAACGATCGAACTTGCGAAGAAAAAACATTGTGCGTATACACATAAACACAACTGTGTTAATGTTCTCAATTAAAGAGCACCCTTATGTAATAATGAACTGAAAAAATAAATTGCATAATGTTAAAAAAAAAAACCTTTTTAAAACAACGCCATTTATTTATCAAAATTCAAGATTAAATCTTTAGACGGAAAAGCTTGTTTTTCTTATCGAAATTCGGTGTGTTTATTGAAAAAGGCAAAATAAAAATGATAAATTTCCATTAAATTGATAACCAAGGTTTTATCGAATGTAAGTCAGTAGTTCTTGCTTCTTTGCAATCAATTTTAAGTAAATAAATATGCGTGTGGTCCAAAAAAACTATTTAATAAAAAATAAAAGTATTTTTGGATTTTTTGGACTCATAGACGTAATAAATAAGCTTTCTCTACCATACGCCCCCATATAACGATCATAAATATTTTTTACCAACTTCAAAAAAGGAGGAGGTTCTCATTTATCCACTAACAACTAGATCATAGATCCTGTGCAGAATCATCTGTTTTTAAAATATTTAAGTTGGCACCTTATTCGCATTCCAAAAAAAAACTTGCCAAGTTTTTTTTATTTTGGTTTGGAAAATCCCAAACCGTATTAATTTGTCAAAATACGGATCTAGATAATAGAAATAGGACTTTGTATTTTCACAGATTCGAAACCAACGTGTAATGCGAAACCTCTTTTGAAGTTCGAATAAATTTTAGGCTACTAAAGTACGCTCTATTTGAGTGGGTTCATAGTCGAGCGGCGGCCGGGATCGAACCCGCGTTCCTCGGATCACGAGTCAGCGTCTTCTTCACCGTTCGACTATGATGAATCTTACTTCTAGTTGCTGTTTCCTGGGTAAAAAAGCAAGAGTTTCAATTAGTTCGTCGATTAACTCATCAAATTCGACACGTATTTTTCACTTTTTCAAATTAATTAAAATTGAAAGAGATAAAGCCTATCAAAGTTCAAGAGGTGCTTAAAAGTGAAGCACTTTGTGACGTCATGCGAAACTTCAACGCATCTGTCTACTCACGGACATTGCCCGCGGGCGGCGTGACCGGAGGGAGCGGCGAGCGTTCGGCGAACGAACGAGCAATGTTCGGTTCGCGAGCGAACATCGAAGAAGACGATCCTGACGCACTCTCTTCAACGACTTTGCACTAAACGGTCTCAATATCATTGTTAATTTATACCGAATAGACAATTAATTGTATACAGTCCACTCTTTCATTTAATTAACTTCCACTACACTCACTATCGAAGTAACAGCATCATAACTTAAATTCGTAATATACTTGTTTAATTGAAAAATAAAAAATACGCGTCCAATATTTTTGCATAATGTAAGTAATTTGACGCCTATTGTGGCATAAATCTTATATTATAAAAGGCGGACAAATCCACGGGCAGAAGTTAGTCTCAAAATAGCTCCGTGATTTTGGAATCAACGTCAGCCATCAGCTGATAACGATCGCTATTTACGCAAACAAACGTTTGACATCAATGATAAAGATTATTTAATCAAGGTTATGTAGCTGATTTTATGTATTTATCTAGTTATACCTACTTGAATTATATATGACACAATTACTTAAAAATTTAGCATGAAATAGATCATAGTTAATAGTTAAGCCTACTTAGTTTCATTTATCTACTAATAATATTATAAAGCTGAAGAGTTTGTTTGTTTGGTTGAACGCGCTAATCTCAGGAACTACTTTACCTCTAGCACAAAAAACTTTCGTTTTGAAATCGTTTGCGTATTCCACAAAACTCGAAACCCAATCTTCGAATTTAACGTTAACGTGACGATCTCAACATTCGTTTCGTGCAACTTTTCTCATTCTAAGTTCACTTTACGTCACGTTCACAGAGGCGCTGTTTAAATTTTCATACTGGATCTTTTGATGGTGATTCGAATACGCAAACGATTCTAAATCGAAAGGTGTTCGTGCTAGAGGTACTGGTCCGATTTGAAATAAAATTATTTAAATTTAATTATTATTAAAACTATTTTCACGCGTACGAAGTCGCGGGAACAACTAGTAAGTTTATAATTTCAGTAATTCAAAAGATAAGTAGCATACCTATTATTTTCTTGTTTGAACTTTAAACTGAATTTCAACGTACCTCGTTTCAGCCAAGGTTTTCCACAACGACCGGTCCTGTGCCCGCATCCAGGTGCTTCCCGCGACCTTCACCAAATCTTCGGTCCGAATATTCGTGGTTAGTGAGAGGTCTGCACACATTGCGTTTTTCGGTCCATGGTTATCACTTGCCCCTTGCAACTTACTCCATCGGCCATCAGCTGACAGCTCTATCTTAGAGCTATCCATCTATGTGCCACGCACACTGTCACTAGGTCCGTTTCTATCAAAGCACAGGTAAGAGGATACGAGTGCTTAAAATGAACTAGAAGTAAGATTCATCATCGTTCGTTCATTTCAGCCGAATGACGTCCTCTGCTGGACAAAGGCCTCCCCCAATGATTTCCACAAATACCGGTCCTGCGCCGCCCGCATCCAGGCACCTCCCGCGACTTTCACCAGATCATCGGTCTACCTAGTGGGGGAGCCTGCCCACACTACGTCTTCCGGCTCGTGGTCGCCACTCAAGAACTTTTCTGCCCCAGCGGCCATCAGCTCTGCGAGCTATGTGCCATCATTGCGTGCTAAGATATATCATCATCAGGTCATTTAGTCTCCACTGCAGGAGCACGACTCTCTCCAACTAACTAGAGGCAAATGGAGGAATTGGCCTGCACTCCCCACGCTGGCCAGACGGGTTGGGGAGGCCTGATGCTCGCATATTTGTCCCCTAGTCGCTTACGACATCCACGGAAGAGGGGGTGGTCCTATTCTACTCTGCCTTGATAGGCCCTCTTATTTATTGTCCGTAGTGCTCTTTTCTTAAAGGTTATTAAACCTTTCGTTAACCGTTTTAACCCGTTGAACGACTCATCGTGCAGGGGAAGGTTGAGGGCACAAGAGCGCGCGGCAGGTCGCCCATGCGCAAGACTGACCAGGTCATAACCGCTCTCTATGGTCCACTCCACGAGTGCACAAGAAAGGCTGCAGTGCGGGAGGAATGGCGACGGATTGTGAGGCTTGCCACCGGATCTGGTGTGACGACGACGACCTGGCAAGAGTGTAGCGACGAAGAAGATTAAACGTTTATTAATGAGTTACATTATGTACTCACGGCTTGACGTTTCGGCTGCGATGCTGAACTCATTAATAAACCTCGCGTTAAGACCCATGTCTTACTATTTTAATTGAGATTAAACCTTTGTTTGTCACCTGTCATCCGCTTTGCAATGGAGCGAACTCCTCCTATGTTCTTCTGATTAACTTCGTTGCGGGTCCAATGACAGTTTAACTTTCCCTCGGGACAAACTTGCCCTTCACTGGTTGGGTTTTTATTGGCGGTCAAGTTGTAGATCCTGGCTACACAGGAGTTGCAGCGGTGGGAACGAGAGGTGGGAATAGTCCCGTTACTCTGCCTTGAACATACAGACTAACGTTTTATTATAGATATTATTGTATGATTCAAGCTGTATAAAACTATCAGATTTGATAAACGTTTTGCGTATCACGACAATCCAGTAGTTATTATCAAAAAACGTGACTTCGCTTTTTGACATCGATACTCTTAGATAAGCAAGTGCTGAGTTATATAATAATTCAATAATAATAAGCATTTTTAAGTCTTCGGACGCAAGTCGGCCGTAGTAAGGCCAATCTGTTCAAGTGGGGATTCTTGGATGGCTCAAACTTGGAGTGCAAGTGCGATTTTGTTCCCCAGTCGACGAAGCACATGATGTCGTGTCCTGCGTGCCCAAACAACTGCACGCAGGAAGATTTAATGAAGGCTACTGACAACGCCACTCTTGTGGCAGAGTTTTGGGCTGACGCTGTGTAGGTATGTTGTCGACACGACAAGAAGAATAAGCATTTGTGTAATTGTATTAATTGCGCCTCCCCAGCCCGTCAGGCCAGCATGGGGATTGGGGAGTGCAGGCCAAATCCTCCATTTGCCTCTGGTAAATTAGAGGATCGTGGTGTGCAGTGGAGAATTACCTGTAATGGAGAATCAATCCGGAAAGGGATCGTAACCGTATCAACTCGAGGCGGTCAGTATTCTGTGTAAAGCCTGGTCCGTGAGCACGTAGAATTTTGTCCAATGACCCCAAGCTACCCATCCTTATCGCTCGCGCGTAATTATGTTGCTGCAACCAGACTTTAGAGCGACGATGCGACGTCACGGCTGCCAGGTGGGCAGTTAACCGATCAGTACGCACACATAGTTTTTAACGAAGTCACTTACCGCTGTCTGTACATATGCTTAGATCTTTAAAACTACGCAACGGATTTTGATACGGTTTTTTTTAATAGATAGTGATTCAAGAGGAAGGTTTATATGTATACTTAGCACCTGTGTGAAGCCGGGGCGGGTCGCTAGTTCGTTATAACGTAAACGCATCGCCTCGTGGTTGACAGCGAGCGAAAGGCGATATGGTGTTGATCCCTTTCCGAGTTGATAAGTCTGCTATGACCTTCTTTTACAGCAATAAAAGAAAGACGGATTTTTGGATATTTTATTACAAATCACTCTGTAACACTACAATTCGCTGTGCTCACTTCAACTGTCTTATCTGCGCGACTGTGGACCTTAGCGTGTACGAGTAAGGTGCATTTTTGAATGAACCGTTTACCGCACACCTCACAAGCGAACCGGCGATCGTCTGTGTGCGTTCTCATGTGTACTATAAGAGCTTTCTTGCGGGGGTACCTGTAAATTTAAATAAATAACGTTTAATAACGTAAAATTTAACTTAACAGTAACGTTACTAGTTATCAATAAAGGTACCCATTAAAAATACCGATACTGGTTTGCGAATGTTACCATCGATCAATACCCGTTATCAATATTGCTACTAGATACCAATACCAAAACCGTTATCGTTAAGAATACCTACCGGTAACCGTAACCAACACCCAAACACCAATATTGGTTTTCAACAGTTACAAATACCGTTATTAATAACGGATAACGGTACCCGTTACTCACCGCTTGGGGCACAGAGTGCACCTGTGAGCGCGTTCGCCGGCGTGCGCCGCCATATGCGCTGCAAGCTCTTGTCTTTGGAAAAAGCCCGCGCGGCATTCAGGGCAGAAATGACGCTTGATCTTCTGATGCTTGTTTCGGTTGTGAGCACTTAGATTCCCTGCGAGAGGGACATATTTTGTTAAACGTAGCTTTTTAGCTTTTGCTATTTTTGATAACATCGATAACATACCCAAAAGAACAAAAATCCAATACTCACCGGCCAGCAGAAACTTTTTATCGCATACCACGCACTCATATTTTGCTGCCGCGCGTCCGTGCACTTGAGACAAATGCCTCGCACGACGGGTGAGAGTGTCGAATCTTTCAGAGCAGCTGGGGCACTTGTATAGTGAGACTGAGCCGTGCTTGCGCTGCCTGAAATAACGGTTAACGTTACTGTTGTTTCATTTAACCTGAGAAAGAGCGTGTTGACCCGCTTAGAGCAGCTGAGGCACTTGCACAGCGCAACCGAGCCGTGCTTACGTTGTCTGAAATAACGGATAACGTTACTGCTATTTTGATTAACCTGAGAAAGAGCGCGTCGAACCACTCAAAACAGCTGGGGCACTTGTGTAGCGAGGACGAGCCGTGCTGCCTGGAATAACGGGTAACGTTACTCTTATTTCGATTGCCAAATACATCGCGCAACGGATGAGCTTGTCCAAGCAGTCAGAGCAGCTGGGGCATTTGTTTAATGAGCCGTGCTTGCGCTGCCTTGAATAACGGGTAACGTTACTGTTATTTCGCAAAGGCCATAAAAATATTTTAATTAGATCAATCAAACATCAATAAGCAATAATGTATGATTTGAGTAGCTTACCTATGAGAATTAAGTGTGTTAAGATTGGTAAATTCCATGTCACAGGTTGGACAATTGAACGGGCCAGTCTTGTGTGAAGGCATGTGTCGTTTTAGCCTTTTTTCAGTTAGGAAACCTGAAAATAAGTAACAAAAGTTAAATAAACTTATACTTAAAACTATTAGAAGTACGAGTATACTTATAAAAGAGTTAAATAATTCCACTCTAACCAGTTGTAAAAGTGATTTAAGATAGCAGACTTATCAACTCGGAAAGGGATCAACACAGTATCGCCTTTCGCGCGCTGTCAACCACAAGGCGAGGCATTTACGTTACAATGCGGATAAGTGTGCGTTGCATTATGGAGTTTCATACAAAAAATACTGACCACTTCCAGTTGATACGGTTACAATCCCTTTCCTAGTTGATAAGTGTGCTCCTTTAAAGAACTGTTTCTGATACCTTTGCCACAGGACTCGCATATGTGGTTCGGGAAATGTTGGTTCATGTGTAAATGGTAGACATATACATTCGGCAACACCTTACTGCACATCCCACATTTTAGGTCTTCGGTGACTTCGTAATAATTCTTCTTTATCTCCTGTCCTTTTCCAATAATATTGTAAGTTTGTTTGTCTCTTTCTGGCTTGCACGTGACATTCTTTTTGGTGGAGACATCTTTTTGAATGGTGTCTTCTTTAACAGTTTTGGGTAGGTCTGTAATGTATGGAAATAAAATTGATTTTTTAGTGATTCGAATTTCACATTCTGCGCACGCGTCCGAGTTGGTTGCGCCGCCAAATTGGCTGCGCAACCAAACGGACACCAGGTGAGTAACTCTCTATAGAGCTATACATTTTGTTGGTAGCGGCGACTGGTTGCACCGCCATGGTGTCCCGGTGAAATATATCACTAAGCCTAGGCGCAGACCACCGACTTTTAGTTGACCGACAGTTGGGCCCGATTATAATTTGGATGAAGAATCAGCCGATAACAAATCAGTGTAATGTGCGAGTGCGCACTTTCATACATATGCGCCTAGCAGGGTGGAAAAAAATTACGTAGAAAAATTTTTATTTACGTAGAATTCATGTATACAGGGTGTTAGGTAAATGGGTATATGAGCCGACACTAGCCCATGTTAACATGGTCATATAAATGGTATGGTGAAGTCAGAAAATTGATATCTTCATTTTAATTATTTTATTTTTCATACAAATCAGGTTTTATAAAATTTATTTTGTATGAAAATTAAAAAAATGAAAATGATGATATCAAATTTCTGACTTCACTATACCATTTATATGACCATGTTAACATGGGCTAGTGTCGGCTCATATACCCATTTACCTAACACCCTGTAGAGCTGGCAACACCACCAAAAAAAAATAATTGTGTGGTTATCTAAAAAATCGCAAACATGTTTGTACGGAAAAAATATTTTTTTCTGATTCTCTATTCAAAACATCAATTTCATACATTAACATTGTTTTCGAACATTACAGTTGATTAATATAAACTCCCAGCCTTTCATTAATTCCATTTTCGGCCTTTGATTTAAATCAGTGATTTTTATTAAAAAAACTAGCTTTCCGCCCGCGGCTTCGCCCGCGTGGAATTTTGTCTGTCACAGAAAAACTTTATCGCGCGCGTCCCTGTTTCAAAAACCGGGATAAAAACTATCCTATGTTCTTTCCCGGGACTCAAACTATCTCTATGCCAAATTTCATCAAAATCGGTTGCGAGGTTTAAGCGGGAAAGCGTAACAGACAGACAGACAGACAGACAGACAGACAGACAGACAGACAGACAGACAGACAGACAGACAGAGTTACTTTCGCATTTATAATATTAGTAGGATAGGATTATATATATATTAGTATATATATATAATATTATAGTATATATAGTATATAGTATAGTATAGATCATGCAATATAAATCGTGATTTAAATCATGATTTAAATAAACTTGATTTAAATCATGCAACCCTGGCGCCTAGGCTAATACTATACAGAAAGGTAGCTCAATTTCAGCTAAGTTTACATGAAACTGAATTTATTTTCTTATCCTAATTCTTGTTTCGTCCACTACAGCAACTTGTCTATAGCCAGGATCTACAGCTTAGCTGTGAATGAAACCCAACCAGTGAAGTCAAGTTAGTCCCAGTGAATAGCTTACGCCCGTATTCACAAACGATGCTTGCTTAAGGGAATCAGCAAATCGAACCCACAGCGCTGAATGGAGCTCTGCGATTGGTTCGTGTGTCACCCTGTGCGCCCTCATAGTAAATTTTTATGAATACGGGCGTTACTGTCTTTGAAACCAATTAAATAAATAAATAATAATAAATAATCTTTGGACAATTTCACACAGCGCCAGCTAGCCCCAAAGTAAGCAACTTAATGCTTGTGTTATGGGTGCTAGCTTAACGGATATACTACTTATATACTTTTTTTTTTTTAAATACATAAATATTATACATACATAGTCACAGCCAGATCAAGCGAGAAGCTCAAGACCGAACGAGATGGAGGACTGTTGTGGACGCCCTCTGCCCCATCTAGGGGACATAGGACCATAAGTCAAGTAAGTCAAGACACCCAGACCCGTCACAGAAATTAAAATTCATCATTTCAATTTCTGCCCGGCCGGGAATCGAACCCGGGACCTCTCGGCATAGTAGTCCATTCTGAAGCACTACACCAAACGGCCGACCGAATATTAGTTAAATATATCTTTATGAATTATGAAGAAGTAGGCTCTGGGTAAGACTTGCTACCATTTGTTGCAAAACAATAAAAATACAGTCAACTTGAGAAACCATTTTAAAGTCGGTTAAAAGGTGAACCTGAAACATGCATAATTGCATACTAAAACATTATTTACCTTGTGAATTTTTTTCATACAGGACCAGATCTTTTTCTGTAGATTTAGCATACTTGTCTTCGATATCTAAGCTAGTATTGAGCACTTTCTTGACGGTTGTCTGTTTGTCTGCATTTGTGAGATCTATCACTGAAAATGAAAATAAAAAAACCTAAGTACTATAAGTGAAGGTGCACACTAGACAAAGGCGACAGCTCGGCGACTTAAGCCTTGGGCAGACCAAACGCAGGGCAGTAGCAGCGCAGTTTGAATGCGGGCCCGCGCAGGTTGTAATACTTCTTGTATTACAACCTCCTCGAAGTATGTCACACCAAATTTAAACGTGGGCCCGCGCTCCAACCGCGCCGCACTGCAACTGCCGAAATACAAACGAGGCGGGGCGGGGGCGGGACAGATGCGGCGCGAACGCGGGCCCGCGCTGTTGTATTACTATGGCGGCCATATTAGCATGACACACCGGACGCAGGGCGGTAGCAGCGCGTTGAAAGCGGTTTTCGAATATTAAAATTTTTGACAACCGCCCGCGTTGCAACTGCTTTGAAACTGCGCTGCTTTCAGTGTGCATCAGCCGCGCTGCAACTGACCCGCACTGCTTCTGACCTGCGTTTGGTCTGTGGAAGCTGTACGTTAATTATACCCGATGTACGTAATTATATTAATATACGTTATGTTCAGGTATATTATTGTTGTTGTCCACTTATAAGTAATGTCCACTTTATAAGTTAAATCCACAAAACGTACGTCAGAAGGTTGGAACAGTAAAACATGTGATTTCTTTAAAGGTGTAATTGCGACTAAAATAAAACTGGCGGGCTCAGCCGCCGACACATACAAGGAACAGTATAACTATTGTTTTCTATTGTTGATTGTATTGGGCAATGATGTGGGAACGCAGGACGCTACTCAATACGCTCTGTTCATTCATGGAGTTAATTTATTACTCTGATTAATGTGTACCTACAGAAGCCATTAGACGCGACGACAAGCTGCGGCTGACATTTTCATATATTTTGTTCAAAGATTCGCACACTTGGTGACAGAGAGAGTATATGACCACCATCCACCATCTTGGATGCGCGGGCTCCACCATTATAAGTACGACTGGCTGATGAAGCCAGGCTGCCTAGTGCACAGGGTTGCTTAGGGCCCTTTTCCCACGGCAATCATCCCAGTTTATAAATACACAGTTTTTACCTACATTTACACATTACTACTAAATAAACGGGATCTTGCTAAAACCAGTACCTACAAAACACAGGATGCTCTCGTGGGAGAAGGAGAAGGAGGGTTATGCTTTTTACAAATAAAACTTACGTCCGTTACTCTGCAATATATTCAAGATGTCAAACACTTGGGCCTTGAATTGAAGCGCTTCTTTCAGCTTTTTCACACACTCCTTACATATGAAGCCGTCATGTTCATAATCTTCTATAGAAATCTGAAAACAGACAAACGAAACAGATTTTTTCCATAGCATAGTAAAACAGCTTTATAAGAAAAATTTAGTGAATTTTGTAAATAACCTTGCATAAATCCTTTTGAAAAGTCTACAACTTAACTTGTCGTAGAATAATAATGTTAAATTAACTGTAAAATTAGTAAAATAGATCTAAAACTTTGTAAAACTTACGTTCAAATCAAATAATGATAGCAGTAGGTGTCCGTAGTTTTCTTCAGGTTCACAATTGTAAATATTTATCAGGTCATTAGTAGCTAAACAGCAAAAGCAAAAGTACGTGTCTATCGACATTTTTTAATGATAAATTATTTATTTAAATAAAATCAACAGTATTTTTGAGGTTATGTTTTGATTTTTGATCGTAAGTAATGTCAATGTCAGATGCAATTTATTCATGTTCCGAAACACTAATATCTGTGTTCCGAAACGTGTTAGATTTTTTGTAGTTTCTCCGTGAAGCGATTTCGAAATTACGTTACAACTGTCTGTTATGCCACTTGTCTAGAGAAACATCGAACAACGATATTTATTTATTAGCCCTTTGCTAATAGGATATGTAGGGTAGGAGGATAGAATAGGTATTCGAGTCCCAGCCAAGAATTTTAAATGCCATTTTATATGGTCAATGATAGCCAATATTTTTTTAAAAACATTTATTAACTGTATATAAGCTTTTGTTCATATTCTTATTAATACAATAAACTATAATTACCTACTTTATATGCTTAGGTACTTAATACATATAGAAAGAAGGGGAGGTACTTTCTAAATAAACATGGATAGTAACTTACTATTGATAAAACCACAGTAGATATATGAGCTAAAGCAGTACGGAAACTTAGCCCTTTCGGCGAGTTAAATACCTACACTTCAACTGAGTGTTAGGGTTGGCACTCTTAATCTTTATAAAATTAATAAGGTTCTGACTTACTTATTTATTAAAACGTTTATTTAAGTTTTTTAATTATCAAATACCTAATGGAATAAATTATTTGACTAAGTAGTTAACAAAAAAATAAAACGTTAATTAGGTTCTATAAAAATCGAATACATAATCGAATAAATTGATTAAGTACTATTAGAGGCCGGTAGAAGATATTCTATTCTCATAAATAAAATACCGGATACTTACTTTCACATAGCTATTGCCTCATTTTAAATACAGTTCATCACTTAGTACAAAAGCGCGCGGAGCAAATTACTTTATCAAATAGAACACATAAATTGTTAAAAAGTAAAAACGTAATTTAAAAAGAACTATTACTAAATCAGATGTAAGCACTTTATTTAAAAAGTAATATTTAATAATTTTTACAATTCAGAATTATTACGAAGTTTAAAAAATGAAAGTTCTGGTTTTGAAGATGCCGAGTTCAAGCAGCCGTATACTACGCAATACACTCGTGGCATGTTTTTAAAAATACAGCGGACAGTGCATGCAATAAAATTATTATTAAAAACATAACGCGCGCGACACTCGCGACGGATGGACTGCGAGGTTCGCTTAGAGCTCGTGTAAAGCGTGCGTCTGTGTGCGTGAGTCTGATTTCGAGCGTTTGTATGAAGCTTCCGTACTGTTTGATTTATCTACTGTGATAAAACTGTCTAAAATAAATACAGCTGAAAATGTTATAATAAAACAATAATAAATTAGACAACATTATTAATTAAACACTAATGCAAATGTTAGGAATAATGATCGAAAATAACGATGGTTAAATACATTTTCTACTTAATTCTAAGAATAAACAATTCGCTAGTTTTATAATACTGCTACAGCGAGTCTATCTACCTACAGCAAAGATTTGTAAAATCGACTCGGTTGTGTTTACATTTGGTACAGTCAGCCTCAAATATTTCGTGACACCCAAAGTAGCCATAAAGTTCGCAACAGGTTGTATCAACTTTTTGGCCGCTTTGGGTGTCACGAACTACTTGACGCTGACTGTACATAGTTTCTTCTCTCACTCAATATCGGTATAGTAAGATTTGAATATCTATTGATATGGGGTTAAAGTACATTATTGACTTATTTTTACTTAAAATCAACCTCTAATCCATCTGTGAAATCAACTCACGCGCACGGATTATTAGGCGCTGTCAAATTGACGTGAGAGCACGCAACGCGAGTGCCATCTGGTGCCGGCACCCTAAACAGTTTCCCTTGTGGCATACACACGCACACTTTAAACTGCCCCTGGATCCTATCAGTTCTGTTCAAAGTCGACGCAATAGGCAACGCCTTTACGTCAACGAAGACGCCTTCTTTCCCGCTTAAAACTACGGAACCGTTGATGGATTTTAAGTAGATGTCCTGGTCAGCGCTCCAGAGTAACTGCTTGGATTCCATGTGAGTGCCTTCGGAGCCACGAAGGTGAGCGGAATTGTCCGAACGGAGGGTTAGGTCTTCGTCCACTGGCGCTGTGATCCGTTTTGTTGACACTTGCTGGAATAAGAGAGAATTGGATAAATAGTAGAGTGAACTTAACAAACCGGTCAAGTTATATGCGCACCTAGCGGCCGTGACGTCACACGACGATCTGGTATGGAGTGAGCGAACGCGGGTGAGTACGAGGGAGAACGAGGTGCGCAGTTAACTTGACTGGGGGGTTGTAATAATGGCAGTTGGACCAGCACTCTGACGCAGATCCTACCTATGAAATAAAGGTGGAACTTATTGCTTAAAAAACAAAAACAAAATACTGCTTATGGAGTTCATGATTGGTGACTTTACCTAAGTGAGGGAAGGCCCCCATTTTGATTTAAAAAAGTTGGCAGTATTTGGTCAAAAAAGGTGATAGGAATATTGACTAGGGATATTTTGGCGCTCCTTGGAGTCAGAACCTTATACCATTGCAACAAGGCCTACCTTAGCGTGTATATTGTTCAGCCCAGTAGGAACGTTGATGGAAGCGGCGCCAGTACTAAACACAGTCTCCCCGGACTCAGGATCGGTCAATTCGAACGAGTTGACGCCGCGGACGAACACGCCTGAGGTGTTCACCACCAACTTCGTATCGGAGCGGGCGACTCTGGAATAACAATATGGGCTCTTTAAAATAAGCACTGGCATATCTTCAGGGCAAGTGCAGCGTAAAATGTCCACCCGCAAGGTGGAAAGACGCCCTTATAAGGGTAGCAGAAAGGCGCTGGATGCAGGCCACTGCTAACCGGCCAATCTTGGAATCATTGGTGGCTATCCCCCGCATCACCCCAGGGCATTGGACTAAAGATGTTGGAAGATTAGAAATCCAATATGGAATTTGCATCGCAATTTTAAAGGTCCAAAGGGACCCCGTTTTCTTGTTGACTACGTCTTTGGGTGGCATGATCGGTCGTAGATACGCGGGCCAAATCAAGGATTTATTTTCGATAAAATCTTTTGTATGCTAACGAAATTATTTCAATAGGTACGCTATAGTGGTAGCCTATCACTGACCTGGTCTGCAAGTTGAAGTTGACGGAGCCGTTTTCGCTGGTGATGCTAACAGGCTCATCGCGGAAGCCCTCGATGAGGCCGTCCCTCTTGTAGACATGCTCCAGCTCCGCGCGCCCCAGGAGTTTGATGGCGTTGTGTTCGGGTAAGAACTCTATGGATTCCATGCCTGTAGGAAAAGTCGTGATGAGGCGTAAGAGCTTTATTATCTAGCAGTCACCTTAAGAGTAGGCGCACATACACATCGCGTATTGATTTTTAGTTGGCCGATAGTTGTGCCCGATTTTAAATTGTATAAAGAATCGGCCAAATCGAATCGGCGTAGTGTGCGCACTTCCATACATGCCCATACTGATCAACTGCCCGACTAAACTATCGGTCGACGAAAAATCAACGGTGTGCGCTTACTCTAAAGCCATCTCCAGCGCGTGTTTTGCCGTACACAATAACAAAAACATGTCAACATTCAACAAAATTGCCGGCGAAAATGTTTGAATGTTAACATGGTGGCGTGCGCGCAAAACACTCGTTGAAGACCCGGCTTTAAGTAAGACTTGATTTTTGCGCGAAAAAACAAGCTTTGGATTTGAAGAATAATAAAAATCGGGCAAAGCCGCTGGCAAAAGCTAGTACATTCTGTACACTTAGCGTCAAATAGTTCGTGACACCCAACGTGGCCAAAGTATTATCAACACCACCTATTTTGGCTACTTTGGGTGTCAGCCGTCAGGAACTATTTTACGCTGACTTTACTTAATAACTTTCTTATTTTCGAGACTAGATGGCGCTGTGTACATTAATATAGGGTGTACTTTAATAAGTAGGATTAGGACAGAAGGGCAAAAAAAGATAAAGAAAGAATGAAGGGGCCTAGTTTTCTATGATAAATAAATAGGTCACAATATTCACGGACACTTACCTTGTCCAAGACGCAAAACAGCCAAAATAGTAAATGTCAAAATTAAATTTCCGATCGCGAGCGCGAATAGCAAACAGACTAGGGTCCAAAACGCAAAAGTCTTCCTTCCTTTATGCATCGACTTCGTAACTTCATTCCCATTTTTATCCGAGTAATTTTTAACATTCCCCGTGGATTTATTCAAGAAAACCTGGCTCTGAGTAGGTGTCTTCGTAATTAGCGCTTTCTCTGCGCGATTCCGTTCTAATGTACTTTCCGACATATCTTCAGAGGCGGGCGAAACTCCACGTAAGCCCCCAAACATACCAAAATAATGTTTATTAAAGTTTTTTGGTCAAGATCACGAATTTTATAAATAGCCCAAATGTTTCCATAAATCTGACAACTCAAATTATTGAGCGAAAGATACGCTTCCACTATTGGTGGATTCATCAGCCAATAGGAATCAAGCTTCACGGATTTGAACACATAGTAATTGGCCAACAGGAATCGAGTATTCAATTGAAATCGATATGGTGTAATGTGCCCTTTATTAAAAACTTTGGAGCATTTTGACGTTTGGCGGAGTTGCCAACATGAAGAAACAAACAGAAATGATTTGACAATTTGCTTTGTAATCATGGCGTCAGAACGTTACAGCTTTTCTCTTACAACTTTCAGGTAATTTTGCTTTATTTACGCTTAATTTGTCGCTATTTGTTACACCAGTATAATCACTAACAATGTGCCTACGTTTGTGTTTTATAAAATCATTATTTGGCCCGTAAATGGACTAGAATTGAGGGTACAAATATTACTGTGCTAGAAAGTGTTTTAATTCTCTTTATTCCTATTTTATTTATAGCCCGTCAGGAAAATTAGTGCAAATCGAATATGCTTTAGCCGCTGTAGCAGCCGGCGGCACCTCCGTCGGCATAAAAGGTAAATAATTGGAGTTATTTCAATCTTACTTTGAGGTTAGACTCTATCAAAATTTTAACACAAAATTAAAGCAATACACTGATATTTATCTATAAAATTAAGCATAGAATACGTCTTTCCTAATATCAAAAGTTGATACTGTTATTTCTAGCGCTTTTCATGACCGAGAAACGTTTTTGCAAAGTCATCAAAATTATAGTTAAAAATGCTAATCGTTCGTTCGTTCGTTTCAGCCAAATGACGTCCACTGCTGGACAAAGGCCTCCTCCAAGGTTTTCCACAATGCACGGTCCTGCGCTGCCCGCATCCAGGCTCTTCCCGCGACCTTTACGAGATCGTCGGTCCACCTAGTAGGAGGCCTGCCCACGCTACGTCTTCCAGCCCGTGGTCGCCACTCGAGAACTTTTCTGCCCCAACGGCCATCGTCTCTACGAGCTATGTGCCCCGCCCACTGCCACTTGGTTTTAGCAATTCTGCGAGCTATGTCGGTCACTTTGGTTCTCCTGCGGATCTCCTCATTTCTGATTCGATCACGCAGGGAAACTCCAAGCATGGCCCGCTCCATCGCCCTTTGGGTGACCTTGAGCCTTCTTATGAGGCCCATAGTAAGCGACCACGTTTCGGATCCATAAATCAACACTGGCAGCACACACTGCTCGAAGACTTTTGTCTTGAGACACTGCGGTATTTCGGACGTGAGTATATTGCGTAGCTTCCCGAACGCTGCCCAGCCGAGTTGGATTCGACGATTGACCTCTTTCTCGAAGTTGGCCCTACTTAACTGGACTGTTTGTCCCAGGTATACATAATTGTCAACAACTTCGAGTGTAGAGTCTCCAACCTTCAAAAAATGCTAATCACTTGTTAATAATTATGTTTCAGCATCAAATGGAGTCGTCATTGCAACTGAGAACAAGCACAAAAGTATTCTGTATGATGAACACAGTGTGAACAAAGTTGAAATGATCACAGGCCATATTGGTAAGTTTGGTGATATCATCCTGTATATGTCCCAAGAGAAACCGCCTTAGTATATCTTATTGACATTGTTCTGAGATGTCCTTCTACAAAATAAAAGTTTGTTGGTGTTAGGGCTTGTTCTAAATCTGCCTGGCTAGCTACTACCATACCTAAGTCAATATAACAACAATGTAAACAGCATTGTTGTGTTCTGGTAGTTAGAGGTAAGTATGATAGCCAGGTCCTCTGTGGTTGATTTTGCATGAACCTTGATTTCACCTTTGTCCTGATCATCACTTTCTTTTTTTTTCCTTGGACATTTTACACCCCAAACTAAGCAAAGCTTGTACTATGGGTACTAGACAACGGATATAAACACTTAAATACTATCAGGTGAGATTGTGATTATCAAAGCACCAAAATTCCCAGGATATTATTGGCTTTAACTGGGGTTACAACTGATATCAGGTTTTGAGGCAGTTGTTTGATGGAAAAACTGATGGTCTCTGGTGAATCATATGCCCTATCTATGGTTTTTAGTTCAAGTGTTCACTTTGAGCTGACCACAGAGAGCAGAAAACACTCATTTACATACTCAATATTTTATTGCATCCATTATGTACTTAAAATTAGAACATTATGGGCCATTTAATTGATAAACTGCATGAATTTTATTTGTGACCTAAGTGTATGACATGTTTATTTTATTTTTAAGCTTGTAAGCGCTTTGGACCTGCTCTGTAAGCTTACAAGTGTTTTGCATTAATAAATAAATAAATAAACATACTAAGATTAAGTAAATCCCTGAATTTTCCACTCTAACCTTGTCTCCAGGCATGGTATACTCGAGCATGGGCCTAAACTACTGCAAAGCCGTATACAGAAAGAAAGCTGGATGCTTATAAGCGCTTACCAGCACTCCAGCGCTTAAGTGCTGGTCCGTTCTACACAAAGGAAGCAAGTTGAATAGCATTAGCGTCCAGCGCTGACCAGCGCTTGTTGAAACTTGTCGGCGCCGTTCAGTGCTTATCGGCGCGCGTTCATATATTTTCCTGCGCGGGTTACCAGCGCTGAAAAGCGCTTATACGTTTCCAGCTTTCTTTCTGTATACGGCCCAAGATGGCACAGCAGTACCTTGAATTAACATGTCATACCATTAAATGCATTATAAACACACATTTATCACTAAGATTAAGTAAATCCCTGAATTTTCCACTAACCTTGTCTCCAGGCATGGTATACTCGGGCATGGGTCCGGACTACCGCCTACTCGTTGCTCAGGCTCGCAAGATGGCGCAGCAGTACTTCCTGATGTACCACGAGCCCATCCCCACCGCGCAGCTGGTGCAGCGGGTAGCTACCGTTATGCAGGAGTACACGCAGTCTGGGTAAGTACTTATAATCCAAAAAACAGCTCATCTGCTTTCAAAAAAAATATTTTTAACAGTAAACTGAGAATACTAAGGCTGAGTTGCACCACCTAACTTTGACCGTAAGTTTAACGATATAGATGACCCACGCTGAACTGTCCCACCAAACTTGACAGGGGGGCGCTACCATTGTTCAACTATATGGTTTCCAACATGACAAAAATCGGAACCAGCGATCCGGTATTGACGGTGGCGCCCCACTGTCAATGTCATGCATAGGACAATTCAGTATTTTGGAACTATAACCGGGGTGTTTTGTATGGAGTTTGACAGATTTCTGACGTTTGTCAAATTTAAAGTAAGATGGTGCAACCCAGCCTAACAGTTGTTGTTATACAGGGTGTTTGGCGCATCGTGTGCCAAAATGATTTGGCGGATAGAATGGGTCATTTCCTATATTTTCAGCCCCCATAACACGTTCCATGCCAGGTGGCTACTTTTAAATTATTTTTTTTAGTAATTTCACCAAAATACCCAAATCGCATCATTTAATTTCGATTAAAAAAAAAACTCCTAGGCGCAGCCCTAAAGTAAATATTTTGTTTTGACGTGCATTAATGTAGGGTTGCATCAAATCTAAATTTACTGGCAAATATCATCTAGTTTTTTTAAAATTCAGCTTTGAAGTTTTCAGAAAAGTTAAAAATGGACTGAACATTTAAGTTTACATGGGTATAATTTTCTTTTTTAAAAGAGATAGCGATCTTCGGATTTTATCAAAACTTCTCTAGTCTATCCTCATTCAAACGGTATACTAATCTTGTTTAAATAATAACAACAACTTCACAAATTACTTAAATTAGTGCATTGACTCTACTCGGAGTGATTTGCGAAATTTGTGTTTATAGCCCCTTTATGTGTGAATAGCACGTTTAACACCTACAGGTAAAAATTATTTATCTTATGCAATGTAAAAACCTTTTCCCAATCGTTTTTCAATGTGGATTTCTTGAATTTAAAGACGAAAATAATTATTTTGATCGTTTATTAATTATTACAAATTTTGTTCAAAATGGCCTCGGCAACGTATACACTCACGACATCTTCTTCTAATTTTCTCTTTTTATTACTACAAAGGCGTTTTCTACTCGTGGATTGGAAGAGATGGCCCTATACAGTGGCCTACACGTTCCCCAGACCTAACTCCGTTCGATTTTTACGTCTGGGGACAAGCTAAAGAACTGGTGTACGTAACGGATTCAAACAATAGAAAAACTACAACGAATAGAAAACGCCTTATTAGTAATAAAAAGAGAAATGTGGCTGCATACGACAACAGTCGAAATTAGAAGAAGATGTCTTGAGTGTATACGTTGCCGAGGCGGACATTTTGAACGAAATTTGTAATAATTAATAAACGATCAAAATAATTATTTTCGTCTTTAATTTCAAGAAATCCACATTGAAAAACGATAGGGAAAAGGTTTTTACATTGCATAAGATAAATAATTTTTACCTGTTAGGTGTTCTACGTGCTATTCACACAAAAAGGAGCTATAAACACAAATTTCGCAAATCAGTCCGAGTAGAGTCAATGCACTAATTTAAGGAATTTGTGAAGTTGTTGTTATTATTTAAACAAGATTAGTATACCGTTTGAATGAGGATAGACTAGAGAAGTTTTGATAAAATCCGAAGATCGCCATCTCTTTTAAAAAAAAAATTATACCCTTGTAAACTTAAATGTTCAGTCCATTTTTAACTTTTCGGAAAACTTCAAAGCTGAATTTTAAAAAAACTAGATGATATTTGCCAATAAATTTAGATTTGATGCAACCCTACATTAATGCACGTCAAAACAAAATATTTACTTTAGGGCTGCGCCTAGTAGTTTTTTTTAAATCGAAATTAAATGATGCGATTTGGGTATTTTGGTGAAATTACGAAAAAAAATTATTTAAAAGTAGCCGCCTGGTATGGAACGTGTTATGGGGGCTGAAAATATAGGAAATGACCCATTCTATCCGCCAAATCATTTTGGCACACGATGCGCCAAACACCCTGTATTTGCTTGTGTATTATCCTGTTTTCTAAAAGGCATTTAAGTTTCTTAAATGCTTAGGGCCCCAATAGGTTAAAGTTGGCCCACTATCCACATCCTAGGGATACAACCATGGAGAAAGTATAAGCGACACCCACAATCTCTATTAAACTAACCGCAGATTTTTTTCGACCGATAGCTTTTTTTAAATAGTATGAACATGAAAGTGTGTACATTACACTGATTATTCATACAAAAGAAGCCAACCAAAGTATCAGCCAATAAAAATCGTACGCAGTAGGGCTTACGCTAAATAAAACTCGTGCGGGCGCTCGCGAGGCCGCATCGAAAAATAATATAGCAGTGTAGTGTCACAAATTATAATGGTTGATTTTTACGTCTCAGTGGCGTGCGTCCCTTCATAATGCAAGTTGGATCTATGTCGTAGCATCCTTCCGGCCGTGTCCTTTCTGATCTCCGTCAAATAATGCATAAATATGAGAAAAAAATCCCGAGGTTTTTACTCTGAGGCGACGCTATCTACTTTAGGGAATCTTTATTTTATTAATGTCAAATAATGGTTGGTTTTTACATCACAGAGGTGTGCGTCCTTTCGGCGTGTCCCTCCTCATCTGCGGCTGGGACGGCGGACGACCGTACCTGTTCCAGTGTGATCCATCCGGCGCGTACTTCGCGTGGAAGGCCACCGCTATGGGCAAAAACTTCAATAACGGAAAGACATTCCTTGAGAAAAGGTATGTACACTGTATCATGTAATTATTTATTTATTTTTTGGGAAACATACAGTTACAATGTAATTTAGCTTAAGTGCAGTAAGAAAACACATAAACCAATTATGTTTCCACAGTTATATTACACATAAAGTTGGGCAAACCATATGAATATTTTGTTTGGCATGTCAAAAGCACTCCAAGATAAAAATGTGCTTTGAAAATATTGCTGTGTCCCAGTAGCCCTTTCCAACTTCGCCCCTCGGGGGTTTTACCTATGTAGCGCCAAAAGTAGTCGAACTTCTCGTAGGGTTTGTAACCTAAATATTTTATGATGACTACTACGCCACTATTTCGACGATTAACCAGCATCGATTTATTGATTAAACTAGAAAAAAAATCTTGTTTTACTGTAAATTAAAAACTTAATCATGGAATTATAGATTAGTGGTATCAACTACTTAATTTATTACCAACTAGCTTTCCACCCGCGGCTTCGCCCGCGTGGAATTTTGTCTGTCACAGAAAAACAATATCGCGCGCGTATTTGCTCACCGTTTAGACCTACCCTAGACTACGACAAACATTTTAAAACCAAAATCAGCTCAATCGGCCCAGCCGTTCTCGAGTTTTAATCAGACTAACGAACATCAATTCATTTTTATTTATATAGATATGCTATGCTTTCGATTGTGTAAAATTTATTTAAGTACATTACAGAAGTTTCTTCTCACTTTCAGATATACAGAAGAACTGGAGTTGGACGATGCAGTCCACACGGCGATCCTGACTTTGAAGGAAGGTTTCGAGGGGCAGATGAGCGCTGACAATATTGAGGTAAAGTATTCTTTAATGTTCTAACATGGTTTAAATAAAACATAACCCTCCTTCTGGCGCAGTCGGGTAAATACCGTATGCGCGCACGCACATTTGCGTAATTAGAAAAATATTTTTGTGTAAAATTCTTATGATTACTTTTATCGGCTCATCGCCCATGTAAATGGAAATTCTTAAATGCACTATGTCGGCAACAAATCTTGACTGAATTAAAATTTAACAGATTCCTGCCTGCGTGAATTTTTGTCTGTCGCAGTAAAACTTTCTCGCGCGCGTCCCTATTTTAAATTCCTATCTCTATGCCAAATCTCATCGAAATCGGTTCAGTGGTTTAGGCGTGCAAGCGTGACAGATATTTTCGCATTTATAATATGTAGGGATTACTGTGGATCTGCGCAAATGGCTTTTCGGGCTTGTGGATTCACGGAAACGACTCGCGTAAGTGAGCCACAACCGCTGAAACGATAACTATAAATTGTTTCATCATCATCATCATCATCAACAGCCCTTTACAGTCCACTGCTGGACTATGAGCCTCCTCCACTATAGTGGAGGGTTTTGCCATAATCTCCACGCTTGGCAGGCGGGTTGGAGATCGCAGTTTAAAAGATTGATGTTTTTCAGAGAGCGCTGCTGCCCGTTCTCTGTTTGAAGTATTATTTTATTTATGTAATCTATAATATAAAAAGGGAATAAAACGGAGTCTATTACGTTTTGTTACGGAGGTATTGTAATAAAGCTTTCTACTTACTTCTTTCCAGGTGGGCATCTGCGACGCGGCCGGCTTCCGTCGCCTCGAGCCAGCGCACGTGAAGGACTACCTCGCCAATATCCCATAAGATTTGTTATTGTGAGAGTAATAATAATAAACACGTTTTCTAATTAACCTACACAAATAGTGGTTTTATTTCATAGTGATAACATTTAAACTATTTATTAGAAAGCTTCTATCACTTATAGAACATGCACATGCCAGTTTTAAACCTAAACTTAGGACTACCTCCCTCTAAATAAAGGGAATAGAGGTGATAGAAGCCTGTATGTAGGACAGACTATAGCTAGGGCAATAATTTAAATCTACCCATACCATACACGAACCTTTATACGGGTCATTCCATAAAAATCTGTATATTTTCGACGTCATTTTGTCCGTAACTTTTTTAAGATGCTTTTGAATACTTTATTAGTGTAAATTATAGGTTATTAATTAATTATGTTATGTCTAAAAGGGCCAGTCACTTTATGCTTTATTTTAGGAGAAATTATAATTTTCCATTTTTTCATACTACATTACTCCTATATGACTTCTAATAAAGTATAAAACTTATAACCTTAACATTTACAGATAAGTTAATATACATAATGTAGTTGTTTTGTTATTATCACTATATAAAAAACATCGTTCCCTAACTAGTAATTTAGTCCCAAGTGCCGTTTAAAGCTAGGGCCTGACGCTCTAGGGACTGACGATTTGGAGTAAAACTTAACACAAATGCAGATTAACTTTATATTATAAGATGCTTAATACGATGTGCCGAAAATAGCCAAAAAACCACACGTAAATACTATTAAATTATATACAATTTCCTATTGTAATCAATAAAGCTACTCAACTAGGGACTGACGAAGTGACTGGATTAACACATGTTTCCCCAACAACTGGCACGTTTGCACTAATTCAAAAAACGGCTACCGCAAAGCCAGTATGGTCTGAGGATAACTTCGTATCGTACTTTAAACTCAACTAAATGTCATTCACTCTAAATACATATTAAAGCGCAAAATTATAAAATCAGTGCGTGGCGAGGGAATGACGCTAAAAGCTGTAGACTCTTTTTCAACTAAAGAAAATCAAATTATTGATTATTGAAACCGCAAAATATTAATAGAATTTGATGTAATATACATTTAAATAGATTATTCGTTAATTAAAACAAAGGATAAAGTTGATGTTTTTATAAATGTGGGTCCCAAAACACAAACTTTTGGAGTACGGACATGCCTAGGGAATGACGTTTTGGGTCGTTCAAAAGTAATTTAAGATGTTTTAAAAATAGTTTCAAAGAATATAAATGGGTGATGAATAAAGCACATTGCGAGCTGTTATTTAACAATTTTGGAATAAAATATTAACAAATATTTCATGTGAAATGTGGCGCGGACTAAGAGTTGACATATTTTTGTGGAATGACCCATACACCGCCTACTTTAATTTCTTCTTGCCCCAAAGGTTGACTAGAAGAAAATTCCGTATAGCACTAAGTTCGCCATGAATATAGTATCATCCGTAGTATGTAATTGTATTTATTTATAATAAGGGTTCCTTGTCAGGACTACTGAACCCTGTCGCTGCTACTATTACATTATTATTCTGTGCTATTACTCACCTGATGCTAAAGAAGAGTATAACACAAGGACAGTGCTTAAACAGTTATATCAACCCACAGACAGAAAATTAATCCAAAATTACTACTAAATGAAACACAATGTCGCATCGATTACATTTATTTATCACCTAGAAACATAAGCACCGAAACATACATTGTTCTTTTTGTCCGAAAGCCTGCATTTCCTGGCCCTCCTGGACAATATATCGTGTCCAGGGTACAAACCAGACACTCGAGTCGTGACAGAGAACTTACTGAGCTTCGTACTGACGCTTTTGGGTCTGGTGACGTCACTGTAAGCGTCGCTCAAGTTTGAGAATCGCCCAGAAGATGCCGATATTGATGTGATAGCCAAGGGGGTGTCGTTGCCTGGAATTTTGTATGAGCTGGTTTAATGAGGGACACACAGTTTTGCAGATCGTTGCGTCCAAAATAAATAAAAATTAAACAAAAAATAGCTAGAAATGGCCTTATCTCAAAACTCGAGAAACTTTTTTATGGACATATTAGCTTCAACCACACCAACGCGTGCAGATCGCCATCGCGGGCGCGATCATAGGCCAATGACAGATCGCACGGCCTATGACGCACGGTGGGCTGATATTAGAGCTTCATAGACTTAGCGTCGCTCAAAAATCAAGTGCCTAATTTTGAAAAAATAAATATGCCAATGTGTTCCTTTACCAAAAAGGAATATTTTATGTTATGTAACGTTTCTTGATAAAGTTATTATTTAATAAGTTATTGACAATTTCCTTTTTTTTTGTATGGAGCTCAACATTTATTTTTATTTTATTCGTTATTCTTAAGCTTTCTTAAGAAATTGACTTTTGTATTATGTAATGCAACATATAAGCTATGTTATCACCAAGTGTCGCATTTCGGAAATCTTCGGAACATTGTCATTTTGGACTTTAAAATAAAAATAAATAAAAAATTTAAATAACTGCCAAATTTTGTAAAAATAACTACGCCAATGTGTTCCTTTGCCAAAAAGAAATATTTTATGTTATGTAACTTTTCTTGATAAAGTTATTATTTAATAAGTTATTGACAATAATTACTTTTTTTTGTATGGAGCTCAATATTTATTTTTATTTTATTCGTTATTCTTAAGCTTTCTTAAGAAATTGCTTTTTTTATTATGTAATGCATCATATAAGCTACATTATCACCAAGGGACGAATCCCGGAAACCCTCGGAACATTGTCATATTCGACTTTAAAATAAAAATAAAAACGAAAAAAAATAACTGCAATGTTTATGTACTTTCTTCCGTACTACCCTAACGAGGTGAAGAACTAAGCACGTTTTTTATAGTGGTGTTCCCAGGAGGCCTAATCCACTTGTAAGATTATTAAAATATGTTTTATGGAAATTAAGCCAGTGTGAAGTTAAGTTTATTGGTTATTCAGAGTCAGTTTCTGAACCGTCAAATAGGCTAATATCTACAAAAGTAAAGCTTTCTTTCAGTATCAGTATCAGCCTCATCATCAAATTGATCATTTATTAACTAACTTTTTGCTGTTGTTGATAAAACTTTGTGTTTTCTATGAAGTTTATATTATTATCTATATCTGAGAATCTGATTTTAAAAATAAATTGTGTAAAATATCTTCATTAGTTGCTCTCCTGCAAAATTCGAGCGTGGTGTAGTACTTTCTGATTGGAAGTAAATATCTTTTCCGTGAGCAATAATTTTGTATGCTTGCAGGCATATACGTATGTAGAGCTCCATTTACGTAGTATAGTTTGGTCTGCGAAACAAAATTTGCGAAAATGATCATTCTAGCGTTTTAGGGCAACTTGTAAGTGCCCAAATGAACGTTCGGTTTGATGTCTCCAGATAAAATGGATCAGGGAAAATAAGGTTTCTAGCTCCACTTTTTACTATCGACTCATTTCTTTTTCAAATTTATGAAGGAGACCCATTTTTTTTTAATTCAAAATAAGCTGCATTTAATTATTGTCGACCTATTTTAATGTTATCAATGAAAAAAACTTAATGGACGCGGAAATTGAAAATTTAATAGATCGTAATTCTGGAAGCAAATCTCGTAATAACTGATTCTCACTTGATAGATAGAAAAATAATATCGTTGATAAATGGCAGCTCTGCACAAGCAGCGATGTGATATTTGTAAAGCCATATCAAAAGAAATGAATAATTTAGACGTAATTGCCATCAAGAAAGGTTTTCAACACCACCAAAAAGTCCACTATACCTAAATGATCAATTTGATGTCTAGGCTGATACTGAGAAAGAAAGCTTTACTTTTGTAGATTCAGAAAGTGGCTCTTGAGTAGACTCAAGTTGTTTTTTTTATTGGTTAGAACCAATAAACATAACTTCAAACTGGCTTAATTTCCATAAAACAAATATTATATTTTAGTAACCTTAGTAATCATGTGGATTAGGCCTCCTGGGAACACCACTATAAAAAACGCGCTTAGTTCTTCACCTTGTTAGGGTAGTACGGAAGAAAGTACATAACAGCTTTCTTTTTCGTTTTTTTTATTTTAAAGTCGAAAATGACAATGTTCCGAGGGTTTCCGGGATTCGTCCTTTGGTGATAATATAGCTTATATGATGCATTACATAATAAAAAAGCAATTTCTCAAGAAAGCTTAAGAATAACGAATAAAATAAAAATAAATGTTGAGCTCCATACAAAAAAAAGTAATTATTGTCAATAACTTATTAAATAATAACTTTATCAAGAAAAGTTACATAACATAAAATATTTCTTTTTGGCAAAGGAACACATTGGCGTAGTTATTTTTACAAAATTTGGCAGTTATTTAAATTTTTTATTTATTTTTATTTTAAAGTCCAAAATGACAATGTTCCGAAGATTTCCGAAATGCGACACTTGGTGATAACATAGCTTATATGTTGCATTACATAATACAAAAGTCAATTTCTTAAGAAAGCTTAAGAATAACGAATAAAATAAAAATAAATGTTGAGCTCCATACAAAAAAAAAGGAAATTGTCAATAACTTATTAAATAATAACTTTATCAAGAAACGTTACATAACATAAAATATTCCTTTTTGGTAAAGGAACACATTGGCATATTTATTTTTTCAAAATTATCCACTTGATTTTTGAGCGACGCTAAGTCTATGAAGCTCTAATATCAGCCCACCGTGTGACGCCGGCGAAGACGATCTGCACGCGTTGGTGTGGTTGAAACTTGAAACATAAGGCTTTTTTCGGTGCGTCAGTGTGATTTGGGACACCCTGTATACATTTTAGACAGCACCATCTGCGGGGTTACACCGAATGGGTACGCCCTACGCCCATGTCTGTATTTCGCGGGTATCGAACCTGCGACTTCAAGTCAGACTTTTAAGGCGCTTTTATTTTTAAAACATACCTTGTACTCTCGATTTAGTTTGCTCCACATAACTGGACCGGAACTTTCCGTAAATATCTATATGCTGTATCACGTTCAGAAGCCCGCATCTTTTGTACCGATCTTCAATAGTTTCGTCGTCCACCACAGTTATTGTACCAATTTCTTGTTTAAGCCCATCCATAGTTTATTACTGCTTAATTTAGAATAAGAGCGTTGTGTCTGTCATTTTTATATTAGAGGGGCTTCCCAAAGTATTTTAGTTTAATATTTTCTTGAAGAAAGGGAATTTCACATCGCGCGTCGAGTGCCAAAATGAAAAACCAAGCTGTCACAACAAGGAATTAAATTTTTTATTAGGTTTGTCACTCACTGTTGTAATGCCGATCAAAAACATGTGTCAAGATGTTTGCCAACAAGTTTGTACAAATATATTTTTAAAGAAATCAAAGCAAGTTTTTGTAAGAAATGCATAAACAACTTTTTACAGTTAAAATATTAAGTTTTCAAGTCTTTCTGCATCTTTGCAAGCACACAGTTAAAATATTAAGTTTTCAAGTATCTTTGCAAGCACATTGGCACATGCCTAAGATCGGTATTAACGCAGCTGGCATGAAATAAGTTAAATAATAATTTAATTACAAAAATAAAGGCACAAATAAAACACTGAGTACAAAGTAAGTTCTTTATATTTTGAAAGGTTTTAACAATAATTTATTTTTTAATCCAATATAGACAAAATTAACATTAAAATGTGTATGGCTATCAATTTATTACCTAACGTTAAAAAATACTGCGGTAATCTCCATTAAAACAATAATGTAAAACCAAATGCACTAAGTAGAAAATTATAGTATTTTAAGTTATTTATTTACATGTCTTAAAAAAAGTATTAAAAATTAAATTAATTAATCATTGACTATATAATCAACAGATGTTAAACTTTACTTAATGAGAAACGTCTTAATCATCAGTAAGTAGAAAATTAATCTCTCTAAAGGGATTTTGGAATTTGATTATTATAATTAGTGCGGCTTTTGTGAAACACCCATGGAGATTCCTATGAGATTTACAATAAAATACAACTAAGCATATTGACACCATTAATATTTTGACATACTTTTTATATGTCAAAATTTTCACAGAATTGGGGCCATTGGCGAGTGACAGGACCTGACTCTACAGTGGCGCCAACTGATTTTATAGCTATAAAGACGCCAAGATTAAAAAAAAAAATTGTAGTAACTCAATTCACTTCTAAAGAAACTTACCAGTGTTGGCACTAATCAATTAATTTTTTAATCAATTAATTAATTTGATTAATTTTAATCATGATTAAATTAATCCTGATTAAAATAATCATGATTAAAAAAGTAATCATAATCATGATTAATTTGTTAATCATTAATCAATAATCATTAATTTGATTAACTTGATTAACTTCTTAAATGTTCTATCGAAAACAATGTTAAAACATTGAATTCTAATATTAGATGTTTGGTTTTAGGCTACAATTCTATGACAGGTCATACCTAGATAAATATAAGGTAACCTAGACTGCCCCCCGCCCCCTTCCCTCGCTGAAACTTCCGGTGCAGTCTTCCGACCTCCCGTAGGAGGATATCAGTCCACTTCCCCTACCGTTCCAGCACTTACTTGCAACCCCACACTCCCACCACCTGCCCCCCACTCCTAGCCTCCCCTTAAACTTCTGGTACGAAGTCTCCTGCACCTCCCCAACACGCAAAACCTCCTAGTTTAGCAACCCCACCCTTCTATTGAATTGCCCACGCGTGGGCTTCTCCCCGAAACTTCTGGTACGAAGTCTCCTGCACCTCCCCAACACGCAAAACCTCCTAGCTTAGCAACCCCACCCTTCTATTGAATTGCCCACGTGTGGGCCTCCCCCCGAAACTTCTGGTACGAAGTCTCCTGCACCTCCCCAACACGCAAAACCTCCTAGTTTAGCAACCCCACCCTTCTATTTAATTGCCCACGCGTGGGCTTCTCCCCGAAACTTCTGGTACGAAGTCTCCTGCTCCTCCCCAACACGCAAAACTTCCTAGCTTAGCAACCCCACCCTTCTATTGAATTGCCCACGCGTGGGCTTCTCCCCGAAACTTCTGGTACGAAGTCTCCTGCTCCTCCCCAACACGCAAAACTTCCTAGCTTAGCAACCCCACCCTTCTATTGAATTGCCCACGCGTGGTCCTCCCCCCGAAACTTCTGGTACGAAGTCTCCTGCACCTCCCCAACACGCAAAACCTCCTAGCTTAGCAACCCCACCCTTCTATTGAATTGCCCACGTGTGGGCCTCCCCCCGAAACTTCTGGTACGATGTCTCCTGCACCTCCCCAACACGCAAAACCTCCTAGTTTAGCAACCCCACCCATCTATTGAATTGCCCACGCGTGGGCTTCTCCCCGAAACTTCTGGTACGAAGTCTCCTGCACCTCCCCAACACGCAAAACTTCCTAGCTTAGCAACCCCACCCTTCTATTGAATTGCCCACGCGTGGTCCTCCCCCCGAAACTTCTGGTACGAACTCTCCTGCACCTCCCCAACACGCAAAACCTCCTAGCTTAGCAACCCCACCCTTCTATTGAATTGCCCACGCGTGGGCCTCCCCCCGAAACTTCTGTTACGAACTCTCCTGCACCTCCCCAACACGCAAAACCTCCTAGCTTAGCAACCCTACCCTTCTATTGAATTGCCCACGCGTGGCCCTCCCCCCGAAACTTCTGGTACGAACTCTCCTGCACCTCCCCAACACGCAAAACCTCCTAGCTTAGCAACCCCACCCTTCTATTGAATTGCCCACGCGTGGGCCTCCCCCCGAAACTTCTGTTACGAACTCTCCTGCACCTCCCCAACACACAAAACGTCCTAGTTTAGCAACCCCACCTTTCCGTTGAATTGCCCACGCTTGCGCCTACATTGGGAGGGGGGGGGGGACTTCTCCCCTATCGTCAGCCAGCCCGCTTAACTTCGATCCTGACCCAATTTTGCTCGAGGATACCGGAAGAATAGAAGGAATTGTGAGAAACAAAACTAGTGCGATAAGTGTTTTGAGTAGTGAAAATTGACGCAGTTTTTTGGGAAAACTACAGTACAACTCCAGATCCCCCCTTTGCTAGATATTTTATAAGTCGCGGGTACCTTTTCATACACTCCCAACCCTTTTCTTATGAAAATAGTAGATAGTTAATCAAATAATCAAATTAACGATTAATGATTATGATTAATTAATCTTAATCAAATTTTTTGATTAATGATTAACTAATCATAATCAAAAACATTTGATTATGATTTTAATCATTAATTTTTAATCATTTATCAGATTAACTTTTTGCCAACACTGAAACTTACTTTGAAAAGTTGCAAGTGGTGTCAACATCCTTCAGTTGTAAGGGATGTAGTTTCCTATCGCCTCCGACAGAGGCGCTGTACAGATCCCCATACTAATATTTTTATGTAGAAATCTAGCGATATGTATTTAACTAGAACACCAAAAATATTTATGTTACAGTTGCCGCTTCTTAACTACGTCTTAAATAATAATAACGTTTGTTTATTCAGTGTCTTAATGATATAAAAAGAAAAAAATTAAAAACTATTTTTACGTTTTAAAAATCAGCTCAATGTTCAGACTAGTGATTTTTTGATTGAAAATAATATTATAATGTGAAAATAATATTATAATGTTGGGAATCATATCGCTCTTTGGTTTCCACGCAGACGAGTCTGGACACGAGGTATTTGTGAACTGCTAAATACTTAAAATTCCAATAAAATATGAGCTTATGGTCATTTAGTCTTCACTGAAGGAGCACGACCCTCTAATTTCCAGAGACATATTATGGAATTTGGCTTACACTCCCCACGCTGGCCAGACGGGTTGGGGAGGCATTGAGGGATAAAAATATTCTGTTTAAGTTTTCGTGTATCATTCATTAGTTTTGATATAGAGAATAGATTTTTAAAAACCAAAATTACTTCAGCCACTAAGTTGGAAGATATATTGAATCTGGGAGAAGGATTGACTGTTATTTCGCAAAAATATTAAAGGGTAAAATAGAGGAAAAGAGTTTTTGGAAGCCATCATTAACTAATGTTTTTAAACTAGTTCTTTGCCTGATAACGTAAAATAATGATTCTAGGACTGATAACGTAAAATCTGTAAGCTACGGGTATAGTGCAAAACCGAGCCGAGTCGGTATCTGCGGAATATGGTGCTCTGTAAGAGTGACATGAGTGTGACGTAACTAAGGTTTGTTATGCTTCAAATGTCAGCTTACCAGCTGTCAAAAGTCTCGTAACGCAATAAAAACGTTCTCCTGCCCCACTTACCCCAAAACTACCTCGTTATGCACTATAAATAAAGAAACGCAACTCACAGCACCCCTCGTGTCAGACCCAAGGTTATGGCAGACAGTAAAGACGTGCGCTTAAGAATAAGAACCGATACTTAAAGGCACAGTGCAATAAAAATCTGTACATGAAAATGAAAAAATAATCTCGCCTATACTTATCTACAATCATCAGTCACCTATTTATTTAGTTGACTATTTTTAATTACAGTCCTCAACTACCACAATTATATTTCGTACCTGTGTTGAAAGTATAAAATTCAAATTTTTGTGGTGAGCTGATGTGACCGTTCCTATGTACAAAATATACATCAAATTTGCTTTTGACTAAGATAGTAAATGTGCATCTTTACTTTAAATGACAGCTAAATTTTACTAGTTTGCCCGCCATCTCTAGGCTTTAACAACGTGCAAAACAGTGAAAATTAAATTTTAATCAAATCAATAGTCATAGATTTTATAGTCCCTCCCTAGTGAGCTTACGCTCACTGACAATACGCTAGCTGACATTTTTATATTGATATACTTTTGTCAGTTTTATTAAGGACACACAACCGACTAAAGCGCCCTCTAACTGTCATTTTCAGGTCCTTTTTGGAGGCAACTTTGACAGTTACTTTTTGGAGTCGGTGCCAAAAAATTACTTAGCTTAGAATTGAATTTATCCGTTGTTTCTTGAGCGTTATACTTGTCTTTTATTTAGACTTAACGTAAGTATTGTATTTGACTTCGCAAATAAACGACATATTACATCCGTTTTGGATATTATTTTCATTTCATTCTTATTATTATTATTGGGTAGACAAAAGTGTGACATTATATTATTATTTTTATTACAGAAGCAAAACAGATTTTTGTTTTGCTTGAAATCAACAAAAAATAAGTTGACAAAAATACTGTAAAGTGACGTCACATGACATTCTTCAAATTCATTGCAGAAACATGGTTGCTCTGCTCTAAGTTTTATTTTATCAATTTTTAGAGTAATACAATCTTCAAACTCCTGCTTACATTATAATCATCCTTAAATCTTATCAATCTTGCAAACAACACACCGCATTCCTATCCACGCAAAAAGCATTACAAACCCGTTCCAATCCACGCAACTAAGCTAGGCCTAACTACAAGCACCACGATGGTGTTAAATTGACCAGTCTCACACACAGAGCGAAAACGCCTAAATTGCTTTCATTTCACACGATAAGCACCTTGGTTATCAATTCCTTTTAATTTTAAGTCATTTTTAATACACTATGCGTTACAGATAAAAAAGCGTGTAACGTCAAATTTTGGCGGGAACTTTGACAGTTACTTTTTTAAATACAGCGTCAGAAATCAAAATGCGTGGGTCGATTCTGAAAATTTTACAGCTTTTTGACATAAAACAATACACTTTTCAATGCGAGATTCGCGAGAAATCACATTCTCAGATATTTTACTTGATTACAACAATCACAATAATTACAAATTATCAGCAAAACGTTTACTTTATGATACAAGTCTTTAATTCACGTCACCAAAGTTTTAGGCCATAAAGGCCATAATAGATATGCTTGATGCATTTCACATTACATTTTATTTTAAACAATAACTATAACCCGATCGAGCTAACTGCGCACTTCGCTAGAATGCGACTCACCCGCGTTCGCCCCGTCCGTACCAGAGCGTCGATGTGACGTCACGGCTGCCAGGTACGCAGTTAACTCAACCGGGTTGTATTCAATTTATGAAGCGATCCTCAATTTAAGTTATCCGTGAAAAATTCACAACCAATACTCAATTTGAAGCTTTAAGCAATTTTTATTACTAAATATTATTCCGCTCTGGTCTACCCACAGCCTTACCGCTCTCTGGAATCACACCCCGATTTTTAATACAAAGACTTACTACAGTCAGCGTCAATTAGTTCGTGACACCCAAAGTGGCCAAAAAGTTGACAACACAACCTTATTCCAATGAGGGCTATCGTTTTTATACTTAACAGTTGGCACCCCTGGCGATTGACAGGACCTTACTCTACAGTGGCGCCATCTTGATGAGTGCAAATGCGATAGTCCTCCTACCACTTTAGCGCTCACCAGTTGGCACCACTGTCTTCGCTACTAGCAAGTGACAGGACCTTACTCTACAGTGGCGCTAACTGGTGAGCGCTAAAACGATAGCCCTAATTGTAATAAAGACTTGTTGCGAATTTTTTGGCTACTTTGGATGTACGAACTATTTGATGCTGACTTTACCACTAGATAAGCTGTCCTAAGGGCTTTAGTGCGAGTTTACATCTAACGTCCTCACTAGTGAACGCGTTAAAAAAATATATGAAAATTTTAGTTCTCAGTTTCCGCTAGGGGGCGCTGTACAATTTAAAAAGGCTCTCCGCATCTTTTAAAGACTAAAACTTTTTTCTTATCTCTGTATCGATGTATCTAGGTGTATGTCTATTATATTAATATGTATTCTTATGTTATTTATTTTATCTAATGCTATGTAAGTATATTAATTAAACGTCATATTTATTGCACCGCCTTAGTCTCTCTACTCGACCTGTGGTTGACTGGCAGATAATGCCACCTGGCATTAAGTCCGCCACTGTACAATTGTATGTGCAAAAGTGTAAATAAATAAATACAATCCGTCATACATTTGATGTCATTTTTATGCGTTCACTAGTGACGATGTTTGATGTAAACTCACACTAAGCCGTCTGAACTGTGATTTACTCCATACCTTTAACTAACAGCTTATCTAGTAGTATACTAATGCCCGTTTTCACCATCAATCCCTAATTTTTAAGTGACCCCTATGGTAACATATAACAGAAATTTTGTTTTCATAATTTTCACTTACTTAGGGTTTGATGGTGAAAACGGGCATAAGTCTTTGATAATAAATCCATTTAAGTAGCTTATTAACACCGAATTTGGCACTACATTCCTTAATTTCATTTGAGTTTATTTTAAGTCTTTTACTTTATTAAATACTTCAGTTTCACACTAAGCGCAATATTAACTTAGCCTCAGCCGACCCGCCCTGTAGACAAAAATTTATTTGCTTCGTCTTATGTAATGCGTCACTCGATTTTATTTATAAATTCAATTTCTGTAGCGCGTGTGAATTAGTTCTTTACAAAGGCCAAATACTTTTATTCATATTTCGCCAAAACCAGTCAGAAGACCGACAAAATTACTCCGTTTCTTACTTATATTCCTGGCCCCAGGTATACTTTTAATATGAGCTTGATTTCTTATTTCTTAGTTTCGTGGATATCGCCTATTTCGACTTTCACTCCGCTTTTTAACAATTAAAACACTCCCCAGTTACTTCCAGCCAAAAGCAATAAGGCTCTGCCGTAGCAAGGCACTTAATCATCATCCCAACCAATACATTCTCTATTCGAAGTCACTTTTCTATATTTCTATTGGCTATAACTTAGTCTTTTACAAATCCGCCGACATACAGACATAGGCTGTACAATTTACGATCATTGCCTAACTTTAACGTCAAATTTTGGCGGCAATATTGACAGTTGACGTCAAAATTTGGCGGCAATATTGACAGTTAACGTCAAATTTTGGCGGCAACTTTGACAGCTACTTTTTTATGAATTTAGACATACTTTGACATTACGGCTATGGAATCAACCTTTTTAGGCATAAAGCTTTATTCTATTTCTAATCGTAATGGCTCGAAGCGAGGCTCGTTCTAGAGGAATGCAATGTGGAGCTGTGTTGCGGCATATTCGTAGGGGGTGGTGGGGGGAGGCGGGCATTTGCCGCCAGCCTCTCTTGCTCTTCTAGTTGGGCCATGAACTCGTCTTCCAAAGCCTGGGGAATTTAGAAATAGTTGTAACAACACTACAAAAAGAAAAACAAATTGAAATGTACCGTAAGTAAAAATTGTGTCAAAAACTCTGTGTAGTTTAACAGTGATCAAAATTCGGATGCAATCGAGTATTTGACATCATTAACCAATAATTTCAGGATGCAACTATGAAAATACAAGAACACCATATTTCTGATTAATTTGGACTCTGAAATTAGTTTTTAAATACAATAAATAGTCAAATAAGTTGGGAAATGTACACCAAAGATCTCTTTTTTTTGCTTTTGATTGAGGAATCACGTTTTGAAAGCTCCTTTTTTTACTTTGACATTAAAATTACCCATGTCAATTGATTAGTGATGTCAAATACTCGATTAAATCAAAAATGCATCGCTAAACATCCATGCAATCGTGCGTATGTACAGTATCGTAGGTGCTATAAAATGAGACCACATACCATGCGCCTCCGGCGGAGTCCATCGTGTTATTGCGGCGTCAGACCATTGTTATAAGCTCATGCAATTAAAAAAACAGTTTTCGAAGCGTTCTTTTATTTTAGAACCATTAACAGATTGGTTTAGATTTATTTAATCCAGTGTGCTTAGTGCGAGTTTGCATTGAACGTCGTCGTTAGAGTGCGTCAAAAAATCTATAAAGATTAGTTCTTTAAAGTATCCGCTAGGGACGCTGTACAATCTGTCATACATTTCATGTTACTCAGTAAAAAACTCATTTATTTCTGTAAGTAGGCTTTAAAAAAACACTTTTACATGTCCCAGTATTAACCCTACCACTGCTTCAGGACAATAAATGGGCCAGTGCTGAGAAGAAGCAGCGCAAGAAACTCTTAAAAAACTTTTTAACGCAGTCGCTAGCGATGACTTGATGTTAACTCGCACTAAGCACACAGTTGTAATGTTCAAAGCATTCATTTGTTTAGAACTATCTATTTAAAAATCGATTAACAATCAGGGTTTTTCATTTTCCATCACCAGTTGGCGCCACTGTTTTAGCCACAAGCAAGTGACAGGACCTTACTCGCCAGTGGCGCCGACTGATTACAGATTTGTTATGGAATATTTAGGCCCACTTGTACGAAGCCTGCCTTTGCTTTAGAACTATTTCAAATTGGTTAATCCATTAGAATTTTAATTCCCGTACGTATACATTAAACCTTAAAAAATACACCTTCTCACAGTAACCACTGTACAATTATTTTCTTCAGTCACTTACTGTTATGTTTACAAATCCTATGTTAGACAAAGTGCTTTCAATTCCTTTATTTTGCAGTAAAAACTATTGATATTTGATTCTGGGAGTACGTAAAATCAGCGTCAAATAGTCCGTGACACCCAAAGTGGCCAAAAAGTAGGCAACACAACCTTCTTCTTCATCTTTTTTGATGATGTTGGCAATACACGTCGAGGTCGACTTGATTTGTGCCATTTTCAAGTATTTATGTGATACGAGTTACAAAATGAGATCAAGTAATGATATAATGAAGGATGATAGATGATACCCCTTCCCACCCTTTGAGTCTCAGTAAAGTTGTGGTGCTTTACTGAGACCTCCTATGGACAACTTGAGAGAACCAGAAGAATCACGATGCACTGCTTTGCTTCACTTGCCCACACTCATGCACGTTCACGAACACTTAATGGTTAATAATCCACCATTATTACACATTAATAGTCGCCCACACACGAATTTGAGGAAATAAAACAAAACTGCTAACATGACGCTTCAGATTCCCGCCAAGAAGTCCGACAACACAATCTTATTCCAATGAGGGCTATCGTTTTTATACTTAACAGTTGGCACCCCTGGCGATTGACAGGACCTTACTCTACAGTGGCGCCATCTTGATGAGTGCAAATGCGATAGTCCTCCTACCACTTTAGCGCTCACAAGTTGGCGCCACTGTCTTCGCTACTAGCAAGTGACAGGACCTTACTCTACAGTGGCGCTAACTGGTGAGCGCTAAAACGATAGCCCTCATTGTAACAAAGACGTTTTGCGAACTTTTTGGCTACTTTGGGTGACACGAACTATTTGACGCTGACTGTACCTATTTGTCGATAATGAAGACATACAATGTTAATATTTTGTTTTCTGTACAAATCTTAATAAAAATGCGAGAAAGAGAAGCACTGTCTAGATTTTTCTTGCTAAGAAAAAATATATACAATTTAGATATTTTTTTAAAGCGTCCACCACCATAAAATAAACACCAATGTACAAATGTAACTTTTTATTTACATTTAATATCTATACATAGACCTGAGCAAAGCTCCATTTTTAGGGAATATAAACATAATTATTATACAATTTCTGAACTTAAATATAAGTTAAAGATACATGCTGGTTAAAAATGTGTATTGTCTTTTTGCCACCAGTTGGCGCCAATGGCGAATGACAGATATTAAAGCAGTTTGGATCCTATCACACTGCAGTAAGATTTTTGTTTCGAGTGACAACATAATTGCAAAAATGTGTATTGTCTTTTTGTAACCAGTTGGTGCCAATGGCGAATGACAGAAATTAAAGCAGTTCGATCCTTATTACAATACAGTAAGGTATTTTTTCTAGTGACAAAGTTATTTTATTTAGTAGAGGGAATGTAACGACGATAATTTTATTAAGTACTTAATAAATAAAGTAGAAATAATTCTGGGTTCATTATTATTAATCATCATATTTATTTAAGGCCCGATTCGACCAAACTTTTATCCGAGCATAACTCCTGGTATAACTGGCACATTGACAGTTTCAGTATGGGAAATATGTCAAAACTGACGACTTATTCTGTAATTAATATTTACTCGTTTGGTCGAATCCACCCTAAGTAAGTAGTTTATAAATTAATGTGGTGACCACAACATTATTTTTTTGGTCCGGTCTTAATTTATTTTCAAAAATAGGCAGTAATTGTTACAGTGAACTGAAATATCTGAATATTAAAAAAAAATACACATACAACTCGATCGAGCTAACTGCGCACCTCGCTGGAATGCGACTCTCCCTCGCACTCACCCGCACACCTCCCCGCGTTCGCCCTGTCCGTACCAGAGCGGCGATGTGACGTCACGGCTGCAGTTAATTCGACCGGGTTGTATACGTATAAAGCCCGGTCTGTGAGCACGTAGAATTTTGTCCAATGACCCCAAGCTACCCATCCTTATCGCTTGCGCGTAATTATGTTGCTGTCGCGACTGTGCGACGGGCGCCCGCAGTGAGTGTGCGAGCGGGACAGCAACATAATTACGCGCGAGCGATAAGGATGGGTAGCTTGGGGTCATTGGACAAAATTCTACGTGCTCGCAGACCAGACTATAGTAATAATGTTTCAAAGTCTTGTCGGCGTGGAATGTATATTTTATACAGTGTGAGTCACGTTAAAGTGTACATATGAAAATAGATGAAACTAGACCTATTTTTATCGACAAAAAAGAGGTCAAAATTTTTTTGAGATTTTTTTTTAATTTTTTATAGAATTTTTTTTCTTCCAATTACTTATTGTAAAGAAAACGTAATAACTTTTAAACTAAGCGGTATATCCTGATAAAATAAAAACAGTAATAATGCTAAATAACAGGAAATACTAAAAAAATACATAAAATACACAAAAAAGGCCAACAAATAATAAAAAATGATACTTTTTGAACAAAAACCTGCTTAAAAATTCGTGTTTTTTTGGTTATTTGATAAATTTCTACAAAAAATGCCCCTATAACCGGTGGTTTTTATTACTTTGTATTATTCTCTATCGTATTACCTTCGTAAAACCAAAAATCGCATGTCTCTATCCCTATCACAACGTTTGCAATGATCGTTTGAACTAAGCCTCTCCGGGCGCGTTATTCAACGCTTCGTTAACAACGAAACTGAAAATGGCTCTAGATTTGTAATTTTGATAAAGACAAGTTAGATTTCAAATTAAAAAAAAAGATTTCGAAGTAAAATAAGCATTTTAGTTAAAATTAAAATTGTCTTTACCTGTAGCGGAGAATAATGTGGTGGCAGGCCTTTGTTCAAACGATCATAGCAAATATTGTGATAGGGATAGAGACATGCGATTTTTGGTTTTACAAAGATAATACGATAGAGAATAATACAAAGTAATAAAAACTACCTGTTATACGGGCATTTTTTTGAGAAATTTATCAAACAACCAAAAAAATACGAATTTTTAAGCAGTTTTTTTTTCAAAAAGTATCATTTTTTATTATTTGTTGGCATTTTCTGGGTATTTTATGTATTTTTTCAGTATCGCCTGTTATTTAGCATTATTACTGTTTTTATTTTATCAGGATATACCGCTTAGTTTAAAAGTTATTACGTTTTCTTTACAATAAGTAATTGGAAGAAAAAAAATTCTATAAAAAATTTAAAAAAAATCTAAAAAAAAATTTGACCTCTTTTTTGTCGATAAAAATAGGTCTAGTTTCATCTATTTTCATATGTGCACTTTAACGTGACTCACACTGTATAACGTTTAAAACAGTTTACATTCTAATTGTTGATTTTGTGAACTTGCCAATCGATAACTTAAGAACTAAATTTAAAAAATATAAATAATTAATTGTAAGTAGGTTTCTAGTTTTATAATCAACATAGCAATTTATTATGACTAACTAATATTGACGATTTTTTGATAGATCGAACTTGAATAAAATTGAAAATGGTCAAAGGTCTGTCAAAAAGCTTTTTAACATAATATTACCGCCATGTTTATCTTGTCTAGCGCATAAGTCAGTGCTTGAGGTATGGTAGCGGTACGGGAGGGGTGACACAACATAAAATGACGTGACAGAGCATATAGATGACCCACGCTGAACTGTCCCACCAAACTCATTGACAGGGAGGCGCTACCATCGTTCAACTATATGGTTTCCAACATGGCAAAAATGGGAACCAGCGATCCGGTATTGACGGTGGCGCCCCACTGTCAATGTCATGGATAGGACAGTTCCGTATTTTGGAACTATACAAGTCTGAAGCATATCTGAAGTCTCACAGACGTTTGACGTCACAAAAACATCCTCCCGTGTCGTACCCGTACCTCGGGCACTGGCTCAGTTAAACCAGAGTAAATACAAATGAGTAGGTCATCTTCATAGAAACTCCCCGCTAATCCACGCTAAATAGCAATGCCAGATTTTGTATGGAAGGTGGCGTCTTTTTTTTTTTGGCGCGACCATCGACCAAACTTTGTTTTTTGATTACAAAATAGTGTAATAAACCAAACTTACTATGGCATGTATACCTCTAAACTCAGTCTGAACTGAGTTACGAGCATTAGAAGTTTGATGATTTTCATACTAGATTTGCTTTTTGCGCGCAAGTTTTGTAAGAAATTGCAACAAAATATTGGGCTATTTTTTATTGCGCTGATTCTGCTCCACACTGATGTCTGGAGCCTTTAATGGATGGTATTGTTTGTTTACACATACAATGTCACTATTTTGTTGCAATTTCTTACAAAACTTGCGCGCAAGAAGCAAATCTAGTATGTATGTAAATCATCAAACTTCTATTGCTCGTAACTCAGTTCAGACTGAGTTTAGAGGTATACATGTCATAGTAAGTTTGGTTTATTACACTATTTTATATCCAAAAACATGGTTTGGTCGTTGGCCGCGCGAAAAAAAAAGACGCCAATTTCCGGCATTGTCTTTATGTCAGGCACGTATTGGCGCGCTCACATACAAACCGCGCTCGCACGGTGGATCGAAATGGCATTAAAGTGGACATAGGGATTTTTTCCGGAAAATCGAATTTTAAAAATTGCCAATCGATAGTCCTTTGCTCACTCATCACGACATGTCATATCACATTTTTCTCTAAACCTGATATTTTAGCTTAAAAAAAATAATTTGTGTTTTTTTTGTATGAAACGAGACATAAAGTGCTAATTTTCTCCGAAGACCTGCTAGATCGTGACTTGAAACAACCTAGGTCGGTATAACTGCATTATTTATTAATATTCTAAGCTATTTCCAGCTGCTCCAAACCGCAACTTAGCCTGTTAAAAGATTCCGAAAAAAATTAAAATTGACTCTTCTTGTAATTGTATTTTAGTTCTTTTTTTTAGAAAAAGCTTCGATTACGGTACTAGAAAGTGATTTTATCGTTAGGTGACATTGTTATCTATTCTCAGAATCTGTTAAACCCTTTCTTTCCTATCAGCACATGACTTTAAAACAACAATGAAGTTACTCATACCTCGTAAATAACGTGTTTTGCGAATAAGCAGATAATGGTCAGGGGTGGGGGTAAAAAACAGATAAGGATTGTTTATTTGTTTTAAATTTAGTTTGGGCTGTGTAACGTCACCAATAACATTTAACTTTAAATGCGGTTTTTAACATGTAATTACAATGGAAGCTATTGTGAATAATATAGATTTGTTCGTAGTCTTAAGAAATACCTTAAAAACTTTCATGGACAGTGAGGAACTTTATAATCACCTTTAGCAGAAAATGGTACATTTGTCAGAAGAAAACAATGTTAAGTTAAAAAAAAAAAACTTTTTTAAAAACAAGCTTTTATTCTGAATTTCGAAAGCTTGTATCGCGCATGGAATTTATTCCTCTTTTTCTCTGTTTGCGCTACAAGCTTTCGAAATTCAGAATAAAAGCTTGTTTTTAAAAAAGTTTATTTTTATTATTATTTTATTTTACAATTTTTAGTTATATCTTAATCTCAGGACCCTGGACATTATCTAACACTAAAGTGCTCAAAAAGACAAATCCAACGAACCCAAACACGATGAGTTTCCGCCGTTTTGTTTAGGAGTTCCTATGGCCACCTCCCGACTCCATCATCAGACCAGCTCAATGGTACCATAATATTGCATTGTCATCGTACTTACATAAGTATACCAAATTTCAGCTCAATCGGTTGAGGAGAACTGGTCTTAAATTCAGTTGCAAGATTTGTCCCACACATACTAACAAGTGAAGTCAATATAAAGCTTGTAAAAAGTTTGCCGGAATTTTTGTACTAATCTTAATGGACGATGGACAAACTGTCATCTATCTCTTCCCCAATTTTTAAGAAGAAACAGTGATTGCCTTGAATCTCCAATTAACTGGGTCTGGCAACTAGTTTTTGATGAAGACAAAATTGAGGAAAATGTTGGTTCAATTACTGAACCTAGTGAAAAAACAACATCAAATTTTAATATAGATGCTATTACAGAAAACATGCCAACTTCTACACTACATGCATCGACTACTTCCTTTATCCCGAGGAAACCGTTACATAAATTAACTCAGAAACAGAAAAAAGATGAATTACACGTTACATACATTAACTCAGAAACAGAACATTTTCCTCAATTTTGTCTTCATTAAAAACTAGTTGCCAGACCAGTTAATTGGAGATTCAAGCCAATCACTGTTTCTTCTTAAAAATTGGGGAAGAGATAGATGACAGTTATTGTCCATCATCAAGAAGAATAATTGTGTAAAAATCACTTTGATTTTTGGGTATTTCACGTTCTTTGAATTTGTGATTTCTTATTGTAAAATGCTTAAATCTAAGAATTTTCTCAACTAACTATTTGCCTAAAGGACCTATGCTATAGGATATAAATGTTTGTTATATCATTTTCACAGTATTTTTATAAAAAATTCAGCTTGTAAACTGACGCTAAAGTGGAAATTTGAAAACCTGTGAGGACTTATCTTGATAGAATTCTTAAATACTATACTAATCGAAATATTATCTCAACTAACTATTTAGACGACAAAATTGCCTAATTATTTATGCCTATAACATATTTGTAATGTAACTGGTTAATGATTGTAACGGGTTGAAAAAGTACTGTTTTTGCGCCAAACGGCGTAAACGCTCTTAACACTGTTTTCTTCTGACAAATGTACCATTTTCTGCTAAAGGTGATTATAAAGTTCCTCACTGTCCATCAAAGGTTTTAAGGTCCCAAGTAGCAACAGATTATCTTCATAAGGCATTGAAGATATCTTGAAGACTAGTAGCCTAATTCCAGCCGTTGTCTTGGCCAAGACAATAGTCGCACTCAAGAAATCTTGAAGTTATGCCCCAAGACAATGGTAGGCAAAAAAGGGCACAATCCTTTGGAAATCACTGAGACAGAGTTAAGACAACGCTTAAGGCAGACTTGAACCCTAATTAAGAGTGTAGTTTTAAGAATTTCTAAATAAGTACTATAATATAACTTGTAGTATGACTGTAGACAAGGAAATAGAGTTGAAGATATCTTGAATACTTATTTAAGAGTAATAATTATTTTTACAGCTAAGGTTTATTTAACTTCATGAAGAACTATGTAAGACACTTTTTATTAAAGAGGAACTTTAATTTAGTAAACATTGTGATCTTTAACACTAAATCAACTTTAGATAAAGGTTAATGAAAATGGCGATTAAATTATTTTAATAACTAATTTATATTATGTCTAGAATAGACCGTGAATGTCATTTTTGCATAGAAAATATAAAACGCATTGTGGTTTCTCGTGTAAAATCAATGGATAATGTTATAAAACAGGAGGGCCTTGAAAAAGACCTAAAAAGATAAATAAAATATTACGAAATTGTATTGTATAAAGAAAACTTTGAGGTTATAAAATAATATTTTATTTTATGCAAACGTTCTTAGACATTTATGCAACTAGAAAAAGTGTAACAAAGACGTACTTCAATTTAAATGGCCTCTTGATATAATATTAAAGGTTAATTTCTGATTTATTTTTTGTTACACATAGCTCATAATGGCGGTAATTCTAATTCGTCTTAATGTAGCAAGAGTATAGAAGATTTTGAATTTGTAAGTTTAGTTAAGAAAGAGTTGAGTCAAGTTATACTTTACATAGTATTAGTTTAGAAACATTAGATTTAACTTACACTTAAAATTCACTTGATGAAGTATTACTTAAGTGCATATGGTATCAAGTAGATCTTTAGTTTTATTTAGTTAAAACTAGATAGTTTTCATTCTGTCTTAGTCTTGCTAAATTATTGGTGCTGCTATACATTAAAGAACAATTCATTTACTAACTAATTTATTAATTACATGATTTCTCCCTCGGATTGTCCGTGTGGAAGTCGAAAATGGTTCTAATAGGATTTTAATTGGTTTTTACGTTTTTAGTTTTGTTATAACATAACACCCGCATATTTCGTAAAGTATTCTTTGAACTCTGTAATTGCAACACTCAGCGATAAGCAATTAAATTTATTGAATATCGGATATATGATTTTTGCCGTATTTATTGTGAAAAGTTTTTATTTAATTGTTTTTATGGAATTTTTAACAATTTGTGATTTTGTTAAATTTAATCACACAGTGTTTCTAATTTATTAAATGAGAAGATTGAGAAGCGTAAATAAGTGTGTATTACAATGAGGATCAGTACTGTTGTAGAAAATGCAATAAAACTAGTATAGATCTACGTTAATCTTTAAGACATAAGAAAGATATTATACATCTTTTTGAATTATCCAAATCGGACCATTACTTACGAAGATATTAAGTAATAAACATAGGCCGTTTTTTCCGTTAAAAGTCAACGTACGCAGGGCCGCGTGACGTCACTATATCCGAATCGAGCGCAGCCGGCGTACTATTGGGATGGAAAATATTTTTTTTCAGCTAAACTATCAGTTTTAGAAAAAAAACTTTTAATAGCATTTATTCATCAAAATAAAGTAACCTATCGACCAGTAATTTTTAAAAATAAAAATTGTGAAAAATAAGTATCGCTATGTCCAAAAACCACATTTTTATAGGATTCGACAGAATGCAGAGACGCGGTTTGGGGTGAGTGTAACGTTATGATTGTTTGTATTGAACATAATAATACATAATATGAGAGCTAATACCCAGTTTCTGGCCTGGGGGGGGGGGGGGGGGGGAATAAGTCATACCCAGCTTATAGCCTGGGGGGAGAGGCAAGTCATACCCAGTTTCTGGCCTGGGGGGAGGGGGGGGGGGTTAGTCATACCCAGCTTCTGGCCGAAGGGGAGTCATACCTAGCTTATGCTTATGGCCTGGGGGGGGGGCAAGCCTTACCCAGCTTCTGGCCTGGGGGGGGGGGGGGGTAAATCATACTGACTTCTGGCCGCGAGGGGGAAGTCATGCCCAGCTTATGACCTGGGGAGAGGAGAGGGACAGGGGAGTCATACCCAGCTTCTAGGCTAAGATTAAATAGATTTCCAGGAGGGAGCAGCTGGCCCGCCCATGGAAACGGCGAATAGATAGGTAGGTACGTAGGTTTAACTCAGAAAAACTAAATAACAGGTAGGTATTGCGTGTACATCGAAATGATCTTCATAGCAATGTCTTGTAGCCTAGGCAGAGTGTATCTGCCTCAGCTATACTTATTGTTAGAAGTAAATAAATTAATATTTATACATTTTTAAATTTTACTTGGATGAAGATATGACTCTAACAACACTTATGAACACTTTATTTGAATAAATCGCCAAATATACCACCGCGGAGACCCTAATCGCGTCTCCGCATTCCATTGAATCGTATGAGCGTATGGATTTTTTGCGATATTTTTCACAATTTCTATTTTAAAAAATTACCTATCGATAGCTTACTTTGTTCTGATGAATAAATGTCATAACAAGTTTTTCTCTAAAACTGATAGTTGGGCTAGAAAAAAATATTTTCTATCCACGCAGTACGCCGGCAGCGTTCGGATCGGATATAGTGACGTCATCGGTCCCGCGCCGGGCGGTCAGTGAACTTTTTTAGTAATTTGGCCATAACTTCGTAAATTTTTGTCGTAGAACAAAAATTTTTGGACTGTATATTAAGGATTTCTTAGACCTATAAATCTGCATTCACAGCTAAAAATCGAAATGATCCTCATTATTAGAAACATTTTTCGGTAGTTATTATGTTAAGATTTTTTAAAGGTAGGCCTACTGTCACCTAGTTAGTTAAATTGTATAATATCATGTTGTACCCAACTTTACCATACAATTTTGAAAATATTTTAGACAATACTTAATTAGTAAATCATATTTAGAGTTTACTTATAATAGCATAATTTAGTTTGCGGGCGACCGCACGCATTTTGTATCAATAATTAATACGCACGCAGGTGCTCGTGCATTACCTTGAATTAATAGGCGTGATCCTGTTTTATCGAAATCGTCCCGTTAAATGTATTTTTTCTCAAAATGTACTAATTCTAGTAAAAAAGTAATTAACTTAATCTTCAGAAAACTATTTCTAAGACAATGGTCTTTAAAAAGTCCTAAGTAAATCTACGAATACTTTATTTACTTTGCAACACTTAAATAATACTTTATCTATACTATTTAGTATTAAGTGAGCATACAAAAAAACTTAATTTAGTAAAATAAGATTTTTTTAACTTAAGCTTAGAATAACTTAAGACCAAATTATCTAAAGAATACTTAACTTGGTTTTGGGTATTCTTAATTTGCTTAAGTAGCGCTCGATGAAGAATATAAAGTCTTAAAGAAAAAAATCTCTATTCTAAGTTAATTTGGTTTTAGCTTAAGTGTAAATTTAGATAGAGTTAAGACAAGTAAGATTTTACCATTAATACCAATTGCTACTTGGGGTATTTCTTAAGACTACGAACAAATCTATATTATTCACAATAGCTTCCATTGTAATTACATGTTAAAAACCGCATTTAAAGTTGAATGTTATTGGTGACGTTACACAGCACAAACTAAATTTAAAACAAATAAACAATCCTTATCTGTTTTTTACCCCCACCCCTGACCATTATCTGCTTATTCGCAAAACACGTTATTTACGAGGTATGAGTAACTTCATTGTTGTTTTAAAGTCATGTGCTGATAGGAAAGAAAGGGTTTAACAGATTCTGAGAATAGATAACAATGTCACCTAACGATAAAATCACTTTCTAGTACCGTAATCGAAGCTTTTTCTAAAAAAAAAGAACTAAAATACACTTACAAGAAGAGTCAATTTTAATTTTTTTCGGAATCGTTTAACAGGCTAAGTTGCGGTTTGGAGCAGCTGGAAATAGCTTAGAATATTAATAAATAATGCAGTTATACCTACCTAGGTTGTTTCAAGTCACGATCTAGCAGGTCTTCGGAGAAAATTAGCACTTTATGTCTCGTTTCATACAAAAAAAACACAAATTATTTTTTTTAAGCTAAAGTATCAGGTTTATAGAAAAATGTGATATGACATGTCGTGATGAGTGAGCAAAGGACTATCGATTGGCAATTTTTAAAATTCGATTTTCCGGAAAAAAACCCTATGTCCACTTTAATGCCATTTCGATCCACCGTGGCTCGGTGCGTTTCTATGAAGATAACCTACTCATTTGTATTTACTCTGGTTAAACGCTATAATTCTGGCTTTTTAGAGCTAGAAAAGTTCTTTAAATAGTTTCTTGGAAATGGGTCAACTAAGAGTAGGCGCACCGTTGATTTTTAGTTGGCCGATAGTTGTGCCTGATTTTAAATTGTATGAAGAATCGGCCAAATCGAATCGGCGTAGTGTGCGCACTCCCATACATGCCCATACTGATCAACTGCCCGACTAAACTATCGGCCGACGAAAAATCAACGATGTGCGCCTACTAACTAATTTACTTTGCATGTATGAAAACTTTTTCATCTTTTGTCAAGTGCGATCTATCACCAAAAAGTCTTCACTAATTTTAAAATATCAACGTTCAACAGTTATTAAATCTCTAAGCTAACGTATAAGGCTTGGGTATAGGCACATCGAATTACGTTGGTTAAGGTAAATGTAAACATAGATTAGAAATTAGAGATGAGGAGATCCGTAAACGAACTAAAGTCGTTGACATAGCCCGACGGATTAGCAAGCTGAAGTGGCAATGGGCAGGGCACATATACGCAGAACTGACGGCCGATGGGGCAGCAAGGTTCTGGAGTGGAGGCCGCGTACCGGAAAACGCAGCGTGAGACGTCCCACAATGTGGACCGACATCATAAAGGTAGCAGGAAGGCGCTGGACGCAGGCCGCTACCAACTGGACAACATGGAAAGCATTGGGGGAGGCCTATGTTCAGCAGTGGAAGTCTTATGGCTGAGATGATGTTTAATTAGAGACCGATTAAAGACTGAGTTTGTTCCGCCACTTCTCAGTACCAGCCCATATGTTGTCCAGAAGTAGTGGCAAGCTATATATCACAGCATCCTTTCTTGCAATTTGGTAATTCGTAGCAAAATTTAAATGATGTCGGGGGAATTTGATAAATTAGTAAACGGAGTTCTATTAAGGGAAGGTTAACCAAATTGAATCAATATAAAAATATTTTAGAGAAAGTAGAATTTGAAACCTTCACTACCGTCCAAATAAGGGAAAAATTGCCTTTAACAGCGCATAGCTAAATGTGAAGAATTAAAACGGCTGAATTTTAGGAATTGTAAGGAAACAGAGGACTGCTGTGACAGTGAGGTAGAATTAGCTAAACAAATAGACGAAAGAGAGAGCGTAGATACAGGAATAATACATATTACAGCCTTTCTAAAGGACTTTTTTTTATCCACAACAAGAAAGCTCTTGGCCTGTATCTCACCTGAAGGTAAGTGATGATCAGGCCGAAGGTGGATGCGAGCTTCACCCGGAATCCTCAACCACAGAGGAACTGGCTATCTTACCTCTAGCTGCCGGAACACAACAATGCTGTTAACATTGTTGTTACGGCGACAGACTTAGGTAAGATGGTGGTAGCTAGCCAGGCGGGCTTAGAACAAGCCCTACCACCAATCAAACCGAACAGAAAATTCTGCCCCCACTGGGAATCGAACCCGGGACCTCTGCATCTGAATCAGGTGGTCTAACCACTAGACCACAGAGGCGGTTAGACTTATTTGAAAAATTACTATTTGGGACGTGTGTAAGTGGCTTGAAAGGGCCTACAAAAAAGTATTATTTTTCAATAACTGACTTTCAGCTAAAGAACTGCATATAAAAACATTTGTGATGTATCTAACATAATATTTATTTATGTAATTCACCAAGTGTGTGGATAGTTTTTACAACGAAAAACTGCACACAACTTTTGAATACATTGATTATAACTAAAAGATTTTATTGTAAAATAGCTGAGGTGATGTTGATTCGAATCTAAATATATAAAAGGAGAAACTGACTGACTGACATATCAACGCTCAGCCTAAACGGCTAAACTAGGCACTTGAAATTTGGAAGGGACGTAGCTTGGGTACCGAAGAGCTGCACTAAGAAAGGAATTCAGGAAATTCCCACGGGAACGGGCCCCTAAAGGGGTAAAACGGGATCCACGAGTACGAAGTCGCGGGCGGCCGCTAGTCATGTTATATTTCCCTCCATGTTTACAAGTACCAAAACCAACACTACTAACTATAATAATTAAAATACTAAACTACACATAGCCCGTATCGGCTTTCAAATTTTATAAGCACTTAGCCTAGACGCAGACCACCGATTTTTAGTTGGCCGATAGTTGGGCTCGAAGAATCGGCCAAATCAAATCGTTGTAATGTGCGCACTTCCATACATGTCCATACTGATCAACTGCCCGATTAAACTATCGGCCGACGAAAAATCTATGGTCTGCTCCTAGCCTTAATTTAATTGACAACTGACAAGACCAGTCAGGCCCTATGCACCCCGCGAAACACAATTTACACCAAATGGAATGTTTAAAATCTTTAAAATTACCCAATTTTAAAATTGGAATTGCCGGTTCAATAATCAACGAACATGGCAACACTAGATAGCATCATAAAGACTAATCTTACAGAACGGTCACTTATTCGTTTTATGCCTAATTTTTCAGCCCTTCTGTGTCAATATTATTGTAATCTTATAAATATTTTAATGGCAAGTATTAATAATACGCCTGTATTCACAAACATTACTATGAGGTCTCACAGTGCGCGTGGACGCACAGGGTGACACACGAACCAATCACAGAGCTCTATTCAACGCTGCGCGTTCTATTTGCTGCTTCACTTAAGCAAGCATCGTTTGTGAATACGGGCAGTGTAAGTGGTAAGTGTAACTTTAAAGTTTTGGCATTTTAGAACATTTAAGTTTAAAAACGCAATCTCTTTGCACTCTTATAATACTGCAGGAAGCCATTGCTTTGGCATAATTGAGGAATATAAAAATGTGACCAATTGAATACTGATTGGCAAATATTATTTTGACAAGGTCTAACTTCGTTTAACCTTATTTTTCTAACACGGAAGCATATCAATGAGCAACAAGCATTTTAACGTACAGTCAGCGTCAAATACTTCATGACGCCCAAAGTAGCCAGTAAGTTCGCAACACGTCTTTGTTACAATTTGGAATAAAGTTGACAACTTTTTAGCCAATTTGGGTGTTACGAACTATTTGACGCAGACTGTCCATATTAGAAGTATTCTTTTTAAGTCACGAAATACAAAATTGATCAAAAATTTTAACAGTGACACACCCTAGCCCTCGATCATCATAATATTTGTTTTACAAACTGTATTGTACCTACACTACAATATAGACATAGGAATCGCCCTCTGTTCCTAAAAATAGTAAACATCTAGTTCTCGCTGATTTCAGCTGGCTTTACAAAATGTAAGTATTGTGCCTACTTATCAATCGATTGGCCTCTGCAACTATTTAGACATTGGAATCGCCCGGTTCCTCTGTTTTGTCTGTGGCTATAGTTTTTAAGTTCAACGTTGACAGCTGACTGACAGGCACGCTAGGGTGGTCAGAGTAGCTGTTGGAGCCTCGCACCGGCCCCCACCGGCTGAAGTGTTTTGTTTCACCATCGTCTGTCTCGCTTCCATCACGTGATATGGTACCAAAAGTACTGTTACTTTTCATAGTATTGTATCTGCTGCTTTCCACTGAAGGCAAGTCGATCATGACCGCTTCCAAGGCTATGTCCTGCTTCAAACTGAGCTGTGAGATGCTCCTTTTCATCCCAGGATCGCTCTCCACGTTCAGTTGTTTGAACAGATTCTCAGATAAACTCTGTCTGTTGATTTTCTTCGCACCGATCACTCTGTCAACAGGTTTGGATCTTTCAATGCTGCGTCTCGGTTCCTCTTCGATTTCTTTCGGGACGTCTCCGTAAGCCATGATCGGGTTTCTCTTAATGTCGTCTGCGCCACTAAAGACGGAGAACCCTGATATCTTTTCCGACACCAATTTCAAGTTTGAAGTCGACCCGTATTTCTGCATCTTGGTCAATTTGCCCCTTTTGTGTGTGTTATAAGCGCTGGTCGCGGCGGATTTGGTAGCTCGTTCAGAGTTTGGACTTATGCTCCTTCTGCGTTCCATGTTAGGGGTGTTCGCAGCCGACAAGAAGTTTAGGCTCGTTCTGGAGCGGGTTAGGGACCCTATAAGTGACGTCCTCTGGTGGTAAGCGCTTAATACGTGTTGCAGTACGTTCTTCGGCCATGGCGCGTCGAGGTACAGCCCTCGGTCCTGGATAGGCTTTCCGAACTTCTTCTCGTGGTCGTCGAGGTGTTTCGCGAAGAGATTTATGAGGGTCTGCATAGAAACGGCCGCGTTAGACGAGCGTGGCTCGGGACGGCACAGACATGAACGCTTTGGGGATTTTGGTTGAAACGAGGAGAGACGGGTGGGGGATTCGTTAGTTCTGATAGGGAATATGCATGACTGTTTTTAATGAGTCTACAGGGTCTAGAAATTGATCTCTGTATACTTTTATTATAACACCTATGTAACAATGAGGGCCCTTTCCCACCGCAATTCAGTTTTTAGGGATCCAGTAATGCAGAATCCCGCAGAACTGGACTATCGTGAACACACAAGTGTGTATTTGAAATTGGAATTAAAAATTCAAACAGATCGGTTTTTTGGGGGACACTGCAAACAGGATGTTCGTGTGATGTTAATATTAAAACACAGATACTAATAAACGGGATCCTGCAAAAAACGGGATGTCTCTGTAGGAAAGAGCTCTTATGGTAATGGAATGCAAGTAATTGGCTCTTTTGGTAAGAAAACTCTCCGATAACCGTTTTCTGAAAAATCTGTTAGTCAAAAAATAGTTCTCATGCATATTCCCTATTGGTAAAAAAGAACAAACGATATTACACAACTTCAACAAAAAATTTGGTTTCCAATAGGAAAAATAACCGCCGAATATAAAAAATAAACAAAAATACACGACAAAAACATCGTGTTTCCTCGCTGAAAACAATTTTGATCGAAATATACACCAAAAAAGGATGCAATAAGAGAATCACACATTCTTTGTGACGCTAATAAGTAAAAAGCAGTTTTAGAGAAGCAGTGTACCGAAATCTCTGCTTGTTTCAACCACAGCTCTCTGTCATGGTTTCACTGTCATTTCTATTCATAAAAACTGGGTTTTAGAATCATTACGAGTTATTGGACAAGTGTTTTTATTGAGATTGCTTTAAAGGCGAGTATTGTTTAGTCAGCGTCAAATAGTTCGTGACACCCAAAGTAGCCAAAAAGTTGACAACACAACCTTATTCCAATTTGAACAAAGATGTGCGGCGAACTTTTTGGCTACTTTGGGTGTCACGAAATATTGACGCTGACCTTGCAACTGACCGTTTCACTCCATCTATCGACAATATTTAGAAGTATAAACTAATTCGTTTCAAATTCTATCAAAAAAATCTATATTTCGACTGTATTTCGACTGTACGTAAATGTAAAATCGTTGAAAACAATAAATTAAAAATAGCCTAAAATATTTCAACAAATAAAATGGAACGTGTATAAGCGTCCTTGAAAGGGCCTAAGTACTGAATAAATTACTTGATTTGATTTGTTTTGAAACTAAAAATGCGAGACCAACGCGTAAAGCGTTGACGCGCTCTTTCTAAACTTTAATATGGACAATTGAAGAAACAATTCCGAAACAAGCAAAAAATGTACAGCTTTGTCATTTTATCTACATTTCACTAAAATTGTCAACATTCAGGGGTTAAACGAGAAAATTAATAAAGAATTGGATGCTATAGTAACACGTCTAAAATGTCCATAAGGCAAGCGAAATAAAAGAAATTAATATGTTACATTGAAACTTCAGTAAAACCATGGCAAAGGCAAGACCGCCACCGGTAAGTAGTCACCAAGCGAAGCATGCTATACCATTAGTTGCTCATGCTCACAGCATGCTGGAATGTTGGTGAACATTTTTGTATTTTATAGAATCTAAACTCTATTTATACCATAAAGTTAATATACCTAGCGGAATAGAGCAACAAAGGACTGAGCGAGCGAGATGTCACTAGCAGCAACACTGTGTGATAAAAAGAGATGCGTGATGCGACGTAACAGAACCGTTTTTTGCAACTATTTGACAGTTCGTTAGCACTCATTGGCACGTTGAAAATTTGAGCTCTTGAGATTTTTTCACATTTTATGTGAGTGTAATCGTGGATGTTTATGAAAAACATGGTGACTGGTTCAGTGATTGATTTATTGTACAAAACAGTGAAATAATCCTGAAAACTGACATACAAATGACATCCTAAAATCGGTTTCGTTTCACACAGCTCGTGATTGTTGCTCTATTATTATAATAACTTTATGATTACACAATGTAGCATTTGCTCGGCAAGCGAAAGGCCATGAGTTTAATGAGGGCTATCATTTATACTTAACAGTTGGCACCACTGGCGATTGACCTCTACAGTAGCGCCAACTGGTGAGCGCTAAAACGATAGCCTTCATTGATCTCTCAAATGAAAAAATCCTAGAAGTCAAAGATATGACAAAACTGTTCACCAACATTTGATAGGGGCTTAAGATAATTTATACACAATCATGCTTTACGCACATCAAAAATTATAATACAATATGACAATAAGTAAATAAGAATTTTATCTTTTCGCTATCACTAAGTTTTTTGATTAAAAGTGTTAGCTAGGGAACTGTTCTGAGTCCATTGGTGTTGTGCAAGGCACCATTTTGGGTGCAACAAGAGGAGTCCTGCAAGGTACCATATTAGGTGCTGTACTTAAGGTGTCCCGCAAGGTACCTTACTAGTGCTCGTTTTCACCATCAATCCCTAATTTTTAAGTGACCCCTATGGTAACATATAACAGGTATTTTGTTTTCATAGGTGTCACTTAAAAATTAGGGATTGATGGTGAAAACGGGCATAGGTCACATACTTTAGGGTGTCACCCAAGGTACTATTTTGGGTCCTCCAAAAGGTGTCCCGCAAGGTTCATTTTTAGGTCCAGTGCTGTAAAACCAACAGAAACTCACCAGCTTCCTGTCTCCAAGGGTGGCGCGCCACTCCTTCAGCTCGGCGGAGTAGCGCTCCTCCACGGCCTTCATCTTGTTGGTCTCGTGGTTCATCAGAGCCTTGCGCTTCTCGTTCTGGTACTGCTCCAGTTCGCGCAGTAACGCCTGGAGAAATTATTAAATAGATAAAATAGTGTAGAATTGAAACCTAACTCTCAGTACTGAGACTACAGCTGAGTGTCACGAACTATTTGACGCTGACAATAACCCAACCAGTGAAGATTAAGTTTGTCCCTGGGGAAATGGACCTGCAATGAAGTTAAGAGGATTATAGGAAGAGTTAGAAGTTACGGATTGATTTCCCTCCTTTGCAAAGTGGGAGATAGATAGTCGAGATAGATGACTGAAAACAATTTTTTGCAGGAACTTGTTTTTTGTAGGATTTTTTTGTAGGATCCCGTTTAGCAGTATACGTGTTTTAATATTAACATCCAACGAACTCGTTTACAGTGTGTCGCAATAGATTTGTTCGAATTTTGGAATTCTTTTTTATTTGTTTGAAATTAGTTTTGCGGGATCCCGCAAAACTGGATCGCCGTGGAAAAGGGGTCTAACGCGCGTATTCACATACATTACTATGAGGTCTCATAGTGCGCGTGGACGCACAGGGTGACATACAAACCATCAGCAAATCACAGAGCTCTATTCAACGTTGTGCGTTCAATTAGCTGCTTCACTTAAGCAAGCATCGTTTGTGAATAAGGGCTCTAAGAATGAGATCAACCCACCACCACCCATGGTTCTTCCTGCCTCACGGCGTACGAACCGAATCTCGGGAGAGACTCCCTACAAATTTCTCTGATCCATATCCCTTCTCATAGTCAATAGGCTAGTTTCCTCAAAAAATTTTTTTAGTCCGTCATGTTTAATATCAAAAAATATTGGACACATTTTTATTTGTCAATCTAACAAATAATTACATAGTTATGGTGCGTTGAAGTTCCGCACGACGTCACAACGTGCGGCACTTTTATGCACGCATTGACGTCACGGGCCTCTTCTTATGAACTTTGGCGCGCTTTATCTCTTTAAATTTTCATTAGTTTGAAAAAGTGAAAAATACGTGTAGAGTATTTTTTGATAAGTTAACTGACGGACTAATTAAAACTCTTGCTTTTTGACCCAGGAAACATCCCTATTCTCCCCCTTCTGGGGCTTGACACCACAAATACGGTACTTCGCGTCGGGCTGCTATCGTTGATAAATGTCATCACTTCTCATAATTTCGCCTGATTGTGTGCCAGGAGTGCGCGAACTCGCTAACAATGAGATATCATACCTCTCCCGCTGCCTTCAGTTCCTCCCTCGCCTTCGTGTGCTTGGTGTTCAACCGTTGCTGTTCCGAGCGGTAGCGTCGCTGTTCGCTCTCCTTAAACTGGAACAATGTTTGAAAATTATAAATAACTTGAAAAAATCGGACTGCTTAAGGCGGGAATTGAACCCACGACCTTCCGCTTGCCGGGCGACTGCTCTTCCAACTGAGCTACTTAGACACTGGATGAACCCGTCGAAATTTTCAAGTGTAATACGCTGTTACGGCCAGCGTTTGTTTCATAATATTTTAAACTATTATGTTGCATTTTTACTATAAAATTATCACTTCACGGGATTTATTGCAACAATATCTATTTTAACGGTAAATAAAATATTGTTGCAATAAATCCCGTGAAGTGATAATTTTATAGCGTTTGTTTCATCAATGTTTGGTATACCTACCCTTAAACTCTAACGCTAAAAATTAAATAACTATGTAACAATGTTGGAACATTATCTGCTGTCACGGTTGAAAAGGATCGATTGTTAACCTATAGTTGAAATGGGACAAAATAACCAATAAGAACGTAGAACATTTATCAACCTGGAAAGGGATCGTAACCGTATCAACTCGAGGCGGTCAGTATTCTTTGTATGAAACTCCATACTGCAACGCAAACTTATACACACCGTAACGTAAGCGCAAACTTATAAACACCGTGCGAAAGGCGATACGGTGTTTCTTCTGTGGGTTAAATAAAATTCGACTCGCGGAACATCATCTCTCTCGCTTTGTGTTCCGCCTGGACACTGGGTGAACTGACGACGGGAGCTAACAGTTCTACCTTCTTGAGTTTCTTACGGAACACCATCTCTATCGCGGAACATAATCTCTATCGCCTCGTTCCGCCCGGACACTGAGTGGCTTAATGCTAAGAGCGAATAAACCTACCTTCTTGAGCCTCTCGCGGTCGTCCTCCTGCGACGGTGGCGCGGCCGAGATGCGTAGAGACTCGCGGAACATCATCTCTCTCGCTATCTGTTCTGCCCGGAGACTAGTGACCTGATGGTGAGAGCTCTCGAGTCTCTCGCGGAACACCATCTCTCTCGCGGAACATCATCTCTCTCGCCTTGTTCCGCCCGGACACTAGTGACCTAATGCTGGGATCCAAGAGTCCTACCTTCTTGAGCCTCTCGCGGTCGTCCTCCTGCGACGGCGGTGCGGCCGATATGCGTAGAGACTCGCGGAACATCATCTCTCTCGCTTGTTCCGCCCGGACACTGAATGACTTAATGCTAGGAGCCAATAAACCTACCTTCTTGAGCCTCTCGCGGTCGTCCTTCTGCGACGGCGGCGCGGCCGATATGCGCAGCGACTCGCGGAACATCATCTCTCTCGCTTTCTGTTCCGCCCGGACACTAGTGAACTGATGGTGAGAGCTCCCGAGTCTCTCGCGGAACACCATCTCTCTTGCGGAACATCATCTCTATCGCCATGTTCCGCCCGGACACTGAGTGACTTAATGCTAGGAGCCAATAAACCTACCTTCTTAAGCCTCTCACGGTCGTCCTCTTGCGACGGCGGCGCGGCCGATATGCGTAGAGACTCGCGGAACATCATCTCTCTCGCTTTCTGTTCCGCCCGGATCCGTTTCGGCAGCGATCGCTTTTCGAGCGCTTGGCACTTGGCTAACTCCTCTTCTTTGCGGGCGTTCTTCCTGTAAAGACAAAAGATTTTATTATCATTTGTTGCATGCGTGGCTCATACTGGCATCTTGTTTGGCGTGAGTGGGATGGCAACATTCGAAACTTCAAATATCGTTTTTCGTAGTAGTAATCCTGCAGTAACTTTTAGGGGCAATATGTCTTACATGCTGTGAGCCTAATGCCCGTTTTCACCATCAAATCCTATTTTTAAGTGACCCCTATGAAAACAAAATTCCTGTTATGTGCTACCATACGGGTCACTTAAAAATTAGGGATTGATGGTGAAAACGGGCAAAAATCTACGCTTGCGCATCATAAGTCATCATTCAGTGTGAAGTGATGATTTCATCTGCTTCATGGCACATACATTCCACACGCTGCCTTGCTAAAGTCCGGTCGCCGAGCAGATAGAATATCGTCCAATGACCCCAAGCTACCCATCCTTATCGCTCGCGTGTAATTATATAAGGTGTTATTTTTTATACTGATCATACTTTACCAACGCATCTAATAAAATCATACAAATACAACCCAAGTGTTTTTAAAAAAAAATTCAGGCTAGTTTTCGAGTAAAACGACAAAGAATGTTTCGAAAAAAATAAAAAATAAATCATCCTTTGAGCGCGCAGAGTATTCGTTTACGCACTATCGTAGTAGCCGGCCGAGGGCAACGACCGCTGCCACGTGCCGCGCCGCGTGAGTCGGCCATATTGATATGCCAGCCAGTCGCTCCGCGCCCACAGCCCGCGCCGAGTCGCCGATCGGCATGCGGGAGCGCCACAACATAAACAATCGTCCCAGTCAGTCCAATGTTGTACCCAAACGTATTGCAGTGTGTGTGTGCGAGTTATTACAATGCCGCGCTTGATAAATAACAAAACGCAGGTGAAATTATGTTTCGGGCACACTAACTGGCCGACGAGAAACATTAACGAGTCGAAAACCTTCACACCTTGCTTGTTTGGAGCCGCGCAGCGCTTCAGGGAGCGCAGCCGTATCCTGACTTGACGAGATCCCGTGCGCTTCGAGGACGAAGTTCTGGATTTCAATTTCAATCACCGGCACAGTGCTGGCGGTACCCAGATGCGAGCGCCGCAGACGGCGGCTTTTGCGTAAAAATACGGAATGCCTTATCAAGGAGTTGTTGCCAGAGGGCCACGACCGGGACCGAGTTCTATCGATGGTTATTGCGAAGTCTACCTAGGTACATACCTACAGTGTGATTTGGACAGATGAGTGCTTGTTTACGCGAAAGGGACTTTTTCCGTAAAAAAGTTAGTGCGCGAATTGTGAATACAACATCCGACGTGGTGTCTAGTGAACAGCAAGCAAGTGTGCAGCCCGGAAGCATTATTTCAATTCGATCGTGGCTAGATTAGACAGTGCAAGACAGTGTTTACGTGAACATTCAACAAAGGCTTGACATTCAAAATGTATTGTGATTAGTGTAATAATAACCTAGGAACTTTAAATAACAACATTCAAAATAGGTAAATGTGTGAATAAGTAAAATCAATGAATCTAAAGTGTGATGGCAAATCATAATTTAGGAATTAAAACCAGGAAAATTGATCAGTGAGTTTTATTTACAACACATAATCATATTCAATATTAGGGTGCATTTCCACTGACGCGAAGCGAAGTAGTGATAGGTATGTACCTACCTATCAATTTTTTATTACGTCTCTAAATAAATTGCATAGGCATTACGAAACCGTAGATATTGAATTCCAATTTCTATCCTTTTCTAAATTTCTAGTTTAACGCGGATGATTCGCCTCGGTTCGTTGGAAAAGTCCCCCGCTATTACACTAATGAAAATACCTACACTTATTTACCTACCTATGTGGCTAGATTTCATTTCTCCCAGCGCGTAGTACCTATTAACATGACGTAACATCGTACATACTCACGAGTGATAATTTTTGGTAACGTAGGTTTAGTGTAATCTAACCTTTATGTGTGTGAACGTTGAATGAACGCGCGCGCCCATTGTTCGTACTCGTATGAATGAAATGAGTAAAGAAAGAGAGAGAGGCAGTGAGTGAAGACAGGATGGTTGTAAAAATAATATCTTTTTTTTGTTAGGAAAAGTAAAAACAAAAACTAGCCTGAATTTTTTTTTAAAAACACTTGGGTTGTATTTGTATGATTTTATTAGATGCGTTGGTAAAGTATGATCAGTATAAAAAATAACACCTTATATTGCTGTCGCGACTATGCGACGGGCGGCCGCAGTGAGTGTGCGATCACGACAGTAATATAAATTACACGAAATTGTATCGGCGACAGGACTTTAGTAGTACCCATCTAACCAGTATACACTGACCTCTTGATCTGATCCAGCTCCTTATCGTGCCGGACCAGCATCTGATGGCGTCGCAGCAGGAATTCGTCCTTTAGCTGCCGCTTGGCCAACTGATGTCGCTCGTGGATTTGCTTCTCTTCTAACTCCCATAACGCTGCTTCGCGGGTACGCATTATCTGGGAAAATAGATATTTTATAACAATTTAAACATAAATAAATAAGCGAAATAAATAAATAAATTTAAACATACACATGATACTGAAAAGGTGGGCCACTCAGCATGGTATCGTAGCACGTAATGCCAAAACCCTTGTCTTCCATGAATTTTTAAAAACAAGTATGTTAATTAACGGGTCTCAAACGCGAAATTATGTCATCAAGTCTCCACTGCAAGAACACAAACATTTCTAATGTATTAGAGGCAAATGGAGGATTTGTCCTACACTCCTCACGCTGGCTCTCCTTTAGTCGCTTTGAGGGTAACTTTCTTAGTATCTTTAAAATAAATGAATCCGTTACCTAATACTTGTAAATGTAACCGGTTTCGAGTCAAATAAATACTTTCTATTCTATTCTAATGACGTGATATTTATTCCTCTTTGTTATACAAAATCGCGGAATCGCGTTTTTTAACAAATCATAAAAAGTATGTCTTTACTAAGATGTCCACTACACAAAAGAGATCGTATTCATGAAAAAAAGGCTAATTTAAAATTAGGTTTTAGTTGGAATAGTATTTACTTTATTTAATTAGGAGAGTGTGTTATAATGTGTAACGAATTAAACTAGCGCCACCTAGTGTCATAGCCTCTGTAACCTATGTTTGAATATCATCATCATTTCAGCTATAGGACGTCCACTGCTGAACATAGGCCTCCCCCAATGCTTTCCATGTTGATCGATTGGTAGCGGCCTGCGTCCAGCGCTTCCCTGCTACCTTTACGATGTCGTCGGTCCACCTTGTAGGTGGACGTCCCACGCTGCGTTTTCCGGTACGCGGCCTCCATTCCAGAACCTTTCTGCCCCATCGGCCGTCAGTTCTGCGTACTATGTGCCCTGCCCATTGCCACTTCAGCTTGCTAATCGGATGTTTGAATATGGAGAGAGATAAATAAAACAGTCCGTTATCCGCCATTGTGTAGTTTCAATATCTATTACAAATTGTATTACCTGATGCCTCTGCTGCAGGTACTGCCGATCGGCCAGTGCCTGCCTCTCTCGGTGGTGCTCGTGTATGCGCCTGAGTACCGTGTCCTGTGAACAAATGTATTGATAAATAAAATATACATCATAGCAGACATACTCGTGCTAAAACGTTACATTCTCGCGTAAGGTTTCTGTATTAAGGATTAATTAATTAAATATAAATATTGTGTTACACCTTAAATGTAAATAATAAATATCAATGTAATTGATGTTATGTGTGTGAGAGATAAATAAAAAATTTATTTATTTATTTTATTTATTTATTATATCAACAATATGATACTACTAAAAGTGGAGCAAAAGTCTATGACTTAAAATAATCAAAATCAAAAGTGGAGCAAAAGTCTATGACCTTAAGTGACGCCATAGTTTTTGACACGGGAAAAACCACGTTTGACTGATGGTGTCAAACAATCAATGGAAAATTATTTATTTAGTTGTTTAAACTAAAAACTACAGGCGTAGTTTATAACTGAGTGGATTGCTACGGTAGTGGAACGGAGAGGTGAAATGTGATGAAAGGGAGCTCACAGACGAGCGATAGTATATCGGCAACTGCTTGCGACTTAAATCGGCGACAGTTGCCGATAATAATCGCAGATGAAAGATATTCAAATTAGACGACTGTCAATCAATCAATTAATCAAATCATTTATGTCGCGGACACATCGCGAATGTCGCCGATGCATCGCGACTCTTTAAGACGGGAAGTCACTAACGTATCAACATGTCATAACGTCCTCACGTGATGTCCCCAGTCGACGAAGCACGATGTCGTGCCCTGCGTGCCCAAACAACTGCACGCAGGAAGATTTAATGAAGGCTACTGACAACGCCATTTTGTGGCGGAGTTTTGGGCTGACGCTGTGCAGGTTTGTTGTCGACACGTCAAATAAAAGATCAACATGTCATGACAGCGAAAGGCGAGAGTCGGAGACTGTCGCCAACAGTCACTAACCGTCGCCTAATACTATCGCAAGCAGTCGCCGACACATTACAGGTTTTAAACCTTTGTTTGTCACCTGTCATCCGCTTTGCAAAGGAGGGAAGTCTAACCTTAATTTCGAACTCCTCCTATGTTCTTCTGATTAATTTCGTTGCGGGTCCAATGACAGTTTATCTTTCCCCCGGGACAAACTTGACCGTCATTGGTTGGGTTTTTATTGGCGGTCAAGCTGTAGATCCTGGCTATACAGGAGTTGCAGTGGTGGGAACGAGAGGTGGGAATAGACGCCGACACATTGTCGCTCGTCTGTGAGCTCTCTTACGCAATACTCCACTACAGCAGAAAGAAGTAAGTAGGTTTTAAACCTGCAGGAAGCAGGATTAACATCTCAAGTCACTGTCGGCATCAAGTTTGTAGCCTCAAATCTATTTCTCACCTGTGCCTCAGCCAAACTGGCGACGAACGCTCTCTCCCTCTCGGCATGTTCTTCGTCGAGGCGCGTGCGTCGCTGCTTGTACGTGTCCTTGCGACGGTCTTTTGACACTAGCTCCACCTCCTGGAAACATTTTACAATTTAATTGTAAGTTACAACAATATGATATAGTTCCAAAATACTGGACTGTCCTATCGATGACATTGACAGTGGGTCGCCACCATCAATACCGGATCGCTGGTTCCGATTTTTGCCATGTTGGAAACCATATAGTTGAACGATGGTAGCGCCCCCCTGTCATTGAGTTTGGTGGGACAGTTCAGCGTGGGTCATCTATAGAAGGCATGATTCCTGGTGACTTACTGAGGGTTGAACTTTGTATGTTGTGCCCGTAACTTTGTTTGAGTGGTAATTGTTTATCATAGTAAGGTTTCTGTATTACGATTAGTTTATGGATTTATGCAGTAGAGGTAATCAATCGTTATCTCAATATTTGAATCTAGTGGGACTAGTTTCCATGATGCAACTAATCAGTGACTAGTCAAAAGGAGGCAACTAGTTGAGGTGTCTTCTTGACCTTTGAAGGTTCAGGAACTATTCCGATTGTTTGTCACTAGGATGATACTAGTCACTGGGATGCACCTGGTCACTGGGAAGCAACTGTCGCTGGGATACACCTGGTCATTGGGATGCACCTAGTCACTGGGATGCAACTTGTCACTGGGATGCAACTGGTCACTAGGATGCAACTTGTCACTAGGATGCAACTTGTCACTAGGATGCAACTTGTCACTGGGATGCAACTTGTCACTGAGATGCAACTGGTCACTAGGATGCACCTGGTCACTGGGATGCAATGCAACTGGTCGCTGGGATGTGACTATACCTGCTTGAGCAGCTTCAGTTCCTGCTTGAGCGTGTCGCGGAAGTGCCTCAGATCGCGCTCGTGCTCCGCCCTCAGCCGCTTGCCGGCGTGCCGCAGCTCCATCTCTAGCTGTTGTTCAGCGCGTTCAGCGGCTTAACGTGTCTAGGTCTGCTTCTTCGTGCGCGCGCGCTAAGGAGGCTAAAGCCTAGTCCGTGAGCACGTAGAATTTTGTCCAATGACCCCAAGCTACCCATCCTTATCGCTCGCGCGTAATGAGGGCTATCGTTTTAGCGCTCACCAGTTAGCGCCACTGTAGAGTAAGGTCCTGTCACTTGCTAGTAGCGAAGACAGTGGCGCCAACTGGTGAGCGCGAAAGTGGTAGGAGGACTATCGCATTTGCACTCATCAAGATGGCGCTACTGTAGAGTAAGGTCCTGTCAATCGCCAGGGGTGCCAACTGTTAAGTATAAAAACGATAGCCCTCATTGTATTGCTGTCGCGACTGTGCGACGGGCGCCCGCAGTGAGTGTGCGAGCGCGACATCAACATAATTACGCGCGAGCGATAAGGATGGGTAGCTTGGGGTCATTGGACAAAATTCTACGTACTCACAGACCAGGCTTTAGCTCGGCTTCGAACCTGGAGAAATCAAAGATGCACCTGGTCGCTGGGATGTGACTATACCTGCTTGAGCAGCTTCAGCTCCTGCTTGAGCGTGTCGCGGAAATGCCTCAGATCGCGCTCGTGCTCCGCTCGCAGCCGCTTGCCGGCGTGCTCCTACTAGCTAGTGTAACAAGTCACCAGGATGCAACTAGTCGCTTGGATGCTACTGGCCACTGGGGTACAACTAGTCACTGGGATGCTACTGGCCACTGGGATGCTACTAGTCACTGGGATGCAACTAGTCACTAGGATGCAACTAGTCACTAGGATGCAACTAGTCACTGGGATGCAACTAGTCACTAGGATGCAACTAGTCACTGGGATGCAACTAGTCACTAGGATGCAACTAGTCACTAAGATGCAACTTGTCACTGGGATGCAACTGGTCACTAGGATGCACCTGGTCACTTGGATGCACCTGGTCACTGGGATGCAATGCACCTGGTCGCTGGGATGTGACTATACCTGCTTGAGCAGCTTCAGCTCCTGCTTGAGCGTGTCGCGGAAGTGCCTCAGATCGCGCTCGTGCTCCGCTCGAAGCCGCTTACTGCCGTTACTGAGATGCTAGTGTAACAAGCCATTGGGATGCAATTAGCCAGTATAACCAGTCACTGGGATGCTACTAGGATGCACCTGGTCACTGGGATGCTACTTGTCACTAGGATGCAACTTGTCACTGGGATGCAACTTGTCACTGGGATGCAACTTGTCACTAGGATGCAACTTGTCACTGGGATGCAACTTGTCACTAGGATGCAATTAGTCGCTGGGATGCAAGTGTACCTGCTTGAGCAGCTTCAGCTCCTGCTTGAGCGTGTCTCGGAAGTGCCTCAGATCGCGCTCGTGCTCCGCTCTCAGCCGCTTGCCGGCGTGCCGCAGCTCCATCTCTAGCTGTTGTTCAGCGCGTTCAGCGGCTTAGTGTCTAGGTCTGCTTCTTCGTGCGCGCGCGCTAAGGAGGCTAAAGCCTAGTCCGTGAGCACGTAGAATTTTGTCCAATGACCCCCAGCTACCCATCCGTATCGCTCGCGCGTAATGAGGGCTATCGTTTTAGCGTTCACCAGTTAGCGCCACTGTAGAGTAAGGTCCTGTCACTTGCTAGTAGCGAAGACAGTGGCACCAACTGGTGAGCGCTAAAGTGGTAGGAGGACTATCGCATTTGCACTCATCAAGATGGCGCCACTGTAGAGTAAGGTCCTGTCAATCGCCAGGGGTGCCAACTGTTAAGTATAAAAACGATAGCCCTCATTGTATTGCTGTCGCGACTGTGCGACGGGCGCCCGCAGTGAGTGTGCGAGCGCGACAGCAACATAATTACGCGCGAGCAATAAGGATGGGTAGCTTGGGGTCATTGGACAAAATTCTACGTGCTCACAGACCAGGCTTTAGCTCGGCTTCGAACCTGGAGAAATCAAAGATGCACCTGGTCGCTGGGATGTGACTATACCTGCTTGAGCAGCTTGAGCTCCTGCTTGAGCGTGTCGCGGAAGTGCCTCAGATCGCGCTCGTGCTCCGCTCGCAGCCGCTTGCCGGCGTGCCGCAGCTACTAGCTAGTGTAACAAGTCACTGGGATGCAACTAGTCGCTTGGATGCTACTGGCCACTGAGGTACAACTAGTCACTGGGATGTACTTGGTCGCTGGGATGCACCTGGTCGCTGGGATGCACCTGGTCACTGGGATGCAACTTGTCACCAGGATGCAACTAGTCGCCGGGATGCAACTTGTCACTGGGATGCAACTTGTCACTGGGATGCAACTAGTCACTGGGATGCACCTGGTCGCTGGGATGCACCTGGTCGCTGGGATGCACCTGGTCGCTGGGATGCAACTTGTCACCAGGATGCAACTAGTCGCCGGGATGCAACTTGTCACTGGGATGCAACTTGTCACTGGGATGCAACTTGTCACTGGGATGCAACTTGTCACTAGGATGTAACTAGTCGCTGGGATGCAAGTGTACCTGCTTGAGCAGCTTCAGCTCCTGCTTGAGCGTGTCGCGGAAGTGCCTCAGATCGCGCTCGTGCTCCGCTCGAAGCCGCTTACTGCCGTTACTGAGATGCTAGTGTAACAAGTCACTGGGATGCAACTTGTCACTAGGATGCAATTAGTCGCTGGGATGCAAATGTACCTGCTTGAGCAGCTTCAGCTCCTGCTTGAGCGTGTCGCGGAAGTGCCTGAGATCGCGCTCGTGCTCCGCCCGAAGCCGCTTACTGCCGTTACTGAGATGGTAGTGTAACAAGCCATTGGGATGCAATTAGCCAGTATAACAAGTCACTGGGATGCTACTAGGATGCACCTGGTCACTGGGATGCTACTTGTCACTAGGATGCAACTTGTCACTGGGATGCAACTTGTCACTGGGATGCAACTAGTCACTGGGATGTACTTGGTCGCTGGGATGTAACTAGTCACCAGGATGCAACTAGTCACTGGCATATAACTGGTCACCAGGATGCAACTTGTCACTAGGATGCAACTTGTCGCTGGGATGCAATGTACCTGCTTGAGCAGCTTCAGCTCCTGCTTGAGCGTGTCGCGGAAGTGCCTTAGATCGCGCTCGTGCTCCGCCCGCAGCCGCTTGCCGGCGTGCCGCAGCTCCATCTCTAGCTGTTGTTCAGCGCGTTCAGCGGCTTAACGTGTCTAGGTCTGCTGCTTCGTGCGCGCGCGCTAAGGAGGCTAAAGCCTAGTCCGTGAGCACGTAGAATTTTGTCCAATGACCCCTAGCTACCCATCCGTATCGCTCGCGCGTAATGAGGGCTATCGTTTTAGCGCTCACCAGTTAGCGCCACTGTAGAGTAAGGTCCTGTCACTTGCTAGTAGCGAAGACAGTGGCGCCAACTTGTGAGCGCTAAAGTGGTAGGAGGACTATCGCATTTGCACTCATCAAGATGGCGCCACTGTAGAGTAAGGTCCTGTCAATCGCCAGGGGTGCCAACTGTTAAGTATAAAAACGATAGCCCTCATTGTATTGCTGTCGCGACTGTGCGACGGGCGCCCGCAGTTAGTGTGCGAGCGCGACATCAACATAATTACGCGCGAGCGGATGGATAGCTTGGGGTCATTGGACAAAATTCTACGTGCTCACAGACCAGGCTTTAGCTCGGCTTCGAACCTGGAGAAATCAAAGATGCACCTGGTAGCTGGGATGTGACTATACCTGCTTGAGCAGCTTCAGCTCCTGCTTGAGCGTGTCGCGGAAGTGCCTCAGATCGCGCTCGTGCTCCGCCCTCAGCCGCTTGCTGCCGTTACTGAGATGGTAGTGTAACAAGCCATTGGGATGCAATTAGCCAGTATAACCAGTCACTGGGATGCTACTAGGATACACCTGGTCACTAGGATGCACTTGGTCACTAGGATGCAACTAGTCGCTGGGATGCAACCGGTCACTGGGATGTAACTAGTCACTGGGATGTAACTGGTCACAGGGATTTATTTTTGTTTTAAGCTGGTACCTCTGAGCATTTTAAGCTGGTACCTCTGACGTGGTGATCAGAACCTTTTTATGACATTATACCTGCTTGAGCAGCTTCAGCTCCTGCTTGAGCGTGTCGCGGAAGTGCCTCAGATCGCGCTCGTGCTCCGCCCTCAGCCGCTTACTGCCGTTACTGAGATGGTAGTGTAACAAGCCATTGGGATGCAATTAGCCAGTATAACCAGTCACTGGGATGCTACTAGGATACACCTGGTCACTAGGATGCACTTGGTCACTAGGATGCAACTAGTCGCTGGGATGCAACCGGTCACTGGGATGTAACTAGTCACTGGGATGTAACTGGTCACAGGGATTTATTTTTGTTTTAAGCTGGTACCTCTGAGCATTTTAAGCTGGTACCTCTGACGTGGTGATCAGAACCTTTTTATGACATTATACCTGCTTGAGCAGCTTCAGCTCCTGCTTGAGCGTGTCTCGGAAGTGCCTCAGATCGCGCTCGTGCTCCGCCCTCAGCCGCTTGCCGGCGTGCCGCAGCTCCATCTCCAGCTGTTGTTCAGCGCGTTCAGCGGCTTAACGTGTCTAGGTCTGCTTCACTTGTCACTAGGGTGCAACTAGTCGCTGGGATGTGACTATACCTGCTTGAGCAGCTTCAGCTCCTGCTTGAGCGTGTCGCGGAAGTGCCTCAGATCGCGCTCGTGCTCCGCCCTCAGCCGCTTGCCGGCGTGCCGCAGCTCCATCTCAAGCTGTTGTTCAGCGCGTTCAGCGGCTGCGCGTTGCGCGCGCGCCAACGTGTCAAGGTCCGCTTCGTGTGCGCGCGCGAGTGAGGCTAGCTCGGCTTCGAACCTGGGTAGGAAAGAATATTTTTAAATAACTTGTTAAAATCGAACCTGCGACGTTTCGGTCGACTGCTCTTCCATCTGAGCTACTTAGACACTGGTTGAACCCATCGACATTTTAATACGCTGTTAGCCTAGGCCAGGCCTGGCTCACTCCGCGCGGTACATCCGATAATTACCTACAGCGAAGCGCCCCGCCGGCGGGTATTATATCAGTCGAGTGTCACGCGCGTGCCCGTCAGGACGCTGGCGTGCGTTGTAGTATGATTATAATTCTATGATCGAAGTATTATTTAAAAATGGACACAAAGAGAAAGAAATATTGTGCGGCGTTCGGGTGTTTAAATTCGAAAAGAAATACCGGATTTATCTTTTTTTTCGCTTCCCAAAGAATGATGATGAAAGGTATGTTGGCCATGTCGGTAATCAATAATTCTTAGGATAGTATAGGATTCTTTTTTTTTTCTGTAATAGTATGTTTAATTTATTCGTCTTGTGTTAAAATAGGTATCAATGAAGACATTGTAATAAAATAAGTTTTTTTTAATCCTAAGTAGGTATATTTGAAATGTTATTTTTACAAAGGTAAAATAACAGTAATACTTACCTACGTACGTACCTCATTACAAATAAGTAGATTAATTATTTTTTCACTAGACAGCATCCCTAACAGCGTAAGAAAAGTTCAGAGGCACGCGATAGAAAGAGACAAAACTTGTAGGTGAATAAAATTGTAGGTACGTAGTGTTGTGCGAGCTGAATTCCACTGTATCGCGTCGTAGCAAGACTCGCATTTATTTAAATCGTCTTGCGGAGTAATCCTTCTGTACCTGTACTATTACTTATTCTGTGCCTAGGCGCAGACCATCGATTTCTCGCCGGCCGATAGTTTAGTCGGGTAGTTGATCAGTATGGGCATGTATGGAAGTGCGATTGTTGTCTGGTCACTGGGATGCCACTATTTGATGCGTTTAGTTAATAAAATGCAAGACATAGAGAATGTGTAGTAACTGGGATGCGACCTGTCAATATGTCTAGTCGCTAGGATGCAAGCCGTCGATATGTCGAGTCACTAGGATGCAATAAGTCTACATGTCTATTCGCTGGGATGGCCAATCGGTGTCATGTCACTAGGATGCAACTAGTCGGTAAGTATTGTCACTGGGATGCAATTAGTCTTTATTCCTAGTCACTAGGATGCAACTAGTGTGTGTGTCATGTTCCTAGGATGTAACTAGTCGGCAAGTCTTGTCACTAGGATGCAACAAGTCTATATAAGTAGTCACTGGTATGGAATAAGTCTTCATACCTAGTCACTGGGATGCAAAGTCTTGTAACTAGGATGCAAATAGCCTATAGTCTTGTAACTAGGATGCAAATGGCCTACAGTCTAGTCACTAGGATGGGATTAGTCAGTATGTCTAGTCACTAAAATCCAACTGCGACAGTGGTAAAGTACCTTCATCTGTTCCTGCATAAGTGTAGCATATCTTTAGTCACCCACCTCTTGTCCTGCTGTTCCCTCAGCTGCAACTCCTTAGCATTCAGGTCCTGGAACTGCTTCTGTTCTTGCTTCTGAAGCATCTTGATCTCGCGTAGCTCCTGCTTCCGCAGCGCGTGGTCGTCCCACGTGCGACCGCTCTCCTCGTCGCCCCAGATCACCTGGAAGTTTGGAAGTTAATGCGATGCTCGGCGAATGAGCGCGAGCTATGTTCGGTTCGGTTCGCGACCGAATATTCATCGGGTTGTTGACACCACCAATCAAATGAATGACATAGTTATTTGACGCTGTCAAAACGCAACTCTCTTATTTATTTATTTTTTTATTTTGTGGCAACCAAACTTCTCTGGGAGGTTGATTTCTTTTGATTGTTGATTAAAATATATTTTGCAGTGCTGAATCATCATCATCTCAGCCATAGGACGTCCACTGCTGAACATAGGCCTCCCCCAATGATTTCCATAATGACCAGCTGTTAGCGGCATTCAGCGACCTCCTACAACTTTCATGAGGTCATCTGTCCACCTTGTGGATGGACGTCTCAGGCAGTGCCGGTAAGTCACGAATAGTATTTCATTATACATATTTTTCAGCAGTAACCGTACCTTGGAAGTGGTGGTGGTGACGATGACGCCATCGATCTCGAACTTTCTCGTCCGTTTGCGCGTTTTCTTCTTGAGGTTTGCCATGTGGATGTCTTCCTTTGACCTGTAGACAGACAAATATAATCTTTCGTAATTTACGGAATTTAAAATCGTTAGTCATGAAGACAGACCCACAATCGAAAAGTCTAGGATGGTACATATCTGCCCTGTAAGTGCCTATTCACTCTCGCCTTGAAAGGGCCCGGATTATAGTGTTCGGGAACAGCAGCAGGCAGCGAATTCCAGTCCCTAGCTGTTCGCATTATAAAATAAATAAGTGGCATTCTATGTACTGTAACTGTATTAATAAATTAATCTCTGGTATTTTAAAAGACTTCAATTCCACCAGCTCGCACTAAGCGTTTCGATGACTCTTTTATAATACCAGGCCTGTTCATCTCCGCGAGTTTACATCGAAAACAAAACACGCACGATGACCCACCTACAGGATACTATTCGACAAGGCCTCACATACGAGCGAACATTGACTCACGCACGCGTATTCTTGTGTATGATGGAAGAAAATAAAGAAAATGGTGTACTAAATACTGTGCAGTATTTAACTGCCTAAATAATAATAAAAACACAGAATGTACTTTTTTAAGTTGCCTCAAGACACTGAGAGGTAAATAAGTAGTTAATATTATTCATGATAATTCATGCTAAATCATGTATTTCCTCCGCCATTTTCCGCAGTTTGGCACCTCACGTCACATCATTTTACCGAAGTCAGCCCTATAGCTTCGGCGCAGTACCGATCACTGACGTTTGTCAACAAAATGGTGCTTGACTCTTGAGACAAGCTAAATTACGCCATATTGTTAATGACATTGAGCATACATTTTTTTTAAATACTTTCGCGAAGTAAAACTTCTGTACGTAGTACTTATTATTATTCTGTGATAATACGAACAGCTAGGGACTGGAATTCGTTGCCTGCTGCTGTCTTTCCCAAACACTACAATCCGGGCGTTTTCAAGGCGAGATTGAATAGGCACTTACAGGGCAGATATGTACCATCCTAGACTGCATCCCACTTACTATCCGTTCGCTTTAAATTTGCCGCTGGCGATATGACGTCACTCGAAGGGAAACGTCTATAACTTTATCAAACTATATTTAAAATGTTTTTTATTTATTACTATTGATCAAAATTGTGTATTTGCGTAAAATAATACACATTAATGAGGGCTATCGTTTTTATACTTAACAGTTGGCACCCCTGGCGATTGACAGGACCTTACTCTACAGTGGCGCCATCTTGATGAGTGCAAATGCGATAGTCCTCCTACCACTTTCGCGCTCACCAGTTGGCGCCACTGTCTTCGCTACTAGCAAGTGACAGGACCTTACTCTACAGTGGCGCTAACTGGTGAGCGCTAAAACGATAGCCCTCATTGCGTTTAATCACTAACTAATTGCGTTTTATCGCGGTTGGGGGAGGGGACGCGTATTCTACGGACCGGCAAACGTGGCGCGAACGGGTGGTAACATCAGGTGCGATTGTGGTCAAATATCTGCCTTGTTATGCATAAAAAAATACTTCTCACTATACCTCTGTATCCTGTTGACCGGCTGTCCTTCCTGCGTCTTCCGCCTCAGCACCACCGCTTCGCCGTTCTCGTGGATGTCCGTGCTGACTCTGCGAATAAGCACTCTATAAGCTGCTAGCTAAGACTACTTTTGCAGTGGCGCTTGATGATTGTGAGTGTGGTATGAATTAGTGTGTGTTAGAATGTTGATGCAATTTTCTGCCAAAAGAGTGCAGTGATAGTGTAAACTTTTCTTTCAAAAGAGATTTTCAAAGCGTGTTTAAATTAATTGCAAAAATATATCCGTTATGTGAGTTGAGCATGAGTTATTATGAAACAGACTTCTTATTTTTTTTAGCCACAACGAGGAAGCTCGTTGCCTTCATCTCACTTGATGGTGGGTAAGTTATTTATGGGTTGACTAAAGATGTTTTTTATGCATTTTTTCAGACTAACGCGAACAAGGCAAGAGTTGTTAAGCGGCGTTTAGTCACTCTTTTTTAAAGATATACAGTGTGAGTCACGTTAAAGTGTACATATGAAAATAGATAAAACTAGACCTATTTTTATCGACAAAAAAGAGTTCAAAAATTTTTTGTGATTTTTTTTTATTTTTTTATAGAATTTTTTTTCTTCCAATTACTTATTGTAAAGAAAACGTAATAACTTTTAAACTAAGCGGTATATCCTGATAAAATAAAAACAGTAATAATGCTAAATAACAGGCGATACTAAAAAAATACGTGAAATACCCAGAAAATGCCAACAAATAATAAAAAAATATACTTTTTGAAAAAAATCTGCTTTTAAATTCGTGTTTTTTTGGTTATTTGATAAATTTCTCCAAAAAATGCCCCTATAACAGGTGGTTTTTATTACTTTTTATTATTCTCTATCGTATTATCTTCGTAAAACCAAAAATCACATGTCTCTATCCCTATCACAACGTTTGCAATGATCGTTTGAACTAAGCCTCTCCGGGCGCGCCATTCAACGCTTCGTTAACAACGAAACTGAAAATGGCTCTAGATTTGTAATTTTGATAAAGACAAGTTAGATTTCAAATAAAAACAAAAGATTTCGAAGTAAAATAAGCATTTTAGTTAAAATTGAAATTGTCTCTACCTGTAGCAGAGAATAATGTTGTGGCAGGCCTTTGTTCAAACGATCATAGCAAATGTTGTGATAGGGATAGAGACATGCGATTTTTGGTTTTACAAAGATAATACGATAGAGAATAATACAAAGTAATAAAAACCACCTGTTATAGGGGCATTTTTTGGAGAAATTTATCAAATAACCAAAAAAACACGAATTTAAAAGCAGTTTTTTTTTTCAAAAAGTATCATTTTTTATTATTTGCTGGCATTTTTTGTAAATTTTATGTAATTTTTTAGTATCGCCTGTTATTTAGCATTATTACTGTTTTTATTTTATAAGGATATACCGCTTAGTTCAAAAGTTATTACGTTTTCTTTACAAGAAGTTATTGGAAGAAAAAAAAATCTATAAAAAATTAAAAAAAAATCTCAAAAATTTTTTGACCTCTTTTTTGTCGATAAAAAAAGGTCTAGTTTTATCTATTTTCATATGTACACTTTAACGTGACTCACACTGTATAGTAAGTGTAACCTGTATCCATTTGAGTGCTGATTGACTGAGTTGAATAAATATTATTATTATTGTTCGGGATTTGTTTTGAGCTCAATGTCGATGCCGTGATCATCTAAAGTCCGGCCGCCAAGCAGATAGAATTTCGTCCAATGACCCCAAGCTACCCATCCTTATCACTCGCGCGTAATTATATTGCTGTCGCGCTCGCACACTCACTGCGGGCGCCCGTCGCACAGTCGCGACAGCAATATAATTACGCGCGAGCGATAAGGATGGGTAGCTAGGAGTCATTGGACAAAATTCTACGTGCTCACGGACCGGGCTTTACCTATAGTGACTATAGTCCCTCCAAAGAAGTGTATCCCACTGACCTGGTGCCTCCATTGAGCTCTCTGTCGCGGTCGTCGTGATCGTTGGCGGCCAGCGAGTCGGCGTCGTGGCGGCGCGACGACGACGACGCGACCGAACCGCTGTCGGACTGCGATCTGCGAGAAGGCACGTGATATAACGGGTGCAAACATACATGGAACATAACCCTCCTAGCGCAGTCGGGTAAAAATTCTATCACGAAACTTATGCAGAACTGCAAACAATAAATAAACAAAAAAAAAAGAAAATCGTATTTCTTTTTTACTCAAAAATGTAATCCTACAGAAAAATGTAGGATTTTTGCACCTTTTTGTCAGCGTGACATGAGTAAAGTATATCTTTCATTTTATATGTTTATAAAGAGAAAAATACACATTACTGTACAGTGAAAAAAAAAGTCACCAGTGAGCGCGGTTTTCAAGGAAAGGTCCCGAAGAAAAATATGTTTATTAACACGTAGGAAAAACGTAATAAGTATTTGGTTTTACGCCGCATCCCTGGTAGGCCTTTAGCTTAATTTTTTTTGTTGTGTTAATTACTGTATCTCATATTGATAGCCCAATAAATAAATAAAAGCAGTCTTATTACGGAGTATGTGCGATTTTACATTGTGTCATATGTCACCATTATGTGACTTATCATTAGAACCCACCTCTCAAAGCTGTCTGGACTGAGGCGCGTAGCGATAGGCGGCGGCGCGGCCGGCTCGCCCACAGTCACCACGGAAACGTGCGATGTGTCCTGCAGAGACAAATACAAGCTCTATTAGTATGTGGCAGGGATGTAATGGATATCCGTAACCGTAACTTTCGGATATCCGAAATAAAAAAATATCCGAAACCGTAACCGTAACCCATTCAAAAGTTTCGGATAGTTTCGGATGTAGGCAGTTTAAATAGCATTATATGTAAAGACACAACAGCCTGATTTACCTTCATAATGCCATCGAGTATCAATTTTTATTTTTTTTTATTACTTTTTATTCGATTTAGTGTGCGACCACGAATGATCCAACACGGTGGACAACTATTGCAAATTGCATTCTAAAGCACAAATATCCGTAACCGTAACCGAAACTTTCAGATATCCGAAATAAAAAAATATCCGAAACCGGTATAATATTATTCCTATATCCGTAACCGTATCCATAACCAAAACTACACATCCAAAACATCCCTAGATGTAGCCATAGGTAGTTTTCAGAGCACTATAACAACCCAGGGGGTGAAGGGTTATGTTTTAAATTTTAATTGACTACAATATGAAAAGTAACGGAAAACCTTTCCTTTGCTAACAAGTTACAAAGTCAGTAGTGATGATTACTCCAACTAGTGATCAGAACGCATCAAGGCTTTTCTTCATTGTCACAAATGCCACAATGCGTCGTGACTGTTTTCATAAGTTGTCACAACGCAAAGGACATTGTCAGAAACCGCCTAAAAAACCGCCCAAAAACATTAACCCATCATAATTATTTTCTATTTTTTTTAATACATTAAGCACCCTTTCATTCTAATGGACACTTAAGCATTGAAAAATTAAATAAATAAGTCTTTTAACGTTTATTCTATAATACTATTACAACTTCCGGACGTTTTGGTGCGTGGCATGGTCTAAAACCTATCAAGTTCCATAATTTTTGCCGATAAAATCTGTACGAGGCATTACCGTACTTTATTGCTGGGAGTCCATGTATAGTGATGTTCCTGCGGCCATCATAGACAATAAAATATCGATTTTGAAAATAAAATAAATCGATTAAACTGCTTTGAAGACTAGATTTGCGTTAAAAGCTAAAAAGATATTGACAGTTTGACACTATTACAAGAAGATATCTAAAGTGTCCAACTGGTCGAAGGTCGTAAATAAAATAAAAATAATTAGGACCATAAACTGATATTCATGGTATCATAACTGTAAAAGTGTCAGAATCCGATGTTGAATCCAATGCCAGTTGAAGTGTGAGAAACATATATATTTTTTTTTTATGTGACAGGAGGCAAATGAGCAGACGGATCACCTGATATCAACCTAGTATAGTTGCCAGTCTCTCATAATCTATGCCAATGAGGGTTTTCGCGATTGAAAAATCCGCCAGATGGCAATACGTAGACGTGAGGTCCAAATGCTGCATGATTGGTTATTTTTGACATGACATTGACAGATATCCACCAATCATGCAGCATTTGGACCTCGCGTCTACGTATTGCCATCTCGCGGATTTTTCAATCGCGAAAACCCTCATTCATAGCACATGTATAATAATAGACCAAATGAACTTTTATAGATTGTGAAAGAGAAGATAAAGATTTTATTATTTTATTAAAATCTTGCCACGAGGTAGTTTTTCAGTAGAAACCAGGATTGGATAATCGCTACAGGCAAGTATCAGAACATTTTATAAATATTTTTAATCGATTATATCCATGTGAATCGTTTTAATAAATTGTCATTTTACTTTTTCAATTAAAACTTTTTCAATCCCTAGTCTTGTCAAACTGTCATAATGTCAACAAATTATAAATGTCACGTCAGTTGACTCAATTTCAGTCTTCTGTGCGTTTATTGTATTTTTATTTCAATGAAATAGTGCTAAAGGGTTAGTACTAAAACTGAAAGCCTTTTTTCAGAAAGAAAACCAATGTGGTGCCCTTATTATTCATGCTGTTTGAAAGTTACAAGTCAGTGATACAGAGTTGCCGACATTATAACTCCGTAGTGATACCATACCAAAGAAGAAGTTTTCCTAAACACTTGTGTTGTTTTTATATGTGATCGAATAAAAAGGATTAATTCTACTGCTCAAATGGAATAACTTATCCCAAGAGACCGAATATAAAAAAAACCTCTCCATAGAAATTATCACCATCACGAGGATGTGAATTTTTTTGAGAATTTGATATTGGTCCTGTAAGAAAAGTAGTTGTATTTCAGTAGTAGAATCAACCCTTCTTGTTTCATCAGCAAGAGTAACTATAAAAACGCCCTGTAGGTAGGTATTATTAAGCTGAAGAGTTTGTTTAGTGTCAAAGACTGTCACACAGTGTAACTTAAATTGGCATATTATGATGAACATAAAAACTTAAATAAATATTTATGTTAATATTTTTTCTATTTATTTATTTTCCCAAAGCTTCACAGTGACAGCTGAAACAGCAATACTGTTAACAAAACAGTAAAACTAAACTTGGAACAAACTGTTACAAATATGAGGGGTTTAATATTTTACAAATTAAAATAAAACCGCATGTTGCTTTACTTTCTCGTATAGGTAATAAATGTAATTAATGGCTAGATTATTAATGTTACTTTGTTACCCTCAATAGTGAGGAAATCTTATAAAATGGTAACCCTGATTTTTATTGTCATTCAAGTGCTCTTTCTTCGCATAGGCTTCTGTGATTTGGCCAAGGGCCACACACATTGCGATAACATTATGCGACATTGATTTGACAGCAGCGGAGTGAAGTCTTGCGACTATGCAAAATGATACCCTGTAATCGTAGCGCATACAGACATAGACGGGGCGGGGCACATAGCTCGTAGAGCTGATGGCCGCTGGGGCAGGAAAGTTCTTGAGTGGCGACCACGAGCCGAAAGACGTAGCGTGGGCAGGCCTCCCACTAGGTGGACCGACGATCTGGTGAAGGTCGCGGGAGGTGCCTGTATGCGCCTTTGTCCAGCAGTGGACGTCTTTTCGGCTGAAACGAACGAACGAACGATACGTATTACCACTATTTACCAGACATTACTATTTATTGCATACTCGCCGGATTACACGTAGGAGCACGCGCGTAACAGCTTCGGCCTTGCATTATTATAAGATCTTGTTCCGCCCTTTTACGAACTTCCTCCGTGAGGATATCCCCGCCGAATTCTATGATGAACCTATCAAAAGTCATATTCTGCAATGTCAACCCACCACAAGGTGGACCGACGACCTGATAAAGGTAGCGGGAAGGCGCTGGATGCAGGCCGCTACCAACCGTGCGATGTGGAAGTCATTGGGGGAGGCCTATGTTCAGTAGTGGACGTCCTGTGGCTGAAATGATGATGATGATGAAGAAATGAATGAAAATGACAAATCTTCGAACGTGTATAATACCGTGCCAAAGTAATCATATAATTTTGGCACCTTAATAACTATTGCCGTTTTTGTTGTAAAGATCATGCAGCGCTACTTGCGGATATTATTGGAAAGAAAACTATGTGGGCTCTAGATCTGAAGCCGCTTTAACGAACACGAAGTGCTCATACAATGCGGCGTATTTTCTTCCAGTCTTTAGTCAGGACTTTAGTCGAATTAAAACCCCGGTTGAACGTGATATAGCCGCACTAGAATACGATGCTTTTTTGCATAATCGCAAGACTTCGTTCCGGTGTCGACCGAATGTTATCATGATGTATGTGGCCCAGGGGTTACCGTAGCCGCTAAGGTTTGAAACTTCTTGCTTAAAATATTGTAGTCTTTGGCATAGACTACGATGGTAGTCATGGAGATAGGAGTTTGTTATCTCGTGTCAGATGTAAATGGTGAAAAGAAAACTCATGATTCGTGGTATTTTTATGTAATATGTAGGTATTTTATAAAAGTGGAACCCCGAGTGATCTCCAAAACCCATTCTATTATTATATACGATTCGGCTTCGATATCTATAATACAATAGGAGTTTATTTCATGTGTCAGATGACAAGGGTGGAAACAACCTACGATTCATGTTGTTTATTTACGTGCAATATGTGGGCATATTGTAAAAGTGGAATGCCGAGTTGTATTTCTAAAACTTGTTCTATTATTTTATACTATTTGGCTGCGACTCGGCGTGACGACAATACAAAACATTTTTCGCGAATCGGTGTTCATACATTCACACAATACATTAGACGCCATGTTGTCATAAACGACATATTATAAAATCGCTGTGATTTAATATTCTTAATCATTAATTTTATGGCAAGTGTCCATCAGGAATCATTGTTCTTACACACAGAATCGTATTATTTCGCTTTCGGGTAGTAATATGTCAAAATTGTTGGTTCTTTAGGCGAACAATGTATGGAGAACGAACATTGTCCTTTTGGCAGCGTAATCCAGTCCCTGGCTGTTCGCATTATACAAGGACTGTTTCATAAGTTGTCACAACGCAAATTTTGGCAGCGAATTCCAGTCCCTGGCTGTTCGCATTATAAAAGGACTGTTTTCATAAGTTGTCACAACGCAAAGTTTTGGCAGCGAATTCCATTCCCTGGCTGTTCGCATTATAAAAGGACTGTTTTCATAAGTTGTCACAACGCAAATTTTTGGCAGCGAATTCCAGTCCCTGGCTGTTCGCATTATAAAAGGACTGTTTTCATAAGTTGTCACAACGCAAATTTTTGGCAGCGAATATCAGTCCCTGGCTGTTCGCATTATAAAAGACTTATTTATCGAAACGCTTAGTGCGAGATGGTGGAATGTCGACAATGTAGGAATGGTACGCTAACCTGCGTCTGGTTCCCCAGTGATGGACTTCTCTCCACTCCACCTTAGTGGTAACCGGGTCTTCAAGCACTAGAGACAGCAATACTCACCAAGTTGAGCTGGTTATGCTGGCTGTCGTCGAAGACCCCGGAGTCTCCAGCCGCGCCCGGGCTCAGGATCAGGACTTCGCTGCTGTCCAGGCGGCGGCCGCGGGTCTTCTCTGTTGAGGAGAAGAAAGTTTATTATTTCAGAGAACACATTTTGAAGGAGGCGCCCTGTATTAGCTGTATTGAGTAAAGTTTAGCCGAAGCTAACGTACAAAAGTTATTCATCGAGTGTGACCCTGAAGGCGCGCGCGCACGATTGCCTTTTTTTGTCGCCGTGACAGTATTATCCGTGATCTGTTTCTTTTACTCCTTTATAAGGATAGAGACATATTGTCACGGTGACAAAAGTCACCCGTAACGCCGTTAAAGGCATTGTTTTGGCAATGCCGCCTATAAATAGAACGTATACCTAGCGCTCGTCATAATGCTGTTAAAAATAATAAGTTCGCACAAAGAGAAGAAGATTTATTCTTAACGCGCATCAAAGCGCTACAGTCTTTGCCATATAGAACGTGTTCCTAGCGATAAGGGAAAAAACGATAAAGGACTGCCAAATCGCTTATGTGCTGTCGCCACGCTATAGCGCCGTATAATGTTGAACGGTAACGTATCTTAGGAGAGTTTTTTCAACTCACCGGAGTAATCATGACTGGTGTCCAACGAGTCCAGTGAGGAAGGCGCGAAGCAATCATCGTCTGAACTGGAGGCGGCTCCTACTATGACCACTTCGTCTGCTATAGGCGGCGTTGTGGATATCGTGACTGCGTTGGGCGGCAACTGGAAATAATAAATAATAATCAGAAAATAGTAATAGACAATTTGACACCATTCCCCAATAATTCGAAATCACAACTTTTCTAAAAAGACACTTCATTCTGGTCTTAAAAACTTAATTAATTTTAAATTACCTGTAAATTACGATTTTTGGTTGCATTGTAATTGAAAAAAGCAATTTAATTGACTTGACAAAATAGTGACGTCACTAACTTGTAGTGCCATACAAAATCTAGGGGAGAGTTCCGTTTTGACATGTTAAAAAGTGTAGATGACCCACGCTAAACTGTCCCACCAAACTCAATGACAGGGTGGCGCTACCATCGTTCAACTATATGGTTTCCAACATGGCAAAAATCGGAACCAGCGATCCGGTATTGACGGTGGCGCCCCACTGTCAATGTCATGCATAGGACAGTTCAGTATTTTGGAACTATTTGGTGGTGTCAAAATTTCGTACAATGACCCGCCCTAATCGCCCACGCGTAATTATAATGCTGTCGCGACTGTTCGACGCGCGGCTGTAGGGAGTGTCATTGGACGAAATTCTACGTGCTCGGCGGCCGGACTTTACTACTGACCATGCCTGTAAAGTAACTAACCTGGGCAGCGGTGGTAAGTACCGGCGGGTGCGTGGTAGTAATCGTCATAACAAGAGCAGGGGCGAGCGATCCTACTCCCTATCATCGTGCCTGTAGAGTCCACAATCGAGTGCACTGACCTAAGCAGCGGTGGTGAGCACCGGCGGATCATCATCATCATTTCAGCCACAGGACGTCCACAACTGAACATAGGCCTTCCCAATGATTTCCATCAAGGCCGGTTGGTAGCGGCCTGTATCCAGCGCCTTCCTGCTACCTTTATGAGGCCGTCGGTCCACCTAGTAGGAGGCCTGCCCACGCTACGTCTTCCAGCCCTTGGTCGCCACTCGAGAACTTTTCTGCCCCAACGGCCATCGTCTCTGCGAACTACGTGCCCCGCCTGTCACGTGATTTTAGCAATTCTGCGAGCTATGTCGGTCACTTTGATTCACCTGCGGATCTCCTCATTTCTGATTCAATCACGCAGGGCAACTCCGAGTATAGCCCGCTCCAACTGCGAGTAAATACCTGAGATCCAGGATCTCTCATGATGCCTATAGCCTATAGAGTGACTAACCTGGACAGCGGTGACGAGCCCGGCGGCGAGCGAGTTGGGCTCCACCACCACCACGTTGGTGGCTGCCACCGCTACTGCCGGTTATTCTTACAAGCCTAGACTCTATCATCATGCCTATAGAGTAGCTAGTTGACTGCACTTAATAGGGACTCACTCACTTCACGTTTCTACAGCTGCATCTTATGTAGCCAGGATCAACACCGAATATGAACCCAACCAGTAAAGGCCAAGTTTGTCCCGGGACACGTTGAATTGTCATTGGACCCGCAACGAAATGTGAGCTATCGTATTTGCCCTTACCAGTTGGCGCTAGAGTAAGACACTCGTTTGACAGTGGCGCCAACTCATGAAAGCTGAACCATCGCATATGCACTCACTATTTGGCGCCACTGTAGAGTAAGGTTCTGTCACTCGCTAAGACAACCAACTGAGGAGCGCTGAAACGGCAGGAGGACTATCGCATTTGCTCTCACTAGGATGGTGCCAAGTAAATACTTAACAGAGATCTTGGTGGATTGTCTTCTAAAGTCCGGTCGCCGAGCACGTAGAATTTCGTCCAATGACCCCCAAGCCATCTTTATCACTCGCGCGTAATTATATTGCTGTCGCGCTCGCACACTCACTGCAGCCGCCCGTCGAACAGTCGCGACAGGATGGGTAGCTAGGGGTCATTGGACGAAATTCTACGTGCTCGGCGACCGGACTTTACTACTGACCATGCCTGTAGAGTAACTAACCTGGGCAGCGGTGGTGAGCACCGGCGGGTGCGTGGTGGTGACGGTGACGAGCCCGGCGGGCGCGGCGGCGAGCGAGTTGGGCTCCACCACCACCAGCGCCGGCACCACCACCACGTTGGTGGCCGCCACAGCTACTGCTACAGTCGGCTATTCTTACAAGCCTAGACTCTATCATCATGCTAATAGAGTAGCTAATCGAGTGCAGTTATCTCAGTAAAGACCCACCTCTCGTTCCTACCGCTGCATCTCCTATGTAGCCAGGATCAACACCCAATAAGAACCCAACCAGTCAAGGCTGTTTGTCCCGGGGGAAATTTTCTATCATTGGACGTGAGGGTTGTCGTATTTACTCTAATTAGTTGGCGCCACTGTAAAGTTAGGTCCTGTCACTTGCTAGTGGCTAAGATAGTGACGTCAACTGGTGAACGCTGAAAGTGTAGGAGGACTTTTTGTGCCATTGGCGCCACTAAAGCCTGGTCCGTGAGCACGTAGAATCCCGTCCAATGACCCCAAGCTGCCCATCCTTGTCGCTCGCACGTAATTATGTTGCTGTCGCGCTCGCACACTCACTGCGGGCGCGCGTCGCACAGTCGCGACATCAATATAATTACGCGCGAGCGATAAGGATGGGTAGCTTGGGGTCATTGGACGGAATTCTACGTGCTAGGCGACCGGACTTTACTACTGATCATGCCTATAAAGTGACTGACCTGAGCAGCGGTGGTAAGCACGGGCGTGTGCGTGGTAGTAATCGTCATAACCAGAGCAGGGTCGAGCGATCCTACTCCCTATCGTCGTGCCAGTAGTCCACAATCGAGTGCACTGACCTAAACAGCGGTGGTGAGCACCGGCGGATCTTCATCATCATGTCAGCCATAGGATGTCCACAGCTGAACATAGGCCTTCCCAATGATTTCTATCAAGGTCGGTTGGTACCGGCCTGCATCCAGCGTGTTCCTGCTACCTTTATGAGGGCGTCGGTCCACCTTGTGGATGGACACGCCTGTAGAGTCCACAACCGAGTGCACTGACCCGAGCAGCGGTGGTGACGCTCGCACACTCACTGCGGGCGCCCGTCGAACAGTCGCGACAGCAGTATAATTACGCGCGAGCGATATGGATGGGTAGCTTGGGGTCATTGGACGAAATTCTACGTGCTCGGCGACCGGACTTTACTACTGACCATGCCTGTAAAGTAACTAACCTGGGCAGCGGTGGTGAACACGGGCGGGTGCGGCAGCGAGCGATCCTACTCCCTATCGTCGTGCCTGTAAAGTCCACAATAGAGTAACTGACCTGGGCAGCGGTGGTGAGTACCGGCGGGTGCGTGGTGGTGACGGTGACGAGCCCGGCGGGCGCGGCGGCGAGCGAGTTGGGCTCCACCACCACCAGCGCCGGCACCACCACCACGTTGGTGGCTGCTACCGCTACCGCCACGGTCGGCTCGGGCGGCTTGGGCTGCGGCGGCTGGAGATATGACAGAATATAGAATGAAGAGTATGTAAAACTTGTCAGATTCGAAGTCTATATCTATAAAAGCAAAAGGTCACTGAATCACTCACTCATCACGAAATCTCAGAAACTACAAGTGCTAGGAGTCTCAATTTTGCATGGGGGTTCCTTTTAGAACGTAGGTGCTCACTAAGACGGGATTTTTGATTCAACTTCAAAGGGGGTAAAACGGGATCCACGCGTACGAAGTCGCTAGTGGAGTTATAAATATCCTTTGAATAAAAGGATTGCAAAATCAAAGAACTTTTCCACGTTACTGGTACTTTTTTTAAAGTAGACGAAGACCCTGGGTTCCCAGTGGGAAACAGGGGCTTGACTAAACATACAACATTTAAACTCTGTAAGATTCTAAGACAGGTGATTGTAGCCCAAATACACTAGCTAACGCTAGTCTACTATTAATTATTATTACAATCGGCACTACCACTGGAATCCTCTCCCTTACACCTAAAACCTATCGAGATATGCGTTGAGTAGACTTCTCCCGTGTGAATAAATCGAAAATCGAGAAATAATGTTCTAAGTAAACTCGTGGTTATTTACTTATTTCGTGACCTCTGAACAAAAAAAATTGAATACTTTATACACAGCACAGAAACAAAAAGTGTACATACCGTTACAGGCCTAATCTCAACCGAACTCATCGGCGATCTTCTCTTCTCCCATTTGTGTATCCTATCCTCCACTTCACTTCTATCCACTTCTATACTGATCCTCTCTTTCGCTTCTACAGAGCTGGACCTCGAATTCTTTTCTATTCTATTGACTGCAGCATTAACTTTCACAGTTTCCACTTGATCCGTCGAAATGGAACGGTTTTCTAAACGGCCTATTATTTCTACATTCGTCCTATCTAATTCCAGGGAGCTTCTGGAGTTTCTTTCTATCCTATTCACTTCTGACAACACCCTGTCTTCGGTTGAACTCGATCTGGAGAACTTTCCTTTGTCGTTTGTGTCTGTAATTGTTACTTCTGTCTTCTTTTCGATTCTAATTTCTTCTTTGCTCTCTTCTTTTCTGTTTTCTTGTCTGCTCTCTTCTCTTCTATTCTCTTTCCTGCTCTCTTCTGTTCTTCTGTCGTCTCTCTCAGTCCTGTGGGGTTCCGTTTTGTCTAATTCTGTCTGTTTCTCCGGCGCGACTGGTTCAGGCGTTATTCTAATTTCTTGCTTTGGTCTCTCTTTCTCTTTTTCTACTTCTGAATCTTTTTTGTCTGTCTTTTTGTCTTCTACGGCTTTCTCTGCTTCTCGACACACCTGGAAATATAAAGATTATTAACATCAACCTTTTTATCATAAATGTGACGGGCTGTGACAAGGAGAGGGAGTGAAAAAGTCATGAAATTCGTGTGACATTGAGGCCTTATTTTATATGTGACTTACCTGGATGACAATCTGTTTGTCCCGCACAAGCGGTTAGCTACCACCATCTTACCCAAGTCCGTCACCATAACAAAAATGTTAGTAGCATTGTGTTCCGGCAGTTGGAGGTAAGATAGCCAGTTCTTCTATGCTTGAGGATTCCGGCTGAAGCTCTTTCACTTTCGGCCTAACCATCCTTGATGCAGACCAAGAGCCTCCTTCATTATCATCATCATTTCACCCATAGGACGTCCACTGCTGAGCACAGTTCTCCCCCAATGATTTCCATGTTGACACTCTTATGAGGTCGTTCCACCTGGTCATCTGGTGGGTGCTGCGCTTTCCGGTACGCTGCCTCCACTCCAGAACCTTGATGCCTTATCAGTTCTGCGTACTATGTGCTCTGCCCATTGCCACTTCAGTTTGTCAGCGACTTTAGTTCGTTTACGGGTCTCCTCGTTACTTTATTGGTGCGTCCAGACTTGGCGAACGGGCTCGCGCGACAAACTTGACATCCTGCTCACTCAAGAGCGGGGTGAGCAGGATGACCAGCGTGTCGCGCGAGCTCATTCGCCGAGTTTGGACGTACCATAAGAGCCACTCACCTGGTCGACAATCTGTTTGCCCTGCACAAGCGCTGGTTGAACCGGCGGCGCGGGCTGTGGAGGCGGGGGCGCCGGCTGCTTCTTGGGGACGGCTGCGACTGGGGGGGCGGCTGCGACGGGGGCAGGAGGGGCGGCGGGGGCAGGAGGGACGGGGGCAGGTGGGCGGGCGGCGGGCGAGGCGGGCGGCGTCGCCGACGGCGGCGGCGGGGCGGGGCCCTTCTCTTTTTTTGGTGCCTGGAAATACATTACATATTATAATGTTAGCTCACCACTAGTTTGGAACTAGAATTTTTAAAAGTTCCTCCTTATGCTCCATACACAAATTGTATAGACTCTCTAACTAAACCATCCCTTCGTTTATCAACCTTCTGGAGCTTGATACCACAAAAATGAAACTTTGTGTCGGGACTCGGGCTGATCTAATGAGGGTTTTCGCGTATGAAAAATCCGCCAGATGGCAATACGTAGACGCGAGGTCGAAATGCTGCATGATTGGTTATTTTTGACATGACATTGACAGATATGTCAAAATCCACCAATCACGCAGCAGTCAGACCCCACATCCACGTCCCGCCATCTAGCGGATCTTTCATACGCGAAAACCCTCATTGATAGACCATAATTCTTCTCAAATGTTTGCCCAGTAGTCTCAAGAGTACGGTCATGCAATCCAATTGTTACAACTCGATGTCCTGGTGATAACCAGGTCCTTGCTCGTATCGCATCTAGCAACTTTTGTCTAGCTTCGATGTGAAAATAAGAGGTGTTGTAGATACAGCACATCTATCTCAGTTACTCCGTAATCATGGCCCTTGCAACGGTGCCTAAATATCAGAGGTTCTTTAGTAAGGTACCTACCTACATGGTAGCAATCCCGTTATTAATAACTGCAATGTTAGTGTCCATGAAAATTTAAAGGCTGTAGCACATTTATTAACTCGCATGCATACTCCAAACGCCTAGTCTCGCGATTGACAGCGCGCGAAAGGCCTTTCAGAGTTGATGTCTGCTATGACCTTAAAACAGCACATGTACCAGGCGTGTTCATCTCCGCGAGTTTACATCGAAAACAAAACACACACGATGGCCCACCTACAGGATACTATTCGACAAGGCCTCACATACGAGCGAACATTGACTCACGTACGCGTATTCTTGTGTATGATGGAAGAAAATAAAGAAAATGGTGTACTAAATACTGTGCAGTATTTAACTGCCTAAATAATAATAAAAACACAGAATGTACTTTTTCAAGTTGCCTCAAGACACTGAGAGGTAAATAAGTAGTTAATATTATTCGTGATAATTCATGCTAAATCATGTATTTCCTCCGCCATTTTCCGCAGTTTGGCACCTCACGTCACATCATTTTACCGAAGTCAGCCCTATAGCTTCGGCGCAGTGCTGATCACTGACGTTTGTCAACAAAATAGTGCTTGACTCTTGAGACAGGCTAAATTACACCATTTTGTTAATGACATTGAGCATAAATTTTTTTAAATACCTTCGTGAAGTAAAACTTCTGTACGCAGTACTTATTATTATTCTGTGCATGTACTCACGGGCGCTTTCCTGTCAGCGGGCTGCGGTTCGTCGTCGCGCGGACGCTTGGCGGGCGCGGCCGGCGCGGGCGGCGACGGCGGCGCTTCCGGCACTGAAACAAAAACATTCGTTTGGTTCGAACATAAAATTAAACAAGCATTGGTCACAAACATATTGTTTTAGACACACACTTCCGAATGTAACTCTTTTACACTTAGTATGGGGCCATTCATTTATTACGTAAGACTGTTTACGCTATTTTTTTACCCCCTCCCCCCTATTATGTTAATATACCGTTTAATATTTATTACGTAAGAATCTGAAGGAAAAAATTAATAGGTACGTTTGACGACTAGTATAAACATGCGGAGAATTCCCGGGAGGCACAGTGCGGGTAACGCGGGTCCTTTGCCATGGAAATGGAAATCGTTCACCTATACGTATCCGAACAAAACTCGACTCTCGCGCGGTTGCCCACGCTTTTACAAAGTATAATTTTAACTGCTCATTTTTGTGATCTTCCGAGACTCCGTCCCACCCCCTTATAAGAACAAAATGACATAGTCAACCCCCTTCCCCCCAAAATTGTCTTGCGTAATAAATGAATAGCCCCCATACGATAACAACTTCGCACGCAAATCATTTAAAATATTTTTTTCCTGCGTTTGCAACATTTTTCATTAATGCTTTCCTATTTAATACAAACAAACAATCAAATATTTCCTCTTTATAATATTAGTGTAGATGTAGATCTCGAAAACCACACAATAAGAATTTCGTTTAAATAAATATAAATAAATAAATAAATATCTTTGGACAATCTCACACAGCGCCATCTAGCCCCAAAGTAAGCAATTAATATGCTTGTGTTATGGGTGCTAGCTTAACGGATATACTACTTATATACTTTTTTTTTAATACATACATATTATACATAGTAACACCCAGACCCGTCACAGAAATTAAAATTCATCATTTCAATTTCTGCCCGGCCGGGAATCGAACCCGGGACCTCTCGGCATAGTAGTCCGTTCTGAACCACTACACCAAACGGCCGACAACGAAATGTTATGTATCACTTGAAAAAATTGTGTCATGTCTAAAATAAATATGAAAGAACACTCACTCTTGACGTCCGGCGTGTCCGCGGACCGGACAGACGTCGAGTCATCTTCCATCTCCATATGCATCTGAGAGCTGCGATGTTCCTGTATACAAACACACGAGTTATTGCATCATCATCATCAAGCTGTAGATCCTGGCTGCACAGGAGTTGCAGCGGGTCTAAGAACCATTTCACATTTAGGCGACTTAGCAGCGCGACAGACTTTCTGGCGATAATTTCATACTATATGACAGCGGATGCATGCCTTCACATAAAGGCCTATTCAAACCTGAGCGATATTCGCTGCCGCTGTGGGTAGTGGTACATACCGCTTAGGTCTGAACAGTATTATTACCGCATACCCACTGGGTTTTCTCTGCCGCAGACGGTAGCGAATACCGCTTAGGTCTGAATAGGCCTTTATAAAAACGCCGCTGCCGCGCTGCTGTCGCGCTTCTGACGCCATAATTTGAAAGCGGTCTAACGTGCAATGGGCACTTCGCAAAATGCGCATTAACATTCTAATATTATACAAACTAACTTTTCAGCCTTTACTGTGTTGAAAAGTGCGCATTTATCAAACTGGTCATATTGCGAAGTGCACATTCTCCGTCAGACCCGTTGCAGCAGTGGGAACGAGAGGTGGGAAGTCTTTTTTGTCGTCATCATCAGCATATACAAGACATGGAAGGATATTACAACTTTATACAGTAAAAGGACTGTGCATTTTTGTACAATTTATGGTTTTAGTGGAATACCATTTACAAGATATAAAACAATACATAAATATTACTACTAATCCCCTTAGCACAATGCTGATAGCTTGAGTTGCGAGTGGGTACACCACAATAGTTGAACGGCAGCGAGTTCGAAACAGCGTTCCTTGGATCTCGAGTCGGCCAATCCGACACCTTCACCGTTCGACTATTGTCTTTTCGATACTGTTAATTATTAGTTAGGCCCGCCATACATGGGCAGCTCGAGCAGTTAGCCAATGATAAACATACACGAACCGCTCGAGCAGTTGCAACTGCTCGAGCGGTTCGTGTATATGCGTCCATAGAACTCTGAAGTTCAGTGCAGTCGCAGCTTGAAGCTGTCGACACTGACTGCTTCAAGCGGTCCGTGTATTGCCGGCCTTAGTGTGTTGGCGCAAATGCACAATGCGGAAAATGGACCGAAATAAATTCTCCTGCCATCATAAATGCACGATCAGGTGTCATTGCGTTCAAATATCTACCTTGTTATGCATAAAAAATAGTTGTACCGTTATTGTGCTGTCATATCCGACCGATTGAGGTTTGATTGGTTAATCATCACAACTTATTAAAAGTTTCGGCTTCTATTTAATATAATATTTGTCATGTGTTTAGTTAGAATCCCAGTTCTTTTTTCTACTAAAACCTTGCGGAAAATGGACCGAAATAGAGCTCGAGCCCGCACACTGTAGTATGGACTACGCACGACGAAACTAACCGAAGTGAGTGTTTACACTATACGTCTCTATCAATTTCCCGCATAGTGTACTTGCGCCGTATATGTGTGTGATACCTTCGACGCAGGCGGAGGCTCTCGCGGCTGCCGGTCCGGTTCGCAAGCAATGTAAATCAACACGTAACATTAACGAAAATCACTGCAGTCAATATTCATGGTCGTCGTCATCATCATCGTTCGTAGCAACACAAAGGTGACCACTGCTGGACAAAGGCCTCCCCCAAGGATTTCCATAACGACCGGTCCTTGCTGCCCGGGACCTAAACTACACTTGCAGAGTCGAGTCTTCACATAATGACAGTGTCCCTTCTTTCCCTTTGAAACACTATAACGTCAGTGAAGTGCGTAAGTCATTTTTGACGGGTTTAACATTTTGATCCCATTGGATGAAGAAAGATCGCGTGATTTTTTTCGACCAATCTCACTGACGATAACTTTTTTGACTTACACACATTTTTGACTTACAATTTCACTGACGATAAGTATTTACTATTTACATAAGGAAATTCTGCACAACTCTACAATTTAATAATTACATTGTAAAGCAATATTGGAATACAAAATATTTTCTTAGGTTCCATTGGTCAATAGGTACACGGTTAAATGTATTTTCTGTCGTCCCGTCAATGGGACTTCGAATAGATCTACGAAAAAGAAGGGGACAGTGCCTTTTACATAGCTTAAATTCTCCTGCCATCATAAATGTACGATCAGGTGTGATTGCGGTCAAATACCTACCATGTTCTGCATAAAAAATAGTTGTAACGGTATTGCGCGGTCATATCCGACCGATCGATGGTTAAAGACGTTTGATTGGTTCACAACATATTAAAAGTTTCGACTTCTATTTAATATAATACTTGTCATGTTTTTAGTTAGAATCCCAGTTCTTTTTTCTACTAAACCTGTGACTACCTCACGCCTGTAAGTGTTACCATTAAATACTAACCAATTCTCTGGTACTGTTCCTTGTTGGGGCGCCCCTTTCCCTTCCTCGACTTGGTCTATCCGTAGTTAGTAAGCGTGCGGAAGCGGACACGTGGTATATGTTAGTTAGATAAATATGTACATATTAATATGTTAAGATAATATAAATAAAAGCAGATTTTGTATGTTACAATAAAATTTTGTATGATAACAAGATGAAAAATTATGAGTGAAAATATAAAACTTATTGCATTGCATATGACATTAATCAAAAATAGAAACAACACGCCATCATAGAACCAACAGCGTTAGGTGACTGCGTTAAAACAATCCTAACACCAGCACAGACTTCTTAGGTTGAGCAACTCCACGCGGTGCTCCAATATTATGTCTCGCAACTCTTTCTGTGACGTCACACACGACTCCAATCCTAGCACCGACCTTCAAGTCGAACATTAATAAGACATCGAAGAACTTTAATACTTCGTGTAAAACGAACTGCATCTCTACGTCAGTGTGACGTCACACAGTGTTAGTGCAAGAGAGAACAATATGATGGGCGGCTGTCTCATTTTCACATTTTATTGCACCGTCTGAGTGGAGTTTAAGTAGCTCCACCGTTCTCAGCTGTTCCTATGAGTAAAACATTAAAACCGCGTTAGGTGAAAGCGTTAAAACAATCCCAACACCGACCTCCGAATCGTCGTCGAGCAGCTCCTCCTCGACCACTTCCGCGCGGTACTCGAGTAATAAGTCTCGCAGCGGCTTCGCGTCAAGTGCTCCTGAGACGAACGGGTGCGCAAGTAGCTCTACTGCTGTCGGCCGCTTTTCTGGGTCCTGGGGAAGAGAGGAACAGTTGATTTATTTATGTTGGTTCATCATCATCAGGTCATGTAATCTTCAATGAAGAAAGTTGCAATGTTGGGCGATTAGGGTGAAGTGAATAATCAAGAACAATTACTGTGATTTAGGCCCAGTCTCCGCCAAAACGAAGAAGAAAGAAGATGTGTTTGAACAACCAATCAGATTTCGTTATTTCTAATCACCTCTCCACTCATCTGTGGTTCTAAATCTGTAGTTATCCAAACCCCGTTTATTGAAATCCTTACACTATGGCAAAAATCGAGTGTTATTCGTAGTGATTACTGCAAGGTCAGCACTCTACTTTACTAGACTGAAACTGGCAGAAGGGTGGTTTACTAGAGTAAATGGGACCATACTCATTTATCATTGGTAAATGGATGATTTGGCCTACTACCACGCTAGCCAGACGGGTTGGAGAGGCCTGATATTCGCGTACTTGACGCCTCTTACGACTTCCATAGAAAGAGTGGGAGTCAGTGGGAGTCATTCTATAGTCCTACGACGTAGGGCGGTTACCTTGACGAGCGCCTTGGCTATGAAGTCGTTGAAGTGGCGCGACCAGCGCGAGGGCGCGTCGAGGGCGGGCGGCTCGCTCTAGCTCGACGTAGGGCGGTGTAGGGCGGCGTAGGTCAGTGTAGGGCGGCGTAGGTCAGTGTAGGGCGGCGTAGGTCAGTAAAGGGCGACGTAGGTCAGTGTAGGGCGACGTAGGTCAGTGTAGGGCGACGTAGGTCAGTGTAGGGCGACGTATGTCAGTGTAGGGCGGCGTAGGTCAGTGTAGGGCGACGTATGACAGTGTAGGGCGGTGTATGTCAGTGTAGGGCGACGTAGGTCAGTGTAGGGCGGCGTAGGACAGTGTAGGGCGGCGTAGGTCAGTGTAGGGCGGCGTAGGTCAGTGTAGGGCGGCGTAGGTCAGTGTAGGGCGGCGTAGGTCAGTGTAGGGCGGCGTAGGTCAGTGTAGGGCGGCGTAGGTCAGTGTAGGGCGGCGTAGGTCAGTGTAGGGCGACGTATGTCAGTGTAGGGCGGCGTAGGTCAGTGTAGGGCGACGTATGTCAGTGTAGGGCGGTTACCTTGACGAGCGCCTTGGCTATGAAGTCGTTGAAGTGGCGCGACCAGCGCGAGGGCGCGTCGAGGGCGGGCGGCTCGCTCTAGCTCGACGTAGGGCGGTGTAGGGCGGCGTAGGTCAGTGTAGGGCGGCGTAGGTCAGTGTAGGGCGGCGTAGGTCAGTAAAGGGCGACGTAGGTCAGTGTAGGGCGACGTAGGTCAGTGTAGGGCGACGTAGGTCAGTGTAGGGCGACGTATGTCAGTGTAGGGCGGCGTAGGTCAGTGTAGGGCGACGTATGACAGTGTAGGGCGGTGTATGTCAGTGTAGGGCGACGTAGGTCAGTGTAGGGCGGCGTAGGACAGTGTAGGGCGGCGTAGGTCAGTGTAGGGCGGCGTAGGTCAGTGTAGGGCGGCGTAGGTCAGTGTAGGGCGGCGTAGGTCAGTGTAGGGCGGCGTAGGTCAGTGTAGGGCGGCGTAGGTCAGTGTAGGGCGGCGTAGGTCAGTGTAGGGCGACGTATGTCAGTGTAGGGCGGCGTAGGTCAGTGTAGGGCGACGTATGTCAGTGTAGGGCGGTTACCTTGACGAGCGCCTTGGCTATGAAGTCGTTGAAGTGGCGCGACCAGCGCGAGGGCGCGTCGAGGGCGGGCGGCTCGCTCTAGCTCGACGTAGGGCGGTGTAGGGCGGCGTAGGTCAGTGTAGGGCGGCGTAGGTCAGTGTAGGGCGGCGTAGGTCAGTAAAGGGCGACGTAGGTCAGTGTAGGGCGACGTAGGTCAGTGTAGGGCGACGTAGGTCAGTGTAGGGCGACGTATGTCAGTGTAGGGCGGCGTAGGTCAGTGTAGGGCGACGTATGACAGTGTAGGGCGGTGTATGTCAGTGTAGGGCGACGTAGGTCAGTGTAGGGCGGCGTAGGACAGTGTAGGGCGGCGTAGGTCAGTGTAGGGCGGCGTAGGTCAGTGTAGGGCGGCGTAGGTCAGTGTAGGGCGGCGTAGGTCAGTGTAGGGCGGCGTAGGTCAGTGTAGGGCGGCGTAGGTCAGTGTAGGGCGACGTATGTCAGTGTAGGGCGGCGTAGGTCAGTGTAGGGCGACGTATGTCAGTGTAGGGCGGTTACCTTGACGAGCGCCTTGGCTATGAAGTCGTTGAAGTGGCGCGACCAGCGTGAGGGCGCGTCGAGGGCGGGCGGCTCGCTCTAGCTCGACGTAGGGCGGTGTAGGTCAGTGTAGGGCGGCGTAGGACAGTGTAGGGCGGCGTAGGTCAGTGTAGGGCGGTTACCTTGACGAGCGCCTTGGCTATGAAGTCGTTGAAGTGGCGCGACCAGCGCGAGGGCGCGTCGAGGGCGGGCGGCTCGCTCTTCTGGATCTTTAGTAACACTCGCATCGGCGTCATTTCGTGGTTGGGCGGCTCCATTTGCGCGAACTCGATTAATGTGATGCCTAGTGACCAGATGTCCACCTGCGAAGTAAAATAATATTGATTACTTGGTGACTTATCGGCCGTTTGGTGTAATGGTCGCTAGTTTTAGGTATTTTTTAAACAATATTAGTAATTTTCAAACACAAATAAGGTTGTGTCACGAGTGACTTCACCACAATAGCCAAGCGACGGCAGGAATCGAACCCGCATTCTTCGGATCGGTGATCATAAGTCGGCCTGTCCAACCTTCGCCTTTCAGCTATCGTCCCGTTTTAACACGCTTTTATTAGGTCGACTTGTTTAGTCTTGGTGAACAATGCACTAGGATTCTTTGAAAATATTTACTCTGAGGATACATTCATGGAGCTCGCTCTGCCACTTATTACATCTTCACCTTAAAGATCAGTTACCTAGTGTTTTCTTCAAGAATGGACCCTACTTCATCGACATAAAGATCACTTTACCTTGAAGTCATACGGGTGATCGCGGAAAGTTTCACACAGCACCACTTCTGGTGCCATCCAGTAAGGCGTGCCCATAACCATATCGTGCAATAAACTCTGCTTCTTTGATAATAAACTCTACGCCCTCACATTAGAGCGCAGATTAGGTCTTTAAGATCAGTTTCCTACGTGATCACGGAAGTGTCTACTTCAAGAATGGACCCTACATCATCGACATAAAGATCACTTTACCTTGAAGTCATAAGGTCTCGGAAGGTCTAACACAGCACCACTTCTAGCGCCATCCAATAAGGCGTTGACTTGTGAACGTCTTATATTTTAAACTCTATCTAAGGATGTTTGGACTAAATAAAAATATTTTCTTTCTTTCTTACACGCTTGCCTTAGAGCGTAGTTTTCTTTGAGAAAGTATTCACGATACTAGCTCCAATGTCACTTCACAACAGACACTACGTCATCGCTTTAAAGAGCAATTTACCTTGAAGCCTCGCGCGAAAGTGGCTCCAGTATAAGACCCTACGTTATAGATGTGGTTGTTCCTTCAACAATGAACTCTACGCCCAGGTAATAATGGTCAGTTTACCTTGAAGTCATACGGGTGATCACGAAAGGTCTCACACAACACCACTTCTGGCGCCATCCAGTAAGGCGTGCCGATGAACGTATCGTGCTTCTGTAGCGTCGACTTGTTCTTAGCTGACACGCCGAAGTCCGCTG